>NC_068282.1:46763176-47445676 GCF_025860055.1 Xyrauchen texanus
ATGTTTTTTTTTTTGAACGAGTAAAATGAGGTCTGTGGTAAACATTACTTAACGACATGTGGACATAATTGCGTTATTCTCTGCATTTCACGTCAAACTGTGAAAAGACATGCACTCAACACGTGCACACATTGGATAAGCCGGTGTGAACGGGGTTTACATGCCACGTGAAATCGGCGTAATGGGTAAAAATCTACCCATGTTGACCTGTGTATTCTGTTTAATACATTACCCAGATAAAGGAATGGCGTTTATTGCATTTACATGAAAATGCGGTCATTATTATGAGATTCATGATGATAGACCAAACCGTTCTCGTACACTGCATCAACAAATTCAACAACGATTACTCCAAAATGGATGTGAGGCTGTATCTTCACAACGCAACGTGTCATCACATGCATACCGTGAGGGTACCGGCACGGCACCCTCACCTAGTGGTCAAGAAATATTTAAAAAAATTCTATTTATGCTTAACTTCTTTATAGTTTGGCCGAAAATCATGAGACAGGTCGCTTTAGATACGGAGTGGAATAATACCCAATTTGCCATGGTTGGCCATACTTCCTGTCCACCATATTGAATTTCATTGAAAACCTACGTTTTCAAACTGCTCCTAGGCCTTGCATCCGATTTGTATGAAATTTGCCATGTATCATCTAGGGACACTCATGATGAAGTTATGAAAATCTTTTTGATTGACCAGACCGGTCTTGTGTAATGTATTAACAAATGATATTGCTTGATGCCAAAAAGGATCTGAGGCTGTATCTCATGAAGGCTTTGGTGCATTGACATGAAACTTCATATGTGACATGATGCACCACCTATTGATCAAAAGTTAGAAGCACTTGTATTACACTAAGTCATTAAACTAAGGTCTTTTTTTCCACCACTCTGCTTAAAACCATCACTGGAATTCCAAATTCAATCAAAATGTTTGCCATTCCCCGTAACTGCTAGCTGCTATATTTGTTCTTTTTGTTTTTCTGATCATTTGTAAATGATAATGGTTCTTTTCCATTTTATTTGAAAGATTCAATTATTTTTGTGTTACTCAATATATCATGTTTCTACACAAATAATCAGAGCTTCTGAACAATTTCCTTATTTTGAAAAGGTTATCAAATTAGCAAAAACCTTAAATGTACTTCTAAATTAATATTTGCCATGTGGTTTTTGTATGAAGTTTTGTGTTTTTGGTTACTCAGGGAACATCCTGCTTGTTGATGGAACAGCGTGTGGTGAGATAAAGATCACAGACTTTGGTCTGTCTAAAATCATGGATGATGATAGTTATGGAGTGGACGGAATGGATCTGACCTCACAGGGAGCAGGAACATACTGGTTAGTGCGCCTAGCTTAAAACAACATTGTCTCACCTGTAGTACCTGACTGGTGATTCACACAAACCCTGTCAAGAAAATGTCCTGGTCCGATTTTAATCCACAATCAAAAGAAACAAATGAGAAATGAGGTTTTGCATGTAGAAAATTAACCTTATTTTAAGTACGATTAAGTTTTTTACATTGCAACGATATTTTCATGACTTAATAACCCCCAATTTTCATTACCGCAATGCGAGAAAAGTTGGTCATTATGATTTTGTCATTACTGCAACGTGAAAAAAAGGATATATTATTTCAGTTAAGTGTTTCCACATCATGGTAGTACTCCCTTGGTACTGCCTTTCATTTTCACAGATTTTAATGTAAAAAAATGTGTGTTGCGGTAATGAGAATCATTATTGAAAACAATGGGTATAGTGAAAGTAAAACCCCTGGATGCGCTGTGGTAATGAGAATTAGTGGGGTGAATGTGAATTAAAAAATTTTTATGTAAAATATTATATTTGTATTTTTTTTTATTTAAGTTTAAATATGACCAGTCCGTTTTCTTGACAGGTTTCCTGAAGATCTCCCTAATATTTTTAAGTTTGTAAAATAAAAGTAACAATACATCTTTGTTTAAGGTATTTGCCACCCGAGTGTTTTGTTGTTGGTAAAGAGCCTCCAAAGATCTCTAATAAAGTAGACGTTTGGTCAGTGGGTGTCATATTCTTTCAGTGCCTGTATGGACGAAAGGTAAGATTCATTGCTTAAAACTATTGCCACACACCGCTATTAATGTATAACGCATTGTAGGATAACTTGGCATTTAAATCTTGTTGCTCTGCAGCCATTTGGCCATAATCAGTCCCAGCAAGACATTCTTCAGGAGAACACCATCCTGAAAGCCACTGAGGTGCAGTTTCCAGCTAAACCTGTGGCCAGCAATGAGGCAAAGGTTAGTTTGAAGCATGCGACATGAGTTATATTCATGATTGGAAGTTTTATTGTGCGTTCAGACCAGAGCGGTAGAGATCGTCAAATCGAGCAGAAGTCATACATTTTCTATAGAAGCCAGCATCTCTCGGCAGTGAGAAGCGGCGCATCCGTGTCAGACGCGTCTTTGGCATTGTGGGCGTCAGAGGAAAGTTCAAGTGCGGGCAACATTATGGTAAAGAACGTTGACGCGGTTCGGCGGCAACCTATTGGAATATAGAAGTGCTCCACTCTAGCGAAGTCTAGAGAACATAACCGTGTAAACTTTGTTTCCCACCAAACAATAGTTCCAAAGACAAAATGGAGGAAAAACTAATTATTGCCGTGGCGGGTTTTCCCTTAATATACGATCTGTCCCTGATTGCTTACAGGAATATATGTATTTTATTTTGTTTATTTTGGTAACAAACAACCATAATTTCTATTTCTGCCACCGATCGATTTCTTACGTTCACATTTAAAAGATTTCATGAGGATATACGCTACTTGTGATAGGTCGGCAAAAAGATACCGGTCGACATGTCTGGGTGTTTTGAGGCCCTTTTAAATATAGTTCACAAAACCAAGCATTCTCAACGAATGTTGACGCCTATTTCAACTATGTTAGAGCATCCACAAATCTTCGATAGCGTTGTTGGCAGGGCAGCCAGAGCAAATTTTTATGCTCTCGCAGCCTCTGGTCTGAACGCACGGTTACTCTAAAATGCAGGTACTACAGGTTTTTGAAGTCATATGATTGGTTTATGTGAGGCAGTGTTGGGTATAATCGGAGTACAAAGTAATTAGTTGATGTAATCCTATTACTTTAAAGGTAGAAGTAGTGTAAATCATTACATTTTTAATTTGTGTAATCCGATTACAGTTACATAGTCAGTTGACAGCTGAAGTAGAGGTCGACCGATATGGGTTTTTTCAGGCCGATGCCGATCTTTTGAAATCCGGGTCGGCCGATGGCCGATTAATGCTGACGATTTATTTTGGCCGATATGTGCTTGTTTTTAACCTCTTATTTGAACCTTTTATTTGAAAGAAAATGTAACACAAATAATTACTTAAGATAGACAAAATTTCTCAACAAATACATTTATTGAACACTTGACACTTAAATTAAAAATGTATAATGTAAAAACATATTGTATAAATAATGTATAACAAATTTATTAAATAAACAAAGCAGGTGTTACGATCTGCTCCAAGACACGAAGGTTGAGATCCAAATGCATCTTTAATTAAGGGGCAATCCAGACACGTAATCCAATATTCAGAGCATCCAAGAGAAGCACAGGCATAACTAGGGATGGGCATCGTTAAGGTTTTAATGGTATTACTATCTTACCGATACTGCTTATCGATCCGGTACTTCAACTGTATTCTTAACGGTTCTTTTTGTTATTTATATATATATATATTACACAAAGATAAACGTTATATAGGCACAGTGATTTAATTTCAGGAAGGTCTACTAACATTACTGTTCAGGTGTGGTCTAAAAAGAAATCTAATAAAGTAATCAATCGTAAAATAACACTGCATAGTTTATCATAGATAGATTAATGCTTCTTAATGCAGAAGTTATTCATTCAAGAGCTGTAAGTGATTTTCTCTTTGCCTTTTGTTGTTTGATTCGCAGTAATGGCTCAATCGTCAGCATGTTTATTAGGATGCTTCCCCTTTAAGACAGAGTTCAGATCTAATAAGCTCCTGATGTAGCATATTTTCTCCCCAACTATTTCCATAACTACGTCCATTTAAGACATAAACTGTTTAAGTGAATCTCCAAGCCGGTCGTTTTGACATATTTTTGTGTATATTTGATCGTTTAGACGCGCACATGAAACCCAAAGTATCCTATACTTTGCGTGTCTCGTTGCGGGCTGTTTCAGAGCACGCACCGCCTTGGGAACGGTATCTCTTGCGCTCTTTTTATTATTAAACGCGTCCTGCAATTTAGCAACAGTAGCTAGACTGCATTTTACAACAATCACCGATCGTGCTGATTCTGATGTTAAGTTTGAGTTTTAGGGAGAAATGTCAGTGCACCGCTGTGAAGGGAAGGAAGTTGTGCTAGACAGAATGCGGCTTATGTATAAATATTCTTTTTATAATCTTTGGAAGGCGAAATCTAAAATAAAATCAGACTAAAATCACAGATCTAAACCAGGCTACGTTTGAATGTTTAGTTCTGTCACTCATTTAGCAGGGCTGTGTTGTGCTCGCTGTGCGCGAGATCTCTCTCTCTCTCTCTCTCTCTCTCTCTCTCTCTCTCTGACTGCGAATAGCTAAATTGCATCACAGATGAATGGTTTCATATTATTATACATAGAAATGGCTGGCGAGATCAAATAACTTTCTCTTTATAGCAATAATAAATGTATTTTCTTAATTTCTGCAGAACCGGTAACGTCCGAGCTTACCAAAGCCAGTCCTTCAATAGCCTATAGTGCGTTGGTATCTTTTTTATTACTTATTTCTCTGCATTGAGTGACAACCCTCTCAAATATAAGATACACAAACAGAACAAATAAAAGTCTCAGATTCACTGTCTGTAATTGCAAAATTCTTGCTTACTTATTGTGACATGATAGCAACCCTTCTGCTGTGACAATGCAACTTCAACTACGCTATCAATAAACAAAGTAGCCGAATGTCATGTCGCCTATCGCGTTTGTTGCGTTTTTTCTTGAAGTTGGCAGTAACATATCAAAAGTTATACAAATTTAATCCTTACTGTTTTCTCCAAGGAACTTAGCTCCTTCCTTAGGCACTGGATGAGGTCTGCTCACTGGAAAATGACTCTAGGGGCAGCGTGCGTCGAACACGTGTTCCACAACAACACTAGGCTGCCCACAGATGCGCCTGCCTAATAATCGGCTTGATATACTTGGATATTGGCCGATGCCGATTATGTAAAAAAAAATCGGCCGATTAATCGGTCGACCTCTAAGCTGAAGATGCACTAACGAGTCATGAAGGAGAAACATGAGTGTATGACTTGCATGTGACCATGAACAAGAAATATATTTTGAATACATTGAATTCGTTTTTCCATGAAATGAGAAGTGTAATCTGATTTTTAAGATAATTAAAAAATTTTAGATAGTAATTTGTAGTAAATTGCTTTTTTGAAAACTTGCCCAACACTTGTGTGCGGAACAGACCGCAATTACTGAAGTCGTTCTTAACTGATAATCAGTCTGAATAAATACATTTTTAATAAAGATAAAACGACTACAGGTCGAGGTGATATCTGCATTAAATCTGCCTATCTGCCACCCTGCTCTCTAGATTTTGACAGGCCATTAAAAGACCCATATCAGTGGACTGTCAAAATTACAGTAATCCCATCAATAATCAACATATTTTTGCAATGAAGCTATAATCTGATTACCTGTGATTTAAATTGTAACTATAATGGAATACAGTTACTCATACTTTGTATTTTAAATGCACAACGCTGTTACAAGCACTCTCTTGTTATGTAAATGTTTACATGGAAATGGCTGTGTAAGTTCTTTCTCTTATACTCTGCAGGCATTTATCCGACGCTGTCTGGCTTACAGGAAGGAGGATCGCTTTGACGTCCACCAATTGGGTAGTGACTCATACCTTCTTCCTCACATGCGTCGATCCAATTCGTCAGGAAACTTGCAGGCCATGCCCGCCAGCCCTGCATCTTCAGGCATCATCTCCTACTGATCTCACTGGCTGATGTATTATGACTCTAACGGCATTTTCCCTCCCATCACCACCTCTGAGTGGACGGAAAGGGGGAGGGGCTAGGTATCGGCTTGAAAGCTGAAGGACAAGCCCACACCGGCCACAGTGACTGCCATTGTTATCGCGGCGTGAATGGCTGATGTCATTTCCTGTGTGTATCCAGATGCCAGTCAGCGATAGATCCGCTTAAAAATGGATATTTGTTTTTACCCAAGGCATTTTGTGAAGTGGAGTAGATTTGGATGGGTTGGAGGGGATTGACTTTTACGCTTTAGCGCCTATTATTGATATTCTCTCTGAGCTACGCCTCTAGAAAGGGGTGTTTCGTTTTGTGTAAGTGTGAAAATTAGAGGCAATTAATTGTAGTGTGATTGGAAATAGACAAACGAGTGTTTAAATGTAACACGACTTGTCTGTGTGTGTGCGCACCTGTGAATGGATTTTTTACGCCACAGTGCGTTATAAAATGCGTTGGCCGTTTATAACATGCGCGTCTGATGGCCACAGAATGCAAAGTTTGTTTGTTACAAAAATGCCATCAATTTTAGTTCAAAGTTACATGAACAGTGTGTCAGTGTGTATGTTGGCTTAATAATTGCAAATATGGGCAGGTGACTTTTGCGGAAACATGTCCAGTTCACATTTCACACTAAAATCATAAGAAATGAAATGTGTTTTGCATAAAGAATATGAAGCCTATTTTTGCATTCTGCCATTATTTTCATGTCAATTAAGGACGTTTACCCACTAAATTCCCTGTAATTTTCAGACATTTTACTTTTGAGGTTTTTGTAAGTGTCATTGTTGTCAATGGTGGTTCTTATTACTGTAAACTTCTTTTTTTTTATCAGCATAAAATAAAGGCAGTACAACAAAAACTACCATGATGGATAAATAGTAGTTTTTTTTTTTTTTTTTTATAATAAAAATGTTGCTTAATTGTCCAAAAATAATAATAAATAAATAATGCTTTGTTTAATTTTGGGGTGAAAAATGACCTGGACATGTTTTAAAAGTAGTAGGAAAAAATAAAATAAAATTTCGGAGGGGACTGAGTCAAGAAAGATCCTAATGGCCCTCCTTTAAAATGTTCAAACGTCATGTTCAAGTACATTTACAAACTCAACCTGTGTACGCAGGGTTTGTTATTCACAGTTCATTGTAGCTTTTTTTTTTTGTCAGAAGCAATGTCACTGCTCCCTGATGTTGCTAAAGACTAGACTTTTTTGTGTAATTCCATATTACGAATCAAATTAAGAATTTAACATTAAATTTGCCAGGAAATCACAGGATGGAAAAACTGTTTTGTTGAATGAACTGCGTTGTGAGCCCGAGTGTGTGTGTGATGTGATTCACGGAACAGATAGAAGGTGGGCCAGACCTCAACCATGATCATTTTACCCTTTTTGCCCAGACCCAGTGCTGTCATGTTGCTTAGCAACCCTTGCTGATCCGGACCGGACTGTGATCAAACTGTCCAGCTTTCAAAGTCTGTTTTCAGGGTTGTTCCCTCTCTCCAAATAGTCTTTCAACCAGTTTTCAGCTCAACATGTTGATCTGTCTTTAAAGTGCTGCTGCAACTGTAGAGAATGTAGCCAAAAGAGAAATAAACATTTAAAAAAATATTTCGACACACTTGCGTTTTTTCATTGTGTGTGTGTTTGTGGTGACTTTCCACTATGGGTTTCTTTTCATACAGTAAAAGTTAATGGTGACTGAGGATAACATTTTGGCTAAGTTGTCAATTTTTGAAGCTACTTAAGAGTACAGTCAAGTTCACTTTTTAAAAATGTAGTTTGCTACACTTCGGTGGACTAACAAAAAGTAGCTTAAAAAAGAAAATAGGTTTTAAATACATAATCAGATAATATTATGCAATCAAAAGTTCTAATTACAGATAGAAATATCACCAGATATTCAAGTAGGTTGATGTCTAAATGAAATGAGGGCTGTCACGATTGAGCTTTTATTGTCAAGATTGTCAAATTGTGTTTTTGACAGTTAATTTACTCTTTTAGGGCTTTTACGATGTCTCATATACGTTGTCATATTTCTTAAGGTGCATGTGTGCTACATACACCTTAAGAAATAATTTGCACATATTTAACTTCATAGAATAATATAGCTGCAAGCAGTGATGCCTGAGCACCATGGGTCCATTTCCACCTGGTGGCTTTTGGAAAATTATGCATGATGGGAACATGCATTTGGTCTAGTAAACAAGACACCATGTCTTACATTATGCTCAGACATAATGGTTTTCCTAAAGTCTATTTGAAGTGTCACATCTATTGCCAGCTGGATGCCCAATGACCCACCCATCCATTACATTTATGCATTTGGCAGATGCTTTTATGCAAAGTGACTTATAGTACACCTATTACAGAGACAACACCCCAGAGCAACCTGGAGTTAAGTGCCTTGCTCAAGGACACAATGGTGGTGGCTGTGGGGATCGAACCAACAACCTTCTGATTACCAGTTTACTAGTTATGTGGTTTAGACCACTACACACACACAGACACAGGTCCATAAATATTGGGACATCGACACAATTCTAATCTTTTTGGCTCTATACACCACCACAATGGATTTTAAATGAAACGAACAAGATGTGCTTTAACTGCAGACTTTCAGCTTTAATTTGAGGGTATTTACATCCAAATCAGGTGAACGGTGTAGGAATTACAACAGTTTGTATATGTGCCTTCCACTTTTTAAGGGACCAAAAGTAATGGGACAATTGGCTGCTCAGCTGTTCCATGGCCAGGTGTGTGTTATTCCCTCATTATCCCATTTACAAAGAGCAGATAAAAGGTCCAGAGTTCATTTCAAGTGTGCTATTTGCATTTGGAATCTGTTGCTGTCAACTCTCAATATGAGATCCAAAGAGCTATCACTATCAGTGAAGCAAGCCATCATTAGGCTGAAAAATCAAAACAAACCCATCAGAGAGATAGCAAAAACATTAGGTGTGGCCAAATCAACTGTTTGGAACATTCTTAAAAAGAAAGAACGCATCGGTGAGCTCAGCAACACCAAAAGACCCGGAAGACCACGGAAAACAACTGTGGTGGATGACCGAAGATTTCTTTCCCTGGTGAAGAAAACACCCTTCACAACAGTTGGCCAGATCAAGAACACTCTCCAGGAGGTAGGTGTATGTGTGTCAAAGTCAACAATCAAGAGAAGACTTCACCAGAGTGAATACAGAGGGTTCACCACAAGATGTAAACCATTGGTGAGCCTCAAAAACAGGAAGGCCAGATTAGAGTTTGCCAAACAACATCTAAAAAAATCCTTCACAGTTCTGGAACAACATCCTATGGACAGATGAGACAAAGATCAATTTGTACCAGAGTGATGGGAAGAGAAGAGTATGGAGAAGGAAAGGAACTGCTCATGATCCAAAGCATACCACCTCATCAGTGAAGCAGGGTTTTGGTAGTGTCATGGCGTGGGCATGTATGGCTGCCAATGGAACTGGTTCTCTTGTATTTATTGATGATGTGACTGCTGACAAAAGCAGCAGGATGAATTCTAAAGTATTTCGGGCAATATTATCTGCTCATATTCAGCCAAATGCTTCAGAACTCATTGGACGGAGCTTCACAGTACAGATGGACAATGAACCGAAGCATACTGCGAAAGCAACCAAAGAGTTTTTAAGGGAAAGAAGTGGAATGTTATGCAATAGCCAAGTCAATCACCTGACCTGAATCCGATTGAGCATGCATTTCACTTGCTGAAGACAAAACTGAAGGGAAAATGCCCCAAGAACAAGCAGGAACTGAAGACAGTTGCAGTAGAGGCCTGGCAGAGCATCACCAGGGATGAAACCCAGCGTCTGGTGATGTCTATACGTTCCAGACTTCAGGCTGTAATTGACTGCAAAGGATTTGCAACCAAGTATTAAAAAGTGAAAGTTTGATTTATGATTGTTAATATGTCCCATTACTTTTGGTCCCTTAAAAAGTGGGAGGCACATATACAAACTGTTGTAATTCCTACACCGTTCACCTGATTTGGATGTAAATACCCTCAAATTAAAGTTGAAAGTCTGCAGTTAAAGCACATCTTGTTCGTTTCATTTCAAATCCATTGTGGTGGTGTATAGAGCCAAAAAGATTAGAATTGTGTCAATGTCCCAATATTTATGGACCTGACTGTATATATGCAGAAGATATGAGACACTTCCTGTTTCTTATTTTTTGCCATTAATTTATTGCCTCGCCATGGTAACCGTTCAATACATCAAAAATCTGTTTGCAATTTGGCATCTTCAATGTTGTAGAATAATGTAAATTCCTTTTAGCAGAATCTACATTTAGCAATCCAACAACAAAATAAATTAAACAAAATGTAAAATTCAAGTTACTTTCATGAGGAATATCAAAACATTGTGCAACCTCGAGTTTAGCAGTCCAACATCAAATTATTTTACAGTAAAATTAGTGCAATTTGAGTAACACTTCAATGTTTTTCTAACAGGAATAACTAAAACTTGTGCATTCTTAATCAACTCTCAGTAAATAAAACATTTGTAACAAAACAATTCACAAGGTAGGAACCTAATAATGAAATTTAGGGGTTACGATTGTGAAATTTGGCTGACAATTAATTGTCAAACAAATAATTGTGATTATGACTATGATTACTGTTTTAGGAATATGATGATTAATTGTCTGTTTTAGGTGTTTCACGAATATGATGATTAATTACCATACAAACTCACTATGTGTGCGTCATGCACACAACAAAATCATTTATACAAATTTAGCTTGGGTCATATAATAAAATAAGGGTATATGATTTCCTTTTCAGGCTTCAAAAATGTATGAATTACAGTCAAATAAAATTATAAAATAATATTTTAATGATCAGATTATGTCTAAATAACTAAAATATATCTCTCTTATTTGTCCGATTTACTTTTGATCCATTGGACTTTCAATGTTTTGTTTTCTTTTGCTTCTTTTGTAACCCAGCTAACCTGTATAGCAATTATATTATATTATGAAATAGTAAAATATTTCTGCCTTAAATTCTTCACTTTCACACATTATTTTAAGGCTCTCTGATTAACTCACAAGCCCTTATTTCTCATGAAGGAAGTCTTTGAGATTCTGTTTCTTGCATTTGATCATCTCCTCTGTCTCACTGTATGTGACCGCGGATATTTGATATTACATGGCCGTTAAGTGAAACTGGAGCGCTTTCGTTCTCAAAACGAATCCGTTTATACCATGTTTAAATTTTCGCGGGAGTTTTGCTTACGCCTCTGTAGACTGCGTGCACGTCAGAGCGCTTGAGAAGTGGTTCATCTTCACACACTCTCGAGAGAGCTGCTCTTGTCACGTCAGCGGGTCGGTTCCCTGAGATGTTTGGAGTTCAAGTGAAAGAGACACAAGTGCTTTATCCTCCGCGCTCTAATGTTAAAATGTAATTGCCAGTGGCTAATAACTACGGAAGAGGATTAGGGCCAAGCAATAATAAAAAAATAAAACCATCTCGAGATTAAAGTCATTATAATGCGAGATTAAACTCGTTAAATTTCGAGAAAAAAGTCGAAATACAATCTTGAGAATAAACTCATTAAATATCGAGAATAAAGTCATTATAATGCGAGATTAAACTTAACGAGTTTTTTCTCGAAACACAACGACTTTATTCTCGATATTTAATGAGTTTATTCTCAAGCTTGTATTTCGACTTTTTTCTCGAAATTTAACGAGTTTAATCTCGCATTATAATGACTTTATTCTCGATATTTAATGAGTTTATTCTCAAGCTTGTATTTCGACTTTTTTCTCGAAATTTAACGAGTTTAATCTCGCATTATAATGACTTTATTCTCGATATTTAATGAGTTTATTCTCAAGCTTGTATTTCGAATTTTTTCTCGAAATTTAACGAGTTTAATCTCGCATTATAATGACTTTAATCTCGAGATAGCTTTATTTTTTTTTTATTGTTGCTTGGCCCTAATCCTCTTCCGTAAATAACAGACGTTTTTGGTCGCATAGTGCGAAATTTACTATAGAACATATATTTTAAGTGACTAATACTAACAGAAACACGTGTTGTAATAATATATCATGTTTGGGAGGGTGGGGACTTAAAAAGTAAACAGGACTTACGGTGCTGCCGTCTTGACAAGCGATCCGGGATGCTTTTGCTTCAAGTGTTGTTCATGGCGGTTGTATGGCTGTGATAAGCCATTTCCAATTTGCATATCTTTACACAGCACCACATCATTGGGTCTTGGCTAAAATACTCCCAGGCCACCATGGGCAAGTTTTTTTTAGCTGCAGATTGTTCTTCGGGGAATCCATGTTTAAACTGGGTGATGCCATCTGACGCACCAGCGCATGTTATGGAAATCGACATGTCTGTAATCGATGACGTCGATTAATCATCCCAGCCCTAGAAGTGCATAATAATACCGGTTATCTCAACTAAACGCTATCAGATGATTATTTAATAATAACGATGGGCCTAAATCAAGTTATACATTTTTACTCAATATAACCTAATACAACTGGAGAACACTCCAAAATATAGTGATACACAGAAGCAATAAACTCAATATTTAGCTTAAAAAAAAAAAAAAGGAATGGACTTCTGACAAAGTCCCTTTAACCTCCCGAGACTGCAGTGTGCATTTCCCATTCCCCTTTGTGATTTGTAGCCCCTAATAAACATGCAAAAATGTCCTTAAAAATATATGTCCACATATGTGGACAGTGGGACTAAGTTGTGAAATTTTAAATAATACCAAGTTATAGAAAGTCAGATTTTTGTTTATGTTTCCAGGAGTGTTGCTTATTCATGTTTTTGAGATGTCACAGACATACATCAGAGTGCGTTTCTTTACTCCCTCTGCACCATGGAGGACCATAATATAATCGTCAATCTCAAAAATAAATATACAGGAAATTTAACGTAAGATAAATTAAAAGTGTACATAGAAATACATTAAGTGATTTATATACTTTTATTTCCACATGTATTTTCTTTCCTCATTTATATATACATGTATATAATTCCAAAGGTATTTATTAATACATTGATGTCACAGAGGCCTCCAAGTTTCACTCGGAGCTCAATTTCTATACCTGAAGTAGAAAACATGCCTTCATTACCATAGAGACAAATATAGATAAATGAAAGTATCAATAATCATTTGTTACATTTATATTTATTTTTAATATTGACAGACCTGCTCCTCCATAATCGCTCTAAAATGTGATGACTGGAGCGTTTTTGTGATGCTACACTGTTCCTCGTTGGAAAATATAGCTTGTTACTGGAAAAGTTACTGTAACGCTACTGAAAAATGTAAAGCTTGTAACATCGCTATTTAACTTCACAACACAATTCCTAACATCTCCTTT
The DNA here is from genome assembly GCF_025860055.1 of Xyrauchen texanus. Classification (NCBI taxonomy): domain Eukaryota; kingdom Metazoa; phylum Chordata; class Actinopteri; order Cypriniformes; family Catostomidae; genus Xyrauchen; species Xyrauchen texanus. The sequence goes on from NC_068282.1 coordinate 46,776,615, forward strand.
TGTGTTCCATGGAAAAAACTATATCATGAGGGTGAGTAAATGACAGAATAGATTTTTTGCGCTATATCTTTAACGGTACATTTTGGTCCTCTGGCGTGTTGTCAATATGTCACCTTTAAACTTAGAATTCAGTGACTCAGGAGGCACTCGTGGTGTAAAATTGGGTAGTTTATTGCTTGTATATGTTTGAATAAGAGATTCCTACACAATCTTCAAACTGCACAAGCACACATTTGTATTTCTGTACATGTTGACAGCGCTATCTTACTGAAGATGTGCGAGTGAGAGAAAGAGGCCCAGAGCCCAGTCTGATTTATAGAGGATGTTCTGAGATTAGAGCAAACATGGTGCAAAGAAAGAACGAACAAACATTACATAGTAAAATCACATAGCAATTTGTAATTACAGGGAATGCTATACTGACATTTGAAAGTTGATTACAGGATATTCAGAAAGGAAAAGCTTGAGAAAGCACAGATTCTGAAGAGAGCGCAAACTGGACATACATGCTCTTAATCACCTACAGTCAACTCCTTTTTTAAATTTTTTTGTGTGTAATATTTCAACATTTTATCTGTCCATCTCTCACGCATTATCTCTGGCATCTCTCATCAGAACTGTTTATGTGTGTGTTTGCACACTGGAATCTTTTTGTACTGAATAAATACATTAGAGATGCCCTCTGGCCACGGTCTGATGGTTACGAGGACTCTGCGGCCACCTGTGCATTGGTCATCTCAGTGGCAACAGGCATCCCTGAGGGCGTGTCTTTGACTGCAGGGGTGGCTTCCAGTATGAGCATGGGAGTCTGCTTGGTCGTTAAGGAGACAGGCGGTATAAGGTCAGAGGGGGCCAACGTGGACGACAGTGTGACTCCTGGCATGCTGTGCAGAGTGGAGGGCAGAACGGTGGGCATGGGTAGAGAAGAGATGCCAGTAAGATTCAGAGGAGGGAGGGGGGCGAGAGGGGGCAAACCTAAAGACAGAGAGAGAAAAAAATACTCTACACAGTCAGGAGAACATACAGTATTTATCCATGTCTAGATATTACCATGTAGTATCAAGCTCCATTCTGATAGCCAACAGATTTTTTTAATCAGCCCACTGAGAAACTAAGTCTTACAAATCATTATCTGAGGAGGCCTGGGTAGCTCAGCAAGTAAAGATGCTGACTACCACCCCTGGAGTCGTGAGTTCAAATCCAGGGCATGCTGAGTGACACCAGCCAGGTCTCCTAAGCAACCAAATTGGCCCAGTTGCTAGGGAGGGTAGAGTCACATGGGATATCCTCCTCGTGGTCACTATAATGTGGTTCGCTTTTGGTGGCAAGTTGTACATGGATGCCGCGATGTGTTGCGTGAAGCCTCCACAAGCGATACATCTCCGCAGTAACGCACGCGCTCAACAAGCCACTTGATAAGATGCATGGATTGACCAACTCAGACGTGGAGGTCACTGAGATTCATCTCCCGCCACCCTGACTGAGGTGAGTCACTACACCACCACGAGGACTTAGAGCGTATTGGGAATTGGCCATTCCAAATTGGGGAGAAAAAAAAAACTATTATCTGAATGAGTTTTTCCCCACACCACTCATTGTGGTATCAAATATTTAATATAGGGGTGGGCAATATACCCGTTAAATCTGTCGAAATTTGAGTTTCATTTCTACTGCGGTAATGCAAAATGCAGCCGCATGGTTTCGTTAGAGCACTCTCGTGTACAGCAAATGTAGATACGTAAAGTTGATTAAAACAAAACATTATTACATTAATTCTATATTTCAGTGCCTTCTAAATGGAATGTCATGATTTTAAATAAAAATGGTAAAGTCTGGCTTTGTAAGAGTATTAGACACAAGAACGGAGAGTGTGTTTGTGTGTGTACCTGCTGTGGTGGGAGGTAAACCACTGAATCCAGCTAACGATAAAGCGTTAAAGTCCGGTAAAGGTATATTGAGGTTCGGGAGGTTAGGCAGGTTGGGTAGCGGAGGGAGGCCAGACGGTAAGGGCATCAAACCTGAGGATAAACAAAATATATAAACATCATTTACCTACATTATATTCACATTTCGAAGCACAGTAAAGTACCACAATAAGTGGCTGTTCACACAGAACATGTTTTTGCATCCATCTGTGATGTTTTTCAATAGTTTTTCTTTGTACATATGTGCTAGGAAGACGTCTTTGATCGCTGCGCTGAGTCTCGCTGTTTTTTACAGTGTCTTGCGCAGGAGTGCCATGTATTTTTAGATGCTGTGTTCAGTGAAAGACAGCTTAAAATAAGAAACGGGTCAAGCTTTTTTAGCGCAAGAAAATGTTCATTCTTGAGGACAGATTACAAATATTTTGTAAGCTTTTATTCATGTAACAGTAATAGGAAGGACAGGGTTATTTTTATTTACCTGGTAAGGTGTTAGAGGGGTTGATGGATGGAAGGGAACCCAACCCTGGGGTCACATGAGTGGGCAACAGGGGAACTGTTGGAACACCTGAACAGAAACAACAATTATCATTCACAATTAAGTTACTCTTGGTCAAACTATCTTCTGGTTTACTTAGTTATGCGTTTTATCTCAAATTTGAACGTTTTCTGTGTGAAAACCTTAAGTCCGATCAATAAGAAAATACATAACACACGAAGTCAGAACAGTCTGGAGGTCTGTACCAAATTAGATGAGTAAAACTAGAATGCTCTAGGAAATATTGGTCTCGGTTTGTAGATTTTGAATAACCACTAAACCAATTTAGTAGAATAACAGGATTTGGCTTTGTCAAGCCCACATAATTAACAAGCATTCCACTGGCCCGTCTGAACATTCTGTCAATGTCTATGTTGTTTTATTTTTGAAAGTCTGCTATGCAAAAATGTGTATTTCCATCAAGAATATAGCAACATGAATCAGAACAGTCTGAAGGTCTGTGCTAAGTTTGGTGGACATAGTTTGAAAGCTCTAAGATTTTGTTCTTGGTTTAGGGCAGTGGTTACACATGTAAAAACAATAAATACTAAATATTTATAAGGTGTAACAAAAATTTATTAAATTCCCTCACTCCCCTAATGTAGCCTATGACAAATTTAATAGAGCTGAATAGTAGTGATATGATAATATTTATGTTTATTATGATATATTCTGCCTAAAGTACAGATAGTGTTACTATAGTAAACTTAAGGCTGGTGATGAAGAATTCTGTGCCGAATTCAAATGGTTTCCGCTTGCTACTCACAAAGCTGCACATTTAAGAGCTTGAGCTTTAAGAGCTTTGCGCTCCCGCTGCTCTGTCCATTGAGCCGTATCATCTACAGAGGCGGCTGTGGCTCAGATTGTAGAGTGGGTCGGCCGCTAATCGCAGGGTTGGCGGTTCGATTCCCGGCCCACATGCCGAGGTGTCCTTGGGCAAGACACTGAACGGCAAGTTGCTACCAATGGCAGGCTAGTGCCTTGCATGGCAGCTCTGCCGTCATTGGTGTGTGAGTGTGTGTGTGTGAGAGAATGGGACACATTGTAAAGCGCTTTGGTAACCTCTAAGGTTAAAAAAGGCGCTATATAAGTGCAGACTATTTAACATTTACCATTTACAGAGCCATACAGGTGCCTCTGCTAAACCAGATTCTTCGCTAGACTTCAAAAATCAGATGAACTAATTGAGAACCAACTCATTTAATCCAAGTCTAGATAAACATTTAAATGCAAAGAGGAACTTGATGATAGTTTATAATGACTGATAAACACCCCCCATTTGTAACCTAACACATCCCCCCACTAATTTGCTCTCAGCACCCCCTAGCATCCTTGGACACCCCCTGGGTGTGTGGTACCGCCCCGTTTAAACCCCTGGTTTCGGGGTTTTGGAAAAATTCCAAACAAAAGGCTGTAGAATAACAGTATATTATATATAATTAGAAAATGTGCAGCACCTGTGTGGAGCTCGCTGGGAATTTTAGGTGGGGCAGAGCTGAGTGACAGGCCAGACAGGCTCTCTTCAAGCCCTATGGGGGTGGGCTGTGACACAGGGGGTGGAGTTACTGCAGACAGCTGAACCTAAACAGAAAAATCATGAAAGTGAAATATCTGACCAAGGCAACCTCTGAAAAAACACATATACACTCTTACTGACCTCTGTGAAGCCATCCTTCAGCGGGCTGGTTGGCTCACTGGGGTTGTGTCCAGAAAAACTAATTTTCTTGCCCTCTTCAAAGGGTCGAGTAGGGATTCTGTGCAGGTAACCATAGCCAATACCACAGCCGAGGCTGAACAGAGAAAAATAATAGTGTCAGACACATTTAGCCTATACTAAATAGGAAAATAATAGCCTCTACACACAGGCAGGAACCAGAGAAAGAGAGTTTCATACACACCTGCCCTCTCCACCCCAGGCACTATTGGGTGTAATGACCACTTCTCTGCAGTTATCTGTGTCTGTGTTGTAGACGTAGAGTTTCAGTCCTTTGCCCTCATGAGTTTCTATCAATGAGAATAAGTCTTCTGACTGGAGAGAAAACATAATACACACAGAAATAATGAAAAAAAAATAAAAAAAGTTCAGCTCCAAAAAGCAATGCAATGTTTCATTCACCAGGGGCTGAATTCACAAACTTTCTTAAAAAGGAAATTATTATCAAATAATATTTTTTTGTATCTTCATATTTTAGTTTCTGGAGTCTTGTTTTTGCACAAAGACTTCCAAGGAATGTTCTTAAAGTTACTGCGAGCGATTTTTTTCATGTAAAGGTATGCAAAATCTTTTCCTACTCACTAAAAGATATTACTGAAATAAGTGTCGTGAGATATCTCACCGGTCTCAGTGACAGCTCTAGACTCCGTAAACAAAAATCTGTCCACGCTCAATAATGCTTTCTGTCTGTCGATAATTTTGCACCTTCTCACAGTATTGTAGTAGTAGCGAATTTTTGAGACTTAATGCCAATTTAATGCCATGTTGTCCATAACAGTTGCCAATTGAGTGCGCTATTTTGCTGCTGTTGTTTTTAGCAACCGTTTCTGCATAATGTCGGTCTCAATAAAGCTCATTTGATATCTTTGGAGTGTAGGGTTTAGGAAAGAAAGGCGTGGCTAATTCAACAGCTCAGTTTTGTGGAAGTAGAACGGCTGAAATCGCTTACAACCCTTTTAATGATTAGCAATTAGAAACATTCTCATAAACGTCTTACAATTCATCTTAATGCTTTTATATAAAAAGTGTTGCAAAACTCAAGAACTTGTAGATTTTAATTTGAACATTTAACAAAACTCTCGTTAATATACTCATTCAACTGTAAACACTTGGAACCACCGGTACTCTTAAAGAGACCGTAACACTAAAATGTTAGATGTGGAATTCTATTTTTATTATTTGGTTCCGACCTTGTGAATATCTTGTATTAAAAATGTGTATGAAATTTCAAACAGTGACAACAGCTTGTATCATTATTATAAATGCAATTTGTACAATTTAAAACTGCTAAAATGTGATTAAAATGATTAAAACGCAAAAAACGTAATTCATTAAAACACATTCTACAGCGCGGGATGTCATTTAAATGAATAATATATGTGTAGATGCCCCTTTTTCAATTTTCTTAATATCTTTTGTAGTTGCATTTTGCTTACAAATCCTCAAAAGTCTGGCGAGTAAACACAAAATTCATTCTCTTTGTCCATAGAGGCCTCACTTAACGGTTTTATATGGCTTAAGAAGACTTGGACTATAGCACAGTTGTCATGTGGGCTAATTTTATTACATGGTATACATTTTTTGTCATTTTTAGAGCTCAACAGCAAAACATCTTTTTACATTCTTTATAGGAAAAGAGCAGCATGAACATTCTTCAAAACATATTTTGTGTCCCACAGAGGAAATAAGAGAGAGAATATTATTTTTTGAGTGAACTATTCTCAAATAGTGTAATGAGTTGATGGTGAGAATGAAAGAAAAATACCTCGTTCATAACCGTGTCTGCTCCGATGATGTAGTCAGTGTGTGGTCTTAATCCTGCTAATGCTGCTGGAGAATTTGGCTCTACTTCCTATAAAATCAGACAAATTCATACAAAAAAGGTTGGAATTAGAGCATTCTAGACTGAGCAAAGCCTCCATTCATAGCTCGACCAACCGGTCTGTTTAGCAAGAACACACCCGTTCAGAACACCATGACTGTCTCATTTGCAGAGCACGATTATTGCATGCAGCGGCTATAACAAATGATTGTTAGTGGCTTGTTTTACGACAAATTCACCATAAGGATTTCAAAAAGAGTTTCATCAAATGGCACCCAACCCTTAGAAAAAAAGAAAGAAAAAAAAAGTGGTGTAAATTCCACCATTGGGAATCATTTACTCACCAAAACATGCCAGACATTTTCATTGGCTCCCTCAAAGCTGCAAAAGCGGATGCTGACCCCCAGAAGGCCCTGTCCGCCCCACATGTTGCTAGGCGTTACAGTGGCTTCCCTCAGCTCGAGCGTCTTACTGCTGTACACCAGCATCTTCACAGGCTTTTCCACGCTGGCCTTCAGAATGTCTTTCAGTGTGTCATTATCCTTGTTCTGAATAAAAAATAAATACAAAACCTTCATGAAAAATCCAGCAATCCAACTAGGTAAGATACTGGGCAGTATTACGGTACACTACATACCAAACAATGGCAGAAATGTGTAAGCCGGTATATACCTTGCCATACCATTTACAAAGTGGTTGATGTATTTGAATGACTAGTAGTGGGGCATAACTGCTTTACGTTATTTACACATTAGAGTGTCGAAGAAACATAGATTAATGCAAAATATGGAGTGGAACTAAACTCAAGACAAAATGTTATCCACTGAAATAAATATATGGATATATACTGTTGTAGTAATAAGATTTTATATCACAACCGTGACAATAGTGAGCTCATGTATTGATAGTGAGCATCAAGCCTATTTCTCCAACCGTATATTTCTCATGTTTATAACTCAAGAACACCAAATTGTGTTCAACAGATGTTCAGTTTTGATCGCATGTGGACCGCCCTTGCATCATATGCAATAAACCTACCAGTCTAGTGTTGTTAATGGACACAATGAAGTCAAAGAACGGCTCCAGACCTGCTCTGTGCCCGGGCGAATTCTCCTGCACCTGCATAAGAGAAAGAAAAACCCACTCAAACCAATCTATTAAAATATTTTTTTCTTTCTTTCTATATGCACACGCAAAACTCCAAACTGGCCAATTCCACTACTAGTTAGAGACAAATAAATAAATAAATAAATGTGTTAACCGAATAACTAATGCATGAGTTTTCAACCTTCAATAGAAGCTATCATGCATCTATTTCCCCAATTATTAAAATAACATCCTGATCATGCCTAGATTAGGCTATATTCCATGTGTTTCGACTGCTTTAGATTAACATGAATTATTATGAATGACGAAAACTGGTCAGCAAAGCAAAATTTGCTTAAATTTTGAACCCCATCAGTCCATCAAACAACATTCACTGTTACATTTAATGACACAGTAGAACAAATAAAGTTGTATTTCTGCATAATTTTGAAAGGACATCTGTTTGTGGATGTTCAATCTAAAAATCAAGTCAAATGTACCAATGCCACACCAGAGGTTTTTATTTAGCCACATTGGCCTGTAGCCGCTGCTAGCAGGCCGCACTCATATCCCCGGCCTCGCTTTGAAGGCTACGCCGCCAGGGACGCACGATCTACCCCGCGAGTGAGAGAGAGAGAACTGAGAGAAACACACTCACTCTGAGAACATGATAGCCCTCCGAACCACCTCCGGGTATTTCCACACTCTGTGATCCCCCCATGATCCCCGCAACGTGTCCGTGTCACCGGTGAGAATGTCGTCTGTTTTATTTTTCCCCTCACCAGCCGGTTTTGTGGGACAGACACGTCGGACAGAGAAAGCGCAAGCGAGTTTCCCAGGATGCGCGCGACGGCTGTGAGTGACGTGGCAGTGCAAGAAGGGCTTGTGCTTCTGTGGCGCACGGGTGAGTGCGCTGCAGTTCTCTCGAAGGTTTCAGTTAGTTTTTATTTTATTAGTCAATGAAGCATGGGTTTATTTGTTTGGCCATTTGTTGGTGTACTATGTGCAACATTCGTTACCTTATGACTCAGTACACTCGACTTTGCGTAGTAACGCATATGGATGTGTCTTCTTACACGACCTAGTTGAAACCTCACTACAATAACGCCAATATTCTAATATTGTCTATGGTGTTTGATCCCCGCCTGTTTTGGCGCGAAACTTTCTGCTATAAAAACAGGTGCACAAACACCATTTCCTCAGAATTTCCTTCAAGACAGCGATCATCTGTTGTCTGGAAGCCCTCTACCTTCACCTGGATATGCACGAGTCAGCGGGCAGAATCTTCATAGCAGGGAGAAGACTCTCCGCTCCACTGCAGAGCTCCAGCGAACATCTTTCCGCCTCACCGATTGGCGCTTCGCTGGAGAATGGACCTCAGCATCCTGATTCTCCACAGAGCGTCAGCTGGTGTAGGGTATCCTTAAAAGCAATCTTTAATTTGTGTGATATAAATATAAATATAGAAAAGAGCCATTTTTTCAAGATGTCGTTCCATATGTGTTCATTTTGTGAAAGACATAACCCGCCGTCAGAGCAGCATGAAAGCTGCGTTTTCTGTCTGGGCTGCTCCCACGCAAAGTCAGCTCTCGTGGAGACAGACTATCTTCACTGTGAGGACATGAGTCTCAAGTCACTTTGCTCATTAATTGGCTTCGTTCTGAGGGACGATTCAATATCTTGCACCACCCACCCGCCTCTTCTTTGATACCCAAGGATTCACATGAGTATGCCTGGTGGGGCCGTGAGGTTGAGCAGGATGAATTTGAGGTGGATCTCATGCCGGCACAAGCCCCGCGAGCCCATCAATCTCTACGAAGCACATGTTTCCCAATATGCTATGTGCGAGACGAACTCTGGCCCCCTGCATTCAGACAATGGATGAGCAAGGCTTCAATCCGTAAACTTTCAAAGAGCTACAGACCGCTACAGACTTAATGCTGCATGCCACAGAAGTCATAGTGCAGCCATCGGCAAATCCATGGGCAACCTGGTCATTCTGGATCGGCATATATGGCTGACCCTCACGGAGATGAGTAACTGAGAGAAAACATTTCTGTTGGATGCTCCAGTATCTTCAGCCAGCCTCTTTGGCAGCGCGGTGAGTAAATTTGCTGAGCATTAGATCGCGATTCAGCAGCAGTCTCAAGCTATAAGACACTTAATGCCCTAACGGTGCATTGCACAGATGGCTCACTCTCACTCTGTTTCAAGTCAGCACCTGGCTAAATGACCCATGCCCGCTACCTCAGTGCCAGCACCTGCCACCGTTGAGGGCATGCAAGCCATGGCCCAGATGGAAGCAGCCATACCAGCACCCACCTCGCACCGACGTGAGGAACACCATCACGCAGCGGAAGCGCTCCTGATGGATGCAACGCTTTGAAGTGGAAAACAGAGCCCGTGGTTCCCTCCGGTGCCCTGAAGAAAGATTGATAAGAGACACAGAAAATGCTTCCCCATCTCCCCACTGCTGTTTGTCAGGAAAGGAGTGTTCACTATATTTTGCAAAATGTTGTTTCTGTGTCCTAAGCAATAAAAAATGCTATACAAAATGCAATGAAGGATATAGCACTTGTTGCAAATGCACAAGATGCTCATACATTCTCAAAAAAGAGCCCTTTTCCTCTTCAAAGCAAACACATTATGCGCAACCACTCTTCTATAGTGAGCGCCGCATCATATCATACGATGAGCAAACCAAATTGCACGGGATTGATCCAAGATGGCGGCGCGGTAGCACGCAGCGGCCACTCCGGATCCACAATGGTGCTATTTTTGTTAAAAAAGCCCGACTTTTGCAACACATGGACATCGGAGCAACCGGTGTTCGTGTCTACCATCGCCAGACACTACTGAAATATGGGGGTGGTGTGGCGCAATGGATAAGACACATGACTTTGGTGTGAGAGACCCGGGTTTGAATCACTGTGAGACACCAATGTGTCCCTGAGCAAGACACTTAACCCCTAGTTGCTCCAGAGGCGTGCGACCTCTGACATATATAGCAATTGTAAGTCGCTTTGGATAAAAGCGTCAGCTAAATGAATAAATGTAAATATAAGACTCATGCAAAAACCAAGCTGCATGATGACCTGCAGGAGGCGCTACGCGTACTCGGCTTGCTGCGGAGACTAGGCCTCCAGCCCTCGGCGTCGCCTGATGCCGGTGGCCGGGGGAGAGGACGTCGTAAGCGGTGTGTGAGAAAGCGGAAGCGTGGAAAGAGGGCGGGGGTCCATGCTAGGCTAAAAACAAACCCCGGCCGGCCGGCTCTTCCGTCTATCCTGCTCTCAAATGTTTGCTGCCTGGACAAAAAACAAACCCCGGCCGGCCGGCTCTTCCGTCTATCCTGCTCTCAAATGTTTGCTGCCTGGACAATAAACTGGACTATATCCGACTCCAGCAGGCTACGCAGCGTGAGTTTAGAGACTGCTGCGTCTTTGTTTTCACGGAGACGTGGCTCAGCGACAGAGTTCCGGATGCCACCATTCAGCTAGACGGGCTCGCCTCGTTTCGTGCCGACAGAAATACAGCTCTCTGCGGTAAGACTCGCGGTGGTGGCTTGTGTGTTTACATCAACACGGAATACTGCAAGAACTCTATGCTAGTCTCTAGTTACTGTTCATCGCTGTTGGAGCTTGTGACTGTTAGATGCAGACCTTTTTATCTACCACGGGAATTCACCACTGTTTGCATAACCGGAGTTTACATTCCCCCCAGCGCTAACGCTAAGGAAGTGCTCTGTGAACTGTATGGGGCTATGAGCGAACTGCAGTACGCTCATCCCGACGGACTGTTTATTGTCGCCGGAGATTTCAACCATGCAAATCTCAAGACACTGCTCCCTAAATTCCATCAGTATGTGGACTTTGCAATGAGAGGGGCGAATGTGCTTGATCTTGTTTACACAAACATCCCAGGTGCATACCGGGCGGAGCCCCGCCCCCACCTCGGCTACTCAGACCACATCTCTGTTATGTTAATTCCAGCATACAGACCGCTCGTCAGACGCACAAAACCGCTTCAGAAGCAGGTGAAAACCTGGCCAGCAGGAGCCATCTCTGCTCTTCAGGACTGTTTTGAGTGTACTGACTGGCACATGTTCAGGGAGGCTGCAACATATGGTGATTCTACCAACTTGGAGGAATACACAGCATCAGTGACCAGCTACATCAGCAAGTGCATTGATGATGTCACTTTCTCCAAGACCATCACCACACGCTCCAACCAGAAGCCGTGGATGACTGCGGAGGTGCGCACGCTGCTGAGGTCCCGAGACTCCGCCTTCAGAGCAGGCGATAAGGCAGCCCTAAGAACAGCTAGGGCCAAACTGTCACGGGCAATCAGAGAGGCAAAGCGCGCACACGCCCAGAGAATCCACAGTCACTTCCAGGACAGCGGTGACACGCGGCGCATGTGGCAGGGCATCCAGGCCATCACCAACTACAGGACAACATCAGTTGCCTGTGACAAAGATGCCTCCCTTCCAGATGCGCTGAACAACTTCTACGCTCGGTTTGAAGTGCAGAACGACGTGATGGCGAGGAAGTCCACCCCTCCTCCCAACGACCAGGTGCTCTATCTTACCACGGCAGATGTGAGGAAAACTCTACGTAGAGTCAACCCACGGAAGGCTGCTGGACCAGACAACATTCCTGGCAGAGTGCTCAGAGGATGTGCAGACCAGCTAGCAGATGTTCTTACCGACATCTTCAACATCTCTCTGAGCAGCGCCGTTGTTCCAACGTGCTTCAAGGCCACCACCATCATCCCCATGCCAAAGAAGTCTTCAGTGTCCTGCCTCAATGACTACTGTCCCGTCGCGACTTACACCCATCATCATGAAGTGCTTCGAGAGGCTCGTCATGAGGCAGATTAAGACCCAGCTGCCCCCTCACTAGACCCACTGCAGTTTGCGTATCGTTCAAACCGTTCAACGGACGATGCCATCACCACAACCCTCCATCTGGCCCTCACCCACCTAGACAATAAGGACTCATACGTTCGAATGCTGTTCATAGATTTCAGCTCAGCATTCAACACAATCATTCCCCAGCACCTGATTGGAAAGCTGAACCTGCTGGGCCTGGACACCTCCCTCTGCAACTGGATCCTGGACTTCCTGACTGGGAGACCTCAGTCAGTCCGGATCGGGAACAGCATCTCCACCACCACCACACTGAGCACTGGGGCCCCCAGGGCTGTGTGCTCAGTCCACTGCTGTTCACTCTGCTGACTCACGACTGTGCAGCAATGCACAGCTCGAATCACATCATCAAGTTCGCCGATGACACGACCGTGGTGGGTCTCATCAGCAAGAACAACGAGTCAGCATACAGAGAGGAGGTGCAGTGGCTGACGAACTGGTGTAGAGCCAACAACCTGTCCCTGAATGTCGACAAAACAAAAGAGATGGTTGTTGACTTTAGGAGAGCACAAGGTGAACACACTCCGCTGAACATCGACAGCTCCTCTGTGGAGATCGTCAAGAGCACCAAATTCCTTGGTGTTCACCTGGCAGAGAACCTCACCTGGTCCCTCAACACCAGCTCTATCACCAAGAAAGCCCAGCAGCGTCTCTACTTTCTTCGAAGGCTGAGGAAAGCACATCTCCCAAACCCCATCCTCACTACATTCTATAGAGGGACTATTGAGAGCATCCTGAGCAGCTGCATCACTGCCTGGTTTGGGACTTGCACCGTTTCGGACCGCAAAGCCCTGCAGAGGATAGTGAGGACAGCTGAGAAGATCATTGGGGTCTCTCTTCCCTCCATCAAAGACATTTACAAAAAACACTGTATCCACAAAGCAACCAGCATTGTGGACGACCCCACACACCCCTCACACAAACTCTTTACCCTCCTCCCGTCTGGCAAGAGGTACCGAAGCATTCGGGCCCTCACGGCCAGACTGTGTAACAGCTTCTTCCCCAAGCCATCAGACTCCTCAATACTCAGAGACTGGTTTGACACACACGTGTCCTGAGTTGCACTTTAATTACTGTCACTTTATAACTGTCTGCTACCTCAATAACTGCTATGTGCATAGAACATTATCTCATAGTATGTTATGTTTACATTTTTAGAAACTGTCATCTTTTTGCACTACTGAGTACTGGTCGGCGCTGCACTGTCTATTGTCCTGTTCATTGTCAGTAATTTGTTGTACTGTCCTGTACTTTTTGCACATGTTTTTATATAGGTATATATAGGTAGTTTATATAGGTATTTTATTTCGTTGTGTAGTCTCATGTGGTCCTATGTTGGTCCTTTGTTGTTTTTATGTAGCACCATGGTCCTGGAGGAACGTTGTCTCGTTTTGCTGTGTACTGTACTAACTGTATATGGTTGAAACAACAATAAAAACCACTTGACTTGACTTGACTTGCCCTCTGTCCTATTATGCGGACGCATGGTGAGCCCAACGGGTATTTCAGAATGGGTGCAAAAAAACGATCGAACATGATTGCACGAAGTTGTACCAAATTGTCAAGCACAAAAAGGGTTTTACAGCCGTTATATTCTTGCTCCAGAAAGACGGCGGATTTCAGCCAATCCTGGATCTGAGACATTTAAATCACACACTTATAAATCACCCATTCAAAATGATTACTCAAAAACTGATTTTATCACATGTATGCCCTGAGTCGATAGATCTGAAGGATGCATACTTTCATATCCAAATTGATGGACATCACAGGATGTTTTTGAGATTCGCGTTCCAGGGAACAGTGCATCAGTTCAAAGTCCTGCCCTTCGGACTGTCTCTGGCTCCTCGCACATTCACGAAGTGCAACGATGTGGTTCTTGCCCCTCTTAGACTGAGCGCCATACACATCTTGAACTACCTTGATGCTTGGCTGTTACTGGTGGAATCAGAGGCTCTGTTATGCCAGCGCAGAGACTTACTGCTTCAGCATCTAAACAGCTTGGGCCTCAATGTAAACTGGGCAAAGAGCACACTCTCCTCCAGCCAACAAATCTCCTTTTTGGGAGTCCGCCTCGACTCCACAAGCGGGCGCGTGCACCTCATGAGCATGCACGTTCAGGACATTCTACAGTGTCTGTCTCAGTTCAAACTGGGTAGAACTCTTCCACTGAAGCTGTTTCAGAAAACATTGGGATTTATAGTGGAGGCACCCACCATTATCCTATAAGTTCTCTTATAGGATAATGGTTAAGGATAAGGCCTCTTCAGTGCTGGCTGAAGCACCATGTGCCACAACATACTTAGTGCCAAGGGTGCATGCGCATCACTAAATCCTGCTGCTGTATATCTGCTTTAGCACCGTGGACAACTCCTGCCTTTTACCAGCGAGGTGTCACGCTGGGGCAAGTTGTCAGGTGGAAAGTGTTGACCACGGATGCTTCCAACACAGATTGGGGGCAGTGTGAGATGGACACCCATTTTTCGGCACCTGGACAGGTGTGAGGAGGGCGTGACACATCAACCGCCTTGAGCTATTGGCTGTATTTCTAGCTTTAAAGGCTTTTCAGGCAGAAATAGTGAGCCGTCATGTCCTGGTTTGCTCAGACAACATGACAGTTGTGGCATATATAAAACCGGAAAAAGGCGGAATTCATTCACCGCCACTGTTGAGACTGACGTGTCACCTCCTCCTATGGATCAAGCATCATCTCTTCTCCCTGAGAGCGACATATGTCCCAGGCTGCCTGAATTACAGCACGGACCTACTGTCAATCCATGGGGTGATGCTTGGCGAATGGAGACTTCATCCTCAAACTGTAATGAGGATTTGGGAAATATTCTGCAAAGCAGAAATCAATCTATTTGCCTCAGTGGAGAATGCCCACTGTCCCCTCTGGTACTCAAAGTCCCACGCCCCGCTGGGAACGGATGCAATGGCACACAAATTGCTGGCGAAATGCAAATATGTGTTTCCCCCATTATGCCTGATTCACTCTGTCATATACAAAGTCTGAGAGGACAAGGAAACAGTTCTATTAGTTGCACCAAAATGGCCCAACCAGCCATGGTTTCCGGAAATAATGGAGAGGGGTGCACTACACGCACCAGAACTCACGCTTCAGTCATGAACACCATTTTACAGGCCAGAGCACCATGTACGAGATTGGTGTCTCATACATGTCAAGGACCCACTAAACTTACCCACTCATGAAATTCTAATATTTCTTCAAGAGTGATTAGACACAGGACTCACCCAGTCAACGCTCAAAGTGTATGTGGCAACTATATCTGCGTATCATGCACATGAATTTGGCACCTCTATAGGCCAGCATGATTTAATCATAAAGTACCTATGGGAGCAAGGCGATTAAACCCACCTCGTTCGGCTACAGTCCCGACTTGGGACTTAACTTTAGTCCTACAAGCTCTCGCAGGGCCCCCTTTCGAGCCTTTGGACTCGATGTTTTGATTTGCACATGCTCTCCGTCAGGACTGTACTACTGCTGGCTCTAGCCTCAGTAAAACGGGTAGTTGACCTGCATGCACTGTTAGTCGACAATTCATGTCTAGAGTTTATCCCTGGTCTTTCAAGAGCCATGGTCAAACCCAGGAAAGGCTATGTACCCAAGGTCCTAACCACGCCCTTCAAAGCATAGGTGGTTCACCTTCAGAACATCTTCCCTCTTCAATATAATTTGGATGAGGAACAATCATTCCATTTGTTATGCACTGTGCGGGCACTACATGCACACGTTGTGCGTACTTGCCAGTTGAGACTGTCTGATCAGCTCTTTTATATGCTATGGAGAATGCACAAAAGGAATGTCTGTCTCCAAGCAAAGGCTCTCTCACTGGATTGTCGATGCAATTACCCTGGCTTATGAGTCACAGGGTAAGACTTACCCAATTGGTGTTAAGGCACACTCAACTAGAGGCATGGCCTCCTCATAGGCATGGACGAATGGTGTGTCCTTACAAGACATATGCTTTGCAGCAGGATGGTCCTCTCAAAACACATTTGCAAGGTTTTCAACCTAGACGTAACATCTCTTTCTTCAGAAGTCCTCTCTGTTCAGAGCACATGCTATTCATTGGCTAAATATATATACTTATGCCCTTGCCTTCAAGTACGGGCTCCACATCATTTACACAACTGCTTGCATTCAGGCTGTTATAATTTACCATGAAGTCACAAGCACTTTCATTATAAATAAACTTCCTTCCCAACTGGTTTCATAAGGCGTTAATTCAACCTATATGACTATAGTTCATATATTCGTTATGAATGCTCTCCTCCTGGCCAACACAAGGATCACTCACTGCGGCATACTCATGTCGGTTGCTGTCCCACAAGACTGCGGAGGCATTTTCCTCTCTGGGAAGTTATGTCGTGTAGTGTGGCGTGATGGGATTCTGTTCCCCATATGCGTTACTACGCAATGTCGAGTGTACTGAGTCGTAAGGGATCGTCTCAGTTACGAAGGGAATGAGACATTTTGAATGCTTGCCTCACTACAAGACTCTTGAGACACGAGCAATGCGCTCCTTGTTCTCAGTCAGAAATTCTGAGGAAATGGTGTTTGTGCACCTGTTTTTATAGCAGATAGTTTCGAGCCAAAACAGGCAGGGCTAAAACACCATAGCCAATATTAGAATACTGCCATTATTGTAGAGAGATTTCAACTAGGTTGTGTAAGAAGGCACTCCCCATATGTGTTACTATACAATGTCTCATTTCCTTTGTCTTAGGGAACCGAGGATACGTATGTAAATTTGTTTGAATGAACATGCAACAAGGTCTAAAACTGGGTGGAGCTTAACTCTTGTGCGTTCTTTGGGACATTTTTGTCTTTTTCATTTTGCCAAAGGTGTGTATTTAGTTTTGGGGGAATTTTGATATTTCAACCTCAGTTCCAGTTCTTATAATACACTGTGTACACAAAATAGTCACACTCAGGACCTTAAAGACAAAAATGTCCCCATTGAAACCTACTAAAACTGCAATATCCCAGAATTTGATAATCCAAAAAAAACAAAATAATATATATATATATATTTTTTTTTTAAATAAATTCCCTTAGCATTTAGTATAAGGAAAACAATCATTTGTTTGTGTGTGTGTGTGTGTGTGTGTGTGTGTGTGTGTGTGTGTGTGTGTGATTTAAACAACAGTGACATTATATAAACCAACCGGCATTTAAAGGGTAAAAATCCTGAAAATGAATGAATATTTGGTAGTTATGAATGATCATGACTGATGGTTAAAAAATGTACTAATTGTGTAAGATATAATTTTAATAATATTATTATAGCAGTTTTTGGCACGAACATTTTTGTTCTCTAAGGTAAAAATTTAAATTTTTTAATTATTTATGTTTTATATTGGCGCACAAGGGTTAAATAATAATTATCATATTATCATAATAAATAAACATAATATATTTAGTTGCCTTTAAAGTATTTCAACAGCATTATCCAGGTTTAAATGATTGTCGAGACTGCTGTTGAAATAGCGCCTCAGAAAACGTGGTCAGGTGGTATTTGTTACTGGTTGGGATGGACCAATTACGGTTATACGGGATTACTGGAGAATTAATTTTAAACATCGTTTAATTAAGATTGCTGATACAGAACGTTAATTTGTATGTCGCGTTCATACAGATTACATTTGTATATGTATAATATTATATAATTAATTATGATATAACAACATCTCCAGCAACAAGTCAAAAAAACGTATCGAGTTTTTAATGCTTCCCAATGGACATTCGTTTTTTGAGCCACCGAGCGCCCCCTGGTGGAAGTTTTGTTTGCAGCGTGTTTCTAGCAACATTCCTTTCACACAGTGATATTCTGCTCCCTGTGACAAGTGAATTACTGTACAGAGAAAATAAAAAATATGAAAGAAACACCCCCTTGGTAAAATTAGTTGTTATTGATAGTCTATAATGCAGAGGTTGGTTAATGTATAATCAACGTATAATGGCAAATGGGCATGAACAACTGTAATTCCATCAAATGCAATTTTGCCATTCAGTCAGTAGCATACATAAATCAAAATCATCTTTTACCATCATTTAGCCAAGATACCTCTCTGTTGCAGTTCGTTTTGTAAAGCATCAAACCTGGGTTAACCCATGACAATGAGTTAAAGGTAAATTTGTGATAATAAAAAGGGTCAAAATATACATAAAAGAAAACTCAAACTTTGAGTGAAATCATTGTTTATTTTGAGCATTAAAATAAAAGTTGAACATATATTTTAGTATCTATTATATAATTTACATTTTGAAGAGACGACTTACAGAACATTCTTATACTTTAATAGATTTTATTGTGCACTTTACAAGTGTTAATAACAGTTTACATATAGTGTGATTGCATTTTAAAGTGCCAGCCTTACTGAGGAGACCAGACTGCCCTCCTCACATTCAACATATACAGTCAACATTTTACAGCAATAGAGGAAAAAGATTATTGTGCATTAATTTAACTTGTCAAAAACACTTTGAACAAAGAGATAACATTAAATAAACTGAAATCTTTTACATTTCAAAGACTCACAACAGCTGAATCTAAATACAGCAGTGAAATATCAATAAACTTGTTGTATATGTTTATATGAACACAATCTTTCAGCATCCTGAGAACAACGTTTCCATCCTTTATTCTAAGTTTGTGCTTATTTACTGTCTTTTGTTGTTTATTTATTTTTCATAATAGCCTATAATCGCCTGAGTTTAATATCAATAATGAGTAATAAATATCTAGTGGTAATTATACAGTAACTATCTCCAGATAATTGATAGGATTGCTTTTAACATTCAGTCAGAGATACACACAATAACATTATAACACTGACACACTGATTGCACAGATTTCAGGGCCTGGACAACAAACATATATATTATATCCATATTTATATGTATATATAAATTTTCTTGTGAATAGACTTATTATAATGCATATGCTTGCTTGCTTATCTCAAAGATTATTGAGTATATTGTAAAATGTATGGCACAAGTTCTGTCTTTGGCTCACAAATACACTATACTGGACTATAAACATTAACCTAAACTTATTTGATTATATAATATTTCTTAGAATACAAATGAAGAAATGTTACAAATGGGAAACTTTTAACACTGCTTAGGTCACAATATAAATAGCCTTTTTATATTTATATCAGTCGAACATTTCAAGCTGAAAATTGAACACTTATGTGTCACCTCACAAAGGTGCTGTTTAAAACACTTTACATGACCTACTACAAGGTTAAGTAAGGCTAAAGTACACAACACTAAATACAGATCGTATTACAACCACTGGTTACAATCACACAGACCCCAGCACTACACAGAAAGGGGTTTGAGTTTCATTAAAAGGGTGCTGCGCCGTGCTTGTCTTTATATTGTATGTATAAACCGAAGCACCGACTGTTACGCACATCAGAGTATGATTCCCAATGGAGTTAAACTACACTGTAAGGTGACCGTGTAGCTATAGAGGCTATGCTATCTGTAAGTTTAAGATCTAATGACATAGAGATGGAGGGGAGAACACATTGGACCACAACACAATGTCAAAACATAGCCATTAAACGTGCAGACATGGTGCTGCATTTCCAAACTCCACCCAGCAGAGCGGCGCTCTTACAGGTCATGACCCAGCCTCTCTATCTCATCGATGAGGAAATCGATGTCAGACATGGTCACGGCATGATTGGAGACGACCATTCGGAAGAAGTTGACTTTGTCTCCCTGCGGCTGGTATCCGACCATGGTTGTACCGCACTCCATCATCAATGCTTTGATCTTGGGCGCCACCTACAGGGGAGGCAGAGTTATTATGACATCATTTTCTATGCACATGTTACTCTTGTGGGCAGTTGTTAACATTTGGGGCACTATAATTGTACAACACTTATACAACAGTTAGTTAGGACTTTGCATTCCTAGAGTGCTGATATTCAGTATAACAGCACTGGGATGTTCAACTATTTGTGTAACACTGCTTTTATGTTTTCGTGGCTTTTTAAAAGAATGGTTGGGATTTTGATTCATCCCAATGAGTCGAGACTCCTTTTACCAAAAAGTTCACTGATTCATTCAGTACAGATCTTCACGCCAGTAGGTGGTGACAAATTAACGTCTTTTATGTTATCATTGACTCAGCTGAAGGCTCGGGTTTACTTTGTTTTTCTGCGTTCCGTATTTAATCGCGCACAGTATGTGTGATGCATATTTTGTCATCGCCTCAGTCTGCGGGGTGTGCAACCCAGATTTTCTTGACACGTGGACAGTCCACATCTGTCTGCATCGATGGTGAATGCGTCTGCCATTGAATTCGTTCATAAAAAAGGTTCACTGATTCGTTCAGTACATCTTCGTGCTAGTAGGTGGCGACATATGAGCATCTTTTAAGTTATAATTGAATTTTTGACTCAACTGAAGGATGGGGTCTATTTGGTTTTTCTGCTTTCCAGATTGGATCGCGCACAGAATGAGTAATGCACATTTCGTCATCACCACAGTCTGCGTGGGCTGTCCATGTGCAACCCAGATTTTCTCGACACACGGACAGTCCTCAACTGTCTGCATCATTGGTGTATGCTCCTGCCATTGAATCTGTTCCCCAAAAAGGTTCACTGATTCGTTCGGTACATCTTGACCCCAGTAGGTGGCAATAAATGTGTGTGTTTTAAGTTATAATTGAATCATTGACTCAACTGAAGGCTTGGGTTTACTTCATTTTTCTAGGTTCTGCATTTAATGCGTAATGTATGTGTGATGCATATATCGTCATCACCACAATTTTCTTGACACACAGACAGTCCTCATCTGTCTGCATCACAGCGCATGCGCCTGGCGTTGACTGTACTAAAAGAGTATCACAAAGCAGATGTAGTGCGCATGCGTTGAGCGCATTTGTATTCGCTTGTGGTCAAAAGAGTGTACTTAAAATGGCTGAGCACTTGACCGTGTGTGAGACTATCCGGAATGCGGAAAACCGAAGTATACTTTGGCCATGATTCATTAAAAAAAAGTAGTTTACCATCGAACAAATCCATTATATTGGATTTGTGATTATTCAGGTAGGTTGCTATAAATATATATTAATTTACTTGCTTTGCAAAATTCTCTATTAACTGTTGCTGCACCATGACAGTAGCTGGCTTGAAACAGAAATCTCACTGTAGAAGATGTCTGCTTAGCGCCTTTTGTGGCACTTGCGGTGGGTTATGAAATGCGGAATGACACATATTGGAACGCAACAATGCACAAAATTTAGCTTGCGTATCTAGAAATGACTGCATTCACTTGCGTAAAGAATGTGACATTGACCATGTTAACTCATTTGTACAAAAGGTCTGACTTTCTTCCAATGAAGCACACAAAATGGATTACATGGATCAGGTTTTACACAAACTTTAGAAAATTAGAAATATGCAAAATAAAAGAATTTTCACTTGTGGCCTCGCTTTGAAACCCAATGTTTATGGTGACTTTACTGAGAATGTGCGGCAGTGGTAAGAGATGAGATAATGTACCCTGTGTAGCTTCTCCCTTCGTTCATCTCCATCTGGCATGCCCCGCATACTCGGTGGAATATACCAGAAACAAACGTTTGTGTGCTGGGGCTAGAGAGAGTGAAAGACAAGCAATGAGAGCACATTAAAATCAAAACTGAGTGAGCAGTTTGTGTGTCAGATACAAACCTGGCCCTCAAACACCATTTGATATCCCTCACGGTTCTTGATTTTGTTGTAGAGATATTCCGACAGCTCCAGACATCTGTCAATATGTTGCTCAAACCCGATTGTTCCCTGCATGAATCAACAACATCAGAATAAAATCTGTTACGGTGACCAAAAATACTGTTGATTCAGCAAGTATTAAAATAAATCTAAAATAGGCTATGCTACTTTTTTTTTTACCTTTAGCCTTGTCCCAGACTTGCAGTATTATGAAACTATGAAAATCCTTAATAAAATACAAAGTATTACATGTTTATAACTATGATAATCGAAACAAAGAGTGAAATAGTCATAAACCATTTGAATATATATTGAAAAAAAATCAATAATTTTTTTTTTTGTTGTAATTATGACACATTTTTCCAAATGACCTAATATTTCCAAATTAAGCAAAAAATTTGAAAATATCCTGTAATCATTTAATTGTGTGTATTTAGGATACATAAAATGTTTGCTATGAAATTAACCTTAGCAAAACAATGGAGTCAGCTATTTTATTTTAAAAAAAATTCTACCACAGAATTCAGTTCAACACAATACAGAATTTAAGATGTGCTGGAAATGACATTGTGGTGAGAATTTTCATGACTTTCAGAAAAAAATACAAAAATGACACATCAGTATCCTGTGATGCATGTACACACACTGTTGGACATTGTTTATAGACATATTTAAACATTTGTAAGAGTGAAAAACATTTTAAACAAGACTTTATTTTCTAAAAGTCCACATTGCTTAACGTTTAGCACATCTGTAATGCTGTATTGACCAATCAGCATCCAGGACTACAACTATACATTCTTATATAAGGCACACTGCAGCTACATAATCTAACATCTGCATCATGTTAATTGAGAATGGAAGCCATTGTGACCCACCTTGGCTTTCCACATGAGCCAGAATTTAAAGATGTCCACATGTCTTCCACACTGGATGGCCTTGTCCCCCGTGTCATAGTTCACATCATACTGTTTGTCTGGTTGGAAGAGGTATCCTGCACACATGGAGTTGCAGCCCTGCAGAATACCCTGTAACAGAGGTTGAGACTTTTCACTAACAACATAAAGTCTGGTCCACATGACAGCTTATTCTGGCCAAAAACTGTCCACTTATGCTGCCTTCATGTGCTTTCGGAATTATCGTAAATACGAGTTTCCCACTCGGAAGTTGCACATGAACGACACCTCAAGTTATAATTCCAACTGGGAAATTAAGAGATAATTTTGAGTTTCTGAGATGGGAGGTGTCCTAAACTTTCAACATGGTGGAGGAGAGTACAGTTTCTGTACTTTACTTTAGTTTCTGAGACTCTGGTTCATCCACAGTGGTGTGCGGTCGGATCTGTGTTGCCCTTCCTACTGGAGGGGCTGGAGAGACGGCTGTCTCCCTCCATCCTGAAAGTGTACGTGGCTGCTATAGCAGCGTATCATGATACACTGGATGGTAGACCCTCGCGGCAGCACGACCTGATCATCAGGATCCTCAAGGGCACGAGGAGATTGAATCCTCCTAGGCCGTGCCTGATTCCCTCTTGGAATCTCTCTGTGGTCCAACCGGCCTTACAGAGAGCCCCCTTTGAGCCCCTGGAGCAGGCCAAGCTCAGCACTCTGTCGCTGAAGACAGCCTTTCTGGTAGCGCTCACCTCTATCAAGAGGGTTGGGGACCTGCAGGCGCTCTCTGTCACCAGCAAATGCCTGTAGTTCAGGCCGGGACATTCTCATGTGATCTTGAGACCCCGGCCAGGTTACGTGCCACTCCGTTTCGGGATCAGATGATGAACCTGCAAGCGCTCCCTTCAGAGGAGGAAGACCCGACCTTGTCGTTGCTTTGTCCAG
This sequence comes from Xyrauchen texanus, assembly GCF_025860055.1. Classification (NCBI taxonomy): domain Eukaryota; kingdom Metazoa; phylum Chordata; class Actinopteri; order Cypriniformes; family Catostomidae; genus Xyrauchen; species Xyrauchen texanus. Next base: position 46,800,218 of record NC_068282.1, read on the forward strand.
TTCATGTCATGTGCATCTATCTGGACAGCAGAGCTTTAGACGCTCAGAGCAGCTCTTTGTCTGTTTTGGAGGACAGCAGAATGGGAAGGCTGTCTCCAAAGAGAGGATGGCCTATTTGATTGTGGATGCCATATCTTTGGCTTACCATTCACAAGACCTGCCGGGCCCCTTGGGAGTTCGGGCGCACTCCACCAGAGATGTTGTAACCTCCTTGTGGTTGCGATTAGTGGTTCTCGCCCTCAATGGTGCATATCGTAAATTGTGCATGGATCGCAGAGAGTAGCATGAGCTCCACATGCTGTTAGTCTCTGCAGTGTCATGCACAACAAGCCATGTGATAAGATGTGCGGATTGATGGCCTCAGAAGCAGAGGCAACTGAGACTTGTCCTCTGCCACCCGGATTGAGGTGAGTAACCGCGCCACCATGAGAACCTAATAAGTAGTGGGAATTGGGCATTCCAAATTGGGAGAAAAGGGGATAAAAAAAAAGAAAGTGCTTTTCCAGTTTATGTGCAGCATACACACTCTGGGCGGACTTAGTATGTGATAAAAACTGTTTATATCTTTGAGCGTTTTCTGGCCCAAATTCTTACCTTATCTCTGACCAGGATGGCTGAACATTGTAATGGTACACCCATCATCTTATGAGGGTTCCACGTGACTGAGTTTGCCCTGCAACAAACAGGCAAAGGGTTTCAGGAAGTTAAACTGCACTATTACTGTAATATACCGTAATTTAAGTGCCCCATCAGGTGTGGTTTTCACATACCTTTCAATGCCACTTAACTTGTGACGGTGTTTCCTAGACATCAACAGTCCTCCACCCCATGCACCCTAGAGACAAACAAACAACTTTGATTGATTCATACTCTAAAATACTTATTAAACACAATGGACCGTTAGGAGGTTAGAGGTTTAAAACAAATTAAACTCACATCTACATGTAGCCACAGGTTGTACTTCTCGCAGATGTCGGCGATGTCATTGATGGGATCAAATGCTCCGTAAACCGTGGTTCCAGCCGTCGCGTTCACAAACAGCGGCACATAACCCTAAAATAAACATTTAAAATCACCTTCAACAAGCCACATTCACTGAAGAGAGACACTGTTGATTGTCCTGATGATAATGAGAATGGAGTAATCTTATGCCCTAAGAGTCACCACTTTATTAACAGATGGACCTAAAATTAGTTCTTGAAAGTGAATTCATCCATCATCCATTGGGGAATACCTGCTCCAGTATTGATCCGGTGAAGTCTACAGGCACTGGGGTTAAATACTCTCACTCACTTGTCTCAGCTCTGAGTACTGATGGGACTATAATTACAGGATAGTACAGCTACTAACCTTTTGTTTGGTATCAATGATCTTGGCCTCTAGGTCAGCCGGTATGACACGCCCCCTGAAACAAGACAGCCAATGAGATATAAGAGGAAGGGACGTACTACGTGAATAAAAACATGACATTTGTTCTTCTGTGGCTCAATATGACATGACCAATTGTCACTGACGTTGAACCTGGCATGATGGGTCTTACAGTGGGCAAGTGAATAACAAATTGCATTTCTGTATGTTTGCCACACAAAGCTATGGAATGAACTCCGGAGACTTGGAACGTAGTGCACAATAGGCTAATATTTTAAAACTTTTTTTTGTGATTTCCAAGCTCAACAGCCCGAGACCCTATTCACTTTGATTATATAGAAAAGAGCGACCAGTACATTCATCAGCATTACTCCTTTTGTGTTCTATTATGACAGATCTTTTTTTTTTGGGTAAATCTAAATTTTTAACATATTTTTTTAACATAAGCCATTATGTATCTCTGTAACAGCAGCATTAGCTCTTAAAGTCAACATGAAATGGCTTTTGCAAACCAGTTTGAAACCATTTTTAACTTTTGCAAGGATTTTCAACAAAATAATTTCCATTTAAGAGGTTAATACATTCTGATGAACATTTTTTCTTTTTGAGAATAACGTGCGGATAAATCATCGTCAATTTTGGTTTCATGTTGACTTTAGTGTTATTCTGAATATATTGAATGATTTGTTCTGATATTTATGTTCTTATTACCCTTATATAAGTGACACAGAAGTGTATTGTGATGATACCTCTCATCTGTCTTGAGCAGGATAACATTTTCTTTGCCAAAGCCCAGAACAGCTCCTGCCTTTTTGATTGAATAATGACTCTACAAAAAAGCAACAAAGTGGCCAAATTAACTGAATTCACAAAATACTACAGAATAAACTGTAAGAGAATTCCACTTCTGTTCTGTATATTCACTAATAATTCAACTAAAATGATATATATTTATATATTCTCCCCCTAGAGGGAGACAAATCCTTTGTAAAACTGGATTGCACGCTTGCTATTGTTCATGGGGAACTCTACTTGTTAAAGGGATAGTTCACCCCAAAATGTAAATTCTCCAGATGTGTGACTTTCGGTCTTCTGCTGAACACAAACAAAGAGTTTTAGAAGAATATCTCAGTTCTGTAGGTCCATATTATGCAAGTGAATGGTGATTAAAACTTTGAAACTCCATAAAGCATGTAAAAGGAGCATAAAAGTAATCCATAAAACTACTGTGGCTTTGTCCATGTCTTCTGAAGCGATCCAATCGGTTTTGGGTGCGAACAGACCAAAATATAACTCCATTGCAGTCTCTAGGCTCGATTATGATTTCAAGCTTGATTACACTTCCTAGTGTTTGAAGCATGCACAGAGCACTAGATGGTGCTAGGAAGTGTAACCAAGCTTGAAATCATGATCACCAAGGAAACTGCTGAAGTCAAGATTTATAGTGAAAAAGGAGTATTATTTTGGTTTGTTCTCACCCAAAACTGATTGGATCGATTCGGAAGACATGGATTAAACCACTGGAGTATGGATTACTTTTACGCTGCCTTTATATGCTTTTTGGAGCTTCAAAGTTTTGGACCTTATTCAACTGCATCGTAGAGCTGAAACATTCTTCTAAAAACCTTTGTTTGTGATACACATCTGGGATGACACGAGGGTGAGTAAATGATGAGAGAATTTACATTTTGGGTTGAAAGATTCCTTTAGCACAAGCAGTGTCTACTTACATGTTCAGATGTGAAAAGCACCAGTCGTGGTGCAACAGACATGCCTTTGGTTTTGACTTCTGGGAAGTACTTATACCGTGCAACCATCACACTGTACATGTTTGATATGGCCCCACCTGTGAAGAGAGATAAGACAATCAGTTCATGTCCAGGCCCAAAGACAGCAGCTTTTTTCAAATAAATATTATGTTAAGATGTCATTAACCCCCCCAAATTAACATGTTGTCACCATTTATTCACCCTCATGTCATTCCAACTATGTATTATTTTCTTTTCTTTCATGTAACACAAAATCAGATGTTAGTGTGTGTGAAAAACAGAATTAAATTTAAGTAATCATCGTCATCGACGTCAAACCTAGCACAATTTTTTTCAAACACTCGCGCTAATAAGAATGAGATAGTATACGAGTCGTACAGACTTCAACTGTGATACTTTAATTAAGCTTTTCTTTTTCCTTTTTGCATAGATCACCTCCCACTTCTGTTGTATGTAAAAGACCAATTCCTATGAAGGAAGATCAGATATTTTCCCTAGTAATATTATTACCTGCATTGTGAGCAATATCAATATATTTGTGTAGAGGGGGTAAAAATTCAACTTACTATATGTGTCATTTGTTTGGTTTATTATGGATTATTTAATGTGTTTACCAGGTGAGAAAAGTCCATCGCCCTCTCCGTTAGGCCAGCCAATGATCTCTCTCATCTTCTTGAGGGTCAGCTGCTCCATGAGAACAAACACAGGGGCGATCTCATATGTGAACCTGTCAGAGGAGAGAAACAGAGATACACACACAGAAGACCATGATCAGGAGGTTTGTTCTAACAAAACCTGTCAAGAAAATGTCCTCTTCCAATTCTACCATAAGATCAAAGGAAACAAATTAGACAATTTATTTTGCACATTCAAAATGAAGCCTATTTTTACTTTTTGTACATTGTGACGCTATTTTTAAGACAGTTATACACATATTGCCCCCCCAATTCTCATTACTGCAACTTAAAAAAAGAAAATAAATATTATTTAACCCCTTAAACACTGTTGGACCCAAAGGGGTCGCTTAAAACACTTAAAACGTTAAAGTTTCCAAATAAATAAGTCAGGCATATGAGGTATCATTTGAAAGCTTACAATCTGAACCTTTCAGAGATCATCATCAGTTCTGCATTTATGTTACTTAAAATAACAAAATAAGGCCTCAAATCATTAGCGTTGAAAATGAGTGCCCCCCAGTGGTAATGGGGTAGAAATACTTATTCGAAAATAAAAGTCCTTCATTTAGCACCGAAATTGACAAATCATATAGCAAATGAAAGCTCTTATTCTCAGGAATGTGACTTTACAGTATATATTGTTGCCCTAAAACCACAGCTCAAAAGATTTTCAATTGAATCACAAATTAAAATGTGATTATTTTAGTCATCAAATACAAATGTCGATCAAATACAAAGTGCTGATCACTGCTGCTGTAAGCCCCAAACAGCTAAAAACTTTATATCTGCTTTTACCTTAGGCAGTTTTCCAAAGAGCCATTTTTTACTTGTTTGTGTGGCTGAATAATCCAATGTTATATTTTAAATGTCAAGAACAAAATATGCCATCCAGCAGGATAAGCATGTTAAAAAGTAATCAGAAAAAAATATGTTTTCGACTACTGATGATAAAATGTTTGTATATATAATCACAAAAGGAGCATCTCAGCTTTCTATTAAGACATAGATTGAGCTTCTAGTCCACTCAGAGGCCGAGATATTCAATGAAACAATGAGGGTGGTGCTTGAACTGAAAATTAGACTGAATGTCTATGGACGAGCACATCTGTGATGGCTAAAATGCGTTAGAGCGCCACCTACATTTCAGACCTGTAAATTGTGATGGAATGTGATAGACATTTTTTTTTCTAGTGCTTGCTGCCATCTAGTTGAATAAAATGAATATGTTCAAAGTGAGGTAGAGTGAACAAAACCAGAATTGCATGTTTACAATGTTAGGACAACAATAAATAAAATGTTTTTTATTTTATTTTTTCAAAAAAAACTTTGTTTATCATAGATGATAAACACATAAAAAGTGTCTTTTTTTATTTAGGGGGATTTCAGAAAAATGTGAAAATTTTTGGCAATTAGTCCACAGATTTGTGAATGATGACTTTTAAATTTAATTGTGAAAAATTACGGATAGCAGCCCAAAAATTCACCAGAATTCGTAAAGTATTTATACGTCATACATCCCTAGATACTTCCTTTACTTTTCCGTTGATTTTAATAAAAAAAAAATCTTCACACTGTAAAAACTGACTTTGTTACGATAATGAGAATCATCATGGAATACAATGGGAATAGTAAAAGTAAAACATCCGAGAATTGGATAAAATGTTATGTGTGCTGAAAATAATTTTACAATGCAAAATGTATGTATATATATGTATGTATATATATATATATATATATATATACACACACACACACACACACACACACACACACACAGAATAGTTATTATAATTAGATTCTCATTACTGTAATGATAATAATAAAAAACACCTTTTATAAAAAAGCACTTTTATATTTAATTAATATGTCATTATGTATAATTAATAGTTTTTTGCATTACATTAATGCTTAATTGTCATGCAAATAATGTCACGATGCAAGAAACCTTACTTTTCTTTTTTTTTTTAAGTATTTTTTTTACACAACATCATTTCTTCTTTTTTATTTGATTTGATTTTAATTTAGATGTGGCCTGGACATTTTCTTGACAGGTTTCATGGGATTACACCTTATGTTTAACAACATTAAAATGGTAAAAAATCAGGCAACTACACCTCTGAGCGTTATGGTTCTTAGCATAATGTACACTTCCATCAGAGATAAATTCAGCCCCTCTTGGCTGCTTTGAATTTCGCTAATTAAAAGACGGGTGTGATGGGCCAGATAAGAGCTCATTTCAGGGTGTTTTAATGAAGGGAGTCAGTGCTCTGATGAATATCAGTTGGTCTAAATGGAGGAGTACAGCCTGACGTGAGACAGACAGAGCACACATCAGCGGACGTCTGCACAGACGAGATAAGAATACGCTTCAGCACAAATCCATCTCATACGCAAAAGGATGGACCGAAGTGGATGACTATGTGATGAAACAACTAGGACAAGGAACAGCCTCGGGCAGACTCATTGTTCAGTTCCATCACAAAGAGGAACAAAGATTTAGGACCGTAAAATAATAGAGAATCATCAATAATGTGCAGTTAAGTCACGATTCCTGCTGTCATACTGTCATATGCAGAATAATGTTTCTATGCGGGTCTAGACACATGTTTGATTTGACAAATTGTGCTTTTTTTTTTGCCTTTTTGTCCATGTTCACATAGAAATTAACAGGAAATTGAATACCAGCCTGAATAAAGTATTATTTCAGCTTACTGCATGCTGAGACTATTTTATATGTACTGTAATGTAATGAAATTTGATTTAGTGTGAGATGCATGTGCAGAACAGATCATACAATCATAATAAAATGCACTAGATAAACATAACTTTTGACAACCCCCAAACCAAGTATTAAAATGTAGCATTTTTGTGCAACAGACATGAATAAAAAAATATCATTTTGAATGTACAATAAATGGATACACCAAAGATCCAGAAACAAGAAAATGTTTCTATTAACCACCCAGGACACCCTAGCAACCACCTTGCAATGCCCTATAAACTGGACACCCTAGCAACCATCTAGCAATGCCCTATCAACCACCCTGGACACTCTAGAAACCACCTAATAATAATAACCTAAAAAACAAAAATCACATATGTGAAGATTTTCAAATGTAAATTTTTTTCACCAGTGAACCTAACCACCTAGGACACCCTTGCAACCAGCTAGCAATGTCCTATTCATTAACAAGAACACCTTAGCAACCGCTTAACCCTGTAAAGACTGACATATGAAAGAGTTGTCAGAAAACTAAATTTTTTTACATTAAAATGTTTTAAGTAACATTGGACAAACTATAAAAATAAATCATATATATATATATATATATATATGCACATGTTTTAAATGTTTGAGAGTCTGTCCATGACAACTTCCTCTCCTTGGACTATATATATATGGATTGAAATATATCACAGTTCAACTCAGTGCATCAAATTCAATATGAATAAAATATTACTTTTTCAAAAAACAATTTTTATCATATGTTCTTTATGCACCAAACATTATATTGACATTTAAAAAGGGAACATTTTTTACTTTTTTCATTACATAATCGCTTGTAATTTAAAATTATGAAATCTTTATAAAGACAGCACAGGCTGCATATATGAAAATAAATAGAAATATTAGTTCACACTTGAAATATATCTTATAAAATGTATATGTAGAATTTTTAAAGGCATTAATGGAATGTACTTGTTATTGAGAGATGTGCCTCAAAAGCCTGTTGTATCATATTTGATACATGGATTTCCATGTTTTTTTTCTTCAATAAATTAATATACAAAATTTTAACCAAGCACAAGTTGCTTATATTCAGCAAATACTCATTTTTAAAATATCAGTAACAATCTAATAATTACTGTCACTTTTACATTATTAAAATAAGCTGTCATTTATCCCAACAAAAGAGTCACTTTTTGCTGCCAGGTCTGCCACCATCATAAATAGATAAACATAAACATTGAAACCACTTTTTGTTTTACAAATAACCACTAGATGGTGCCATAAACTTGTGAAACTTACATACCATAGGTTGTTTGGCTCATCAGCTTGAACAGAGATTGAAACAGGAGCCGTCAAACGTTGTGCATCATATTTGATACACACGTCGTTATAGGGTTAACAATGCTTAGAAGAACTTAACACCTCATAGAATGTCATAGCAATGCACGAAAAAACAAACCCTCAGAATAACTTAGCAACTGTGTTGTGCACACCAAAATAGTGGTGGCAAGTTTTGCACCATCAAACACAGACATTTTCTCAAATATTAAAAAAATCTAGTCATTTATGTCTTTTATGTGAAGCTATTTTAAGGGTGTGTATGGGTAATTCTGTGTGTGTGTGTGTGTGTGTGTGTGTGTTAGTCCATTAGCTGCCGGTCAGTGTGTGTCCCTGCTGATGAGAAATAATGGGTGTGAATTAGTCACAGTGAATAATGACAGAATAAGCAGCATTCGCAGCCTGTTCATTCACTGAATCACGGACAACAGGACACTTCCCTTTATCTTTTCACAAATCCCTTTCTATAAATAGTGTGTGTGAGTTAAGTTGGGAGGTGGGGAAACCATTAGCGACACTCACGGCAGTGAAGAAATTAAATGTTTTCAAAAATCACAGGTGAAGTCCTTTAAAATGGGGGCAGGGAGCAGTGGGAGGCGGATGAAATAGCTTTATCCATTGAGCAAGAAGACAAAATAATGTGTGTGAGATGGAGAAATGTTGAGCATGAGATTCCAGGCTGCAAATGCGTCTGTTTTTAGAGCTTCAGAGAGAAAGTGAAGTACTAATCAATGGCTCTGTTCCAAAACCTGGACCACGTCCACACAAACACGTTTTCTGTTTCTTAATGTCACTGTATTCCAGAGAACGTGGCTCTCGAGAGCAGTTTTCAGTGGACGAAACACTGTTCCAGTGTGGCTGAGAGGCATAAACATACAAAATCAGTGTGTTTTAAACCAAAATCGAATTAGTGTGGACATTGCTTTAGAAGGCATCTGCCTTTGTAGACTGTAGGCATCAAGGCAACTTAGAAGGTTTTGAGACAGAACCATCAGACAGACTTTTACACTCTCATATCCCTTAAACACCTCTCGATAGTATGGAATAACATGAGTTAGTGATAATAAGTATCTTTGGAGTAAGCCCCGTGCTACGTATCAACCAAGGATGTAACCACATACAGTATCTCACAAAAGTGAGTACACCCCTCACATTTTTGTAAATATTTGATTATATCTTTTCATGTGACAACACTGAAGAAATGACACTTTGCTACAATGTAAATTAGTGAGTGTACAGCTTGTATAACAGTGTAAATTTGCTGTCCCCTCAAAATAACTCAACACACAGCCATTAATGTCTAAACCGCTGGCAACAAAAGTGAGTACACCCCTAAGTGAAAATGTCCAAATTGGGCCAAAAGTGTCAATATTTTGTGTGGCCACCTTTATTTTCCAGCACTGCATTAACCCTCTTGGGCTTGGAGTTCACCAGAGCTTCACAGGTTGCCACTGCAGTCCTCTTCCACTCCTCCATGATGACATCACGGAGCTGGTGGATGTTAGAGACCTTGTGCTCCTCCATCTTCCATTTGAGGATGCCCCACAGATGCACAATAGGGTTTAGGTCTGGAGACATTGGCCAGTCCATCACCTTCACCCTCAGCTTCTTTAGCAAGGCAGTGGTCGTCTTGGAAGTGTGTTTGGGGTCTTATCATGCTGGAATACTGCCCTGCGGCCCAGTCTCTGAAGGGAGGGGATCATGCTCTGCTTCAGTATGTCACAGTACATGTTGCCATTCATGGTTCCCTCAATGAACTGTAGCTCCCCAGTGCCGGCAGCACTCATGCAGCCCCAGACCATGACACTCCCATAACCATGTCTGACTGTAGGCAAGACAAACTCCTCACCTGGTTTCCGCCACACACGCCATCTGAACCAAATTAGTTTATCTTGGTCTCATCAGACCACAGGGCATGGTTCCAGTAATCCATGTCCTTAGTCTGCTTGTCTTCAGCAAACTGTTTGTGGGCTTTCTTGTACATCATCTTTAGAAGAGGCTTCCTTCTGGGACGACAGCCATGCAGACCAATTTGATGCAGTGTGCGGCGTATGGTCTGAGCACTGACAGGCTGACCCCCCACCACTTCAACCTCTGCAGCAATGCTGGCAGCTCTCATACGTCTATTTCCCAAAGACAACCTCTGGATATGACGCTGAGCACGTACACTCAACTTCTTTGGTCGACCATGGCCATCTTTATGTAGAGCAACAATTATTTTTTTGATTTCTTTGACATGAGGTGCCATGTTGAACTTCCAGTGACCAGTATGAGGGAGTGTGAGAGTGATGACACCAAATTTAACACACCTACTCCCCATTCACACCTGAGACCTTGTAACACTATCGAGTCACATGACACCGGGAAGGGAAAATGGCTAATTGGCCCAATTTGAAAATTTTCACTTAGGGGTGTACTCACTTTTGTTGCCAGCGGTTTAGACATTAATGGCTGTGTGTTGAGTTATTTTGAGGGGACAGCAAATTTACACTGTTATACAAGCTGTACACTCACTAATTTACATTGTAGCAAAGTGTCATTTCTTCAGTGTTGTCACATGAAAAGATATAATCAAATATTTACAAAAATGTGAGGGGTGTACTCACTTTTGTGAGATACTGTATTCACATATTTTCAGATACAAAAATAGTGTTTTTTAATATCATGTTCATGTTTTACAGGAATGGAGGGCAAACTTCAATGTTTAATATAAGAAATGAAAACCACTGCTCAACACAATCAATCACCTCTTGACTTTTTAAATGTCAGTGGCAGTAGCGGGTGTTCTTCGTGTATGCTGTATTGAAATTCACACTGTGGTGACATCTGAAGCAAATGCCACAAGGTAAAAAAGAAAAAAGAAAGCTCTATTGGCTCTGTTCCAAAACCAAGTGAATTGCCTTGCTGTCTACTGCCTATAGGCAGCTGTCTTCTGAAGGCTAGGTTATTTTTAATTTCATGGTTGAGCGCTCTAGTCTTTCAAAGTATACTATTTTGCCATCTTGGAAAACTGGGCTGCACACGGACAGCCCGTGCTTACTGTGTTGAGGATGAAATTTGCATCACAAACACTTTGTGACAAAGCGGTACGTGAAAAACCCAAGTATACCATTCTTGCGCAATTTTTTTTTTAAATGCAGCACAATGGATGGAACAGAAGACAGTTGTCTCGAAATGCGTTTTTTTAAGTTTAAAGGAACATTCTGGGTTGAATACAAGTTAAGCTCAATCAACATTTGTGCCATGATATTGACTACCATAAAACTTTATTTAGAATGCCTTTTATTTAAAAAAAATGTAGTGGAAGTGAATAGTGACAATTTTTGGGGTTTTAAAGGCAAAGATTTTAAGCTTGTAATTTTATCAAATCACATTAATTCTTCTGTTAAAACTTGTGTATTATTTGAACTGTAAAGTTGTTTAAAACATAATTTTTGTGAGATTGCAGGGTTTACGGCATTATATAGCCAATTGGATGTAACTTTACACAGAAAACATTAGTAAGTGTTAATAGTAAATGTTACTATACATATTGTTTACGACTTGTGGCTATACCTTTAAAACAGTGAGTATTTATCGCTTACGAATATGCCCCATTCATTTCTAGAAGTACATTGGGAAAAGCACATACACTATAAACCATACCCATTTATAAACACTAATGTAAAATATTGAAGTTTCCTCATGTTTGCGTATATGCGTTCGTTCATTGGGGGAATCCCAGAGTTTTACGTAAGAGGAAAACCCCACTATTGAAGAGCAGTTCCACTGCATGTCACAATAGAATATTAAGGTTGCAAACACAGCAACAACTCTGAAGTCTTCCTTAGATACCATATTTGTTATTTATACAAGTGTTGCAGGGAATTTACGTTGCTCTGGAGAAAGCTGCTTACTGACGGATCTGCATGTATACGTGGTGCTTCTGTGCAAGACTTTGAAGAAAAAAACAAGACGTGGCACAACGGTCAAAGACGTCCTCTTAGCACATGTTTACATAGAAAAACAGTTAAACCCAGAACAGATGGGCACAAAAGTGCCTTCGGTGTGAACGGTCTCTTAAGGCCCCAGTGTATGGTACTCACGGCGAAGTGCTTCTTCGTTCTTGGCTCAGTGCCAAAAAGAAGTTTGAAAGTGCTGAGCGATGGTATACTGTCTGCTAACATTCAGACACTAGCCACACCACTGGGTGAGGCATACAGAGGTACAATTAAATATAAAGAAGCTCAAAACTATGTAAAACTTTAACTAATGTGAGATTGAAATGTGTTATCAATGTCTTCATGCCTCATTTTATGAGTAGAATTCACACAGGATCAGTAAAAGAAAACCCAAAGTAATATATATGCAGTATATAATGTGTCATTTGTTATGTTCGCATTTTGCCTTCATGGTGCTAATGTGCTTACATGCTTTACGCAGCTATAATATGCACAGGTTACACTCAGTTATTGTAATTTATGATGACACTGACACTGAATCCTTTTGAAGTCCAATGCTGCCTTCAGGTGCTGTCTGAATTATCGTAAATACGAGATTCACATTCAGAATTTGCACATGAACGACCCCTGAAGTCGTAATTACAACAGAGAAACTCTAAGACAATTTGTATACCAGAGTTTCTGAGTTGGGAGGAGATGTAAACATGGCAGAGGATTGGACGGTTTCTGTAGAGAATGACAGGTAAATACAGCTAATTGCTTACGCTTGCTGTTTCTGTCATGTACATTTATGTATATCAGCAACCATTTTATGCATATTGTACATTTTACACTGTGAAAATAGCTTTTAATTTGACCAAAATGCCATTACTATCAGCAGCCTACCTGAGTAAAATGTATTATGGTGTCAAAATAAAAGTTCCTCAAGAAAAGCATGAACGAGCCTGGCATCGTCCATGTTTCCAGTGCAAAGTACTCATAATTACCACTTAGAAGTGGGAAGTAGAATAATTCTGACAGCAAATGAAGGCAGCATATTTAAAAAAAAACATGACTTTTTCTTGGGAATTTTCTCTACGTGAACGATCATACAGATGTAGATAAGTTGGCACCAGTTCGCTAATAAATCTGCACGCTGGTAGTTTTATGTTGACTGATCTTGACTGAATGAATAATACAACTGAAAATCTGTCAACCTGAAATCTGTCCACCGATGATGTGGACCAATGGCAGTCAAGTGTTTAGCAGCCGGTGCGAAGTTGTCCTGAAATTTCACACTGGCGAGCTGTTTTCAAACCACCAAAACAAACACAAAAACCTTCGTTTTAGCCAGATTTTGTTCAAAATGATGTCACACACATGTGCAGGGGCCTTAAGGCAGCATTCTAACTGGAACAGAAACTAATAAGTGGCCGATTTGGATACATACTGTACGCAGCAAATCTACATACTGTACGCAGCAAATCCCTATAATCATGCGGATTGATTTCAAGCGTTAGCGATAGCCTTTTGCTAATTTAATGACAGGATACTCAAATGAGAATTAACTATAAAGCACACACACATTTTACAGGTAAAGGAGTGAAAACATTTATTAGGTTGAATTATTTCTGAGTATATTTCTGTTATCAACATTTCTGCTTTGTCCGCCATCTTGGAAGGAGACTTTCATGATGTTTGCCTTCTCCGCCAAGGTTACATGCAACTTTGCCTATGGATTTGGCCATATGCAGGTATCTTAGAAGATAGCATAATGAAGCTGCCTACCTTTCCGAACAGCATTTGCGATGGAATCGCGCCTATGATGCCTCGCTAGATTTTGTAACAGAATCAATGAATATTTGAGTTTGCACTTCTGAAGAAGGTTAAAATAAATACGTCAAACTACATACATACACACACACAAGGGTGCAAATATGACATGGATTAAATCTGATAAAGAAAGAACTTTGTTTCTTTCTCTCTCTTCCTCTCTGCATGTCGCAAGAATTAGTATAAGAGCATATAAATCAAATAAATTCCCTATTGCCATAAGCCATTGTTCTTAGTTATGGCTATTTAACAAGCCTTTTTCATCCTAAGTGACTTCTATTATAAAAAGCCCTGTATTTATATTAAGAAAGACAGCTGTAATGAAGTGCTTGGTCCTTGGAGATCATAATGGCCTCCGGGAGTAAAATGCGATGGCCAGACTGCTCAGCCCGCTGGGACGCACGATTTGACTGGCTGGTCCCAGCTGGCACAGACTTCCTACCAGCCCACAGTCAGACGTAATCAATGGACTGTTAAATAGATTTGGTACAAGTCCATTCTGTGCTTTAGTGTTGTAAGACTCCTGAGTGCAACACTGACTCAGTCATAACAAAATTTTAAAGCAGCACAGGAAGCTTAATGGAAAAACTCATTAGCTTTATCTCATGTGTTGTACTGGATGTAGGGGAAACTGGGGCTTGATGTCACAGGGGAAGTTACATCAGGAACCACTCTGTCAGACATTAAAGCTAGGGTCAACTATATATTGAAAGCAGATTTTCACTGGGTAAAAGATGGGTATTTAACATACTTGTCATGTTGGGGCAAGTTGTCACATTTATTTTGGAGCAAGCTGTCCTTATGTCCTTATATGCTGTCAATTTTTGTTGGCCAAAACAATGGGTTGTTATTTTTGGGTTATTTTTAAATGGCTGTTTCATTAATTGCTTTTAATAACAGTTTTACTGTTTACATTTTGCTGAATAGTCTGGACTATTTAATTCCTATTGCAAATTCCTGTTGTGACAACTTACCCCTTAGTCTGACAACATGCCCATCTCTCGTCATAAGAAGTCAACATGTGTTAAATTAACTATATCTACAGTATTTTCATGGGCAATTATGGAGGAAATGTTGACTAGATTTGTTCTGGCAAGATTTTAAGGTATCTAGGGTAAAAAATGGTGACAATTAAACTTACATCTGTGCATTTTCTGTATGAACGGAAACAAATAAATTCAACATGATGCGTGACAGTGCAATCTATACTTTAATTTCTTTGCAAATCGCCTTTATACATCAGTAACTCATCAGAAAGAGATGCCCAATAGAACAGCTCACTTCAAATGGCTATTTATATCATGGAGTACAATGGGGAAAAATGTAACTCTATGGGCTGATCAATATGCAATCTCACTCGCCCCGAGGGCACCGGTGTGGTTACAGCATTCAGAGACATTACTCGATATGGGGTTGACAAAGACAGCACCTCCGGCTGTACCGTTCAAACAAACACTTTACATAACTGCAACGGAAATACTTGCATGCATAACAAAGGCAACATTTATTTTCCAAATGACTGCACACAGACCAGAATGAGCAGATCTGGTTAATTTTGATAGTTTAGTTCCCTGTTGCTCAACTGTAGAGCAAGGCCATGAGTTCGATTCACATGCAGGTAACACACAAACTGAGAAAAATTAATATTTGGCATGTAGTCACTTTGGATAAAAGCATATGTTTATAACTCACATGTTAGTGTTGGCAGTAGAGGTAAGCCATTCTCCAGCAAGGCCAATGATGTCCAGACCAGAAGAAAGCTGGTTAAAAAATCTGGGATGACCTGAGAAGAGATATTACAGGCACTATAAGTGCAAAAGTGTAAAAACAAACACTCTTCCCTTCCATTAAGTGGACTAACTGAAGCAAATGAACTTCAACATGTTGCAGTTTGACTTTCTCATTATATTCAAATAACAAACTGCATTATCGGTAGCTTGACAGTTGCCCCAAAGGTATCTGGACACTTAAACTATGCTGTTGAATGTGGCTTAATGCACTGGATAAACAAAATCAAGCAAAATGGGTCTTAATGGCCTTTTAACTATAGTATAAAATTATAAGCATTTTGTTTTGATATGCTTTCAAATGCAGATAAACAGTATGTGGAACAATTACTTACATCCATATCCAATTTATTTACTGTCTACATAACTGACCTGTAGAAATTAAACCAAACATCCAAAATTGCCCATTTTAAATCTACAAACTTTTATTAAATTACATTTTGATGAATAAGAAAAATGCACAACAACAACAAAAACTCTTTCATAATAAGAATGCACTCAAATCTCTGTTGTAGGCAATAAATACAATTAGTACTAAAATTCAAAATTCACTATATTTTTTTTATTTAGCATTGGTTTTGGTTTCAAACATTTACCTCAAAACTGTCTTAAATTTGAATAGTTTTTGTGAATTTTGTCTTCCACTACCATTCTATTTTTTCACCGAAACTGCGTTGCACAGAATCAGAAACATTATGTATAAAGTAACAATTGACGTTGGACACAATTGGAAATCTGATCAATTGTGACACATTGTCTGTACCTGTTCTCACGCCATACTTCAGTGTGTCTCTGCAGTCCACTAGAATCTGCTCCAGAGACTCTGGTTGATCAGACAGCTCCAGATTGAAGCCCTCCATCCCCTCCAGCAGCTGATGCGGGTGATGGAAGTCCAGCACTTTGGTGGATCTGTCGAAGGTCTTGCGCACATAATTGGTGAGGATCTCCACCATCTCAAGAAGAAACTGGATTGTGGGTTCCTCTCCATTTTTAGCTGGCAGTAGATCTGGAATAAATTGAGTCAGCATACAAGTAAAGATAAGAGGTGCTTTCATTCAATAGGCCTATTTAATCACACATTTTGTAAATAAGAGATTCGTTAATGTCTTTGCAGAGAGTTATTGTGCAAAATACCAAGAAAATAGACTTCCAAAATCTACATCTAGCAATCTTTCTCTTCAAAAAAGATCAACATATTTCTAACAAAAGTCAGATTGAGATTAGCAAGATGATTGCATTATATTATAAAATATATCAGATTTTACACGGATAACCTATTAAGTGATGTCCAAAAGTCTATGACTACATAAAAACCTTTTTGGCAACTCCTGCATTTCAAAAAATGCAAAAAGGGTATTCACTTGAATTGTATGGACCAACAGAGCTGAAATATTCTCCTAAATATCTTCATTTGTGTTCTGCTGAATAAAGAAAGTCATACACATCTGGGATGGCATGAGGGTGAGTAAATGATGAGGGAATTTTCATTTTTGGGTGAACTATCCCTTTAATTTGCATTAATGTGTACAACACAACATATTAATAATCTAATGAACTTAGAGTGAAATATAAAGTAAACAATTATTGTGAGTGCCTTGAACTTCTATGGGTTAATTAAGATTTTAAGTACTACTAACTCTTAAGATAGTAGCGATTAAGTAAAGAACTGAGGTTGTGGGAAATAGGCCCTGATTTGTGATAATTTGACATAAAATTTTATAACTTTTCAATGTTGCAAATGTAATTAAAATCCCTGAAATTATCTCATTTATTTTTTAGCCAAAATGCTTATAGTTTTCAATATGTTTTCAATAAATGAAAGGATATTTGAGATTAAAAATCCCCTTGTTGCAGGGGCTAAAGGCACCCTATAAAAGACCCAATTTTAAAATAGATAGTGTAGTTATTTTGCATACATTTTGCCCTATATATCTATTACCTCTAAGTATGGGATAAAAGACCCTCTGGTCACATTTGATAGATAAATAAATACATATAATAATAATACAAAATATTTTTTCACTAGTGTCTCAGACTTTTGGACACCACTGCATGCATTAGATGTGTGCTTTTTTATTTTTACAAACGTATCCATAACACCTCTCACTTGGTTTTTGGCGCGTGCATTGAAAAACAAAGGCATTTAAAATAATAAATGTGTGCTCTTACCCCGAGCAAACAGGTTAGAGAAGTCTGTCTCTGTGCGCCTGAAGTGCTCACTGTTGTCGCACGACAGCTGGTTTTTTGCGCTCTCCTTGAAGCCTCCCACCATGCGATTCTTCTCATCCAAACTGTTGTTCTTCTGCAGGAAACCTGCATTATTGCAACACGGGGAAGAATCGCAAAACATGTCCTCAGCCTTGATGCTGGACGTTAAAAAAAAAAAAAAAAAAAAAATCTTAGCAGGTTTGGACTGAGATGTTTACATCCCCAAGAGTGATTCCAGTGATTTAAGTATTTAGTGGGACACAGCTATTTACGGATTGGTTCAGAGGTGGCACTAGTCATGACATCAGAGGATTTTTTTGAAACATGGTTGAGTTAAGGTCTCTCCATCAGCTCTTTCACAGATTCCGCTTGAGTGACCAAATGGCTTCATGTCATTAACTGCCGACAGGACATTCAATAGACTAAAGCTCCGATTCATTGAGGACGTTACATTGTTGCAACTTACATGAACACGGACAAAGAGGTCCAAACGATTATTGGAAGAGACCCAGGGGTTCTCAGGCTGTACTTTACTCAGAATTCAATGTAAATTAATTTTGTTCTTATTTTGATTTATTTTATTTATGAAGACCCATGTAGACCTCTTGCATACCAGCATGGACTGCAGATAACTGTACGTCTGGTGCGATTGTAAATAATATTGCACAGTGTTTAACAACGTATTTCCTACACCTGTCTTTTAGGTCATGATGAGCCGGTTTTCATTGCGTGATGTTTATCACTCTTATTCTGAGCAGCACTATCACATAATATTATCACTAAAAAACAGACGCCCCGAGAATGGTCTTTCCTGCCCCCCTTACACTACCAGCAGCCCATCTTTCACATTCAGGCTCAGTTCTGATAAGATCTAATGACGGATGCCGTTAATCTTTAGAGATGGGCTGAACGTCAATATCCAACACGATTTTATTGCGGCTATCAAAATAGATTTGAGTTTTTTTCTCTCACAGTAAAGGCCAAAGGCTCTGATCATCAAACAATGAGTTTGAGTACCCTTTATTTTTCACAAGTAGCTGTATAAAATCATTTTCATTTGATAAAGACCTATTAATATGCCTATTTTATAAACTAACCTACATTTTTATTGCACAATCAAGCATTTATTTCGTTTCGTTAAATCGTTATGATGAGTCTATCCAACTCAATTACATATTTTCTTCAAAATGAATACATAAACATTAATAAATAGACCTAAAAATATGACTATACCTCTACCAAAAGATGGATTTTGATCTCAGGGATGGATTACTGACCGGGCCAATTGTACCAGTGCCCATGGGCCCTTGACAACTTTGGGCCATGAAAACTACAACACACCCACCCCATTCAACAACTTTTGGAGGGAGGCCCTTGGAGATAATTGGCCCCGGGACATTTGCAAGTCATAACCCGCCCCTGTTAAATCTATCTATGTATCATTATCCATCCACCCTGTTGGGTTTTACCGGCTGGCGGTAGGCTACAGATCCAGCTTATTACACGGCTACTTTCCAATCAAATGGACATACCTAATAATTTGCTTTGGAATTATTTTATTATGTGATAAGATAGAGAGCACGAGTTTCAAGAAAGAGCTAAATTCAACCCAATGTTTATATCAGAGTTCTGTCTATGTTTATTTTGCGAAAATGAGGGTCTGGCTGCTCACTATCCAACTTATTATTACACAACTCGTCAAATAAATGGGCATAAAATATTGATTTTAGTCTAAATAATCTGTATTATCTTACTTGCAGAGGCAGTGATATGCCCAGTCATTATTGGATGGGCACTATTGACCAATGAGAATCGAGTCTGGAGAGCTACAACATTTTTCATTTGAGGTAAATAATCACAGCAGAATATCTACCACATTACTGATGTTAAAGATGATAAAGAAATATGATATTTGGGGGAAAATGTATATAATATAAAATTATAGTTCATATCTATTTGGACATAAATGTACATTTTGAAATTCCACTATTTGGGAATATATAGGCCTAAGGGCATAAACTTTATAAGTTACATATAAGAAAACTGCCTTTTTAGTAGTATTTTAAAATATGTGGGAAAAAAGTATATACATAAATGGCCTATTATGTGTTTAACATATTTATAAAATGTGTGTCCTGAGAATTTGCGTGATTAATTTCAAGCATAGAGAATAAACGTTTAATTAAAAAAAATGAGACAATCCGCCTTATATAATATTAAGAGTTTGGTACACAGAATGATAATTATCCACTCCTTTTTTATCCGTGCATGTGTGTGTGTGTGTGTGTGTTTGTGCTTTAGACTCCCATTATTTAATTGATTTAAACTGAATGTGGTGTGGTTTTGCAAAAACTAGGTGTTCATTTAAAAAAAAAAAAACCCGGCCAAAATTAAATTCTGAGGATCTGTTTTTGAGATGCAGATACGTGAAGGACGTGTTGTGAAACGAATAGTTCTCCAGGAGCTACATGCATGGCCACATCCTCCCAGACGTCATTATCATCATTTTAAAACCCCCCAATCCTCTTCACATCTTTTAGCAGGCTATAAAAAGCAGTGTGGCGTAAAAAGATAGGGAGAGAGAGAGAGAGAACCACCCACAAGGAAACTAATAGACTAGAGGGGAATATGCAGCCCCCTTTTCTCCTGATGTATAGGGCTTCACTGTAGAACAAATCCAGTTACGAAAACGTATCTAACTGACCATGCAGGGAATGTTTCCATCCAGACACTGATTCACAGTCTCTATAGGCTATTTTTCTCTAATCTTGTCGAGCTGCCTATATAAAATCTCGCCTGACGCGCTATATTGCCGATAAACATCTCCTTTCGGGAGATTTATAATCCTGACTTTAAAGTCGGTTTGCTTTGTCCAAAACAATAAATACCATGGTGATGAGTGAGAACAAGGGGCGATAGAATAGGGAACAAAGACTAAGACCCTGTTCACATAGTGCCCTACAGGGTAAATAACTGCGCACTGACCTTTAATGTGACGGAAACGCGCAAAGACACCGTCTTTCCCCCATATCTATTCAGATTTAGATCTAAATGCATTCAAACTTGGGTCAACAGAGCAAGGTAAAGGTGCCCTCAATCTTGCCACCTTAAGAGACCCTGTATGGCACCCTTTAAGAGACTGACATGATACCACTATATGGAGAGAACATTGCCAGAACTTACCACATATCTTCATGCCCAGTTTCCTCGTGCATCCGTGTGCAACCCCGTACCACGCGTCACAGGCTAAAACGAGATGTTTGGGAGAGCTGTTCAAAATATTGTACTTTGTATAAGCTATTTATGGGTGAAAATGTGCCTGAGAAAGCGCGCAATGGAGGGGGCATCATGCATTTATGCAGAAGACAATGAAAATGCGCAAATTACACAATTGGGTCTTTACCGGGTGTGTGGCTCTAAATGGTTTTCTTTTTTATTTGTATCAAGCAATCAATAGAGTCTATCAGAGAGGCAGGCAGCTAATAGATGGTGGCACACATCCGGCAAAGAGGCGGTTTAAAATAAGCGGGCATGAAATGAGGTCTCGAACGCGGGCAGAAATTAATTGAGTGAAACGCGCGTGTTTGACTGGCGCCCACTTGCCAGCATTCACACTGCCACTATTGGAAACTGAAAATGAAAATACAATTGGAAGTACATGAATGACCTCCTGCATTAGAGACCAGACAGATGCGTAGCCATAAAGATGAAACATTTAAACATTTAAAAATAAATAAATAAACGAAATGCATACACACTCACAATTCACAACAATAAGCAGGTGCAAGCATTATTAATTAGGCTATTCAGTCATAAGTGTGTTTGCATAAAAGGTGCGTTTAAAGGGAGAAGCGGAATCAATATTGTTATTAATTGTTTGGTGTGTATTTGTCTCATCCTCTGGGGTGGGTGTTTGTCTGGGGGCAAATCCAGCTCTATATGCCCCAGACGCGCGCTGTTATTTTCAGGCAGTGACAGCGCGAGCCCCCTCAGGTCAGTGAGCGTGAGATAGAGCTTGGCAGGGAGATAATGGCAAAACACGCCGAATACATCCCCCAAGATATATATACATTTTAAAAATAGACTTTGACCCAAAACGAAGTAGTTGCTATTATATGAAGATATTTTTTAAATATAGTAAATATTAAATTAAATATATATTTTTTATTGCTATATAGATACACAAATTAAATGTGTAGTTTATTCAACCTATTAAAGCCAGATCAAACCCGTTTTTTTTTAAATATAGTCTATATTTAAATCTTGACTTTGGGCAGCATTTTAAGCACATTTACAAAAAAAAAAAAAAAAAAACCCGGCGATTTCGAGCGTAATGAAGGGTAATTTTTGTAATTACCCTATTGTGGCCAGTCTGTTCAAAGCAGATGATTGCGCTTGATTGCTCCCATAAAACGTCGCAAAATGCAAGACCATTATTCTACAAGGTCGGGAGCATAATTATCTCCAATAAGTAATTAGGCTATTGAGAGATTTACGGACATTTTCTATGCATTATGAATAGTGTAGATTATAAATCTATCTATTTTTTTTTATTTGTAATAATTTCCCACTTTAGGTTATATTGTACATTCTGTCACAAACTGCATGCCCGTTTGTCTATCCAGCTGTTGGCGGGTGATTTGTCAGCTAATAGACATTTCACACGGTGTTGTGTGCTTTTTCTAAGGCATTGATGAACATCGCCACCCCACGGACTAAATAAGCCAAGTGAAAAGCGCTTTATCCGGGAGAGACCTACTTGTGGCAGGTTGTCGTAAATTAGCCGTGTTTGGGTCCATATCACCAGCCGAGGAAGAAGGTGCTGAAGACGCCATCACTCCTGGAGAAACACCTCACCGCTTTGCTCAGACAGTAAATTCAGATCTCAGACTGAAAAAAGAATCCCAGGCTGCATGGAAAAATACACAGATACTATTTAGGATGTGATGGAACCATTCAGACTTGGTTACAACAAGTAGGTCTATTCTATTCCTCTTATGTCCTGCTTAAAATAATAAGCACAAAGAATCTCCAGCATAATTCTCAAGCATCAAATTATTCTCTTATCCATTCTGAACTGGCAGTAATTCACTCCCGGTTATAGGACAATTTGTCTTGCGCCATGCCATGCGCGCTCCGTGTGTTCTGCCATGTACAGAAATGCGCTCTGTGATAGAACCGCGCACGTTACAGTACATCAAAAGACTGATAAAGAAAACCAAATGCACTTTGCAAATAACACAAATATAAATATATATTTTATTACGTGATTTTGAAAAGAATACGAGCTATATCATTTGGTATTTTGGATGACGGTCCGGTTTTGCTCTCCAGTCGCAGATCCTTTGAGCACCAGTGCGCACCAGACCGTGAAGTCTGGCTTAATTGGCTCCGTAACGAGGTCTTCAAATCGAATAATTTAAAACGACGAAATAAAGAATCTGCTCACTTCAACTAGAGCATATATAGCCAAGTCGACGAACGCCAGGACCGAAAAAAAAAATCATTTTCAAGGTAATTTGTCGATTATTGGTGTCATGATGATAAATGTTTCTTTTTTAAAAATGGCTCTACAGAAGGTCAGATGCTCAATCCATTTGACTGATGCTCTTACCAAAAAAAAAAAAAAAAAAAAAAAACTCAGAAAAAGACAAAAGACGCATTGATTTCTCAGTTAAGCTGATCTTTAAATATTCTCAAATAATGCACATCAATCATTGTCGAACTTCGTGAAATATAGCCAACAAATCATTGCTCTGCTCATGTGTGAAATTACCCCACGTTTTTAGATCAGGTAAAAAAAAAAATCCTTATTTTGCCAGACCGTCTAAAATGGATAATTTAATTCTATTATAAATAGTATAAAAGCTGTTTCTGCTCTTTATGTTATTTTTCCAACAATGTAGAAAATACACAAATGGCTCTATTTTAGATCAAAACAAAGAGGCTGAGATCTTACCTTACGAAGTCACAGGTGTTCAGGGTCTCAGTAGAATCCAGAGAAATGGAGAAATTTCACAGGACGTGATTTGGTTGTGAGATACGTGACATCATAATGCCAGAAGAGTGCACAAGAAGATACAAATCCCTCCAGCGCCAGTTTTCAGTTTGTTATCCTTCAAAACACCAGATCCGACAGAAAATGTACTTCTTCTGTATTTTAGTGGGATTCCCACGCGAATAATGTATCCACGGATTTATCTTGAGGGGTCAGACTCACTGATGACATGTAACCTACTCACACCATGAGACACATTACATGTAATTCTCCGAGTAAAATGTATATATGTATATATATACACATACGTCAAAAATACCGTGGGAGTGAGGGGGCAGAGAGAAAGAGAGAGAGAGAGAGAGAGAGAGAGAGAGATCACGTTTTACTGTTGTTCTTTGAAGGGACATAATTTACAAGCACGCAAATGTTAGCATTCCCTCAAAATGTAACAAATGAAATAACTGTATCAGTCTTGTTGTGGATTAGTGAAATAATGATGAAACAACCTAGATGAGAAGACTGAAAGTATAACACAACAATGATATCCACGAGGTGGCAACAGAGAGCAGACCAACTTGAACTTGAATGAAGGATTTTTGGGCAGCTCAATGGAAAATCACTTGAGCTGCTCTATTTATATCTGTTATATCATTTAACTAAAGGATGAAACCCAAGAGAGAAACACAAATCAGACTCAAACATTAAAAGTGCAATCAGTAATTTTTTTCCTCAATAAAAAAGTTTAACTTCTTAAGACATCAATTGTAATTTTGCAATATATGTATAGGAAATCATGAGCGCTCACATTAAAATGAAGACTCCAGTTATATCAGTAACCTTATAAAAGCTGTTTTATTCTACATGGAGAGAATCCGCATATGGGGGCGGCCATGTTAGAATCACATGACCAGCCAAATATTACTCGCTTAATCTCAGTAACCGTCCTGTTATTGGACTCTTTCACTCATTGATTATTTAATCACTGACTGAGTATAGTACATTTCTACAATGATATCTGAAACTGAAAACTAGTGATTTGAAATGATGCAGCATCCAAACCGCGAGGTGTCAGTGTAAGTCCAAGATGACTCAAAGACAAAAGTTACTGACTGCACCTTTAACTGCCCATATTTCAGCACTACAAATATTTTATTATTACTAATAATTTTTCCATTGTCGCCAGCATCTGGACAGCTCCACTTGGTACTGACACATTTAATTAAGGGTAACTTCAGTAATTAATTTGAGAAGTTCTGCCACTAAGGAATGCAGAATAAACCCTGTGTGAAAAATTGACCAAATGTCATATTTTCCGTAAAGTAATGTAACGTTGATATTTTGCAACTCTAGTTAGACGGAGCTTCTGTTGACTTTCCAAGATGGCATTTAAATCTCTTGTGATTGTTTGAACAGCCACGACTTTGAAAACAGAAATGTGATGTAGGAAATATCTCATGAAATCACATGCGCTACCACAAGAAGTCAGAATAGTGCCCGCCCAGCCCACTTTTTCAGCCATCTTGGTTCCGGAGGAATCTTTTTTACATCCATTTTGTCCCATAGAAATGTCTTAAAACACTTTATAAAAAACATCTAAACAATGAACCAAACTATCTGAATCACAACATTTCAAACTTTCTTTGTAAGCAAAAAAGTATAGAATAATCAGACAAAAAGACAAAGGTACAAGAATGTGTACTTAATGTCTTTTAACCCTTGTGTTGTGTTCATTTGTGCTAACACGTTCTGTGTTCTTGGTCAAAAATGACCGGCATATTAAGATTGTTTATAAATCTCTCATGCTGCATATAGAGTATTATCACAAGATATGGCGTTAGATCTTTATATCACCTTCTTTTGAGTAATTATGACAGGTATTGTACTCCATTTTTGAACATGTTTCAATAATAAACAGTAAATATATTTATTAATCGAAGGATTCATTGCACTAAGGTCATACTGGGCTAGTGGGGGCACTCCCTTCAGAAAGCTTTATTATTACATAATAAATTAATAACCACTTACTTGATCTGAACAAAACTGATGTCATTTTAAAGTTTAGAATCTGGACTTTACAATGCATATAGCTGATCCTACCAATTCTTAAATAATGCTTTTTTAATTTGCTGACAAATAAGAACGGTTTCGATCTGATTTGCAAATTTGTAATTATAACAATTATAACCTTAAAAACCATAAAAAAGATGAGATAGTGTTATGTCTGTGGACGTAGATTTTGTGGTTGTTCTCTCTCTCTCTCTCTCTCTCTCTCTCTCTCTCTCATTCTAAGTGCCTGTATGATTTGATGCTCCTCCCCCCAGTTTAGGAGCTCCTCCTAATAATCACCTGTCTCCTGTGATTGGCTACATCCTGGATTTGGAGGGGGATATAATGGAGAAGATGGAAGCTGCAAGAGAGTAGTAGTAGTAGTTGTTGTTGTTGTTGTTTGGAGAATAGTGCTGAGGGTTGCTGTTTGGGGAAGTGTCCCGGAATTGTTGTAAGCTTTCTGTTGTAAACCCAGTTGATATTGACACCCAAAATTGTCGCACTTAAGTTTGTTGTGATTGTCAGTCATTTGTAATCTTTGTTGGCAACTTTTGTTCAACTACACTTTACCTGGAAGCTGTAGGAGGTGAGGGCTAGTTAAGGAGTTAGGAACGTTTTCTGTATTTCTGTTTGATTTATTTCGTTAGGACTATTTTTGTATATTATTTTCAGCCTTAACACCCTTTTGAAAACGTTTGCTTCCTTTAAATTTTATTTAGTTCTTCCCTTGGAAATTTGAGTAATACAAAACTGAAAATCCCATTACTGTGTCACCTTATATGTTGCGTCCAAACCTCTAAATGGGTAGTAACATTAGCCATGTGTTATATATTGTTGGAAAGGTCTCAATTTGTAGAACGCAATGAGGAAATTTGTTTCACTCAGAGGCCAAACTGCAGTGAGCATTAGTGTATGAAATTCCCACAGACACACATTAATATAACAAACAGGAGTGTCTTTTTGTCACGTTTTTCCTTATTACTTCCTGAAACATAGACAATGACATATCGTAACTTACAGCAGAATATCCCAATTTAAACAAGCCCAAACACAACATAATATGATTAGTTGTTCTTAAAATATTATTCAAAAAGTATACATGACTGCACAAAAGGGCACTCAGCACATGTGTGTGTGTTCACATTTTGCTCATCTAAAGGGATGATCCTGAACAATTAATATTTCTGTATTTTGTATTCTCATTCATTCATTTCCAATGGCAGGCCTTTTTTGACCAGGAACACAACAAGTGATTTTGATTTGAAACTCTGGGCTTAAACAGCTCGCTGTGCAGCTGGATCCTGGACTTCCTGTCAGGCAGACGTCAGGTGGTTGTGTATGTGGTTAGCAACATCTCCTCATCACTGACCCTCAACACTGGAGCCCCGCAGGGCTGTGTTCTCAGCCCACTCCTGTATTCCCTGTACACACATGACTGTGTGGCAACACATTAAGTTTGCTGATGATATGATGGTGGTAGGTCTGATCACTGACAATGATGAAAGAGCCTACAGAGAGGAGGTGCACACTCTGACACGCTGATGTCAGGAGCACAACCTCTCCCTCAACATCAGTAAAACCAAGGAGCTTGTGGTGGGCTTCAGGAAAGACAGAGAACACAGCCCTATCACCATCAGTGGAGCACTGGTGGAGAGAGTCAGCAGCTTCAAGTTCCTCGGTGTCCACATCACTGAGGAACTCACATGGTCCATCCACAATGAGACCGTTATGAAGAAGGCTCACCAGCACCTCTTCTTCCTGAGATGGCTGAGGAAGTTTCTACACCAGTTTTCACACGGTTCTACACCAGTACTGTAGAGAGCATCCTGACTGGCTGCATCACCGCCTGATATGGCAACAGCACCGCCCTCAACCGCAAAGCCCTGCAAAGGGTGATGTGAACTGCCAGACACATCATTGGAGGTGATCTTTCCTCCCTCCAGGACATATATACCAGGCGGTGTGGGAAAAAAGCTCGGAGGATCATCAGAGACTCCAGCCACCCGAACCATGGGCTGCTCTCATTGCTACCATCAGGCAGGCGGTATCGCAGCATCAGGACCCGCACCAGCCGACTTCATGACAGCTTTTTCCCCCAAGCAATCAGACTTTTGAACTCTTGATCGCTCATGATACATATATCAGCATCACACATTATAAGCCTCAGACTGGACTCACATTTTATATTTCTCTTAATAACACACTGGCAACTGACTATCAGCCGATAGCTGAATGTCAACACAACACTTCACTCCACTGATTACAGGGGGTACAGTGTATTTTATTGTATACAGTCTTCTTATTTTATGTATACTGTATATTGCATATTGTTAAGTGTATATTGTGTTGTGTAACAGATGTGTAAACTGTGTTATGTGCAAATCAGATGTTTATTGTAATTGTCATACTGCTATGTTGCTTGAAACGGCACCCAAGACTTTCACCCACTGTTGCACTTGTGTATGTGGTGGAGTGACAATAAAGGGATTTGATTTTGAAGTGTAACAAAACACTTGAAGGTGAAATAAAACCAAACAAATGCGAAGAAAACGGTCAGTTACCATATGTGAACGAAGTCAAATACTTTTTTCCAATGGGATTAAGTAAAGAAAAAAGAAAGATATGTCTTTGGTTTTAATTATAATTCAGGTCAAAATGACTGGATCACAACATAAGATTTATTGAAGGAATAAACTACAATTCCATCAAGCATTGGGAATGACATAACCAAATTAAAAACGATCGAAAAATATAAAACTATTGATTTTAAGGCATTGATTAGATGTATTATCTAATATATATTCTGATATAAACAAAATGCAGAGCGCTTTTGCTGCAGTTTGTTTGCCAGGATTCTCTAATTAGTGGATTGCCTCCCTCAGGATCCTGGATAGTGTAGTTCTTCATCAGGAATTCCACTATTAAACACAATTGTTTTTAAAAATGATATTTAAATAACAAAAGCTCATACCAACGTTTTACAATATCGTAGCACACGGAAGGCCTTTCTTTAAAGGTTATCACTAAAGATCAATTGTACCCACTTTATATTTGGTTTCTTTAACTACCATGTACTTAAGCATTTGCTACAATGTATTTATTGTGTACATACTTGTTGTTGTGTTGTACTTAAATTTAAAGTACCTGCATTTAATTGCATTGGTAACCTTAACCTCCAAATCTAAACCTCAGTAGCAGCAAATGTGAATCTTGAGAGAATTTAGCAGAACAACAAGTAGTTACACAATAAATACATTGTATTGTATGTATATTAATCTTAAATGTTATAGTAGTTAAAGACATGATAAAGAGGGACCAATTAATTCAGCTATGGAGAAAATAAATTTGATTTTTACATCTGAATTCAGACTGTTGGCTTTTCAGTTCAGGTCAATTAGCTTTGCCCTATGTAGGGGAAGAGGGTTATGATTGATGAATTTGGCAACTAGTGAAACTTCTGTGAAGACAGCACCTTGCAAATGTGAGTTGAAACCTATACCATCACCCCACACTGTGTGAATATGTACATTATTCAATATATACAGTAAGTGTTGTACTGAAGATGGCTAACACGATAAAGCTAAAGCTAGCGGCAACATATCAGGTGTGTCTGAAACATTATAAACCTCTGTCAGCTGAAAACTGCCAAATGCTTCGGTGTAGTAAAAACCATTAGTGTTTAATTTAAGATATTACCACACTTTGAAAATTCACACACTAGATGGCAGAGTGCATAGTGCAAGTGCATCAATTGGGACACAGCTATGGTTCCCATTGTAAAGTTGTGTGGTATTTCTCTTTAAGTCACTGGTACCCCGGATGACATGATCACAGTGAGTCTCCTGTTGGGTGAAGGCATGCAGGTTGAGATTAAATAATTGTACGGATCAAGTCTGCTTCTGTGTTTCTATCCATCAAAAATATACATGGTATCAGAAGTGGGATCAAATGGCCCAGGGACTTCGCCGTATCGATCTGTTGGTTATTGATGACAACATTGCTGATGACTGGAGAAAGTTTGAAAAGGAATGTCATAATCTACTGCTATGTGGGCCTGTCAGATAAATCAAATAAGGTACAAGCCTGTATGTTGTTAAACCTAGCCGGTCCCGAAGCACTTGATAAATATGAAAAATATGTGTATGTGAACAGGGAAGATCATGAGGAACCAGAGGTACTTCTACCTAAATTCTCTGAATTGTGCTTACACACAAAACTTTTTTAATCATGGATAGACACGCGTTTAACCAAATGTAATGTGATATCCAAACGAATGCCGAATAGTTTGAATCACACCATCCCTATCAACACAGCAGAGAAAGTCAATCTTGTGCCTTATGGAGGAGAGACAATCGACACTGAGGGAACGACAGTGTTGCAGTGCATCTGTGGGGAATTTAAATTCCATGTAGTGGATCGGGATGTAAACCCCTTCCTGGTCTACAGGATAGCATCATTATGGGACTCATCCAACTGGGACCTAATGTACACATGCTGCATTATGAAGCACCAGAGGTATGTGAATACAGAGATCTTTTTGATTGTGATGTCATTGGCTGCTTGCTAGTAGTATATCATATGAGATTGGATAACACAGTGACCCCTGTAGTCTGTGCACCCCGAAAAATACCAGTAGCTATGAACGAAAAAGTAAAAGCAGAACTGGATCACATGACTGAGCTGGATGTGATAACACCTGTAACCATCAGCTTTGGTTGCAGCCAAAAAAAGATGGGTCAGTGAGGATTTGCATAGATCCAGTTCATCTTAACAAAGCCCTCCTTAGACCACGATATCCCCTAAAAACAATTGAACAGATCATTGCGGATATGCCTGTTGCTAAAGTGTTTACCATTCTGGATGCTAAATGTTGGTTCTGGCAAATCACCCTTGATGAAGATTCAGGGTAAACCTGACCCTGAAAAAACAAAAGCGTTATGTGACATGTCCTTTGAGACAGTTGCTTCATAGGATTCAGGGTGGTGCTGGCATGACTCTCATGATGAGGCTTTTGCAAGACTGAAACAAGCTTTGACAAACCCCCCAGTTTTACAGTATTTTGATACATCCATACCAGTGGTTCTCTTGGCGGATGCCTCCCAGCATGGCCTGTTGCAATATGCTTACAGCGAGGACGGCCTGTGGCATTTGCATCTCGGGCCCTCACGCCCATTGAGTCCCGTTACACTCAAATTGAAAAATAAATGCCGGCACTCATGTTTGCGACCAAAAAATTCCATGATTTTATCTATGGCCACCCTGTAACTGTAGAAACTGATCGTCAGCCCTTGATAACCATATTAAAGAAGCCACTCCACATGGCCTCCCCTTACCCCACTTACAGGGTAAGATGATGAAACTGCATCGTTACCACCTAAATGTGATCTTCAAATGTGGTAAGGAGCTGTTTCTTGCTGATGCCTTGACCTGGGCTCACCTCTCCACATCTGACCCACAACTCACTGATGGTCTGCTGGAGGTCATGACCGTCCAGGTACTCTCTTCCCATCATATAGAAGAACTCAGGACTGCCGTGCAAACAGATGTCACATCCCAACAGCTTTCTGATATGATTAGGAACGGCTGGCCAGCCACCTCAAAAGAACTTCCGTATACCTTGCGTCCCTTCTTGTCCGTGAGAGATGAGCTGATCATTCAGGATGACTTGCTGCTTCATGGGGAGAGATTTATTATCCCACCCGCACTGCCAAAATTGTATTTTGGCCAGCTACATAAGGGCCATCCTGGCATTACAGCAACAAAGGGTAGGGCTAAGGAAATGATGGCCATCGATGTACATTGATATTGACACTGAAATCTCTCGTTGCGCACCCTGCAATGCACTCAAACCTCATCAGACGAAAGAACCACTGCAGCTGCATGAAATCCCAGATCTTTCCTGGTCTTTTACGGCTGCTGACCTGTATGATTGGCACATTTAGTCCTTGTGGATTCATTCTCTGGCTGGTTTGAGCTGGACTGCCTTCCTGACATGAGAAGCATCACAGTCATTGCGAAGCTGAAAAGACATTTAGCAGTAAATTGTATCCCGCACACTCTAATGACTGATACTGCTACTCAGTTTGTGTGCAAGGAGTTTGCAGATGTTGCACACACATGGGACTTTAAGCATATTCGCAGCAGCCCTCACTATCCCCGAGCCAATGGACTGGCTGTGCGTGCGGTCAGATCTGCCAAGCATCTTCTGGAAAAATGCTAACGCGACCATACTGACATCCGTGCCGCTCTTCTCCATGTTCGTAATCTTCTCAGAGATGGCTTACCATCCCCTGCACAATGCCTTTTTTCCAGGCAAACAAGGACCTTCCACACAAATGTAAAAGAAACTATCACAAAACAAAGAATGAGGGGAAAAGACTATTCTGATAAAAATGCTCATCAGCTCTCTGCACTGAAGCCAGGGCAAACTATCAGGATGCAGACAGCGCGTGGTTTTGACAGACTTGAAATTGTGAATTCCCCTGCCCAGCAACCAAATAGCTACGTCATCACATCACAAGGTGCCAAGTACATCAGGAACAGACGACATCTCCTCCACGTCTCAGAATCCCCTCCAGCTGACTTTGAGGATGATCTCCCTGTAGTGACTAATGCTGGGGCACTGGCAACACCATCCAATACTGAAGGGCCCATGCAGAAACCACAGTCCCCTAAAGTGGATTGTTACACTGACACAGATGGCAAACATTCAGTGGTAACTCGTTCTGGAAGTGACAGCCGTCCAATGTTGCAAAAACGTGATTTAAACGTGAAAAGACCTGATTGAAATGTGCCATGCACTCCTATAATTCATCATGCATGTTATGTGATTTTGGTGCAGTCAGGTGTGCCTCCTTTATTGCACCTGTTTTTTTGTTATCAGATGTCATGTTGTTGGTTATACTTAATTTGGTCTTTTGCACATTCGTTTTGTCTCCCGCTAAAAGAGGGGGGATGCAGAGTTATGTAGAATTTCTCTTTAAGTCACCGGTCCCCCAATGACGGGATCAAAGTGTGTCTCCTGTGGAGTGAAGGCGCAGGTGGAGATTAAACAATTGTATGGATCAAGTCTGCTTCTGTGTTTCCGGGATGAGCCCTTTGATAAGTATGGCTCCAAATTCCTGTTTCAATGTCAACTGCACTTGTCAATCCATTTCACACAGACAAATAAATCACACACAGAAAGTCAATCTTTTTTTTTAATAAATGTGCATATATGAGGTCCTCAACATGTCACATTATGTATATGAGCAAAAGACCTTATTATTTAATATGAAAATAATACCACAACAATAGCATGTGTGCTTTAGAATCTGGGAAAGGCACTCTGCTAGATCTTTTAAAAAATTTGTTTTGCTTGTTTATGATGAAGATGATAATGTATCGTCTGTGCTGTCAGTGGATTCTTCATCTGTGTCACAGCTATCTGAAGAATTATTATCATCATCATCATCACTGCCATCATCCTCTTCATCATCATCATCATCATCATCATCATCAGATGTGTCAAATTCATCAGATTCATCATTATCATTGTCTGATTCTTCCTCTGCTTCTTGAGTTTATAATGATGATCCAACATACATGGGCAATTCAAGAGGGAAGACAAACACACACACACATACACACACTTGAATTGAAAGGAAATTTGTTTTGCACACAATAACTCACACACACAATATCAAAATCGCTCATTTGGAACATCGGTTTTAATGAATCCATTTGATTCTTTTTCAACCCTATTTTCATTTATGTCTGTAGGGCTTTTTTTTTAGTGGAAGCTATTTTGGGATACACATCTTACAGGTAATTTATATTATAAATAGGTAGTCCTAATAAGATTTTAATTTGTAATAAAAAATGTAAATACAAAAGTTTGGGGGTCAAAGCAGAGTAGAAACACAATAAACAGAGAAAGTAGGAAAGATAAATAGATGAATTAACCACAAAATTCTAAGATAAGATAGATCTATAAATAGACAGACAGACAGGCAGACAGACAGAAATAAAGATAGACAGAAAGAAACACAGCCAGGAAGACGGATGGATGGACAAACAGACTGAAAGACAGATAGACAGAGATGGACGGATGGATGGAATGACAGACATACAGACAGACATATAGATAGATAGATATAGTGGCAAGAAATAGTATGTGAACCCTTTGGAATTCACTGGTTTTCTGTGTGAAAAACCAGTGTTTAGCCAATGTATTTTAGTGTGTTTAGTCAATGTAGCCAATGACAATTTGAATAGAGCTGAAGTAGTGATATGATAATATTTATTATCATTCTATATCTGCCTAAAGTACAGTTAGTGTTACTATAGTAAATTCAATGGTGGTGATGAAGAATTCTGTGCTGAATTCAAATGGTTTCTGCTGCTCGCGCCTTGCTTCTCACTGATTCTCACAAAGCTGCGCATTTAAGAGCTTGAGCTTTAAGAGCTTTGTGCTCACGCTGCTCTGTCCATTGAGCCGAGTCATACAGGTGCATTAGCCGAGGTTGTGCCTCTGCCTGTGTATTTGACGCTGCTAAACCAGATTCTTCAGATGCGTCGCTAGACTTCAAAATCAGATGAACCGCGGTACAAATGTTTATCAACCCCTGTAATTGAAAACCAACTGATATACTCCAAGTCCAAGTCCAAGACAGACAGACAGACAGATAGATAGAGAGATATATAGATATATAGATAGACAGACAGACAGACAGACAGACAGACAGACAGACAGATAGATAGATAGATAGATAGATAGATAGATAGATAGATAGATAGATAGATAGATAGATAGATAGATAGATAGATAGATAGACTCTCACCTATCAGTAACTTCTCTTCAATAAGAGGCAGGAACTTCTTGGCTTCTGAGTTCTGGGGCTCATAAATAAGAACTAGATTTAAAAAATGAATAAAATGTTTTAAATCATGTCAGTGTGTTGGTGTAAAGAAAGTCAAGATTGTAAAAATAATCAAATGCAAACATTACTTCCTCACATGACCTGCTACTTACTCATTTGACAGAGTTTCTTGGCAAGTTTGTAATTCTTTGTCATCACAGCCTGTAGAAACTGGACCCACACAAAACAGACCACCATCTCAATAAAAACTGTCAAAAGATGCAGTGTCTTACAACAGTTTAAAAGCAAAGCTGATACTCATGAACATGGCGTGTGTTTTTAATGCCCCCTTCACCTCTGCAAACAATTCTAGCGGCACGTGTCCTTCAGATGTTTCATTTTCAGCTTCCTCACTCTCTTCATCTTCACCTTGTGCTTCATGAGGATCCCGGTCATTTTCAGACAGGACTGCTTGAGGGGTCTGGATCTGTAATTCCTGCTCACTGCCTAACTGGACTTCAGACGTTGCTTGTTTTTCTGAAATTTAGTCCGATTTAGAAGTGAATAACAGATCTGAAAATTTCTTCTTCATCCTTAACTCTGTCAAAATCTTAAGACTTTGTTAATTCCAGGCTTTCAAAGTGGTTTCAGACTTTTGCACCCCACTGGAGCCCATGGGCATTACAGAAGAGACAAATAGAATGAACAGTAAATGTGCAGATAGGTCTAAAGGATAACGAATAAAACAGATTCAGTACCTGTCATAACAGGGGGAGACTGTTTAGGTAGTTTATGTCCATGCGTGGTTACATTTTTGAAGGACGGAGCTGGAGAGGCACTATACCCTCTGCTGCTGAAAAAATGGGCGATAAAAGGTAAACTATTAGTGCTCAGTGGAGCGAATGAATGCCATCAGCTCCATTGCTTTATGCATGTACGCCCCATAAACCACACCCCCATGCATGACCTAAAGAACATGCCGGCCGGAATACAAAAGCCACTGATACACTAGAATTAATAAGAAGATTGTTGTTTTTTTTACGACTATTGAAGGAATAGTTCACCCAAAAATGAAAGTTCTGTCATCATTCTGTCATTTGGAATGACATATGGGTGACTTTCTTCCATCGAACACAAAAGGAGAAATGTTGGAAAATGTGCTAACCACTCTTTTCCATTTAATGAAAGCGAATGGGGACTGAGGATGTCTAGCTCCAAAATGATGCTATATTCCAAATATTTTACAAAGATTTAAGTCGTTAATGACTGAAAATTGTCACGTTTGATTTGATGTTAATGCAAATGTGACCAATCGTCATTGCTGTAAAACCTGACAAACCTGACCTCAATCAGTGAATAGTGAAAGCTTTGTATGTTCCTTATAAGACTTTGAATATTGTGCACTAGGTATTTTGACCACTTTTATAAAAAAATGTATGGTGCATTTTTATCATTTTGGAGCTTGAAAGCCCAAGTCCCCATTCACTTCCATTATACAGAATAGAGCTACTAGTGCATTATTCAGAGTTTCTCCTTTTGTGTTACATGGAAGAAAGAGATTGGAATGACATGAGGCTGAGTAACCAATGACAGAAGTAAAACATTTTAGGAGAACATATTTTTTTGCAAAAGTGAGAATGTAAGCATAATACACATTGGTGAAGTTTCTTTTACATTTACCTCTCTGCATTTTGTTCTTTGGGTGTTGGATTAATAGAAGGATTCAGCACTTCTGTCATTCCACTGGGTTTTAATTTCTGTTGCCTATACAAAATAAAAAGCATTTAAAATGATTGTCAAAGTGGGCTTGAAACCGTCATATAAAATATCATATAAGCTATTTATTTGTGCAAAGACTTCAAATGCTTTTACAATGACCTGTCAACTGTATTTGGGAATGCCTCTTGCTTTTACCTGTTGGAACTTTGAGCTTTGAGCGTGGGATTTGTTGACTCGGACTCAGAGTTTATGGAAGTATGCACTTCTGTCTTTCCACTGGGTTTTGGATTACAAAATGAAACCAAAGCATTTCAAACAGTCATTGAAGTGTTGAAAATCCAGTCCTTATTAAAATAAACTATAAAATGTACTCGCCCTTGTGTGTTAGGCAGAATTTGGTGACTGACAGCCTCGGTCACCATTCACTTTCATTGTTTGGAGGATAAAAAGAAGATGCAATGAAAGTGAATGGTGACTGAGGCTGAACATTCTGCCTAACATCTCCTTTTGTGTTCCATGAAAGAAAGTCATAGGGGTTTGGAACAACACAAGGGTGAACAAATGATTACAGAATCTATATTTGTGTGCGAACTATTCCTTTAAGGATTGAAATAGTCCCAGTGACCTAGTAAAACATTGTTCAACCTACTTTGGTTTCCAGTCCACTGACTGTTTTTTCACTGGATCTACAGAACAAAGGAGGTAATATTATTAACCCTTTCAGAAAAAAAACAGTAAACCAAGTCAGACTGTTGTAAGTTGTGTTGTTATGTCCATTTAACTGCTAAATGTTTGAAAACTGTTGCTATAGTTGTGAATAGATATTAATATTTGGCAAATGAACACCAGTT
The DNA here is from genome assembly GCF_025860055.1 of Xyrauchen texanus. Taxonomy (NCBI): domain Eukaryota; kingdom Metazoa; phylum Chordata; class Actinopteri; order Cypriniformes; family Catostomidae; genus Xyrauchen; species Xyrauchen texanus. The sequence goes on from NC_068282.1 coordinate 46,837,303, forward strand.
TATTTCACCTGCTAAACTGGCACACACTGGTTTTATGGGTGCAGCCTCCTATAATAAAAATAAAAACATGGCTCAAATTGCAAGAAAAACAATTCTTTAAATTGACATTGTATTATAAAATAATCAACAAATACAAATGCAACATCAGTTAAAAATCTTTGTCTGATGATATGAAAGAAAACACATTGAACTCAATAGCAGCTGCAATAAATGTATCATATAGAATTCCATTTGCAGATTGTCAAGGCACTGACCTGTTCATTAACCTTTGGTGAAACCTCAGAGGGCCTTCCAACACACTGTAAACTTATCATTAAAAAGAATGTATTAAAAGTACATATATTTTGTGTTAGAGAACCTCAAATTGTATTTGAGTTCATGTAAATTAGTTTTAATAATATTGCCTGTAAGAAGAGTCTTTTGAATTTAAGCTTTTTAAAACGAACGTTATTACCTGTTCATCTTTGCGTCTAGTTGAAAAATAAAAATGGTAGTTTTTCATTAATCAATCTTCATCTAAGAGATTCACGGGCAATATATGGTCATTAACAGCTGTCAAATCAGATTGTAGGCCTAAAGAAAAAGCTGAGTGACGTTTATGTCGACTTTCTGAAACCCTCTGTAGCGTCCTGTTTCCCTAGTAACAGGGGTGCTCACCTCTAAATAATCCGTGTGAAAAATGTTCCATCCGGAACCAATATCTTGTATAAAATTGGCCCATTTTCAACCATACATTAAGTTGTTCAAGAATGAAGACCCAAGAACCACAGTTAATACTGGTATTTATTGCTGTTATAAAGCCATGATAAATTACTATGGTAACTCCTTAAAACAGTGTAAGAAGCTTTCAGCCATTTTGTTTTTTTTATGACTGTTTTATTGTAGTAAAATATAATGAATAACAGTAATTATTTTAGCTATTCTGGCAGAAACTAACAAAATCACTTGACTCTATTTCGAATAAAATGTAATCTATTGCAGCAATGGTTAGCTATGGCAGCATAGTACATTTTGACTAAGGACTAAAGCCACACAGATATGTATTTGTTTTTTACAGCATCAAATGAATTAATTATTATTTTTGTATAATAACTATTATAATAATATTCTTATAATAAGTATAATATTAATAATGATGATGATAAAATAACTGTTAGGCCTATTATTATTCAAATTAATTAAAGTAAAATAATAATACTAGGCTAATAAAAGTTATAATAGCTACTAATAAGTATCATTATTAATAATACATATTATTAATAACACTAAATAAATGTATTATTAATAATAATTCTTATGTTTTATAGATAATAATATTGATAATAATAATAAATATTAGTAGCGATAATAATAATAATAACTATTATTATCACTATTAAGATGATTATTAATAATAATAAATATGATTATTATTAATTAGTAAATATTTATTATTATTTTTTACAGCATAAAATTTCTTAATTACAATTTTTATATTATAGACTATAATAGAATACTATTAAAAATTATGAAAAGTATAATAATGATAAAAATAACTGTTATTATTATTAAAATCAGTTATAGTAAAACAATAGGATAATATAAGTTATACTAATTAGTATTATTATTAATAATAAATAAATGTATTATTAATAATAATTATTTTGTTTTATTGATAATAATATTTATAATAATATATTAATAGCAATACTACTAATAATTATTATTAATAATAAAAACATGATTATTATTAATACATTTTATTATCATAATTGTTCTTATAAAAATAAAATAAAAATCTACTAAAATTTTGCACTTTTTTCCAAAAATGTTTCAAAAATTAAATAATAACTAGAATAGGCAATTATTATAATTATTTTGATAAAATAAAGATGATGATGTTGATGCTAAAAATATCTATTTCTATTATAAAATTAATAAAGTACAATTATAATAGTTCTAATAATAATAATGATGATTAATATTACATATTATTACTAATAAATATGTATTGATAACCATTTGATTACTATGATAATTATAAATATTTACTACTATTATTATTTAATATTAATCATAAATATTATTATTAATAATTATCAATACATATTATATTTTGTTAATAATAATACATTTTAATTTTGTTGTTAAGTAAACTTGTGTGCACACTACAATAGTTTTTAAAGTTATGTTTCCAGAAACATTTAATCAATTAAATACTGTACTCCCACAAATGTAGGCTAATGTGTTTATTATAAACACGTTTATTACCAATTTCCACATTACTTGTGTTCCTCTTGAGTTTTTGCCAACAGAAACATGAATGCTACCATCTAATAGGCGAAACCCCCCTTAAGTGCTTAATTACAAAAGTTAATTTTGAACAACCTTAAGAGTTTTGTTTAAAAGTTCCTCGCGTTCTCTTGCTTCATGTGATCCAGGATAGGAAATGACGGTCTGTTCTTCTTCATCTGGTGCGTCTTCAGGTGTTTGGCCAGATGGTCACTGCGCGTGAAGCGCTCCGAGCAGTCCGGACACGTGAAGCGCCTTTCACGTGTGTGCGTACGCACGTGTCTCTGCAGCTCGTCAGAGCGCGTGAAACTCTTCCCGCAAAACATCCAGGTGCACACAAACGGGCGCTCACCTGCGTGCCATCTCAGATGCGCCTTCAGGTGCGACGTTTTGCTGTACACCTTCCCGCAGCCTGGCATGTTGCACAAGTGTTGCCATCTCCTGCCCGGTTCATCTTGGGTCTTTTGGCAATTAGGGCACATGCATCTCCGCGCACATATAAAGGCCGATTTAGAGTGCAGGCGTGTTGGGATTTGGGACTGGCACTGCTGCCCAAATTCAGCGTGCCCTGGAACCCACCCGCGATGGATCTGAAAATGATGCGAGGCGACTGTTGACGCGTGATTGGCAGTGCCAGGCTCTTGTTGTAGAGTCCACCACTGGATATCCTCGCTTGCCAAGCGTCTCTGTTGGGTGGGCTTGGACACAAACGTCGAAACCGGCGGGAGAGTGCCAAAGGAAGAAGAGCATGCTGATGCGAGGGATTGCACCGGATAAGGCAACACGTTTGGGAGGCCATAATGGTACCCGGGGTCCATTTCGTGATGTGGATTTAAGGAGCTCTGGAGGTGCTGTGACAATCTCACGCCGTAATTAGAGCGGAAAAGCCCATGTGTGGAGCCATCGGTGCGAATGGAAAAGTTTATTTGGGGACCTTTCATATTGGTGGTGCCCCACGGATATAGAGACAAGGGAATACCCGATGCGATTACAGGTGTCTTCCAACAGCGCCAGAGGAGAACCTTTGATGGAATCTGGCGTGGAGCTTGGAGTTCGATCCTATAAAATAAGATATCAATACGTATGAATCATGTGCACTGTAAATAACTAAACTATTTTAAAGCAAACACACACACACACACACACACACACACACACACACACACACACACACACACACACACACACACACACACACACACACACACACACACACACTCACACTCTTGTTGTGTGTCCATGTTTTATGGGGACTTTCCATAGACATAATGGTTTTTATACTGTCCAAACTTTATATTCTATCCCCTAAACCTAACCCTACCCCTAAACCTAACCCTCACAGAAAACTTTCTGCATTTTTACATTTTCAAAAAACATAATTTAGTATGATTTATAAGCTGTTTTCCTCATGGGGACCGACAAAATGTCCCCACAAGGTCAAAAATTTCGGGTTTTACTATAATTAATTTGATAAAAAATTGACAGCACTAATTTCAATATGTAAGACACAGGGCTATTTTAGTGCTGATTCTGCCTTCTTAAACTAGATTGCATGTGGTAAGTTAATAAGAAGCAAATGGCACAACTGTTTTTTGAATTCATCCCTCTATGTTTTTTAATGATTCAGTGACTCAATCATAACACACAAAAGATGCTTATTTATTGACACCTGCTGGTGTAAAGAGAAATTATTACTGAATGAATCAGTGAGCAAATCTGAGCGAATCTATTTGGTGAATGGATTCAAAAAACTTGAGTCAATTGGATGAATCAAAATCCCAACCACTAAAACAAACATAGATAAGCGGAGTGATTTAAATAATGTATTTATACTAAATAACAGCACTCTCAGAACACCGCTTGGCCCAATTAGATTTGGAGATCGGAACTAACTGTTTAATTTACCATAAGTTTGCATAATAATATTACCCCTCCATCCCATCTTCTGTCCTCTGTATTCTTAACAGAGTGGTGGTGGCGTAGTGGACTAAAGCACATAACTGGTAATCAGAAGGTTGCTGGTTCGATCCCCACAGCCACCACCATTGTGTCCAAGACACTTAATCCAGGTTGCTCCGAGGGGATTGTAATAGGTGCACTTTAAGTCGCTTTGGATAAAAGTGTCTGCCAAATGTATTAACAGAAACTTCTGTAGATTCTAGTAAATTCTGGTTTGTTCTTCTTTTGGTCTGTCCGCTCTCCTGTCCTCATTCTCTAATGAGAGGTCAGGTTGATGACCGCAGCCGATAGGGACTCATTCTGATCCCACTTTAGCAGCTTCTCTCTGTCACTGCCTGCAGAACTGATATCATTTATCACCGCTCTCTGTTTCTCTATCTGTTTCTGTGAGTGTTCTTTTTGTTTTCAGGATTACTCCTCCCAAAATGTATAGTTCTGTCATTATTTATTCACACTTATGCCGATCTAACTCTGTATGCTGTTGTTTTTATCTGTGGAACAGAAAAGAGAATCTTCACACATCTCTTAGTGATCACATTTGTCAAGCTTAAAAAAGGACAAAAAGAAAAGAAACAACCTGGTATCATACGACCCATTTTATTCAAATGTTTCGGTGATTTGATCATAAATGGCATGTGTAAATGCACCCAAAATGCATTGTGATCACTTGAAACAACACGATGCACAACATTGAAACAAGACACACTTTTGCTTTGCATACACATTTGATTTGCATTTCTAAAATCTCCAAACTAATGTGTCAAACACAAAACAAAACAAAACATGCAGAAAATCCTTCCTCCAAGTTGCATTTCTCTAGACTGGCACAATCTCGTGTCCCTTGTATCCTGATGATGTGTACAACATAATGTTTGCTCTCTCCATTTCCAGGCTGAGTTCATTATTAGGACTGAAACATATTGAAAGACACACAGTCATTATTTCATTATTTATAATGAAAACATCAGATAGCTAAAGCACAAGTGCACATCGCATCTCTTAATTGACTCATTTATTTGCGTTAGTTGCTTGTTTGTCTGTGGCCTGTGCCCGTCAGCGTGTCCGTGATGAATTAAACACCCGAGCCATGTTCTGTTCATAATGTGCACATTATTATCAATATGCCAAGCAGCTCTCTTCGAGTGCCTTTCATTCCAGTAATCATCACCGTCCTCTGGTTGCCTGTAACCCACCGTCCCTCACTGTGGTAAATGGTGTTTCAAGGCCAATAAAGCATGATAATAAAGCCACTGCTATCAAGATTTAAACCACATACAACGCAAAAAGGAAACAAAATCAATGAAAACTCGTTATTTTGGGGATATTTATTATCTCACCAGCAAAGCTTTATAATTTTGAGATAAATCCTCAGAGTGCTATACTGGAGGAATTGGATTGCATTCTTTTTTTGTTTAGTTTGAAGGCTCTCTGCAAAATATCATTTATAACCATTAAATCAAACTTATTATCATTTTCAACACTTTATGTGTTTAATAATCTAAATACTTGTGTTTATTTTGAATAATTTTTTTACATTCAACACAATATTTAGTTCAGGTCTATAGTCTCGGATGGATTAATGGATGGATGGATGGTTGGTTGGCGAGATGTACAATCTGGTTGGATGGATGGTTGGTTGGCGAGATGTACAATTTGGATGGATGGATGGATGGTTGGTTGGCGAGATGTACAATCTGGATGGATGGATGGTTGGTTGGCGAGATGTACAATCTGGATGGATGGATGGTTGGTTGGCGAGATGTACAATCTGGATGGATGGATGGTTGGTTGGCGAGATGTACAATTTGGATGGATGGATGGATGGTTGGTTGGCGAGATGTACAATCTGGATGGATGGATGGTTGGTTGGCGAGATGTACAATCTGGATGGATGGATGGTTGGTTGGCGAGATGTACAATCTGGTTGGATGGATGGTTGGTTGGCGAGATGTACAATTTGGATGGATGGATGGATGGTTGGTTGGCGAGATGTACAATCTGGATGGATGGATGGTTGGTTGGCTGAGATGTACAATCTGGATGGATGGATGGTTGGTTGGCTGAGATGTACAATTTGGATGGATGGATGGATGGTTGGTTGGCGAGATGTACAATCTGGATGGATGGATGGTTGGTTGGCGAGATGTACAATCTGGTTGGATGGATGGTTGGTTGGCGAGATGTACAATTTGGATGGATGGATGGATGGTTGGTTGGTGAGATGTACAATCTGGATGGATGGATGGTTGGTTGGCGAGATGTACAATCTGGATGGATGGATGGTTGGTTGGCGAGATGTACAATTTGGATGAATGGATGGATGGTTGGTTGGCGAGATGTACAATCTGGATGGATGGATGGTTGGTTGGCGAGATGTACAATCTGGTTGGATGGTTGGATGGATGGAAGGATGGATGTATGGATGGATGTTCAATCTGGATGTATGGATGTATGTATGTATGGATGGATGGATGGATGGATGGACAGACAATCTGAATTGATGGTTGTTGGGATGATGTATGTATGTATGGATGGCTGGATGGATGGATGGATGGCTGGATGGATGGATGGGTGAATGGATGGTTAGTTGGTGAGATGTACAATCTGAACTGATGGTTGTTGGGATGATATATGGATGGATGGATGTGTGAATGGATGGATGGTTGGTGTGATGTACAATCTGAATTGATGGTTGTTGGGATGATTATGGATGATTGGATGGATCGGTGAATGGATGGTTGGTTGGTGACATGTACAACATGAATTGATGGTTATTGGGATGATATATGGATGGATGGATGGATGGATGGATAGATGCTGGGGTGGTAGATGGATGTGTGGTTGGATGTTGTTGTGTTCAGTTTTTTGTAGTCCTGCCAATTGTTGGCAGTGTTTCTGATGATTTTGTGCAAAAATACCTTGAGTTTTTTCCTCTGTTTATTTCTTTTTTATTTTTACAGTGGAAGAATATTTTAAGATTTAGAAGATGAAGTTTATTGACATTTCTCCATTTCAGAAGTTAATGAACCATACAGAACAAGTTAAAAACCGTGGATTAAAAATTGGATTATTGATCCTATTGTTTCTCCAATATCACCAGTCGTATAAACAGTCTTTTTCAGAATGGCTTATGCTTTTATCCAAAATGTATTTTGCAACAATAAGCTTTCACGCTATTCCAATGCGATGGGGACTAAAATAGACAATAACTTGGCTGCCAATTTTGCAGGCCGCAGTAAAGAACAGCATCAGCCGGTGTGATGCAGGAGAAATCTTGTGATTGACTGGAGGGCAGAAAACAATCAGCTCTCCCAAGAGACTTAGATGGATAGAGTATCAGACTCCTCAAGAGCCAGCTGCCTCTGAGAGACTCTCTTTAAACCTTAACCTCCCAGTCTCCCGGGAGAGACAGGGTTAACAGATGATGAAGAGCAATCTCATGCTGAATTAGAGAGCAAAATAGAGACACACGCATAAAGAGAGAAAGAGGGAAGGACAAGGAACTGCCTGGTGGGGGAAGTGAGAGAAATATGGAGCACCAATATGTATTAGATTTATTTTAGTTGGGTTAATAATATATGCAGTACATTTTCATGTCCCAATGTCACCATCATAGATGTCTCAATATAACATATTCTCACAAATATTATGGAAATTATTTTAGTTTTCTTTTATTACAATATCAGAATTAGGGGAACTCAGGGGTTAACTTAAATTTTGCGATGCCGCCTACGACTAGAAAAGAAATTGTAAACCACAAAATATTCTGTGTGAGTCGCTCACCGAATTTTAATACTTAGGATTAGAGGTTTCGAAAAAAACTCCAACTCTTAAAGGGATAGGGATTATGAGAGATGAAAAATCTCTCATCATTTACTCACCCTCATGCCATCCCTGATGTGTAGGACTTTCTTTCTTTTGCTGAACACAAACGAAGATTTTTAGAAGAATATTTCAACTTTGTAGGTCCATACAATGCAAGTGAATGGTGGCTAGAAATTTGAAGGGCCAAAAAGGACATAAATGCAGCATAAAGTAATCTATATGAATCCAGTGGTTAAATTCATGTTTTCAGAAGCGAATTGATACTTGTGGGTAACAAACAAATCAATATGTATGTCCTTTTTACTATAAATCTTTACTTCCACTTTCACATTCTACTTCTTATGTTTTTGGTAATTCACATTCTTTGTGCATATTGCCACCTACTGGGTAGGGAGGAGAATAACACCAGGCAGACCATTTTAACTTAAAAGGCTTAGTCTGCAATTATGCTAGAAAACATATGAAATTTTGATCTCAATCTTAAAATCATATTTGATTTAGTTTGGTGTTTCTTCTTATAGAAAAGTTAACTTTTAAATGTTTGATTTTTGTGCACCAATTAAAGATATTGAGAACACAATTCATTATGCATCACAAAGTGGCACTATTTGTTATTCCAAAACTTTCATAAGAGTCCCTGGACAAGAGTAAATTCAATAAGGGTCAGGTGGCTCTTGTTGTGCTTCAGTGTATTTGATTCATATAATTCATTCAAAAGGTGGTTCGTTTAAAAACATGCAAAATTTCTACTTAGCCTAGATTAGCTGAACTAGGTTATTTAATGAAATCATTATCATGAACTTCTAGCTACTGAAAGGTCAGTTTGGTGCCAGCGTACGTAATTTTAATCTGTAAAACTATTAAGTTCTAGAGCTCAATGCAACCAAACATCATCCACCATTATACATAAAAATCAAGTTTTGGACAACTTTTAAAGTATTTGACCAGAGATATTGACTAAATATCTGGCTCAGGGAAACAGATCTGTAGAGACTAACTTAAAACGACATCTTCTTAGCTTCACAGAGACATGTTAATATGATCTAATGCCCGAGTGCTTATCATCACACGCTGTCAGATTTGCGCACAGGTAATCTGCTGCTAACATAGACCAAACCGCAACTTTCCTCTGAATGTCCTTTAACTGTTTGTGAGATAGGAGGGATCTTCTCTGTCTCTTACTTGCAGTATGTTGAACAGAACTGTAGTCATATGTGTCTTTTCTTGACAGGAAGTGCAGACATTGTTCCACAAGGCCTCTTGTCAAGACCAGAGATTGGGATGGACGAGTCTTCAGAAGCTGGCTCTGGGACGGAAGAGTCTTCAGATGCTAGCTCTGGGACGGAAGAGGCTTTGAGAACAGGCTCGTTGTGCATGGCAGATGTAGGCGTAGCTCGTTGGCCGTGGCAGGCGTGGGCACTGACTTGTTGGCCGTGGCTGTTGGCAGCAGCAGCAGAGCAGCCTTTGTGGCTGGATGCACTGGCAGTGACTCAGAAGAAAGTGCTCCTTTCCTCCTCCTCCTAGTATGGGTTCGGGAACAGGTGGGGGCTTGACCGTCTCCGGCTGGAATGGTGGAATGACCAGTGTGGGAGAACTGCCTGTACTCAGGTGTTATCCACCTAGCCATAGACGTAGACGTAGCCCACAAAATCCCAGAAGGAGATGGGTCCCAGCCCTTCCGTCTCCTAGGCTCCAAGAGGGTCTATAAGGCACCCATTCAGCAGACTGTTGAGTTCAGCCTCTGAGCAAACCAAGTTGTTAACCACAATAAGGAACCTGGAGGCGAAGTCTCTCACATCACCCTCTCCTTCCCGGAGAGAGCAGAGTTGGGCGATCTGGGCTGGTCGCCGACTGCAGATCACTCCCCTGAGGGAGAGGGGAAAGAAAAATGCCCATGAACTCTGCTGGGTCCTAGCTGGCCAGTTCATAATGTCACAGGTTTGGGGAGAGGTAAGGACCCAAATGCAGAGTTCAAAACCCAAAACACTTTATTAATAAAACAAACTCCCATGAGGGGGAAAAACGTAAACAACCCCAAAGGGGACAAAAATAATCCAAGGAATGGCAGAGGGAAACAGGAATATATTCCTTCACATAAACAATGGTGTGGAAGTTATGATTTCGCTCTAAAATAATTTTTTTACTCCATTAATGGTTAGGTTTAGGTCCGATGCTTGGGTTAAGGGGTAAAGTTCATAAAATATGAATTAAACTAAAACACAACTCGGTTTTGGTATCAGTCTGTGGACATTTCACCTGGAAACTGGAGCTCACACATGCCAATAAATTTAACAACCCTTCCTGTTTCAGCCACTGGGGGCAGAAGTTCAGATTTCAGTTAACATAGATCGATTTAAGCATCAGAACTTTAGAATTACTGTTGCTGAATTCATTGTGATCAGTCTGTTTTAAAGGATGAGAGCATGTCATGTGGCTAACTTTTACCAAGTGACAACTTAATTTTAGATTAATTTATAGGTTAAAACCTTAGATGAAGTTTAATTAGACACACAGCCATTGATGACACCAACAAAAAAGGCGTTAGTGTCTAAAACTCAAGCCCCGCAAAGAGTGCGCCATTAGCCATGAGCAATGCATCTAACCCCACATTACTCCTAAAGGAAGGTCAAACTTCACAAGCTATCAGCTGTATCGTCATTTGAATTGTATGCAGGTATTTGCACAACAACATCATCACAGTGAATTCATGCAGCTTTTTAACTTTGTTCAAGGCCATGGCTGGTAATTAACATTAATAGTGACTTTGACATGATTTCTAGGGAATTGGAAATGTGCTCAACAAAACATGTTCAGACTTCATTAGCTGAACAGATCTGTCCTATTTCAATTACTAATGTCCCTCATTTATACACAAAACCATCTGTAATGGCAGCCTATTGTATATTTCTGTATATTCATTATATGTCATATTTATTCATTTATTTATTTATTAGGACAGGTTTGTTCAGCTCTGACATTCAGTTATTTCATCATTAAACTGGCTTTATTGTGATTCTTTCAGCCAGCATGTTGGTGTGTGTGTTGGTTTCACGGGTTTTTGAAAAACGTTCATGTTGGTCATTGACAAATAAGGTTGTCTTGGATAATAAAATTAGAAATCTTTCAAAAGTCTAATTTAAAAACACATATCACATTCACATCTTTGTGTACAACATGTGTACATGTTAGTTTAATAATTGTTTTATGTATAAAATTCTACCACAAAATGTATTTAATTACTTTTTAAATGTAATGTAACATCCAGTAAAAGGTATTAAAATTGTAAAGGTGTACAGATATTAAATTGTTTTGGCAGAGTTTAACAAAAACCTATAAGCAGATAATGCTACAGATAACGATATTTTGCAACTTACCTTATTTTGGCATCAGATCACTGTTTTACTTACAAATGCTTAAGAATTATTTTTTTTTTACAGTTCATACAATAAATAATTTCCATTGAACATTGGATCTGTTGAACACAAGACAGGCCAGAATTTTGAAGAGAGCCACAGTGAAAGATACATACAAGATACAAAAATAAAAAAAGATGATGATTGGTATGAGAAAAGGTTATTTTTTACTTCTAAAACATTTTTGCACTTGTTTTTGCAGTTTAAAAACGAAGCCTTTTAAAGTTTAGTAATCACACAAGACCAAATTGCGATTTCAGTCTTAATTCAATCAATCACGCAGCATTAATGGATAGTGTACCGATATTTCAGAAGTCAAAGTCTGCTGGTTTCAAAGTATTTTGGATGGTTTCACTCATCATGTATCCTACATAGGTAAGTGCCGCTTTCACAACCATTACCGTGAGAATGCGAAAATATAAAAATGTATATTACATGTTCTTAGGAGTGCCAACCCTTCTAAATATCAATGCTATTATTATTTCTGGGCTGTGCATTTGAATTCACAGACTTTTTACAAATTGTGTTACTAATTATTTATAAATAATCCATAATTTTCATTTATTGGTGTTTTCATGCTTATTTCCGATTATGCTGATGGTTTTAGTTTAGTCAATAATTGCCCAATAAATATCGGCAGCTGATACATCTGTGCACCCCAATTAAAACACTTTCCTTGTCCCTTGAATACACGTGAGTGTACACAACTTAATAATTAATACATTTAAAAAAACAAATTTGACCCGGGCACAATGTGCCTTTTCATAAAAAGCCATGTAAAGCATTTTTTTTAAACATGAGGATCTAATGTGGTCCTCTGTTTTTTATTTATTTGTTTATTCTTGTCACATGACAACAGATCGGCTACCTGTATGTTGGTTACACCACCTGATTTTGTTTTGGTGGACAAAAGTTTTTCAAATATTCATAATATATTAAAAGCACATTGTTTCACTGCCTGTATATTTATATATTTTTTAAGAAATAATAATACAAGATTATTCCAAAGCACTTATGTCAACTTTATTTTTACACAAATTAAAGCCTTTTGTTTATTTTGATTTTTTTACTGTCTCCAGACTGTACTGTATCCAGAAGCGGATGTAAATCAAAACATAAAATCTTTATGTTGAGTAAAAAATTAAAAAAAAGTTTTTGTTTTTATATGTTACATGACAACTACCCACAGGCAATACTGTAAATATTACAAATGTCTTAAGAGATAGTACTCATACAGCAAGATGACTGGAAGCTAATTGGCCCAGAACTGTTATGATTGGTCAGCATCCATTCTGCTCTTATACCAGTTACGTAGAAATAATTACGGACGTAGTGTTATTATTCCCCTCTTTTCTCTTTCTCTCTCTCTCTTTCTCTTCTCTCTTAGTCTTCCTCAAAGGATAAGTTCAATGTAAAATAGGTCACTCTCACACCCTGGAGTGGATCTTAAAAGTGCTCTGATTCTATTAACAGACATCTTTCTCCCCAGGCTTTTCTGACCCTGATAACATGCTTTGTTAAAATTGTCATGTCAAGTGAATTCCAGCATTTCTTTTGCAACAAAGAAACTGGTTTTAGCTGGGGAGATATGTTGCAAAACCATTCTGTGGAATCTAGCCCTAAAATAACCTGAGGCTTCCCTCTGATCTGTAAAACAAGGAAACATAAATAAATAAATCAAGGGAATCTTTCATGTCTTAATGACCCATTTTTCTTTTCATTTTTTTTTATGCCAATAGGCTTTAGTTGTTTACCGATGGTATATGCTTCTGTTAAGGCCATCAGTCTGCGTTTTTTCAACTTATCAGCAATCATGTTAAACACAGGAATGATCAACCAATCAGAGAATCACAGCAAACAAAGCCCACCAAAAGAGCTCTGCAGTCTCCCTAACTTTCAAACTACTTATATATTTGTATATATATAAATATTTTGCAATTAAATTACAATGTATTGTTTATGTACTTAAAATCAACAAATTTGTTTTTCTATGATTCTATTGTTTTTTATTCGAATAAGTAATTCGCAATGCTTCATGTGATTGTACGTTAAGTTCACAGTTTTGTACCTTTGTCTTTCTGTCAGATTATCGAATGCTTTCTTTCTTCAAATCAAAGGTTGTAATGTTATGATTCACCTCTGAGCTGGTTGGTATGGGACATTGCTTACAACGCTTATAAGAAGGATTTTATGAAATCCCAATGGAAAGATTTAAGGGGAAAAACACTTTTGGAACCAAGATGGCTGAAAGAGTGGGTGGGCCTGTTGAGTTATATTTACAACAAATGACGTGCGGTTTAAGGGGGAGAGACTTTTTCATTCTAGAGAGCATTTAATAAAAAAAATGTATTTGTTTACGTTACTGAGTGCAAGCTGAGTCATCTGTATTTTTTATTCCATTTTCTTAAGAATACAAAAACTTGCATTTAAAAGGTGTTGTCTGCAATTATTTTAATGGAAAGGTTTGCAAAAAATGTTCCGGCTCCCTGAAAGATATTATTGAATTAAGTGTTGTGAGATATCTCACCGGTCTCTGTGACAGCTCTAGACTCTGTAAACAGCAAACAAAAATGTGATCTGTCAATCAGTTTGCGTGTTCTCATTGTACTGTAGTTGCAGTGAATTATTGAGGCTTACTGACATTTTTATGCCATGTTGCTCAGTTGTCAGTTGAGGGTGCTATTTTGCTGCTGTTTCTTTAACAACAGTTTGTGCATGATGTCGGCCAAAATAAAGCCTCATTTAATATCTTTGGAGTGCGGTGTTTTGGAAAGAGGTGGCATGGCTAATTCAAGGGTCCATTTGCACGACAATGTTTTCAACTAAAAACGGAAAACTTTTTATGCGTTTTGGCTGTTCGTTTACACGACAACGGCTGAAATGCAAACTTTTGAAAACGGGTTTCAAAGTGCAAATTTTTGAAAATGATGCCATTATCGTCTCCGTGTAAACATTCAAAAACGTGAATTTCTGAAAATGATGACATCATGCACATGCGTATTACATGTTATGCCGAGTTTACACTACACGATTTTAAGCCCGATTTTTGCTCGCTGACAGTTTTGTGGAGATCGCTGACAAAAGCCTGAAATCGTAGGCAAATTGGAGCTCGCTCCCGTGAGCGACGATCGCGATGTATGAACTATCAAAGACGTGATTTGAGAGAATCGCTGACGCGGCGCCGATGTCAGCAAGATATCTAGAATGTTAAATATCTGGACCTGTCTGCAATTCCAAATCGTGCAATGTGAAATATGTTTTGACTGAATACAACAGCAGCGTTGGCCTACAGCCAATGAGAGAGCAAGAAACAGGGCACGGGAAGTTTCAGTCCTGAGGATGGTTTCTTGGCTGCGATATCAAGAAACTCTCATTGGACCGAAGAAATGGAGGAAAAATTTGGGGAACATTGGCAGGAGCACTAGATTTGATGTTTCATCTGAACTGTACCACAACCGGGTGGAGAAAGAGATTACACGAGATTCGTCGTGTAATTTGAAAACGCTATGACTTCAGTGACAAGACAGACAGTTTTGTAATATGAACAGTACCAACGATCCGACGTCTTTGAAAGTCGTGTAGTGTGTAGGAGCAATTAAGTCTATAGGCATGAAATTTGAGAACTTCGTCCTTACCTCCAGGGCGAACAGACCAACATGAGATCACCAGTTGGAGTCCTTAAAAAAGTGGCGTGCTTTATAGAACAGGGTCACTTGTAGTAATAAAGAAATCTCATCGTCCGTCCAGACAAAATTGCTTGAGGCTTTTGCCATCTTCATTGTTTGTATTCAGCGCTCTGTGGAAGAATGCTTATGTGCGCAGGCGCATATGTTTCTTTACAAAGTGACATCGCCAACTACTGGCCTGGCATGCATAATACAGCGTTTTTAGTCGTTTTCATGGATCCATGTGAACGGGGATCGTTTTGACAACGTTGTCGTCCGCATATATCACGACTGGATTCGTCAGCTCAAATACTTTTAAGCAGGATGGGCGAACCATACCACACACAACCCAGATAGCAAGGAGACATTGATTCAACGTCTATTTTTAGTTATAAGGGTTGTCAATCAATTTTCAATGTTGAATCAACCTTCTCTATTTGGTTGGTAGGGCCTACATCAGAACGTTGTTAGGTCGAAAATAGAACATATATTCAACGTCAGAATGAGGTGGATCATCAACATGTACACCAAATCTTAACGTTTGTTGTATGTTGAAACTTTGTTAGAGAAGACAAAGTTCTGCACATGCGTGTTTTTGAATCTACTCCTAGCTGTGGCTGTGTTGCTAGAAAAATTTAACTTTTATTAATTAATTTAAAAATAAAAATTGTCAGTCTCATTGAATATTAATTTAGGATTTTGAATTGTTTTATCCTTCAGTGTTTTAAAAACATTCCTGCATTTAATTTTGCAATTAAATGCCATAGTTGCTGTATTTGATGAAGGAACCAATTTTCTGCAAAACAGTACGTTCTTTTAGGTATGCATGCGAGTAGTATGAATAATTTCGGGCATACTTCATCCGGGTACGTGGGCATTGTCTCGTCACCCCAATATATGACGTGAGAACAACAACCGCGAAAACTATCCGCTCAGGTTTTGTTAAACAATCACAATTTAAGGAAAGGGAACAATTATCATGATAAAGTAGCCTATCATTTTTTATTTTACATACATTTGTGAATGCAAAATTGTGAAGGCAATTTCTCTATAACTGGCTGTTAAATATTAAGATTTATATACTGTAGAATAAATTAAGTCCAAAGAAAAATGTATATTTTGTATAAATAAAACAATTAGTATCTGAATGGGATTTTAAAAACAAAATAAAAAATGTGTTGATTAAATGTGTGTTATAACGTTGTTTCAACAGCAGGTAAGCAAACCAATTAGATCGATTTTCTGTTTGTTTTCAGTGACGTGAACGACGTGACTTCGATGACCAAATCGACCAACATCAATTCTACGTTGATTCTATGGCGGTTTACTCTCTGGGAAATGGCTCACAGTTCATGACCCAGGGCTAAAGTACTCAAAGACTCTGCGCCAGAACCGGGCCTCACCTCAAAGCTTCACCGAGGAAAAATGGAGAGAACTATCACATTACCGGGGAAACTTTTAAATTTAATAGACCTAAGTCAGAGGGCTTTCATGTAGGCCTGAGAGAACAATGCTGGCTTTCTGTCAGCATGAAACTTCAAACCCGCGTGCAGTAAAGGAACAGAGTTCTGCTTTGTTGTGGATCAGAGAGGAAAACCACAGATGTTGCTCTAGTTCTAGACACACTTATAAGCACTTAAAGGAGTATTCAATAGCCACACTCAGGGCTTTTTAATTGTGCCCTTCACTGTTACTCTGTTATGATTAATGCATTGGCAAGTTTCCATGCTGTGTTTTTTAAATATTCATAAAAGCATTACATTTAAAAAAATCTGAATATTTGTATTAGTGCTGTCAATCAATTGATATTTCAATCAAATTAATTCAACGTCATTAACTGCATGTTTTGAGGATGCTTTGTCAAATTTAAGTCAATATAAAGTTGCCAAATGTAACTTTGAAAACAACATCTTGAAATTAATTATGTTGTGCTTCGTCTAGCTGTCTAAAATGTATCCTGTTTGATCAGCTCTTATTTTGTATTTTGCTGCTTGTGAGGTTTGTTGGGGCACACTGACTGCCTCCTGCTGTAGTGGCTCCTAAAAATACCAAGTTACATGTAATTCAAACTTGTAAAAATAGTCAATCAAAAAAGACCAGATGTGAAATGACTTTCATCTGCAGAACACAAACTAAGATTTTAGAAGAATATTTCAGATCTGTATGTCCATACAAGTGAATGGTGACCAGAACTTTGAAGCTCCAAATATCACATAAGGGCAGCATAAAAGTAATCCACACGACTTCAGTGGTTTAATACATGAACTGTGCCTGTAATTGCTCCTAAAGCATACTTTTATTCAGGGAGCATGTTTAATTGCATTGTTATTTTGTATATAATTAAGCACACTTAATTAACACATTCAGTCTAAAGCCACAATTTTCATATATTTGGCTGACATTTAAGTTCAAAATGTCATAATTATATAAAAAAAGAATTTAACAATTATGTTTAACAAAATAAGTAACTTATGTAAAAATATCAGTATGTAAAGTATAATATGAAAATAAAGATATTTTTAGTATATTATATTTTATTAATTTCTTATTAAAAGTTTTTTAGCAAGCCACTAGTATAACATTTTTTCAGTGTTTATGCATATTTTATTTGGTAGTATGCAATGCTACAAAATGTCCCCTCTGTTATTTCATTGTTTTAAACAACTGTTGGAATTTCCCTACAGTGGTTATCTGAGGGTTAATTGCTAATGAGCTTGAACTGGACTGAAGAACTTAATTTAAAAAATAAATAAATAAATAGCATTCACAGAATATGTTCCAAAGTTTTTATTACCCTACACTTAGACATAGCCTAAGACAGAGTTGTTTAAGTTTGTTTATCTTTTCATCAACATAACTTATCTTTTTCAACTTAGTTGATGCAGTTATCAAAGTAGATTCATGTAATTCAAATGAATGAATTAATCCATCTCATCTTCCAAATAATGAGATTTGCACACTCCCGTTATTCATTGATGATTGGGCAGCGGTAAACTTCAAAGGCAAGAACGCTTGATTCTGACTGGCTGGAGTTCTGATCAAACTCTATGAAATGATTCCAGTGTGTTCACTTTGCTCCAGGGTTCTCGATTGTGGCGCACGATCAAGGAGGGGCACCTGTGCGCAAATAGTTTTGGGGATCTTTGAACTAAAGTATCTGGATTAAAAAGGGCACCGTTGGTTTGTCATGGCGGCGGTGGCCGTAATGCGCAACGACCCACTTCAAGCTTTCTTTCAGGTGCGTTATTATAATTTAGTGTGAGAGAGTGTGTGTGTGTGTGTGTGTGTGTGTGTGTGTGTGTGTGTGTGTATTTATCACTTTATGGGGACCAAATGTCCCCATATGGTGTCCTGATTAATTAATCGCGATTAATCACATATACAAATATTTGATGAAGCCCTCAATAATTCAATATATAATGATTAAACAATTATACATAGTTATCTTTAAATATAAAAAATATATATATATATATATATATATATATATATATATATATATATATATATATATATATATATATATAATAATAAAATATTCAGATAATTAAAATGCATTACATTCTTCATTCTTACATTCAAAAAGCAGCTTTAGAATACAATGTATTGTTTACTACCATATTATTGATCATAAGTCAATCATTGGCACACAATGTTCACAGCAATCCATTACACAAGTGAATTTGTCACTCAGTTGGAGATTTATTATGAGGGCTTGTTTAAGGACCCGTCAATGTACACCTGTGTCAGACATTTTTCTTTTTTTTTTAGAAACAAATCAGGGGTATACATAGTACACAATACTACAGATATATTTTACAATAATGCCAAGACATAAATTTAAACTTATATATAAATAAACTTGGCAAGAAAAATAAACAGATTCATCAGAAAATATTAACTTAAGTTATCAAAACTGTGAAAATCAAATAAAACGTCTTTATAAAGCAAAGAAAAACTAGTTAAAATAGGAGGTACGTACAAACAAACAAAATTTTCGCCAAAATACTACTGCGTGGACACACTCCCAAAAAAGGTGAGGGGCAGATTCATCTACAGCATCTATTTCAGGGAGCATCTTTCTTAAATAAAGATTGACTGGGTAAAAACGGTGTAACAGTTTAAAGGACACCTCCTTAACCTCGTTGGTAATTAAATATGTATGAGGTAAAGACCATACGACCTGTGTCAGACATGCTTGTGTCGCGTCTCGGGTGTGTTGTGTAACAACAGTAAAATGTTTAGGTCACTGTGTCAAGTTAAATATAGTTTAATACTCAGTCTTTAAACACATCTTGAGATCCCTTGGTTTGCATTTGCGCTCCTTCATGTGTTTTGAACGCAAGAACGTAACTCATGTTTATGTTGTGTGTCCGCTGAAGGGTTGTTAATGTTTCTTCACTGTATAAACTGTGTGTTGCTCACACAGCTGAAATTTCACTTACTGCCCTCTGGAGTAAACAGGTGGTACTACAAGCTTGCATTTCTCAGGTATTTCTCAGGAAAGCATTGCGATTAAATGCGTAAATTTTTTTAGAGCGTTATTTTTTGTAAAATTAATCGCACGTTATTAACTCGTTAAATCGACAGCCCTAATTTAACTTAAGGCACTGACATTCTTTTCCATGCAAACACCCCTCCTTTCTAACTAAATTAGGCTCATTATTGGCCTAGACTGCCCTAGATGCTTGAGTACATTTTCTATTGATCATGGCAGCGGTAAGTCATGAAATAATGATCAAATAATAAAGAGTGTTATAACCTGTAGGGCTGGGTATTGATACAGATTTCCTGATTCAGTTAGATTCTGCATGATTCACAAGCTCTCGATTTAATTCAATTATGATATCAATTCATATTGGTATTTTTAAGTTAGAATGTCCATTTTGCTTACATATGAAAAAACTTTTCTTCCAGTTAATGCTGTTAATTATGCAGGGGACATTCTAATTCGAAAATATTTATTTAGCTATATTTTAATTTGTTTTTCATAATTTTGGTTACATTTTATCTTTTATAAAATGTACAAATCCATGTTTGCAATTATTGCATATACAGTATTATATTTTGTTATATTCATAATTGATCCTATTTACATAAATCGGTACTGTCTCTTTAAGAAAACCGGCAGTTCTGTAAAGAGCATCTGTAAATAAGCGCATATTAATGAGAGTGGTCTCTAATGGCCTCTTTACTTCACCAGTGCTATTCATGATTTCAATTAATATTTATTTTTTGTTGATTTTGATCAACAAATGACTAGAGAACAGACAGGATATTAAAAGAGACATTATTCACTGACAAATGGGTTGCGTGGATCTCGCCTTAGACACACATTACACGGAATGAGTGAAACCAAACTATAACCCTTAACTTGCAGTGGAAGATCTCGCTGCCGAACTTCTTTGTCAATATACTACTCAATCGCTGGTGAGTCAAATCTGAACATTTACTGAGGCTTATCGCAGAGGTTTAAGTGGCATAGCGCGAAATTTGGTTGCAAATGAGAGTTGCACATTCAAAAGATCTATCTTGGGATTTAAGAACCGAAATAAAGATTGGGATGCATCAGAAAAACGATATTTGTATGCAGTCCTAATAACCTGGCATCTATCAAGAAACGCGGTGTAGTCAAAGCAGCATTAAAGCGATTGCAGAAGGCTAATATTCAAAATAACAGCACTCTTGCTCTTGTACATAGATAAATTTTACTTCTCTCTATACTTCCTCTAAACAAACAACTGATCTCTATTTCCACTGGAATTCATAAACTTTTTGCTTAGTCATAGTTGTTCACAGTATCAAAACTCCTTGATCTACGTGTGGGCTTGAATGTGGGTTAAGTTTAAAAGCGAATTATGAAAGTGTCATCTGTTGTATTAATGCCTCCCACACACAATTATAATCCCTAAGTGGTCTTAGTATCAACCTTTTTCCAGCTTTTCAGCAGTCTGTGAAGTGTCTAGAACAGAATCAGAGGCTATGTTATATGATAAAGTTTGAGGTTGTTCCACTAACGAATCTATAGGTCCTATTTACACTTTGGGGATATTTATAAGTGTTCTCTTCATGTGTTATACTGATCGGACAGATCTCCAATCAAAAGACCAAGTGCAAACGCCCTCCAAGACTCATTCAAGATGTATAACAATCCAGTTACTCAAACCACCAGATTGTGAGAACTCTGAAGCCATTTTCCCAGTTTCAGTGTTGGCGTAGTTACTACATTTTGAATTTGTGGGTTAGAATATGTAAAAAACACCTTCCCTTTTCTTAAACAGTGGATGTCATATTTTATTTCAAAAAAGCATTTCACACTAGTCTGAAACGCATGGAAATTTGCTGCGTTTCCATCCACCTATTTTACATTTTCAAAATGCGCATAAGAAATCCTGAATGGAAACTCTTGATATGCGAATAAACTAAAACAAAATCCATAAAATTAATGAGCTAGGAGTTTCGCTTTAGTTCAAATGCACAGTAAAGTGATGGATATGGCTTATTTGCATGAACGATGACGTGCCATGACCATTTGCATGGTGGACTTGCTTTCGCTCAGGGCCCCATACATGCTAGGACCACCACTGCTCCCAGCTATATGAAGGCTGTTGGCGAATGGGAATAGCCAATTGAGCCCTCATTATGTGAGCTATTGCACTTATTCTGTGACGTCTCCTGGCAGCATTAAATAACATATTGTAAAATTGCTTATTACAGCATATACAACTACAGCAAAAAGAGGTCGTTCAGCTGCTCCATAACAAAATGGCATGCTCCCTCACGATAATTTTTAATATGATATTTTGATAAAGACCCAGCTATTGATCTCAAATCCCTGTCATAGCCAGTGACAGACTGTTCTCCTTTTGCCTTCCAAAAATGCCAGAAAATACGTAACAGTCTTACAATGTGGGAACCCACGGGGAGCCATCATAGTCTTCTCAGACACAGCATGAGGGGCCATGCTGGAAGTGTGTGTGTGCGCGCGCGCGCGCGTGCGTGATAGAAATGACACTAACAGAATCATTTCACACTTGGTTACACTCGCTATCAGACGCACAGATGCATACACACACACACACACACACACACTCTCTCTCTCTAAGAGTACCAGAGCCTAGTGAGCCTTGCTGTCTACAGTCTACATAGGCAGCTGCCTTCTAAGCAGCCTGTTTTCACTCCCAAGGCAGTATTTGATGCTTTAGCAGTGAAATCTTGCTCTAAGGCAGCATACTTACTCAAATGGAACCTCACAAGTAACTGCTACATAGGCAGCAACTCATGCAAAGATTTCAATACCTTTTGACGTTTGCATTATGCTACACTAACAACACAAGACTTAATAATCATGGAACCTAATAAGCATAATATTAATAATAATACTTTTCAAAATTGGGTAAAATAATTTGTAATGATACTTGGGACAATGACCTGATGCTAATACAAAAAAATACAATCCACACAACACAATTAATTTGATAATTTTTCTTCTTAAAATATGAATTAAAAAAATATGTTGGCAGGAGTATTGCAGAATAATCTTTCGATATGCTGTAAAAAACAAAGAAAAGAAAAAAGAAAACGTAAAATATTTTTCCTTAAAGTAATGATTGATATATGAAAACATTTTGCCCACTAAATCAAAGTCATGTTGTGTTGCACAGATATGAGAAGAATGCACATTAGAAGCTCAATTACAGGCAATGCACTAAAATAACTCAATAAATAATTAAGAGAAACTGTATGTCCGTTTTTTGCGCTTTTTGTCCTCTTTTACTTTTCAGGCTTTATTATTATTCAGTTAAACACATACGTAATGATTGATGTATGTCCTCATGAAATCTGAGACTCTCTCCTCGAAATCCAAACACAAGTGGCCAAGTGTAATGGTGATGACTCGCTTGTACATTTGTGATCGGATCACCCAAAACTAATCTTAATACCAGTGTATACATGGCCCCCGTCAGGGATGAATGGTCGTGTAGTTGATACTCCTGTAGTGTCCACGGCAGCACAACTAAAAACAAGACTGTGAGTCGCAGGGGGCCGACTGCAAGTCATGTAGTGTATGCTTGGCTTTAGACTCTCAAGACTGTGTGTGAAGTTTAAAAACAATATCAGATATTTTGACATTTTTATGAAATGGGACATTTTGTTCAAATTATATGGAGTAACCCTTAGAAAACTTGACTCAGAAAACTAGTTTTTTGTTTGAAATGTTTTTTTAAATGAATGATTAATTTGTACACTCTCGGTGCATGGCAAGTATTTTAACAGGCAATACTTTTGCTTGATATTTACACAACATGACATTTGAAAGTCATTAAAGTTTTAATTATTTTGTAGAAAATGCGATTAAATGTTTTTCAGAAATTTGTGAAACCGACATGGACACAAAGATTACGTTCATATAAACAGGACACATGTGCTTTAAGCAAAAATGTTCAAAGATCTTTCTTTTTTTTTCACCTTGGACAACATTATTAGTCAACAACCCACTTTTCGGAATGAATTAAAGGTGCACTCAGCACTCATTTGTTCCTCATTAAAAAAGTTTAACTTCTAAAGACATGAATTGTAATATTGCAATATATGTATAAAATCATGAGCACTCACAGTAAAATGAAGACTCCAGTTATATCAGTAACCTTATAAAAGCTGTTTTATTCTACATGGAGAGAATCCGCACATGGGGGTGGCCATGTTGGAATCACATGACCAGCCGAATACTACTCGCTTAATCTCAGTAACCATCCTGTTATTGGACACTTTCACGCATTGATTAAAGTAATTATGGCTGACTTAGACGGTGGGCCGAGGGCCCGTATCTGCTTTACTTTTCGAAATGGATGATCCCCATGGAGGGAGAACCTGAATTTGTAAAGTTGGGACGGTTGTTTTATTCTCAACGATATGAAAAGTGTTGCCACTCCCATTTATTGCACATTTTCCCCCGAAATCATAATGCACAAACGTAATTATGCAGGCAAATGCGGTTGCCTACTATATCAGTCGAGCCAATAGTGTGGCAAGATACTGACATAGGATTATTATTAACCAATCAGATGTAGCTTATTTAGAACAGCTGTTACGCGGATGATTCAGCTGTCAGACACGAGCAGCATCTGCGGCGGCAACACAGTGACTATCGCCAAGAACATTGTTTTTGTGATTGTAAGTATTCATTTAATTAGAATATGATATCTATAAAAAATGTTTGTTTTGTACACTGTGTTGTTCAAATGTATGTAAGTGTCGTTTTAAGTAGGGTAGTTTCAGCTGGCTAACTAGCAGTAGCTAGCATCATGCGATTACATATTTGATTTGGTGTAAAGTTTAAATACTTATTTCTAACGGTAATACTTCGTCCAACTCACATAGGCTACAGCTCCACTGTATGTCCGCGGATAATTACCTCCGACTGCGCTAAAAACTCAAGGTAAACATGAACCTCTTGATGGTTAAGACATATTTAATTATCAGTTACATCTGACATAACATTAAAGGGTCAGCAAGCAGCCAATATTATAACCGGAGAGCTAAGAGCTCAAGAAGAACGGCATGTAATAGAAATAAGATTATACTATCAAAGAACTTAGGCTATCAAACAGAGCAGAGTTGTAATGTACATAAACATCGTACAGATTTACTTCTGCCGGAGTAGCCAACACACAAACACACACACACACACACACACACACCCCTCCCCACATGTGTATTTACAAAACCACCTGTGCCCTAGTCATCTTCAAGTGACTTACTGTCACAGTTTACACACTGACAGAGGTTTGTACATGGCAGCTCATGCAGTTTACATGTGCATCTACCCTAACTAACACAATTAGTTTTTTTACATGAGCAGTGCACAAGTTCCAGTATGGCCTCTGGAGCTGGCGGAAGTGTCATCCAGTCCACTCTGTAGAAATCTCCTACCATCTTCCAGCCATGATTTACAGGAGGAGGAATGTCTGGCATGCACTCAAGACTCCTCCTGTGTACTGCAGCCGGATAGCTTGCCCGCTGGACCTTCATTTGCAGTTTCTTCAACTAATACTGCCTTCTCTCTTCTCCTTTGTGCTCGTTCTATCTTCGTGATATTTGTGAAATGGCTGTAGCACTCCCTGTGGTAGCCAATGTTAGCTGGTTTGACTAACTGGTTTGTAGGTTCCTGGCTTTGTAACTTGTATGCCTGTACTGCCTCTTCTGCATCACCGATCTACCTCAAGGATTCACCACCATTATGGTCACCATTGATCACATCTCAAAATCATGCTGTCTTATACCATTGAAAGGTCTACCCACTGCCATGGAAACACCTCAAGTGCTGTTCAATCAAGTGTTTTGAATCTATGGATTACCTGATGACATAGTCACTGATCGACACTGACACAGTTCACTTCAAGATTTTCGAGCATTTTGCAAACTACTATACATCAATGTCAGTCTCACCTCTGTCTATCATCCACAAGCTAATGGCTAAGTAGAATGGCTTAATCGAAAGATCGGTATATACCTACGATCATACTGCAGCAAAGAACAGAAGAATTGGAGCATCTTCCTCCCATGGGCAGAATATGCTAAAAACTTCTTCACACACTCCTCTACAGGTCTCACCTCCTTCCAATGCATTCTGGGATGTCAACCTACCCTATTCCCTTGGTCTGGAGAGATATCTGAAGCCATGTATGACTGGATTAGAAGGAGTGAGCTGGTTTGGGACGGGCTCATGTCCATCTCCAACGAGCTTGTGATATCAGAAAATACAAGCTGATCGACACAGACACCCCCATCCTGAGTATCAGCCAGGTCAAAGGGTGTGGCTTTCAACTTGCGATCTATGCCTGAAACTCCCTTGCAAGAAACTGAGTCCAAGGTACGTTGGTCTTTTAAGATTTTACATCAAATTAATCCAGTCATGTACCGTTTAGAATTGCCTGCTACTTACCGCATCTCTCCTTCCTTTCATGTGTCCATCCTGAAATTGGTCCACGAGACATCGAATCCCAAAGTAACTGATGGAGGACCTCCTCCTCCACTCGAGAACGATGGTGCTCCTGCCTACCTGGATTCTCACACCAGGGGCGGTCAGCTACACACTGGGGGATTCGGCCCAGAGGAGAGATCTTGGGTAGCAGCTAGGGACATATTGGATCCATCACTCACCAAGCCCACACGAATCGTCCAGCACCCCGACCAAGGGGCATCCCAAGAAAAAAACACCTGGAGGTGTTCTTAAGGGGGGATGGCATCTGTAACGTTTGAACCTGCTCCCGTCCACCAGAGGGAGCCCTCACCTGAATATTGAACTCTCTGTCACTTCCTGTTCCTGCCACATCCGTTCCTGTTTGGTCATTCACCATGTATATAAGCCATGTGCTCACAGTATCACCTTGCGAAGTATTCCCAGTTCAACTACCTTACCAAGCATTTTTCTCCATGCCTGTGTGGACCTCCTGTTATGATATTTGCTTATGTTTTCTGGATTTACGTTTTTGGATTACTGTTTTGGATTTGTTTGCCCTTGGACCGATTTATATGTGTTTTGACTAAAACCTGTGACCCGAATATGATTGATGTTTATGACTTGGATTATTTGAATAAAGACCCGCAAATGGAATCCTCTCAACCTACCTCATCCTTACACTCTCATTCACACTAGAACAGATTAACAAAACATTAATTTAACTTATAAAGGTAATTAATTAAAATATTGAATTTAAACCTTTACAAAATGTTCTTTGCACATGCAATTATTTTTAATCTTGCAATTTGATTTATAATTTCACAAGGCTTACTCTGCACATGCAAAACTGTTAATCAAGGTTGTACATTTATTTATGCTTCTACAATTCATACTCTATATTTAAGGCACTAATTTACCTTCATAGTTTGCTCCATCGGAAACAGAGTTTCGCAAAAGCTCTCCACTACCACATACTTTGGAAAATGATGACGTTTGGAAACTGAAAATTGAGTTTTCAAATGAAAACAGATAAGTGTGGATACAGCCCTAAAAGGCAGCATGAAAAGCCTTCATTTCAGGAGCATGTCTATTATTCCATCTACAAAGGCAGCTCAGTAGGTTTTGGAGTCTCTGTTCTATCTGCCTTCTCACACTACAGATAGACAAACATATTCTACATCTGAGATGCAGATCTTACACATTCAAGGATGTGTATATACACCTCACCTTTCTTATTTCATTTTCTTTCATTTTCCAACTACATGAAGGGTATAGAGAACAAGACTCTCCTATAACAGATAAACATGACCATATGAGAGTCCAAGAGAACAATTGTGTGTCAAAAAGTGTAAACATCCAAGACATACTTACATATTCTATGTCTTATGACCTCTTGTTTTTTCTATTATAGCCAGCACAATAAAACACACGAACACAAACACTCTCATAATGTGGTGTGCGAGTTTTGTCATCTTCATGAATAGAGTTAATTGCACGTGAAAATTACCATCAGGCGCCATCTGTTATGTAAATGCATGGCGATCGTTTCATTGCGCACTTGCCAAACATTTATACCTCCAAAGACACCGTGATTCCATCACAGGTTTAAATCTACTTTTTAAAAAAAGAGGTCAGCTTCATTGAATTAGCAATGAGGTTTTACATTTGCCATAAACATTTCTGCTTGAGTAAATGTTACAGAGATCAGGTTAGAAAGGTCATTCCTACTATGCATGTTTTTTTTTAATGTTCCCACCATTTGTGTCTTAATAAATTGGATAAATTAATTTTGGTAGCATGTTATTTCACATTATGTGTACTTTCCTGGCACATGTATGGTAAATATGTTGTGCGTACAGACAAATGTGTAGTAACAAGAGCTTGCCATAAGTAAGTACCTGTTATTACCCCACACCTGTCTGGAGGTACAACATATTACCATGCCTGTACCATTGCTGGGTAGTGCAGGAAAGTATACCAACTGTAAAATTAAGTGCTACCATAATTTAAAGACTGACTTATCATATCACTACTTTGATTTGATGTTGCCATTTTAGCCATGTGAAAAATGACCTGGGTTTTCATTCATGTAATTTAATGCAAATTTTGGGATATATCGTTAAAAAAATGCTGGATAGAAAATCCAAAATGCATTTAACATTTATCTGAGGGTTGTCCCCCAAAAAAAAATATCATAAAAATATGTGTATTGTAAATAATATAATGATATATTCTTAAAATAATTGTTTAAGAAATAAAATAATACAAATGCAAACGGGGCAACAACAAAAAAAACCTTGGTGTCCCCTTCAAAAATTGCTCTTGAGAATTGTTATGTTTATTGTCCCCCCCAACATTTTGATAACATTTTCGCCCCTGGAAGACATGCGCACAAACTACGATGTGAACACACTAACCAAATATATTCTTATACAATTCATATACACTCACTGAGCACTTTATTAGGAACACTATGGTCCTAATAAAGTGCTCCACCTGGTATTTTGTGCATGTTGAGATGCTATTGTGCTCACTACAATTGTACAGGGTGGTTATCTGAGTTACTGTAGCCATTCTGTCAGTTAGAACCAGTCTGGCCATTCTCTGTTGACCGACCTCTCTCACCAACAAGGCATTTTCATTCACAGAAATGCCGCTCGCTGGATGTGTTTTGTTTTTCGCACCATTCTCTTTACACTCTAGAGACTGTTGTGTGTGAAAGTCCCAGGAGATCAGCAGTTACAGAAATACTCAAACCAGTCCATCTGGCACCAACAATCATGCCACGGTCCAAATCAATGAGATCACATTTTTCCCCATTCTGATGGATGATGTGAACATTAACTGAAGCTCCTGACCCGTATCTGTATAATTTTATGCACTGCACTCCTGCCACACGATTGGCTGATTAGATAATTGCATGAATAAGTAGATGCACAGGTGTTCCCTATAAAGTGTTCAGTGAGTGTTGATGCACGTAAAAAAAGTGAATACATTATTTTGCTCAGAGAATGTATTAAATTTAATAAAAGAGCCACAATGGCTTCACCTTCCATTTCTATTTTGTGCCAATTTCCCCAGAAGCTTTTGTGCATGACCTCTAACATTAAGAAATATTCCAGGGTTTTCTTCTTTTCTCTCTCTCTCTCTCTCTCTCTCTCTCTCTCTCTCTCTCTCTCTCTCTAATTGAAATGTTTCCAACTAAACATTTTTTCTTTTGAATATTATTTCAGTTGTTAATCTATTTATATGTCCTCAATTTGACTTTCCATCCTGTTAGTCTTTTGGAACATCCATTTAAATAACAAAAGCCAGTTCCCTAATGACATCATCCTCAATGGAGTGACATCATTTTTGTTGGCAAAACAACAGCACAAACATCAATACCCATTAATATGCATGTTTTGTAGCATTAGTTGGTTTGTCTTTCTCTTAAAAAAATCCATCCTGTGAATAGTTACACAAAAAAAGTTAAAAACGTATCACAATGAACTAAGCTAACAGTCGATCGTTGATTGAACAATGGCAAATTATATCTCGATAGAACATCAAGCTTAAAAATTAACCACATTCACTTTTTGTCACTTTTAGTGACACTCGAACTGTTACGACACGTGTAAGGAACCACGTTATACAGTATATCATTTTTCTAAAATGTTGCCATAGTCACAGTAGTGGATCCTGGCATAGGTAATATAGGCAGAGGTTACCTGCTCGGCCGCTGCACAGAGCTGGTAAAATCACGATGAGAGAAAGGTGCCACGAATTATGCAGCTCCACCCCTGGCTTGATCACGATGGAAGAAAGGTGCCCCAAATCAGGGGCCATTGACTACCATTGACTACCAGGGGCCCTTGACTGCCCGGTGGGGCCCTGGGCTTTAAGGTTGCACAATCCAGTTTTGTGATCCCCTGCTCAAAAACCCGTCAACAATGAAAACGCCAACTTTTGGAGGGGGGCCCTTGGAGATAATTGGCCCCGGGGCTTTTGAATTCATAATGCGTCCCTGTCACCTGCCCTCACCCCAAGCTCACAAGATCATGATGGGAGAAAGGTGCCCCAAATCGTGCCATCCCGCCCTCGCTCAGAGCTCGCAAGATTGCGATGGGATAAAGGTGCCCTGAGATGTTCCTGTATAGGCTGCTCATCCTCAAAGGCTATATTGTTAAGATTATGAATATTCATAATGTATTCTCACAATCTGAAGGAACAAAATATAACCATAATCAACATTATAGGTACACCATGACACAGGATCGCCTCAGTGGTCTTGGAATCAACCATGTGATTGCTGGGCAGATATGACAAATCATTAATGATTTTGCATCAATGAAAACTAGGAGGGGAAGGTTCAATTTAAATGAGAGATTAAGTGTAATGGCACAAGCAGCAAACTGTAAGTATTCTGCCATTTTCTTTTTAATGACTCTACAGTTTCATTGTGCAATTTAAGTTATGCAGGGGAGAGCAGGTACAAAAATGTACACTTTTTAGTTTTCTTAAGTTTGTGTAAATGTACTTGGGGTTCGATGTATTTTTATTTTTTCACATTAATTTCACACGTGTCTATTACACATATGTGGTCCTGTTTCATGAATACAGCTTACACTTTTTTCGCAATCTACATTGAAAAAAAGAACGTGAAATGTAACAACATGCCCCAACAGGTAGGAGCACATTGTAACAAGACCATAGAACAGCTTAAAATCCTCCTCTAACAACTGTATCTGATCTAATTAAAAAGCCTAGAAGATAAACTAAATTTTTATGTAAATAAAAGCCATTTATTAGCTTTGTCATTATAATATTATAATGACACTTGACAATAAATACACAACAAAGCCACAGCATTGACCAAACTAATGCATGGATTGACGACCACACACACACACACACACACACACACACACACACACACACACCATTTAGCCTTAACAGACTGTAGGGGCTAGTGCTGTTAGCGAGCACCAGAACGGTACACGAGGGGGTGGGTGGCCAGCACCACACCCGACCGCCTTTGTCTCCCAAGTGGCAATGTTTTTACACACCACACCAGGTACTCATTTTAGGCTCAACCTAGGCCCAGGACTGGTTCAGATAATCATCACTGGTGTTAGCCATGAGAGGGAATCAAACTGAGGTTGCCAGGTTCGTAGCACAGCGCGCTAACCGCTACACACACACACACACACACACACACACACACACACACACACACACACACACACACACACACACACACACACACACACACACACACACACACACACACACACACACACACACACACACACACACACACACACACACACAGTTGTGTTTCCATGTTTTATGGGGACTTTCCATAGACAGAATGGTTTTTATACTGTACAAACTTTATATTCTATCCCCTAAACCTAACCCTACCCCTAAACCTAACCCTCACAGAAAACTTTCTGCATTTTTACATTTTCAAAAAACATAATTTAGTATGATTTATAAGCTGTTTTCCTCATGGGGACCGACAAAATGTCCCCACAAGGTCAAAAATTTCGGGTTTTACTATCCTTATGGGGACATTTGGTCCCCACAAAGTGACAAATACACGCTCACACACACACACACACACACACACACACACACACACACACACACACACACACACACACACACACAAAAAGGAATTATGTAACAAAGTGACCCATCGGAGCAACTGGGATTTACGTAAACCTGGCTGGTCTCTTCTGCTGACTATCTGAGAATTAAAAGACTACGTAAAATGCTAAAAGATTGGAGATTAAAATGATACCAATTTTTTTACTGTAAAAAAAACAGTAAAAACATAGATGACAATTTACTTTCATGTGAATTTTTACTTTTGCTACTTCAAAATTAACTTTTCACGATATGTTCCAAATTATAACCACGCTCCCCCCTAAATATAATGTAAATATTAACAGAATTTACCATATATATAGTTACTTCCTTTCTATATTCATTGTCTGGTTACTTTTATTTTTAAGGATAGTTCAATCAAAAATGAAAATTCTCTCATTCTTTACTCACCCACTCTCATGCCATCCCAGATGTGTATGACTTTTCCTTTTGCAGAATACAAATAAATATTTTTAAAAGAATATTTCAGCTCTGTAGGTCCATAAATTGCAAGTGAATGGTCACCAGAAATTTGAAGCTCCAAAAAACACATAAAGGCAGCCTAAAATAATTCATGAGACTCCAGTGTTTTAATCCATGTCTTCAGAAGTGACGTGATAGGTGTGGGCGAGAAACAGATACAAATTTAAGTGACCTTTTACTCTAAATCTCCACTTTCACTTTCAGATGTGAAAGTGAAACTAAGCAGGCATCACATGTGACTATCCCTTTAATACATTTTGTGTGTTAAATCATTTTGCCTAGGGCACCAATTAAGCCAGAACCGCCTTCTGTATTTCAATCCTGTTGCGCATCCTATTGATATTCAATTGTGTAAATAACTTTTAAATAATAAAGTATAATGCCAGACACTGACCAGAGTACATTTCTGAAAATCCTATTAAAAGTAATACTTTCTTATATTACATATTTTTAATATTATTGACACACTTCCAAACCCTAACCTAACCCTAACAAGATTTTTTTTAAACCTAACCGTAACCCATTTTTGAGTTCAGCATGTACTGCATAATTAGAAAAAACTCATATTATTTTGGAATATGAGCAAGGTTTCTTGTCCTATGTGGACAACTGCAACATCAGAGAGCCTGCTGGATATTTCATGTGAGCAACACGCCCCCTCGTGGTGTAAAACAGACACTTTTCCTAACTGAATGAAGCATCCATACTGAAGCAGAGCTGTCAATCATATGCAAATCACCACAATAACCCTTACATAACTCACACAAAATCCGGCTCTTGACATGCTCTTCAAAGAGCAGCTAGACAATATAAATAGAGTGGTGAGATCCTAACGAGTGTGTGTTTGTTTATGTGTGTCTTATCTGTGGCCACAGAGCTGTTAAACAGAAGTATTCTCTATTTTCCATTATTCACCACGAGACAAAGCGTGCCTAAAACAACCTGGCTGCTGTCACTTTAATTGCCTTTCCTCGGGCTTCCCATTATCATATATATGGAGATTGGTTAGTGCAAATACATTTCCGTCCTATGAGTCACATGTGGAAGTGCTTTCTTACAATGTTATACATGCATATGAGGCACTGTCCAACTGAATGGCACAAGAGTCCTGTGATGTCATCGGAGGTCACATGGCACATGCATGTGAGGGTGTATGCATGTGATAAGTGTCCAGATGAATAGAGCTTGTGTGATTATGTGTGTGAAAGAGAGAGAGAGAGAGAGAGAGAGAGAGAGAGAGAGAGAGAGAGAGAGAGAGAGAAAGGTATAAAGGACAGAGGGTGTGCACACAGAGAGTGAGACGCCCAATTATTAACCTTGGGGTAACCTCTGCTTATGATCATGTGTAGAGAGGAATACTAAAAGATGAGGAGGAAACTGTTTCATCAAACACACACACACACACACACACACACACACACACACACACACACACACACACACACACATATAAAGCTAATTATTTTGGCTTGTTAAAGCCACCATGTTGTTATGGTACAAACTTGTGTCCAGATTTTTTCCCAAAATGTCTAACACAGAGTACATATACATGCACACTAATGCGCTGATAACTACCAAAACTCAGCTCATTCATTAATTCTAACACAAGAAAAACGTGTTTACATGAGATTTGAAATCAATGGATTTCAATGGAGAGTAAGAACACTGGGAAAGGTGTGAACATGCAACGCAAAATCTGTGCAAAAAGCAAAACTGTTTTTTTGCTTAAAACTTTCACTGTTAAAGGAAAAATGTTTGAGGCGTTTATATGACCTTACACGTTGTCAAGTTGTTACTAGTGGTCGACCGATAGTGGATTTTGCCTATACCGATAACTAAGCTGGTGGAAAAGTCAGATAACCGATTAATCGGCCGATAGTTTTAAAAATCGAATTAATAGATTGTTAAAAGAAATACTTGGTCTTTCCTCACAGTGACAGGCACAGACATGCAGGCTACAAGAGTCCAGTTTATTGTTCGACCCATATCCTTTAACCATAAAATGGGTGCATGATGTGGGACTTTTAACTATAAACAATCCCAAAACGCACAATGGACTCTTATTTTGAATTAACGCTAAAACAATAAAAATCTGCAAAAAGCAGCTATCGGCATCAATTAATCGGTAAAACCGGTATATCGGTCTAACTCTATTTGTTTCACATAATTGGTGTAAGATTGTTTCATGTAAACATGCTCAATAACTTGGCACACACCTACAGACTGTTCTGACTCGGGCTGCTATATCTTTTCTAATCGATTGAACAGACAGCAAACAATTAAATATCCCTTTCAAGTTTAAATGTTAAAGTATGAAGAATTTACATGTTTCAATTGATCATGGTATAAATAAGGGGTTACCCCCCCCCCTCCATCCCCCCTGGAATCAACGCCCATGACCACACGGACCAATCCAATTCTTTAAAGCTGTTTGGATCTTGGAGGCTTTTGAAACTTTTAAACGTTCAGTCCATGCTTTGTCAAGCCAACATTAAAAGGAATAGTTGACCCCCAAAAATATAATTCTCTCATAACTTACTCATCCTCATGCCCTCACGCGCATCGGAGGGCTGGTCGAAAGTGGAGATTTATAGTAAGAAAAGACTCAAATATTGATGTGTTTCTCACCCACACCTATCAAATCACATCTGAAGGCATGGATTCAACCCATGGAGTCTTATGGATTCAAAGTACTCTGCACATTGTAATTTAGTTTTTTACATCTCAAATCATAGAAAGGCTAGAAAAGCATGAGATGATGAATTCACAGAGTAATAATAACGCATTCAAGATTACTGTATGTGCTGTCAGGATAAAGTATCATGACATTTAGTTTGTTCAGCGGGGGTTCGATTTTCCCTGTGCGGTCTAAAATTAAAGCTTGCCCTGAGCCACTGAAAGCCATTTAGGCAATCAGCACTACTTACTATGCAAACAGCAACACTGAGCAACATCAGCCAGAGGAGGGGCACTAACACACACTACCAGTGAGACCGCGAAACACGTAAGCAAAACAATGCAGACTGCAGGCTCTGTTCAGAATGTTTGGAATAGCATAATTCAGCAATATGCATGTATGTAGACTATATGCAGATTTTCTGCATGCATGGATCAAACAGATTGCCAAAAAGTAAGCTATTTTAACATAAAATTGGACAAAAAAATAAATAAATAAATGTTATTTCAAAAATGATTACTCAACTCTTGAATTCTGCTGAATGAAACAATGTAGCATACTACTGTTTGCCATTTTTAACAGTGCATATCATACTGCGTACTATTTCACATACAATTTGAAAACAAGAGTATGCAGTATACAGTATACTGCATGGTACGCACTAAGCAGAACACAAATTTTAAGTCACCACAGAGGGAATTCATCACACACGTGCGGACATACACAGATTTTTGGCACACAGCGGCTTCAATCAGCATGTGATGGAGAAACCCAAAGAGCAGAAAGAGGCCAGCTGTGAAAAGAGAGAGAAGGTTATAGATATACGGCCCCAGGGAAGAGAGAAATGCTATTCAGTCACCTCTCATTAGCTTATTATTTTCCCAGCATGATTACAGCAATCACTGTCTGTGCCCCTCCAACCCCACTCCAAAACATCCCTCGCTATGACACTCTCTCGTACAACTGCTACATTATGTTGTCATGGAAACAAAACTATTTTACTCCCATCAGCCCATGACATATGCCTGTATAGTGTGCAGCTCCTGTCCTCTAAAAACAGGGGACTCAGGGCACAGCTATAACGGGTCTATAAAAGCAGTTATGATGCTATACAACTTTGATTTGTACATAAATTTCAAACTGACACAAACACTTACTAAAGTAATAAAGTATATTAAAGGAACAATTCACATAAAAAAATTTAAATTATGTCAATATTTACTCATCCTCATGTTGTTCCACACCTGTATGACTTTCTTTGTTATACAGAAACACAAAAGGATACATTTGAATAAATATTTCAATGGCAGCTGATTTTCAAGTTATGCTCAGACTCCCTTTAAAGCTTAAAAAGGACCCAAAAGTATCATAGCTTTAAAGTTGAGTTCCTATAAACAGCCACTATATTGGAAAGAAGAATTTTTTAAATTGAATTCTCTTCAGTACTGTGCAAAAGTCTTAGGGACACAAGATGTTTCACAAAATCATTGTCTTAGATGGTTATTTATATCTTCAGGTTTAGTGTGTCAATAGGACATATAAATGTTAGATTCCCAAACATTACTTTTGCCAATAGAAGCGATTACAACAGAAGAACAGGGAGCCCTGCAATAGATATCATGGCACCCACAGCTTTTTTATGTTTACTGGACTTTGTATGACATTAATTGGTAAATGAAAAGTATTTATTTAATTATTTTTGAAGACCTCCTCTCTGTGCAACATTTTTCGCAAGTGCCTAAATCTTTTGCACAGTACTGTAAATATATAAACAGTATATATATACACACGCACTCACCAGCAACTTTAATAGGTACACCTGCACATCTACTTATTCATGCGATTATCTAATCCGCCAATCCTATAGCAGTCGTGTAATGTATAAAACCATGCAGATATGGGTCAGTAGCTTCAGTTAATGTTCACCCCAACCATCAGAATGGGGGAAAATGTGATCTCAGTGATTTAGACTGTGGCATGATTGTTGGTGCCAGATGGACTGGTTTGAGTATTTCTGTAACTGTTGATCTCCTGGTATTTTCACACACAACAGTTTCTAGAGTGTAAAGAGAATGGTGCAAAAAACAAAAACATCCAGTGAGCGGCAGCAGATGGAAACACCTTGTTGATGAGAGCGGTGCAAAAAACAGAGAATGGCCAGACTGGTTCGAACTGACAGTCTACGGTTACACAGATAACCGCTATGTACAATTATGTTGAGAAGAATATCATGTCAGAATGCTATTCTGAGATGCGGGTTGGTGCCGGTTTGACAGCTTGAGGGGACCTACACAATATTAGGCAGGTGGTTTTAATACTGTGGCTGATCGGTGTATTTACATGGAGAGAAAGACAAAGAGAGAGAGAGAGAGTTAAATACTGAAATACTTTAAAACAATTTAAAAATATTTATTTTAAAATATTTTATGACATAATAAAATATAATAAATACATATATTATATATTAAATATTACATAGTAGTATATAAAATATCTATTTGAATTGTATTTATGAATTGTAATTGTGAATATATATATATATATATATATATATATATATATATATATATATATATATATACACACTCACATTGGTGGACACATTTTGTAAACATTTACAGATTCAGCTATTTTGCAAGGCAAAAAACATTTTTGATAAATCTAGACAGACCCCATTTCCAGCAGTCTGTCGCTCACTTCGACACTAGGTGTCTCTCTTGAGAGCCTCGCGCATCTCTGAACTTGAGAAAAGGCGAATGAGATATTGGAATACAGAATTTGCATGTCCCGCCCCCGGACATACGGGTATAAAGGGAGGGAAATGCGTCTGTTCATTCAGACATTTTCTTCGAAGCCGACCGGTTGTGTAAGCAGCGAGCTGCGATTCACAAAACTGTTCACCTCATCTCTAAGAGGGTATGCTGTTGGATCTACGGCACATATCAGCGCCTTTCTCCTTCTCTGCACGGCAGTGCAGCTTTGCCCCTGGGCACTTCGACAGCGCTGTCTAAAAGAGAATTTTGTAAAAGAGTTTGATTTTCTAAAAGAGAACAGCGGATCAGGACACGTCTTTATAAAGATGCCCTTCCTGGATGCGGTCGAGTTCTCTCTGCTCCTGATGGTCGCAGGCGCTGCCTTGTGTGTCTGGGCTGTGATCACACCAAGGAAGCATTTGTGAATGTTCGTGTTCTCACTGCGAGATGGCAACCCGACGCGTTCTGGTCACCTATTTGCTGACCCCCAGTCAGTCCAGCTGATTTGGTAACGGTTCGACAAGGCACAGGTAGACCTATTCGCTCCCGAGAGACCTTCTACTGCCCGCTCTGTTACTCCCAAACGGAGGCTCCCCTCGGGACAGACGCGCTGACACACAGCTGGCCCAGGGGGCTGCGCAAGTACGCATTTCCCCCAGAGAGCTTTCTTGCACAGGTGCTATGCAAGGTCAGGGAGGATGAGGAACAAGTCATTCTGATGGTCCCCTACTGGCCCTCTCGGACTTGGTTATTGGATCTCGTGCTCCTCACAACAGCCCCTCCCTGGCGAATTCCCCTGAGGAAGGACCTTCTCTTTCAGGGACAGGGCACCCTCTGGCATTCGCGCCCAGATCTCTGGAACCTCCACGTCTGGCCCTGGACGGGATGTGGAAGTTCTAGCAGGCCTACCACCTGCTGTCGTAGACACAATCAACCAAGCCAGAGCTCCCTCTACCAGGCAACTTTACACCCTGAAGTGGCAATTGTTCACGTATTGGTGTTCTTCCCGGTCTGAAGACCCACAGAGGTGTGCAGTCGGGTCAGTGCTCTCATTTTAGCTGAAGAGGTTGGAGGGGAGGCTGTCCCCCTCCACCTTGAAGGTGTATGTTGCCAGTAGACGGCAAGTCTTTGGGTAAGCAAGAAATGGTTATCAGGTTCCTTAGAGCCAGTTCCTCAGTACGGTACACTTGCGAGTGGACCCGCGTCTCCCTTGGGCAGTCCTCACTGCCCCCTGCTTGCCATGTTTGTAGCAACTCCTCCCTCCCAATGAGGTAGGATCTACCACCACGCCATTCTCCACATGCGACCTAAAATCCCATGTGATATATTCCACCACTCTTTACCTCCCCCAGCCTGGGCAGGTGTGGTCTCCGCAGGGTCTTTCCCCCCTGAAAGAATAGAAATTGGGAAAGAACGCCTTTCCCGATGCGTGTGATAGCATTAAGATGGCCCTAGCCGCTTTAACTCTATGCGAGAAACATAGAGAGAGAAAAGGTGCTGCTGGTGCAGCTTGCTCCCATGCATGGCATGTCGCCTTGTTCCCCCAATATCTGGATTTAGGGAACCAGAAGGTTATGACGATCTTATGGGGTGTTGGGGAAGGGAACGTACAGTCTGACATGGCCTATCATTTTGGCACGCAACTGCCTGTCCACATCTGTGTCAATTATTATATAATATTGTGATTAAAATTGGACCCCTAGTGTTGCTTCTTCGACACAACGTCGAAGTGAGCGACAGACGGGGAACGTCTAGGTTACTGTTGTAACCTCCATTCCCTGATGGAGGGAACGAAACGTTGTGTCCTCCCGGCCACGTCGCTGAACCGAGCCACTCTTACGGCCGAAACTCATTGTCGGCTCCTCAGGCAAAATCCTGAATGAACAGACGCATTTCCCTCCCTTTATACCCGTATGTCCAGGGGCGGGACATGCAAATTCTGTCTGCCAATTTCTCATTGGCCTTTTCTCAAGTTCAGAGATGCGCGAGACTCTCAAGAGAGACCCCTAGTGTCGCTTCTTCGACACAACGTCTGGTTCCCTTCATCATGGAATGGAGGTTACAACAGTAACCTAGACGATTTCCTACAAAGGTGTACACTACAGTCTTCAAAGACAAAGCACTACTTGCTCTAACATGGACAGAAAGAGATATGGAAGACCAGATGTACAACTAAACAAGAGGATAAGTACATCAGAGTCTCTAGTTTGAGAAATAGACGCCTCACATGTCCTCAGCTGACAGCTTCACTGAATTCTACCCGCTCAAAACCGGTTTCATGTACAACAGTAAAGAGAAGACTCAGGGGTGCAGTCTTATGGGAAGAATTTAAACAGAAAAACAAAAAGAAAAGGTTAGAGTGGGCAAAGAAACACAGACACTGAACAACAGATAATTGTAAAAGAGTGTTATGATCTTAACCCCACTGAGCTTTTGTGGGATCAGCTAGACTGTAAGGTGTGTGAGAAGTGCCCGACAAGACATCTATGGCAAGTGCTACAGGAAGTGTGGGGTGAAATGTCATGTGAGTATCTGGACAAACTGACAGCTAGAATGCCAAGCATCTGCAAAGCTGTCATTGCTGCACATTGACAATTTTTTTATTATATCTCTTTGAAGTAGTTTAAGAAGTTTTTAACATTTTCTATTTTTTTTTTCCAAATTGTAATAGTAATTTTTCACATTATTAATGTTTGACTATATATATTGTGATCCGTTGAATGCCACTTTTGTGAATAAAAGAACCAATTTCTTTCCATAAGAAAAGATCTGTACATTATTCCAAACTTTTGGCCGCCAGTTTCTGTCTGTCTGTCTGTCTGTCTGTCTGTCTATCTCTCTATCTACACACACACACACACACACACGTACTGTATACATACAGTATATATTTAGAGAGTAAAATGCAGATATTTTTTAAAACAATTTGGAATTATTTATTAAAATATCTATTAAATATCCCATGACAATATAATAGATATTAATAGATATAAGAAATATTATTATATATTACATATATCTATCAACAGTTGGATATAAATCACTGTCTCTCCAAACTATATGTCCTGTCACATTATTTCACCTATCATAAAATGCGGTTTGACTAATAAACTATATTTGATAGCTGCCAAATTTGGTCAAGGCAGATGAAGTTATAAGATCATTTTCAACAAGGCTTAGATGGACCCTGAAATTGTTTTAATGGTTTTAAGTGTTGAACAGATAATACATTTGTAATAAAAACCACAGGGTGTGTTATGCTGCAAACACACACACACACACACACACACACATTTCATTGTTATCATAATTAAATGCAGCATCTCCCCCAGGACAGCACATCAATGGGTTAATGAGGTTTAATGCTATTGAATGAGCGAATGAGCGAATGTGCGTGTGCGAGAGAGAAACAGCTACAAATGCTCCTCAAGAGAGCAACAATCTAATGAAATGACATTAAGACATTCTTAAGTGTGTTTATTGGGGCCACAGTATATGGATATAAATATAGATATTGTAAAATATGATGTGGCTTTTCTGTTCTTAGTCCAATGGCTGTAATGTTGCTATGCTCTTGTGTTTCCCATATTATTCTCTAGTACCTTGTTTCTTCATCCACGTTCAGTTTCATTCCATCCCAACATATATTTTCTCCACCCTTCCCTCTTATCTCTCTCTCTTTCTCTCTCTGTCTCTCTCTCTCTCTTCGAGCCCCAGGTGGGACTTGACAATTCCATCATTCCTCAGGATGAGCGGAGGAAGAATATCTGTCATCCCTTGCTCACATCATTCCCTTCTGTGTTTTTCTTCCCATGAAGAACACATCCTTTATCTGGACACATTTGATTTATGTCAAAATACTATCACACACACACACACACACACACACACACACACACACACACACACACACACACACACTCAAGCTTTATAAAGACTTTAGTACATTAAATTTCTTCAAACAATATAGATATCAAGCGAGAGACAGAAGTTGCCCTAATATTTCTACCATCGGAACAGATATATCGTATATAACAGTATATCATAGATCATCCTGACAGAGAGATGATCGACTATCACATTCAAACTTTCTATTTGAAGAATTTATTCAAACGTTTCTCAACCAACTTGACTCCAAAAATTTTAAATATAGAATTAAGTAAGAAAGAGATATGTGAGGGAAATATTTCATTTTAAAACAGTTTTTTCCGACTCATCTGATTGGATGAGGCATGTTCAAACCCATAGTAAATTGAAACAATTAATTAATTCTATATAAATGCAACAAGTGGCTACAGTATATTGCTTGGCAACCAAAAACAGTCTATAGTAGGCTAATGAACAATTATACTTGGCAATTATACTAAAATCACTATAACGCATGGCCTTGACTGGCTCATTGGCTCAGGGTACAGAAGTAAAATTGATATATTTTGGGAGACATTTGATGTAGGGTTTTTATTTGAGGTATTTTAGAAGGCTGTACTATGAAGTATAGTACTTTATAGGGTATTTAAAAACAAATTTTTTATTGTTATTTATTGTATTTTTATGGGCTTATGATGTTTTTTTTTTTTAATAGATGTTTTACGTGGTATTACTATTTAGCTCTATTTATATATTAATTTGAAGGAAACTGACAGTGTATTGTGTCATTTGTGTGTGTAAAGCGCCACTTAGTTTTGAGAAATTTTCCTGCAAATCCTTTGGCAGTATGTATTGACTAGGAAAGTTGTCAGAGATTATACAAATTTGAAATATTTTAGAATTCTAGTTTAAAACACCTGTAGCAAGAAAATTTGTGTATATGTTGGTTTCCATTTTCCCGGTGGACCGACGCTCTTTGGGGCCGACCAGGGGTGGACTGGCCATTGGGAGAACAGAGAGGGCCGGTGAGTTGTCCGTGAAACGCGCTGAATGGGCCGCGATATGTAGAATGGACCGCAGAACGGCGCCACGATATGCAGAAAAGGACAGCATCACAGCATCACAGCACCCCCCCCCCCCCATCACACACACAGACACAGTTTCCAATCCACTTGACCTGCATGTCTTTGGGGGAACCAGATCACCCAGAGTAAACCCACACAAACATGCAAACTCCACACAGAAAGGCCCTGAGTGAGCCAGGTCACACAAACCAGGGACCTTCTTGCTGTGAGGCAACAGTGCTACCCACTGAGCTACATGCCGCCCAAATGTAAAAATTTGTGTTAAAAGTGTTTGTGTCAAGTTAAGCTCAATCGACAGTATTATTTGAGCTGTAAGTTGTTTAAAGGGGTCATGACATGAGAAACCAAATTTGCCTTGATCTTTTGGTATATAAGAGGTCTTTGTATCATTAAAACGTCCTGCAAGTTTAATATTTTAAGACGTCCTCCCCATTCTAAACGAATCATTTATTTAATCAAGCTCAAAATACAGCTCGTTCTGGATTCATGTTTAGAAGTGACGTGACGGTTAGAAGTGACGTACCAGCGTTTGCATATGACCGCCTCCAGCACAAGATAACTACGCTTTAAGCGCAAGACAACTACGCTCATTTCAGTATCGCCGTCGCCTCACAAGTGTTCAGTCGATGGACAGCGAGCTCTGACAGAGACTACTTGTGCACAGGAAAATTACGATGCCACACAGATGTCCTGTTCCTGGCTGTGGTCAAACAAAACCTCTGAATAAGCTGCCGAAAGATCCAGACGTCAGGGAAAAATGGATGCAGTTTATTTTTTGCGGACGTCCCAGTCACGGCAGTGTTAACTTAAGCGTTTGTTCTGTACATTTTAAGGATGACTGTTTTGAGAACAAATCTCAATATGATGCTGGCTTTGCTAGAAAACTGTTGCTCAAAGATAAGTCCGTGCCAACTATTCTGGGAACAACGACGACGCAAACTGTAAGTAATCTATTGTAACACAGTTGAAGGATGGGCAAGGAGGAGGCGAGAACCGGCTTGTCAACATAAATTATATTTTAATGAGAAACTTAAACTCAAAAACACATAAACAAACACACATGACGGACATGTCCGTAATTCTCTCTCTCGAACCATCGTCACCGGCCGCCTTTATCCCTCGCGCCTCATCAGGCTGATTGGGGACCGGGCAGCGATATTCCGACCGGCCCGCCCCCTCCGTTCCACACTCCTCCCGGCGTTATCTCAGGCCGGGTGCCACCGGCATGACGTACACCCCCTATCCCTGGGGCGGGGTGTATCTTGCGTCCCGCGTGGTCATCCCCGCCTTCCTCGCCCTGGGAGGAGACAGGAGGGGAAGACAACAACAACAAAACAAAATAGGTGCGGGAAAAGGCCAACACGGTGCAACAGGGAGAGAAAGAGGAGAGAGAGAAAAAGCTCACTCACCGGTTCTCTGATGTACCGTCGCGTGGTCCTCGGACACTCCTCCACACTCAGGCGGACGACAGCCGCTCCAACACCGGGCGAACCGGAGTGAAACCGCCAACCCCCAGCGGGTAGAACGCGCCTCCGCTTTTCTGGCGGCAAATGGGGACACTCCTCCGCCCCTGGCAGCGGCTCTACCGCTCCGGGCGGTCGGAGAGTTTCTTCCCTCCTCCCCTCGCGGACGGCGGTCTTCCCTCGACCCCTCCGCGTCTCTGGGGACGGCAGGGCACTCCTCCGCCCCGGCAGCGGCTCCCTCGCTCCAGGTGGTCGGGGTATCCAGTCCCCACTTGCCCCGCGGACGACGGCCGTACCCCGCATCCGGGCGGTCGGG
Organism: Xyrauchen texanus; assembly: GCF_025860055.1. Classification (NCBI taxonomy): domain Eukaryota; kingdom Metazoa; phylum Chordata; class Actinopteri; order Cypriniformes; family Catostomidae; genus Xyrauchen; species Xyrauchen texanus. The sequence continues at coordinate 46,881,677 of NC_068282.1, forward strand.
CTACTCCGTCACCCGGCAGATGGCAGCGGCGCTCCCTGGGTGGACGGCAGTGTCGAGGACTCTGCGACGGGCATCCCTCCTCCTTCCCGGGTTTCGGCACCAATGTAACACAGCTGAAGGATGGGCAAGGAGGAGGCGAGAACCGGCTTGTCAACATAAATTATATTTTAATGAGAAACTTAAACTCAAAAACACATAAACAAACACACATGACGGACATGTCCGTAATTCTCTCTCTCTCGAACCATCGTCACCGGCCGCCTTTATCCCTCGCGCGCCTCATCAGGCTGATTGGGGACCGGGCGCGCGATATTCCGACCGGCCCCGCCCCCCTCCGCTCCACATCTATTTTAAACTTTAAACTACTTTTTAAAGCGCAATTTCATTCATTATGAATAATCACATTGTTTTTACTTAGTTTACTTGCATATTGTTCTGGCTGGGGGCGTCAATAATTGATACATAGGCACTGACGTTAGCCAATCATAACAGTGGGCGTTAACACTGAAGTCTTAAATGGAAAACGCCCCCAAAACAGACTGTTTGAATCAGAGGATGAGAAACAGGGTGGGAAAAGGTCATAAATCACTAGATTTTAAAAGTTTTTCTTAAAAAAAAATATATTAATACTATAATTGCACCTAAGGGAACATAATAATACAAAAAAAAAAACCCATGTCATGACCCCTTTAATTAGTCATTTGTACGGTTGTTTTACGGTTTGTGACATTATGTCGTTATGGCAACAAAGTTGTACATCTTTACGTCTTTACACAGAAAAGGTTGGTAAGTGATCTTATCTTGAAACTAATATCTTGTTAAAACACATATTGTTTACGTTTTGCGCCTATACTTTTAAAATATTGAGTGTTTTACGTTTACCGATTGGCCCCATTCACTTCCATTGTAAGTGATTCACTGTATTTTTTTGTAATCAACATTCTGCCACAAATGCTGTCGATTGAGTTTAACTTGCACTGAAGCTGGAATATTCCATTAAGCAAGATGCTCAGATAAAAACAACTCTCCCCTCCCCGGCATTTCACTTCCCCACTTACTGATGGAAATGTGTGGAGTCATCTAGTGGTTATTGGTTCATTTGTTTGCTGCACACTCTCTTGGGGCGTAATGCTCTTTTAATAGAGTTCTGATAAACTAACTCGCTGCTCCCTTTTCATCCCTCATAGTAAATGTCATGGTAACCTAATGATGATGGATACAAGAGACTCCAACACTTAACACGCTCATTTAAACCCAGCGCATAAATTCAGCGGGATGGGGCTCTAATGATTGGCCAATGTGGGACACGCTGCCATTGAAGATAAGGAGGGTTAGTTACTGCAAGTTTGTTTAGAACACCATCCAAATTAATTGCAAGCTATGATGCTTCTAGCAAACCCTAAAGACAATGGCGCTGAGTGGAAACCGAGACTGTTGAAGGAGACTCAACTGTTTAGAAAATTGGAAAGGAGCTTCTTTCCTGACCTTGACTGCTTTTATGCATCATAAACAGTGGGAATATGAAAATCCCTCATTAACACTGGAGAGATGGAATGGCGCAGAATAGAAGAGAGATATAAAGGGGTGGTTTTTCATTTAATAACACTTCTATCTACTTGAAATCTTAAAAAATGAAACTTCTTCAAACTTTGTTTCATCCAGTAGTTTGCTACAATAAGTTCCCCTTATTAAAGAAGCATCCAAAAACATTGATAGAAAGGCAGAGAGAGGTGAATTTCAACGGTCATGATTCACCTCCATACATTCAGATCAGGGGCGATTCTAGGATTTAAATGTTAGGGGGGCTCAGCCCCCCAATGACACTATTAAGTGGGTTGCACACCGGACGCATCTAGGGGACGACATTAGTTAAAGTTCTAAAATTCGAAGCAACTGTTTTCAATGAAGGTACGCACACCGCCGCTCACCGTCTTTCAGTGGCGCCTAGATATGACTAGATTTGAATCATTATCAAAGGACATAGATTATTTACTCTAGCGTTGTTCTCGAAGAAGGAAAAACCTTGGTCACTTTTGTGTGTACTGTCTGCTACCTGAACCACACCGACGTGCCCTGTGTTTGATACCTGTGCCGTGTCCTAGCCGCAAAGTAACATAGCGTGGCACTTCTCATCCGGGGTACGACTGCTGTCAGATGTGCACATTTAATGTATTCCACTCTTTAGCATAGATAGTGTTTTGTTGTTGTTTTCTGTGTTAACATCATTCAAGATAGCTGGCTAATGTTCATTCAGAATTTTGGCATTTTCTATAACAAACACACTTATAAAGATATTAAAAATCTGAAATAGTTTAAAGAACCATTCAAATAATTATATATACGAAAAGAGATTTTAATTTCAATAGATCATGATATCCAATTACATTGTCAACCCCCTGCCTAGGGTCGATTAATTTTTATGCTTTATTGATTTCGCTAAAAAAAATGTATTCATTTATTGAAACACGAAAAACAGAAACAAAAGACATTTCTAAATTCAAATTGCTCTTTAAACTAAACAGAAAAAGCAATAAAATATCGAAGGGATCAAAAAATCTTATTTAACCAACTTATTTAAACATTTACCATCTCCAACGACTCCATTTACCATCACGCAAGCATCCGTCAACGACAACAGGTGAAAATGACTAATAGCCTACAGATTAAGAAATAAAGACCAAAATAATGCTGCCAAATGTGTTCTTTTTGAATTGACATTTATATTGCATTTTGGTAATACAGTTAATGCTACCTAAAGAAAAGACAATAATCTACATTTGAAGTTATATTACTTTATTTAGTTGCGTTCACATTGCATGCCAACCTAATAACACTAACAAAACTCACAGCACCTCCTGAGATGTTTGGAGATAATTTGCAGCATTCTCATTTTGAAATCTCATAGATGCAAACAGTTTTCAGACAAATGAGAGAAAAATGAGTGAAAACTCTTTACATGCACTTGTTCAACAAGACAGGCTCGTGCTGCACGCCTCTGAGCAAACAGTGAATCAGACAGTAGCATTGACGGCTTTTCTTTTGCCTGTTCCTAAAAATATAATAAAGTGTGTTTTTTCAAGCACATGTCTTTGTGACAGCATGTTTTGTCATGTGTCCCTCTGAGACGTCATACAGGTCTCCCACCTGTTGCGGGTAGATGAGCAAAATTACCCACGCACAAAATACACTTCGACGAGGAGATTGTGTACTGGATACAACCTCGTCGCCTTTGGCGGGTGGCGGTGCTAGTTTCACACCCTAGCCACTGTTTTTGTTTTTCTCAATGCGCTCTAAGTGCTCGTGGTGGCATAGTGACTTGCCTCAATCTAGGTGGCGGAGGATGAATCTCAGTTGCCTCCGCGTCTGAGACCGTCAATCTGCACATGTTATCATGTGGCTTGTTGAGCGCGTTATGAGGAAACGGGGTGTATTTGTTCAGTGGCTCAAACCAATGATATGATCCTTCACAGCTGACACTCCAATGCTATTGGCTCACAATACAGTCAGCCTTTACAAGGTGGAAATGCCATCAAATCGCCTCGTGATTCAAACAAGTGCAGCATGGCGGATGCAGCTGTTTACAACACTTACGTGCTGATTGCACTGATTTTTAGGGGGGCTGAAGCCCTCCTAAAAAGGGTCTAGTTTCGCCGATGTTTCAGATAATCAGCTGCCAGCAGACCAGCCTAAATCTTTTACTTCCTTCAAGTAATTAAAGAAAATCTCTCTCTCTCTCTCTCTCTCTCTCTCTCTCTCTCTCTCTCTCTCTCTCTCTCTCTCAATCTCTCTCAATCTCTCTCTCTCTCTCTCTCTCTCTCTCTCTCTCAATCTCTCTCAATCTCTCTCTCTCTCTCTATCTCTCTCTCTCTGTGTGTGTGTGTGTGATGGGTATCTTGTTGAAATTAAGTATTTTTCTCTCTCGTCTGCCTCTGAGAAGAGAAACTCTCAATCTTGTTGCAATTTTGGGGACAAAAATCTCAGTGATTAGAAACGGGGAAAGCTGCAGTTCTGTCTAGCAGTCTCATCTCATCCTGCCATTGATTCATCTGAAGCTCATTGAATCCTTCAAGCTTCTAAAACACATTTCACTAGTGTGCATGTTGATCAAGCATCCAGATGACAACACTCTTGACCTCTGAACCCAACTACCCAAAAACACACACAAACATAGGGGATGTGACCCAAGTAAGCCCACATAGCATATAAGCCCACTTAATGTTTATTTTGAAATATACAAAAGACAGAAAGCAAATTTGAGAAAGAGATTGATAAACAAATGATACATGATATTGTTTATTTTGTTGTATTTAACAGCAATACTTTGTATCTGAAAAGGATTTCATGAGTTTCTGGAGCTTGTGCAGGACACTGCCTGAGTGATGCTCACAAAGATAGATGCAGTCAAAGAAAATAAATGAATAAATAAATGCTGATAAACACATTAAAGGAAAAATATTTAAGAAACTTCTTGAGCTCAAACAAGATTTAGTGCTCTGTTTGTAATAACAATCCATAAATATAACTTTTTTCATGCAGGCTTTTAAGGATCAGTGCCTTTGAAAAGCCTGTTTCCTCAAATCTTAAAAGCAGAATCATTATTTTATTTGTTTAAACAACAATAACAAGCATGATCTGAGTTTTTTAATTCATGAAAAAAAAAATATGATGTGTTTACCTTGACTCTACTTTAAATGATTTAGGTTTAATTTCCACTGAACCCTATTGTTCCTAAGAAGCCCATCCATCCATCGTCAACCGCTTATCCTGTGTACAGGGTCGCGGGGGCTGGAGCCTATCCCAGCTAACATTGGGCGAAAGGCAGGGGACACCCTGGACAGGTCGCCAGTCCATCACAGGGCCACACATAGACAGATACACACTCACACTCACCTCCACATCCACGGCAATTTTTTGGAGACACCAATTAACCTAGCCTGCATGTCTTTTGGATGGTGGGAGGAAGCCAGAGTACCCGGAGAGAACCCACGCAGACACGGGGAGAACATGCAAACTCCACACAGAAAGGCCGGGGCAACCAGGGTTTGAACCCACAACCTTCTTGCTGTGAGGCGACAGTGCTAACCGCTGCACCACCGTGCCGCCCTTCATCCTAAGAAGCCCATTGAGCAAAAAAAACCATTTAACCTCATATTAAACTGAACACCTTTGGAGTCTGTTTGAATCTATTTTCATTACAGGGAGGAAAATGAAAAGACAGGGAACAAAATTATAAGCAGTACCAGATGCAGAAATTAAAGATTTAATTTACTGGTTATGATGTGTGAGGTCCAAATCTACAAAGATAATCAGAATTGTGGTGTTTATTTAGTTAAATGTGTAGCATTTACATTTTTAAAAGCATAGTGGGCTTATTAAGAACACATGTGGGCTCAAATGGTACATATGTTCCTTATAGGCACACTCCAGACTTTTTACATTCACAGTTAATGCACTAACAAAACAAACACACACATTCTATCCTATTTGATTTTGGGTAGAATGCACACACATTCATACAAATTACATTCTATTCCACATGTAAAATGCATGCACGAGTGCACGCACACACTCCTGTTGTGTGTCCATGTTTTATGGGGACTTTCCATAGACATAATGGTTTTTATACTGTACAAACTATATATTCTATCCCATAACCCTAACCTAACCCTAACCTTACCAAACCCTAACCTAACCTAACCTAACCTAGCCTAACCTAACCTAACCTAACCTAACCTAACCTAACTTAGCCTAAACTAACCTAACCTAACCTAAACTAACCCTAACCTAAACTAACCTAACCTAACCTAAACTAACCCTAACCTAAACTAACCTAACCTAACCCTAACCTAACCTAACCTAACCTAACCTAACCTAACCCTAAACTAACCTAACCCTAACCCTAAACCTAACCCTAACCTAAACTAACCTAACCTAAACTAACCTAGCCTAGCCTAACCTAACCTAACCCTAACCTAAACTAGCCTAAACTAAACTAACCTAACCCTAAACTAACCTAACCTAAACTAACCCTAACCTAAACTAACCTAACCTAACCCTAAACTAACCTAACCCTAACCCTTACCTAAACTAACCTAACCTGACCTAACCTAACCCTAAACTAACCTAACCCTAACCCTAACCTAAAGTAACCTAACCTAACCTAAACTAACCCTAACCTAAACTAACCTAACCTAACCTAACCCTAACCCTAACCTAACCCTAACCTAACACCAACCCCTAAACCTAATCCCCAACACTTAACCCTTACCTTAAACCCAACCCCTAAATCTAACCCCAACCCCTAAATCTAACCCCCAACACTTAACACTTACCTTAAACCCAACCCCTAAATCTAACCCCGACCCCTAAATCTAACCCCCAACCCTTAACTGCTAACCCTTACCCTAAACTTAACCTAACCCTAACCTAACCCTAAACTAGACTAACCTAATCTAATCTAACCTAACCTAACCTAACCCTAAACTAACCTAATCTAACCTAACCTAACCTAACCCTACCCTAACCTAAATCGAACCTAATCTAACCTAACCTAATCTAACGTAACCTAAACTAACCAAACCCTAACCTAACCATAACCTAACCCTAACACTAACCTAACCTAACCATAACCTAACCCTAACACTAACCTAACCTAACCATACCCTAACCCGAACCTAACCCTAACCTAACCTAACCCTAACCTAATCTAACCTAACCTAACCTAACCTAACCCTAAACTAACCTAACCCTAAACCTAACCCTATAACCTCCTAACCCCTAAACCTAACCCCTTAACCTAACCCCTTAACTCAACCCCTTAACCTAACCCCTTAACCTAACCCCTAAACTTAACCCCTTAACCTATCCCCTAAACTTAACCCCTAAACCTAACCCCTAAACCTAACCCCTTAACCCAACCCCTAAACCTAACCCCTTAACCTAACCCCTAAACCTAACCCTTAACCGCTAACCCTTACCCTAAACCTAACCCTAACCCTAAACCTAACCTAACCCGAATGTAACCCTACCCCTATACCTAACCCTCACAGAAAAATCTATATTTTTACATTTTCCAAAAACATAATTTAGTATGATTTATAAGATGTTTTCCTCATGGGGACTGACAAAATGTCACCACAAGTTCCAAAATTTCGGGTTTTACTATCCTTATGGGGACATTTGGTGATAAATACATGCTCTCTCTCACACACACACACACACACACACACACACACACACACACACACACACACACACACACACACACACTTTCTTTTCTATATGTAAAAATGCACAGACAAACAAAGACACCCACATTTTATTCTATTTTAAAGTAACACATAATCATAAATGTAAAAAGACACAGTTAACCAAATGCAAAAACACATGTGAAAAGACACACACACTCTTGAAACAACTTGACCTTTTCATCTGTACATTATCATTACGAGTCAGGTTCTGGCTCTGCTGACATCAGGGTTTCAAGAGATATTTCTGTCCTCTTATTGCATCTGAACAGAAAGTCACATGTCAGCCAGTAGGATGGGAGAGACGAGAAAACACGCTGAATTAACTGCTTTAAAGTGCCCTGCAATTTGCCAGATGCAGCAATTACTTGTTTCTATGGCAACCAGGCAGGACACTTTCCTATTTTTTCGTCAGAGAAGGATGAGAGAAAGGAGAAGCTAAGACCGCCTGCATCTTTTCTTTTTTTTTGTTTGTAATTATGACATCTACATAGTCAAATATGTATCTGACTCTCAATGCTCAAACTTTATTTAGCAACACCGGGTTCTTTGTTTTAGAAAACCAGATTGGATATTATGTCCTGGACTGAACATTATACACAATCACATATTCTAACCCATCAATAAATCAATTTGCCAGCAATTACATAAAGTAAGGAGAGTTAAACATGAAAACACATGCTTTCTACACGACTAAATACCATTTATTTGTTGTAAACTTAAATGTCACAGTAACCCACTTACCACCACTTTCAGCACTGCTTGTCCTGACAGTAATCAAAAGCTAGTCAACTTAAAATTGAAGGTCAGGAAAAAACAGTTATGTTAGTTTTTGTAGTATTTGTAAATTTGAAACAATAAAACGTCCTACAATTTGTCAAGGAAATGTCCTTTTTTGTGGGACTTTAAATCTGACTATTATTTGCTACTGTGTGTGTGTAATTCTGAAAATTCAGATACAAATTCAGGATGGTTTTTAAACATTGAGAAGACTACCACAAGGAAACTACTGCAGAAGTATCCGTCCAACTGGTTTCACGCAATCTCCTAGTTTTGAGGCTGAGAGATGTTCTGAAGAGACCAGAGGAATAAACATGTGTAACACTCACACCTGCTGTCTAATGTGTTCTGTGTGAGTGGGCATAAAGCTGAACTCTGCTGCCCCCTATAGACAGAGGGTCGGGACTGCATGCTGAAGGGTTCTGTGTGGTTACATCCTTTGTATGGGGGTGGAGAGAGAGTGTAACAGGGTTTCCTACCAACTAATGTCATGGTGTTTTTCAACATCGTCATCTTCTGTAGCGCATCTTCAAATGTCTTTGCGTTTACAGTTTCCATATTTGCCCCCGCCGTGCCCTGTAACATGCCACTAGCTCTGTCTGTAGAGATTCTCCTGTTAAATAATCTGTGCTATCCTAAATTTAGATCTATATACTCTTTCTGTATTTCACCAAATTGAAATAGTCTCATTGTGTCCATTTGTATTCATCCTAAGGAGTTATTGAGTAATAAAAGGTTTTGAGCTCAAACACAGGTGTGACTTTCCATGGATGCCATTGTGTTCTTCAATCAGCGTCTACCTCAGTGAAAAATAGAAGCTGCGTAAACAGATATGAAAGTAATAGATGCAAAGCTAGACTGACAGAAAAGCGTGCGCGCATACATACACTGGAAGCACAGGGAGAATTTAAAGCTAAAGTGACATCTCTGCTGAGAGGGACTAAGCTTTTAAATGAGTCATGACAACCCCTGTGTATATATAAGAAACTGCCGTGTCTTTTTTCCACACACACTCATACATACACACAACTGCAAGAGAAAATTACTTTAGCACTTAAAATGAAAACACAACATGCATTCTCATTTGTAAAATGGTGTTACTTAAATAAAGATATAGATCTGCATGATAAAATCAGCCCATGTTTCTGTGAAGATGTGATATTTTTCTTAGCAGCCATGAAACTGTATTATGCCTTATTTTTGAAATGTTGAGATTTTTATCATAATATCCATGTTTGGAACGACTGTGAGTAAATTGTATTGCAGTAAATTTTGCAGTGAATTCCTTTAATAAAGCAACCAGGCATTGGCGAGATTTACTTCTTCACCGCTGTCATTTTTCCTCGCCAAGTGTTCATTTTGAAGCCTTTGTTTTACCCTTCTTGTTTCGACTGTAAATATATATGACTTGCACAAATTAGCAAATTCGCTCGTAATATTTCTCTGTTGGTATCGTCACTTCAAATCAGAGAGCTTAGGCCTTTTATGCTATACATGCTGTACATTTCCTAAAATAAGCCAAAAATGGGTCGCTGGTTATTCCAACAGCTAATTCTGCAGAGCGGAGGAGGAGGAGAGGATAATCCCTTGCATTCCTGCTGAGAGAAAAAGCCAATTTTACAGCGAAATGTGAACGGTGCAGGGAGAGAGCATCTGCGGAGAGCTGATAAGAGTCACACTCACTCACACTCACTCACACACACACACACACACACACACACACACACACACACACACACACACACACACACACACACACACACACACACACACACACACACACACACACACACACACACACACACACACACACACACATCACTCACACACACACACACACACACACACACACACACACACACACACACACACACACACACACACACACACACACACACACACACACACACACAGAACACAAGCATGGCAAAAAAGAGAGGATGAGAAAGGTTAAAGTTCAAAGGTCAGTGGTAATGGTGTATTAACTTTTGACATTGGTGGTGTTTGAAAGAAGAAAACCCAGAGAAGAAAAAATTATTACACAGAGGACCGTCTTTCATAGCTTAGGAGACTTTATGGAGTTATCAGTTATATTTCATTTAAAAGGTGCATAGTGTAATTAAAGTCAACAAACACAATGGCAAGAAGAAACATATGAAGCAGGAAACTTGAGCAAAAGTCTCCATTTGCTCTTCATTTAATCTCATTGCGTTTTAGGACGAACAACTGGGATGTTAAAGATCTCATTCATCATTTTTATTTCCTTTGGGAACAGAACAGAAAAGAACAAATATAAACAGAACAAAAAATTAATGACGAAACGAAGGAAAAAAAGAACAAACAAAACGAATGAACAAAAATAACAAATGAAATAACATATGGAAAAGAGAATGAACGAAAGAATGAAAAAAACTATGCATATAAATAAGAAAAAGAATGAAAGAAAGAACAAAGGAAATAATGAATGAACAAAGGAAAGAGAGAAAGAAGAGAAAGAGAAAATGAAAACAAAAGAAAGAACTAATACAAAAATTGAAAAGAGAACAGACAAAAGAAAAAATGTATGAACGATAGAAAGAATGAAAGAACAAACAAAAGAACTACAAGAAAAAGAATGAAAGAGAATGAAAAAACAAACAAGTGAAAGAATGAAAGAAAGAACAAAGGAAAGAAAGTTTGAAAGCAAGAATGAAAGAAAGAATAAAGACTGAAAGAGCAAACAAAATAATGAGGAACAATCTAAAGAACAAGCAAACATCAGAGAATGAATGAAAGAATGAATGAACAAAAGAATGAATGAACAAAGAATATTAGAATAAACACACTATGATAACAACGAATGAACAAAAGAAAGAGAGAAAGAAGAAAGAGAATGAAAGAAAGAGGCAAGAATGAAAGAACGAACTAAAGCAAGAAGGAAAGAAAGAACAAATGAATGCAAAAGTAAAAAAAGAACAAATAAATTAATATATAAAATAAAGAAAGAAAGAAAGAAAAATGAATGCTGACTGTTGGTGTGAATGAAACAAAAGAACAAACAAACATACTAACAGACAAATAAGAGAATGAACGAAAGAATGAACAAAGAATAGAACAAACTAATAAAAGAATGAACAAACAATGTAAGAAGCAAACAAACAAAAGAAACAAACAAACAAACAAATTACCCTACAAACAAATGAACAAGAAAGAAAAACGAACAAACATGTGAATGAAACGAAAGAATTAACGAACAAACGAAGGAAAGAAAGAACAAACAAAAAGAATGAACAAAAAGGAACAAATTAAAAACAAACAACTGAAAGAATGAATGAAAGAAAGAAAGAACAAATGAAAGAAAGAACATAAGAACAAAGAACATAAGAATAAATTAACAATGGAAGAATGAAAGAACAAACAAAAAGAATGAACAAAAAGGAACAAATTAAAAACAAACAACTGAAAGAATGAATGAAAGAAAGAAAGAACAAATGAAAGAAAGAACATAAGAACAAATTAACAATGGAAGAATGAAAGAACAAACAAAAGAATGAACGAAAGCAAGAACAAATGAACGCAAAAAAAAACAAATAAATGAATAGAAGAAAGAAAGAAAGAAAGATGAATGCTGACTGTTGGTGTAAATGTAACAAAAGAACAAGCAAACATACTAACAGACAAATAAGAGAATGAACGAAAGAATGAACAAATAATAGAACAAACTAATAACAGATTGAGCAAACGATGTACAGAAGCGAACAAACAAAAGAAAGATAGAAAGAAACAAACAAACAAATGACCACACAAACAAATGAACAAGAAAGACATATGAATGAAACAAAAGAAAGAACAAACAAATGAACAAGAAAGAAAAAAGAAAGAAAGAACAAACAAATGATTGAAAGAAAGGAAATAACTTACAAAGAATGAAAAAGAAAGAATTAACGAACAAACGAAGGAAAGAAAGAACAAACAAAAAGAATGAACTAAAATGAACAAATTAAAAACAAACAACTGAAATAATGAATGAAAGAAAGAAAGAACAAATGAAAGAAAGAACAAAAGAAAGAATGAACAAATTAAATAAAAAGAGCATAAGAACAAAGGACATAAGAATAAATTAACAATGGAAGAATGAATGAACAAAAGAAAGAGAAAAAGAAGAAAGAGAATGAAAGAACAAAAGCAAGAATGAAAGAACAAACAAAAGAACGAATGAAAGCAAGAACGAAAGAAAGAACAAATGAACACAAAAAATAACAAATAAATGAATAGAAGAAAGAAAGAAAGAAAAAAAGATGAATGCTGACTGTTGGTGTGAATGTAACAAAAGAACAAACAAACATACTAACAGACAAATAAGAGAATGAACGAAAGAATGAACAAATAATAGAACAAACAAATAAAAGAATGAACAAACGATGTAAGAAGCGAACAAACAAAAGAAAGATAGAAAGAAAGAAACAAACAAACAAACAAACAAACAAATGACCACACAAACAAATGAACAAGAAAGAAAAAAGAAAGAAGGAACAAACAAATGATTGAAAGAAAGGAAATAACTAACAAAAAAGTACAAAAGAATGAAAATGAAAAAAGAAAGAATTAACGAACAAACGAAGGAAAGAAAGAATAAACAAAAAGAATGAACAAAAATGAACAAATTAAAAACAAACAACTGAAAGAATGAATGAAAGACAGAAAGAAAGAATGAACAAAGGAATAAAAAAGAACATAAGAATAAATTAACAATGGAAAGAAAGAAATATGAATGCTGACTGTTGGTGTGAATGAAACTTACAGTCAAATACATGATGTGGTCTGAGGCCTGCACTATAAAGACTATTACAACAATAAAGATTCATAACAAATGATTCATCTGCTACTAGACTGTGCATTTGTGTATCACAAGCCTGCTAAGATATATTATGATGGGTGTATAATATAGGACAGGCCCAGATCATTTTCAACATCATGGAGTTCATGAGGCGCGTATTAATATAATCCCATGAGTCACAAGTCACGACCATGAGGATGTCTAAACAACTGCCTACGTCACAACTCCTGACAATTTCTGACAGCATCTCTCCTCCACCCACCAACTACGAGCAGGTGTCTAGATTTACGCTTGACTCTCTCCTTTTTAACAGCAAGCCAAACTTGTTCACAGTGAGCCCCAAAAGTATAGGAACTTTTTGTAAAATGTTTTGCTTGAAAAGTGTGCTTGTGCTATCTTTTATATAAGTGCCACGTGGTTTTATGTTCTGTTTTGTAATCCAATGACATTCATACATTTTTTTAAGTGTAAGATAAGTAAAAATACTTTCAAGTACCACTGTACTCTTCCGAATCATATGAACACGAGAATATGTGCATGCTTTATTATATTAGGCTAGTTCTACTGTAAGTGTGTCTCCATGCGAAAAGCATTTCAATCAGACTGTTTGACATCCCTTGATGTTGGAATAAAAATAAACTCTGGGTTAAAAGAAATTTGAGAGATTTTTCAGAACAAAGTAGGCACTTTTAAGCTTGTCACTCAATATTAAATGAACATACCAGAAATGGTCTAGAAAAAACTAAAAGGATTTGAGAGGAGGACAAGAAACGTGATACGTGACAAAAATGCAGATGACGTCTGAAGGAGACAGAAGGGCAGATGGTGATTGGTCGGGTAAAGGTGGTATAATTTAATCCTGTGCGTCACTCACTCTGGGCATTTCTATGCAAAAGGGTGTGTCTTTGACATCACAAGCCTTAAGGGCCACCTGTCGTCTGATTGGCTACATTACACGCCACTGCTACACCACATTTTTATTGGTTCATTGCTCCTTGTCCTTTTCTCCCACCAACAGCAAAGCTTGTATTGACATTTCATTTGACTTTCATACATAAATAATGTTTTGGTTGCAGGGAATGTGCAGCCAACTGTAGCATAAATTGATTGTGTTGTCATTTGTCAATAATCTGCAAGCTGACAATTTTCAATGCATCTAAAGGACAGAATTTGTATGATTGGATGTATATGCAGAATATTAATATAAATATACAGTATAAATGTATTTCAAAAAGCTAAAAACAATTTTCTAATGTTGTTTTGTCTGTAACAATAAATAGCAATGATTTATCATGAGATAATACAAAAATGTAATGGAATGAGACTCATATCTGAGCTGTGACCATTCATGGTTGCCATGCCAACACTAATTGTGCATGCTAGCATGAAGCTCATTGTAAATAGCTGGAGAGGATTTTAGCATGAGGAGTAGTTAATCGCTGTGGACAGCTATCATAGCACATTAGAGCAGCCCAGAAGTGACCACCAGACCCTGTGTGTACACAACTGCAACAAAAAAGGCCAAATTACCATTTTAGGTCAAGGACCTAAATTAACTACATTAACTACAATAATATTCTGTGGCTTTTGTTGCAAGAACAGATCAAAATGATCATTGGTTTAAAGGAATATTCTGGGTTCAATAAAAGTAAAAGTATAGACAATATGTGTGTTAACATAACAAATTTACAACTTCGTTGCCATGTTACGTTAACAAATCCTAAAAGTGCTTGTATAAAATTCTAAGCTTCATATTTCTGCCTTTAAACCCTTCAAAAACTGGCCCTATTCATTTCCAATGTAAGTGACTCACTGTAACCTTGATGTTTTTTCTTCTTTTTAAAGGAAATATTAGTCAAAATAATTTTTTGTGGTAATCAACATTATGCTACAAATATTGTTGATTAAGCTTAACTTAAATTGAACTTGGAATGTTCCTTTAAAATTCCAAAAGCTCTGTTCCAAAACCTAGTATGCTGCCTACTTTCACAGTATTTTAACATGACCACAGGAAGACAGCATGTTGTTTCAGAGAACTCCAGTACCCTAGGATCAGACACATTATACTGACTCACTGACAAGCACCGTGTGCTATCAGACATCTTCGCATTGGCTTAAGTGTGTTTATGTACAATTGTGCGACCAAACGTGTGTTGCGTCAGCAGCGTGGAAGACCCGGGTTCGATTACCGTGTTGAAACCAGGTAGTAGCTTAATTGCATTCGCATGATCAATGACGAACACAATTCAGAGGTTTCATTTTTTTCCTTTAACATAACATTTTTACTCCAATGATTGTTATGTTCAGGGTTGGGGAGTAACGGAATACATGTAACGGGATTACGTATATAAAATACTAAATATTTAACTATTTCATTACAGTTACAATTGAAATCATTAGTATTTAGAATACAGTTACATTCAAAAAGTATTTTGATTACCGAAGAGATTACTTTGCATTTTATTGTCATTTGTTTCATTTAATATTTAGTCCTTTCAGATGGAAAACATACATATAAATGATGTGCTCCAAAGTGCATTTAAACAGCGGTGAAACACTTTCTTATGATGTGTTACATTCATACGAGCAGACAGAGAAGTAAGATTGAAGTAAGTTTGGAGCAGAAGAAATAGAAATAAACCTTGTGTAAATTGTTAGCTTTACGCTAAGCTAAAATGCTATTTCTAGCCATTTTACATGCATGTTACCAGACATGATCATATTTTTTTATTAAGAAAACAAACAAATCCTATTCTTGATAATAATTTATGTATTTTTTTCCTGTAAAAATATCTAAAAAGCCTTGAAACAAGATTTATCTTGTTTTAGAAACAACACAGCATAATATATTTCGGTTTTTCAGAGAACGTATTTTTAACATGTGTATTTTGTCTTACTGTACTGACAGAGTTTTTATAGTCAAAACAAACCAGTGCTGAAGAAGTAATCCAAAGTATTTAGAATACGGTTCTGACCTTGAGTAATCTAATGGAATACATTACAAATTACATTTAAAAGAATGTATTCTGTAATCTGTAGTGGAATACATTTCAAATGTAACCCTTCCAACCATGGTTGTGTTTATGTTTGGAGGTTAGGTCGGAGGTTACAGTTTATAAAACATGCATTCCTCTACACTGTATTACTGCTGAAATCAACTCACTTCACAACTCGCTCTTGGCGCCCCTACATGGACATTTCACATGGAAAAGCTCATACATGCCCATACGCCCAACAACATTTTGCATGTGTTTCAAATTTCGTAAGCACAGACCAATTTTAGCTAAAGAAACGTAAATATACTGTTTCCAATTTCACTGTGAGATCAGTCTGATTTAAAGGCAGCATAAATATGTTCAAAATGTGAAAGCTTTTCCCAAATGTAGACAGCATAATTATGCGGCCTTCTAAAGGCATTTACTTATACTTTTGCAAAGCAGCCTCTGTTTTTAATACTCAAACAGTGAAATTTCTAAATGATAATGATTAACAAGCTCAAAACTGCTTTGGCATCAATTAAAAGTACCAATAGGCAAAAAACTTTGATTATGAAAGCTTGTTTGTTGCAAAGTACCAGCCATCTGAGAGCTCAGTCAATCATCATATAGAGAAGCCAGGCTTCTAGGAGGGACAAAAATGCATTGATTGAAAGTTTAAGGTTCAATAAGCAATCAGCTGCCCCATTTTTTGCCATTCATGTCAATTAAAAAAAGAGTTTACAAAAATGCATCTGGATACCCTTGCATTCTATTTGTTGCATTACGTCTATCTTTTTTTTAAATCTATGAACGTGTTTGGTCAGAACGGCCCATTATAGAGTCAAAAACACCCTCTATGATTTATGCTCTCTCAGACCCACAAAGACACTGAAATTATCTCTTTTTCTGCTCAGCGGGAAATCCCACTTTATCCCCATGGCAACCACAAGAATGGAAAAAGATGCCCAGGACATCTGAAAGAGAAATGGCCTGTCAAAAGTCAGCCATTTTCTTGTACTGAGTGCAGCTGTGAACTCCACCATTGTTTTGTCTCACACAGACAGGTTAATCTTGCCAAACACATTGCTGAAATCAGTACACGCATGATTACAATGAATTTGTGCATGTATCGGTGACTGTACATACATGGCTTTGTTTACACACAGAAACAGTGTCAGTTCACGGTTTAAAATGACAAATTTTATTTCGTAATTTGACATATTTCAAAGTGAAACAGGAATTTTGATGAGAGGAAAAAATATATATTTTATCCCTTGGGAACTGACTGGATTGTGAAAAGTGGCTGTTACATACCAGTTTGGAGCCAGGTGTTTAGAGCCATTCAAAATGAAGAGATATACGTGGTGTCAGGCGAAAAAGAAAGTTTTATTTTTTAAAAGAAGAGCAAGTTATACATTCTGATGCAAGATTGTAAAAAAAATTATAATAATTAACACAAAATATTTGTAATAATGTACAAATGAAGGGTGCTAATGCTATCCGGATTGCATTGGAATTCATAGAAGAATGAGACGGCCTTCGTAGGACAAATGGAAATGGAAAACATAACATAGATGCTATGACAGCGCGCCACTCTTTAACTAGCGTGAGTGCTTCGAGTGAGACGGTAACAAAGTCCATTAAGAAGGCAATGTATGAGGTAACTTTTAGGAGAGTTATAAAGATGTAAAGAGAAAAGAAACTAGATTTTACAGGTGTACTTTTTCATTACTCGTATCTGAACATCATATTTACGGACAAATCTGTGTTCTTTTTTTCACCTCATGCATTCTCCGAATTCCCAGGAAAGAAGGTCGCATTCGAAGGCTGCATTCGAAGTGTCCTACTTGCTTTTATGAAACGAGACAACATTGATGACGTATGCAGCCTTCCAAATGCGACCTCCGGAGGACGCAGCCTTCCAAATGAGACACGGCCATTGTCTTTGTGTTTGTTTTTGAGTTGCCACAGTATGCAATAGACTGGCATGTCTTAAGGTCAATATTAAGTAAAAAATTGCAAAAAAGAAACAGCTTTCTCTAGAAACTCGTCAGTCAATCATTGTTTTGAGGAATAAATGCTGTATACAAAGGTGTACACTACAGTCTTCAAAGACAAAAGACAACTGGCTCTAACAAGGACAGAAAGAGATGTGGAAGACCAGATGTACAACTAAACAAGAGGATAAGTACATCAGAGTCTCTAGTTTGAGAAATAGATGCCTCACATGTCCTCCGCTGACGGCTTCATTGAATTCTACCCGCTCAACAGCAGTTTCTTGTACAACAGTAAAGAGAAGACTCAGGAGGCCTTATGGGAAGAATTGAAACAGAAAAACAAAAATAAAAGGTTAGAGTGGGCAACAAAACACAGACATTGGACAACAGACAATTGGAAAAGAGTGTTATGGATCTTAACCTCATTGAGCTTTTGTGGTATCAGCTAGACTGTAAGGCACGTGAGAAGTGCCCGACAAGATAGTCACATCTATGGCAAGTGCTACAGGAAGTGTGGGGTGAAAGGTCACCTGAGTATCTGGACAAACTGACCGCTAGAATGCCAAGCATCTGCAAAGCTGTCATTGCTGCACATGGAGGATTTTTTGATGAGAACTCTTTGAAGTAGTTTAAGAAGTTCTGAACATATATATATTTTTTTAATTGTAATAGTAATTTTTCACGTTATTAATGTCCTGACTATACATTGTGATCAGCTGAATGCCACTTCGGTGAATAAAAGTACCAATTTCTTTCCATAAGAGCAAAACCTGTACATTATTCCAAACTTTTGGCCACCAGTCTACATGTATTCAAATTTTATAATCAGCTGATTTTTAAATTGACATTGTTTCCGTAGTCCAAAAGAGGCCACAACAAATAAATAAACCATTCGGCATCATTATAATATTGCATAGATGTAAATGCACGTTAGATGAATGTCTTTTGTTTTTATTCAGCGTCACGTGCAGGAGCGCTGTTTTTTTACATTATGTGTCCAATTAAAAAGAACTTTAAAAGCATATTGAGACACCCGCTTTCTGTTAAATTGTACTTGTTCTCTACTAATGCAGCATCTAGTCAAGAAATTAATTACTTTATAATTATATGACTTCATGTACTGTAATGTGTACAGTATACACACACCTTTTCATTGTTGATGCTTTAAATACGCACCTGAAGCGTTCCGCTCCATGCAGAGTGTAGTCTCACATGTCAAAACAAACACCACAATGCATTAGTGAAGTGATTATAAGTTTTCATTTCACCTCTAGAGGCCTCTCTCATACTGTATAATGACAGCGAACCCTTCCAAGCCGCTCCAGCACCAGACACAATGGTGAAAAACTATCGGTTTTATCGGTCAGATAACCTATAGTTCCAGAAATCTGTTATCTGTGCCGATTAAACTGCAAAACCGATATATCTGTCGACCTCTAATGTTAACCTGTGTATTACCTCCAACATAACACTCCATACACTTGAATATTTGCAAATACTGTATGCTTATACTGCCCCCAAATTCGTATGATTGGTCCATTGTTTAAAAACCGATTGACTGTTTTTTTTTTACTATTTACTATTTTAATGTCTTAACAATGTGGTGCTCATGGCGCAAGATGCTGAAAAACAGCGAGCCGAAACGATATCTGTCTAGCAAAACGAATAAAAATTAGTGCAAACGCCACTCAAGAAAGCGTCCTGTGTGAATGGCCCCTAAGAGTAGGAACGTGCACTAAGGAGGTAAACGTGATCCATTTTGATTTCATGTTGACTTTAAACATGCCACGTTACTAACATAGGCAACCTTCGGCATAAAACATAATGAAAAGTATCTCTCTCTGTTGCACCTCATCTCACCGCGTTTGTATTTCTCTGTCACAGTCCCAACCGCTCTTTGTCAGGGTGGTGATGGGGTAGAACAGTATTGACAGCAGCTCCACGGCCTACTGGTCCAGAGTGAGCATTCTGTACCCCTCATCACCCTCTTGCACAGGCCAGAGGAGTGTTGCTATAGAAACAGTCTATGTGAGGTTTAAAGATCCGAACAAGGTGTATGTTTGCGACTCTTCCTTTGTTTCACTCTGCAGGCTGGCCCAATAAAAAAATTGGGCCACCACTGTAAAACCCTTATTTGGCCATTAATATTAACCTGCACATAGAAACATCTGTCTATCGTCAACTGAGGAACTCTTAAATACACCTTTGCATCACCACTGTATGCAGAAAACGCTGAGGCCAGTTGTGGTCCGATTCATGTGTAAACATGCATGATGAAGACATGATACAGTCTCGTGATTTTGATCTGTTATTCCGACTTCGCAAAAACTTAAAACTGTAAAAATACAAATGATAATTTTAGTCCGATGGAATTACATTCTCACAAAACCTGTCAGGAAAATGTTCTGGTCCTATTATACAAAGAAAATATATATATATTATAATAACAATAATTATATATATATAGCCTACACACATTATTTTCATGATGCACATTTATCATCACCACAATACAAAAAAGATGATCATTATGATATTCTATTCCAGCAACATAAAAAAATTCATAGGCTATTTTAGATCAATTGTAAAATATTGATACATCACATTAGTAATCCCTTGGTACTGCATTTAATTTTTGCTAGTTTTAATAAAAATAAAATTTTATGCAATACAAAAAAACATTTTTTGAGAATCATTATTGAAAACAATGAGAATAATAAGTAAACTTAAATGTAAAAACAAAGTGCTTAATTGTCATGAAAATAATGTCACAATACAAAAAAATCTCAATGCAGGCTTAATTTTCTCTTTTTTTTAAGCTCTGAAATTGTTTTTAAAGATTTCCTGTTTCAGTGGCATACCCAAAATTAAAGTCTTATAACTCAATAAAACAAACAAGGAGGGTCATTTGTTTAGTATCACTGTAAAGAAAACTTGAAAAAAAAAAGAATGATGTTAAACATTAAGAGACTCTCAAACAAAGAAACTGTGCAAAACAATGTAAAAACTTGAGCCAAAACTTTACCTTTTTTCAGATTTGATATTATATATCTCTGGTGTAAATAAGGTGGCTCCAATAAGCTTTTGTTTTGTACCCAATCATGTCACCTTTAACTGAGAAAAATGTTGTGTTGATTCAACAAAGCAATCAAAAGTTATAGCATTACAAATCTCATTTATCAAATGTCCAAAAACATCTCCATGTGTCCAAAAGCCTCACCAAACAAATAAAAAACATAATAATTGTACATAAGAACTAATTACACATGCAAACACAACAATGACTAAAGATTTGCATAACATGCAGTCCTGATTATAGTAATGAGATTTCACAGAATGAATTTAATTCTGTGCCATCTGAGTCATCATTGAGTCTGTGTCATGCACTTCGCACCATCACCTGGTTGCCGTATGTAACAGTCAACAATCACCTGTCTCTCTACCCAAATATGGATGATTTTTGCACCAATCTGAACACAATCCGATTAGTTTAGCATTTCATGATGCTACATCATGTCCGATGATGTCATCAGATCCAGGAAAGCTATTGTGCTTTCAGCCAGATTGCAAGATGCTGTGTGCACATTGTGCTTCGTGTGGATTATCTATTGATCTATTCATCTGATTACCTTGTATGTGGGCTCGTTCTAAAGATAATCACCTCCTCTAAGTAATGGTATGTTACTTTTAAGTTCTCTTTATGTTTTCATGAAGTTATAAGCAAAAATGTTTTTACTGATTGCAATAATATTTACAGTGCAAAATGATTAATAAATAATCAAATTGGAACACTTCTAATTTCTCTGCATATTTCAAAGCACTTGTTCAGTTTTGGTCATAATGCCTGCATGCATTGTAAAATAGAGCTTATAAGCTTTCAAATTATACCTATTTTGTGTTTGTCAAGACTGTAGTTATTAATATTTTGATCATTTATATTTTATCGCGGGCCTCTGTCAGAAGGCCTATCTTAGCTTAAATGGTTAAATATGACCAAGACATTTTCTTGATAAGTTTATTGAGGATCACCCTTAAAGTGCATATAAACATACTGCTCCAAATATGTTTGACTGGTTATTATTGTGCCTTGTCGTGCAGCATTTCCACTTTCAATATGGACAAAAAAATTACTTGACTGGGAACTCCTTAGGACACAGTAATTTGTTCATATATGGCGTTTGTTCGAATCCCAAGCAATAATAAAAAGACTACTAATAAAAAGGGAGCAAAGCTACATTACACAGATTTACATCTATTTTTACAAAACCCTCCTTGCCCTAGTTAGACAAAATTGCAGGCAAAAGTGTGTCACACAGAAAAACACACACTCGATTACACCCCTCCACCCCTACACACACACATGACTGTGGACGTCTGCAAATCGCGCCACCCAGACGCTCCTCTATCAGATGATAAATGTCTTTGTGCTCTCCCATTAAACATCTCTCTATTGTCCTTATGATTATGGCCACGCAGATAACAGCAATATTTCTGTTCACTGGCTTCTCTCTGCTTACTGTCGGTGTGGTCATTAATATTGTCAGGATGGCTGATAGCGACCTCGCCACCATTTATCAAACCAAAAACTCACTAATCATATGCACATACAACCTGCATTAATATCACTATAGCTGCAATAACTGACAGCGGAGGAAAGCCCAACGCACAGAGATCTTGAGTTGACCTTGAGACGGATTCAGTCGCTGTTTATCTCTATTAGACTCAAGAACTGCTTGAATGAGAAAGGGCAGACCACACATCCTGCTGTATTTCCAGATAATGCTACAATATTGCAATGTTTATCTTTCATTTCCAATTGGCAGTTTTTTTAAGCATAAATCTAAAAAATGTATATATATATATATATATATATATATATATATATATATATATAGTGAAGTTTATATATAAAAAGTCATAATGTTTTGTATTTCAGTTTGTTCTATGCACTTAATATGGGTGGTTACATCCTGGCCCAAGTCAAAAGAGCCCACCCCCTAGTCTCAATTATATTCTGGCCTGTAGATATGGCTCGGGTCACTCATTCAATGCAAGTCTAAAAAATATTTATAGAGGAAACAGACTACCTGCCATTCCATTTGTGTTTCCTGGTTTTGTTAGACAATCCATCAATCAATCCATCAGCTATGACAGGTGGGTAAGCAATGTTTGCATAACTTGTTCAAATTAATCATCTACTTAATTAGTGGCTAGGACAGAGGACAAGCAACCAGATACTAATTACTAGCACACAGATATGATGTGATGATATGACTGCAGTACATTAAAGGTGAAGTGTGAATTTTTCTGCACCACAAACTACAGATTTCCCAATTGGATTTGATTCTGATTCACAAGCTCACGATTAGATTCAAATACTTATGGGTATATTTCAGTTATAATGTCCATTATGCGTACATATTAAAGACATTCTCTACCTGCTAATGCTGTTAATTATACACAGTAGTTGATTTGTAAAACAAATTGAAGGGGGGAGTCAAAGATGTTTTTTGTTTTTTTTGGGGGTGGGGGGTCTAATGCTTATGGGTCATTGTCAAATAATGTTGTACAAGGCTATAATGAGAAATGTAAATCTAGTTTAAAACACTTGTATCATGTTCTTGTATCAAAAGTTTTCTCAGGGTTACACCACATGAACTAAATGTGCCTTTTCATAAAAATGTCAAAATAAATATCAGATGTTTTTAAAATTTCACGCTCAGTCTTGAGGGTCTAAAGGTGTCCACTCTGTTTTATGGTTTTTATGGTCAACATAAACAACCTACATGTTGGTTACACCCAATTACTTTTTTGTTTTGGTGGACAAAAGCGTATTTAATCACATTATAAAACACAGTTGTTTCACTGCTTATTTTTTAAGAAATAACAATAAAAGATTATGCTGCACTAGTCATGCCAACATTTATTTTTTCAGGCATTTCAGCTTTTAATGAGACTTTGACTTTATCTCTGGACACCACATGACATTTTTTTACTTTAAGCCCCAGAAAAAAATATCAATATGACTTTAAACTCAGCAACTGAAAAATTTTCATCATAGAAGAGGTGTATTCAAGTAAATGGTTTGTGTGAATTACATCTTTTTATGTATTTTTAATTTAATAGTCTGAACAAAAATGAGTGTCACTTCATTGACCCTTAGGAGACATGGCATAGGCGGAAATAGCTGGAGTCAGGACCCCCCTTTAATATCATTAAAATATGTGTATTGTAAATAACATAATGATAAATTCTTAAAATAATTGTCTAAGAAATAAAATAATACAAATGCAAATGGGGCAACAACAACAAAAAACTTGGTGTCCCCTTCAAAAATTGCTCTTGAGAATTATTATGTTTATTGTCCCCCCCAACATTTTGATGAAATTTTCGCCCCTGCATGGCCATAGTATGCACCTGTTAAACTCTGTAATTGTATTTAATGATTAATTTTGTGATTATTATCAAGAAAGGTTTTTGACCATGTTTGAAAGTGCGTCTAGTAAGTAAAAAGTAAAGTAAAAACCGGAGGTTTTATTAAAACAAATTTGTATATAACTTTCGGTTCCCCTTCTGTCGCTCTCTCCACGTTGTGTCGGAGAAGCGACACTAGGGGTCTCTCTTGAGCACCGATATCCACCTCTGATCTATGAAAAAAGGCCAATGAGAGTTGGCAGCCAGTATTTGCATGTCCCGCCCCCGGACATACGGGTATTTAAGCGGCGCAAATACGGGAGTTCATTCAGAAAATTTCTTCTGAGCCGATGGTCTGTCTGCAGTTTGCTGCGAGTTACACACCACTATAAACGTTCCTGTTTCCTCTGACGATCTGCATGCTGTTGGATCTTGACGGCGCACAACAGCGGCTTTCTCCTTCACATTGCACGGGGCATTGTTGCCCCTGAGCGCTTCGACAGCGCAGACACACACACACACACTGTGTATTAAAAGAGTACATTTCTATTAAAAGAGTAATTTCTCTAAAAGAGCAAACACAGCGGCGTTGAACGTCCTTTTAAGGACGCGTCTTTTTCAAGATGCCTTTCCGCCCCTGTGTCATTCCTGGATGCGGTAGAGTGCTTTCCGCTTCAGACGGCCACAGGCGCTGTCTCGTGTGTTTGGGCCACGATCACACCGAGGCGGCGTTTGTGGATGGTTCATGTTCTCACTGCGAGAACATGACCATGACCACGTTGCGGTCGTGGCTTGCTTTCAACAGCTGCACCCCGCATTGCTCCTTCTTCCCACGGGATTGACGACGGTGCGGTTGGCGCTGGGGGCGATTTGGGGGCGGCAGCAGGTGCAGTTTCGCCGGGTAACCCCCCACGAACCTCCCGTTCCCCGACACGCTCGATGGTTTCCGTCTACGCTCGCGGCGATAGCAGCTCGCCTCATGGCCTGGCTGTCTATCCTCCCGAGTCCGAAGCAGATGAGCTTGCCGCTGCATCGGAGAGTGCGGCGTCTGATGCCGAGGACTTCCCTGGACTGCCGCCTTCGGGCCAGCAGGCCCAGGCTGAGGCCGACGCTCAGATGTCCGACATGCTTGCCCGGGCCGCCATGAGCGTGGGGTTGGATTGGAACCCTCCATCCTCCCCACAGCCTTCACGGTTGGATGATTGGTTCCTGGGGCGGCGCCGCTCACGGCCTCGCATCCCCCAGTTCCTTTCTTCCCGGAGGTGCATGATGAGCTGACGCCTACGTGGAGAGCCCCGCTCTCCGCTCGTCTAGGTGCCACCCGCTCCACTCTCACCACCCTCGACGGCGAGAGCGCCACGGATACGGGCGATTCCCCAGGTCGATAGGGCAGTTGCGCACCATCTATGCCCCGGTAGCCCTACCGCCTGGCGGGGCCGCCTCGCATCTCCCATCCAAGCCCTGTAGGACAACATCCTCGCTCAACGCGAAGGCCTACAGTGCGGCTGGACGCGCTGCCTCCGCCCTGCATGCGATGGCCCTCCTGCAAGTCCACCAGGCCAAAGCACTCAACATGCACGGGGTGGACCTGATCCTGATGTGCTGCAGGAACTGCGCTCAGCTGACCGACCTCGCCTTGAGAGCTGACGAAGGCCACAGCGCAGGCACTCGGACAGGCGATGGCCACCCTAGTGGTCCAGGAACGCCATCTTTGGCTCAATCTGGTCGAGATGCGTGAGGCTGATAAGAACCGCTTCCTGGACGCACCTGCCTCCCAGATTGGCCTTTTCGGCGACACCGCCGAGGACTTCGCCCAACAGTTCTCCTGCGGTGGAGAAGCAGACGGAGGCCATCTCTCACATGATGCCCTGCCACAGACCTGCTGCTACGGCCCTGCCCCGTCTGCCCGCCGAGGGCGCCCCCTGCGAAGAAACCAGCTCCTGCTCAGCCTCAACCCGGGCCCAGCTCTCAGCCCCAGCGTCGAAGCACCCCGCGAGGCGGCAGACGCCCCTGTCTCACGTAACCCCTCCAGGACCCGGAAGGCTCCCAAGCGTTCCTGAGACAGCCGACCCAGAGCTGAAGATGTTAGCTCCGAGGTGGTAAGACCGCTCCGTCCCCGGTGGAGGGCCGGAAAAGAATCCTTTGTTTTTTCATGTTTCCACACCCCTGACGGGGCTGTGGTACCCACATTCTCATTAACAGAGCTATTTCCTTTGCCTCTGGGTCACCTGGCCCACAAATGCCGCTCTCACGGCAATCTGCTTTCAGATTACGACAGTCCCGGTACACCGGACGCGGCGATCCCACCTTCCGCCTGCCCACGACTGTCCCCCGGCCGGCCGGTTCAGACGAGTCCAGAGGACGCCAGCATCAGACCTCCTCCTCAGTCACGAACCCGCCCCTGCCGGTGCGCTGGAGCAAGGTAAGTGCTTTGAGTCTATTCTCAGCACCTCAGCCTCGGGCCGCAACGAAGCCGCCCGACGCTGCATTACCTGCTCCGCCCGCTGCGAGGCCCCGCCGGTACGCCCAAAATACTCGTCCCTTTGGTGCCCCTAGCGCAGAGCTGGGAAGCGTGGCTTTCGCTCCCCAATGCATCACGCTGGCTGCACCGACCATTCGACTCGGTTACGCAATTCAGTTTGCCCGCTCCCACCCCTCTTAGCCAAGGGCGCTGTAGAGCCCGTCCCTCCAACCGAAATGAGGAAGGGTTTCTACAGCCCTTACTTCACTGTACCCAAGAAAGGCGGCGGCTTACGACCAATCCTGGACCGGGCGAAGTTTTCAATCGGGCCTTGTTAAAACTCCCGTTCAAAATGCTCACGCAGAGAAATATTCTGGCTGGCGCTCAGCATCTAGATTGGTTCGCAGCGGTAGACCTGAAGGACGCGTACTTCCACGCCTCAATTCTGCCATGACACCGACCCTTCTTACGGTTCGCGTTCGACGGCCAGGCGTTTCAGTACAAAGTCCTCCCCTTCGGCCTGTCTCTGTCCCCTCGCGTCTTCACGAAGGTCGCAGAGGCGGCCCTTTCCCCGCTACAAGTAGCCGGCATCCGCAGAGACCAGGTGCTCCGGCACCTCAGCCGTTTGGGGCTTCAGGTCAACTGGGAAAAGAGCAAGCTCACTCCGGTTCAGAGCATCTCTTTTCTCAGGTTGGAGTTAGACTCAGTCTCAATGACAGCACGTCTCACGAGCGAGCGTGCTCAGTCGGTGCTGGACTGCCTCGCTTCCCTCAAGCCAGGCACAGTGGTCCCTCTAAAACTTTTCCAGAGGCTCCTGGGGCATACGGCATCCTCTGCGGCGGTCGCGCCGCTGGGGTTGATGCATATGAGACCACTCCAGCACTGGCTCCAGACTCGAGTCCCGAGACAAGCATGGCACCACGGCACGCATCGGGTAAGGATCACCCCCGCCTGCCTCAAAACACTCTGACCCTGGACAGACCTCTGCTTTTTACGGGCAGGAGTGCCCCTGCAGCAGGTGTCCCGACGCGTTCTGGTCACAACCGACGCCTCCCGGTCCGGGTGGGGTGCCATGTACAGTGGGCACGCAGCAGCGGGCCATTGGAAAGGGGCCCCGCTGCGTTGGCACATCAATTGCCTGGAGTTGCTGGAAGTTCCTCCCATTAGTTCGGGACAAACATGTCCTCGTGAGATCGGACAGCACCACAGTGGTGGCGTACATAAATCGCCAAGGCGGCGTACGCTCCCGCCACACGTCACAACTCGCCGCCTCCTCCTATGGAGCCAGCAGCACTCAAGTCGCTGCTACTCACATCCCGCAAGCTCAACGTCGAGCGACGCTATCACGACAACGCCTGCCCGGGCGGGAGTGGAGGCTTCACCCCCAGTCGGTCCAGCTGATTTGGGAACGGTTTGGCAAGGCCCAGGTAGACCTGTTCGCGCCCAGGAAACCTCCCACTGCCCGCTCTGGTACGCCCTAACAGAGGCTCCCTCGGGACAGACGCGCTGGCACACAGCTGGCCCTCGGGCCGCGCAAGCACGCATTTCCCCAGTGAGCCTTCTTGCACCAGTGCTGTGCAAGGTCAGGGAGGACGAGGAGCAAGTCACGCTGGTGGCCCCCTACTGGCCCACTCGGACTTGGTTCTCGGAACTCAGGCTCCTCGCGACAGCTCCTCCCTGGCGAATTCCCCTGAGAAAGGACCTCCTCTCTCAGGGATGGGGCACGCTCTGGCACCCGCGCCCAGACCTCTGGAACCTCCACGCCTGGTCCCTGGATCGGACGCTGAAGAGCTAGCCGGCTTACCGGCGACCGCTATGAATACCATCAACCAAGCCAGAGCCCCTCTACCAGGCACCTTTACGCCTCTAAAATGGCGCTTGTTCGCAGATTGGTGTTCTTCCCGAGCCGAAGACCCACAGAGATGCGTGATTAGGTCAGTGCTTCTGTTCCTACAGGAGAGGCTGGACAGGAGGCTGTCCCCGCCCACCCTCAAGGTGTATGTTGCTGCTATCGCCGCCCACCACGATCCTGTAGACGGCAAGTCTTTGGGTAAGCACGACCTGATCCTCAGGTTCCTGAGAGGCTCGGAGGTTGAATCCCTCCCGGCCAGGCCTAGTTCCCTCCTGGGATCTCTCGGTAGTCTTGGCAGGACTCCAGAGACCTCCCTTCGAGCCGCTCGAATCAGTTGGACTCAGGGCCCTCTCTCTTAAGACGGCCCTGCTGATCGCGCTCGCCTCCATTAAGAGGGTCGGGACCTGCAAGCGCTCTCTGTCAGCGTACACTTGCCTGGAGTTCGGTCCGGCAGATACGCCTGTGATCCTAAGACCACGACCGGGCTATGTGCCCAAGGTTCCTACCACACCATTCCGAGATCAGGTAGTGAACCTGCAAGTGCTGCCCTGGGAGGAGGCAGACCCAGCCCTTTCGTTGCTGTGTCCAGTGCGCGCCCTGCGCATTTACCTGGACCGCACACAGAGCACCAGACGCTCTGAGCAGCTCTTTGTCTGCTTTGGGGATGGCAGAAAGGGAATGCCGTCTCCAAACAGAGGCTTGCCCACTGGGTTGTCGACGCCATCACACTGGCTTATCACACCCAGGTCGTGCCCCTACCCTTACGGGTCCGAGCTCACTCAACAAGGGGTGTTAGCGCCCTCGTGGGCACTGGCCAAGGGCACCTCCCTAGCAGACATCTGTAGAGCCGCTGGTTGGGCAACACCCAACACCTTCGCGAGGTTTTACAACCTCCGCGTTGAGTCGGTTGCATCTCGTGTTTTCTCAGGTCCGAGCCCGTAGAACTCGGTAACACATAGACCGACCGGCCGGGTGGATCGCTTGCGCTCAGCTTCCTTTTCCTGACGCCAAGGTAAAGTAGTGCGCCTTCTTCCTAGGGCTTCCACTCGAAGTCGGGACCCTGGTCGATTCCTCCCCAGCCCTCCGGGTCCGCGGTTCAGCGGAGGAACTCGCCGACCCAAGCCACTGCGGGTATCCTGATGGCTACCCTGTACTGGTATAGGTGCTCCACAGGTAAAATAGAAGGCCTCCTGCGCGGACGCCCCTGTGCGTATTTCCACGGTTCTGTCCCCTTACGAAGGACTCCCGTGTCTCCCTTAGGCAGTTACAGCTGCCCCGGTCGCCGTGCTGTAGCAACTCCCCCTTCGAGGCTGGGATCTACCACCTCACCATACTTTCCACACGAGCCCTAAGACGGCCGTGTGACGTGTCTACCACTTTTCCTCCCCAAGAAAAAGGGCAGGTGTGGTCTCCGCGAGGGTCTGGTAAGACCCCTTCCCTATATGCGTAAGGGCCCCGGCCGTGATTGCTCTATGCGAGAAACATAGAGAGAAAAGAGGCCCAGCCAGGCTGGCCCGTTCCCATGTTGGCAAACATCGCCTTGTTCCCTCCCAGGGTAACTAGAAGGATCCCGATGTTCGTGATGGGGCATTGGGGAAGGGTACGTGCAGCCGG
Source organism: Xyrauchen texanus (assembly GCF_025860055.1). Taxonomy (NCBI): domain Eukaryota; kingdom Metazoa; phylum Chordata; class Actinopteri; order Cypriniformes; family Catostomidae; genus Xyrauchen; species Xyrauchen texanus. The sequence goes on from NC_068282.1 coordinate 46,911,836, forward strand.
GTACAGACGATGCGTGGCACTGGATGAATCCCTGCCCGCCTCTGTATCGGCAGTTCACGTACACGGTTCAGCACATGGCAAGATTGGAATGGGTCCTCTAGTGTCGCTTCTCCGACACAACATGGAGAGAGCGACAGAAGGGGAACGTTTGGTTACGTATGTAACCTCCGTTCCTCGAGGGAGGGAACGACACGTTGTGTCTTTCCTCCGCCATGTCACTGAACCGAGCCACTGTTGTGGCCGGACCATTTCCGGCTCCTCAGAAAAATCCTGAATGAACTCCCGTATTTGCGCCGCTTAAATACCCGTATGTCCGGGGGCGGGACATGCAAATACTGGCTGCCAACTCTCATTGGCCTTTTTTCATAGATCAGAGGTGGATATCGGCGCTCAAGAGAGACCCCTAGTGTCGCTTCTCCGACACAACGTGTCGTTCCCTCCCTCGGGGAACGGAGGTTACATACGTAACCAAACGTTTTGTTAAAGATAAAGTACCGTTTTTTACTTTACTTTTGACTTACTAGATACACTTTCAAACATGGTCAAAAACCTTTCTTGATAATAATTTATTTATTTGTATTTTTTTTGCTTTTTAACAAGAACAAAAAATTATTTACATACAAGAGTACATATCAATAAATAAATATAAAATAACAAAAAAGTAAAGAAAGAAAGGCATTTTACAGAAAAAACTTATACCTTTTAAAAAGCTGTAAAGTTTTCCTTGCTTTTAAGTATTTACTTTTGGATATTGTTTCTAAATATATTTTAACATCGATTTTAAATTGTTCACAATTTGGCATTTTTCCATTCCATTTGACTTTATGAATATAATAACGGGCAATTATAATAATTAAATCAAATATAAACAGAATATTTTTATCACCATCAAATGAAAAACATTTTAGCATAACATCAACTTCTTCAAAGTTAACAAGAATCACAGCTTTTCTTTGTAAATAATTATTGAGTTCTTTCCAAAACATTTGGATCTTGGGACACTCCCAAAATAAATGAATAATAGTCTCAGGGGAAATGTTTACAAAAAACACAAATATCTTCCATGTTCACTTTAAAACGCTGCATCACAAGTGATTTAACTGGGTAAACACGATGGAAATTTTGATATGAAACCTTTCACTTTTTTTGTGATGCAATGTTATGAGGTGTCATCCAAATTTTACTCCAATCAAAACGTTTTTTAAAATGAGAATTCCAATGAGTAAAAACAACAAGTATATATTTAGATTGAAGAAAATATTATTACATCCAGAACTTGTAAAATCCTTGCCCTGCAACTTGATACAAGCAGTAAATTCTTCAACTGTTTGTAAAGAAGAATTATTATTTCATTCTTATAGCCTCAAAATTTCCTTGGGAATTGCACGTAAAACCAAAATATATTGGATAGGATCAACTGAAAAGTTTTAAATATGAACAAATTCAGGATAATTGTATAAAACACCAACTTGATCAACTGTTTAACCCAAATAATTCCCTTTTCAATCCAATTCTCAAAAAATATTGATTTGTTTCTAATCCTTATGTATCTATTATTCCAAATGGTACATTTACGGGGGGAAATTATGACTATACATAAGATTCCATGAAAGTAATGCTTGTTTGTGGAAACTTGCAAGTTTAATGGGTATTTTGTTAATATCATAATCACATTTCAATATGAACTCTATACCACCTACTTTTTTAAATATAAATGTAGGTATTGTATACCATATACTTTGCTTATTTTTAAAATAATTTTGGATCCATTTTATTTGAAATATCATTTTAGAGGTCTTAAAATCCAAAACATTCAATCTTCCTTCAATTTTTGATCTACAAATATTTTCTTTTCTAATATAGTGTGATTTGTTCTTCCAAATAAATCAAAAAATGTTGGTGTCTATCATTTTAATGAATGAGGGGGGTATATCTAACACTTGAGCAGTATAAACCAACCTAGATAAACCCTCAGCCTTAACCAGTAACACACGACCAGTTAAAGAGATATCTCTCATCAGCCAAGATCTTTTAAAATGATTGAATGATAGGAGCGAAGTTTAACTCACTTTTGACTTCCATATTTTTAGCTATCTTGATCCCCAAATATTTGACAACTTCTTTCACGGTATATTGCATACTGCTGTAAAATTACAGGAACCTAGTGCCATAAGCTCACATTTATTAATATTCAGGGAAAGACCAGATACAGATAAAATAACTGCTGACAATTAATTGCTTTTTCAATTTCAGTATAGTCTCTTAAGAAAAGGGTAGTGATTACTTTTTGAAATTTGTCCCCAAAACCAAAAAGTTCAAGGGTTTTAAAAATAAAGTCATGTTCGATTTTATCGAAGGCCTGGTAAAAATCGACAAACAGAATAAAACTATTTTCATTGATAATTTCATTAGAATCTATAAGATCTAATACAACTCTAATATTATTACAAATATGTCTTCCTTTTATAAAACCTGACTGCCCCTCATCAATAATAGTTTCTAATTCTGATTTTAACCTTTCAGTAAATATGGACGCAATCATTTTACAATCATTATTAATTAAGGTGATAGGTCGCCAATTTTCTAGGTGTTTATCAGACTTTGGAATTAAGTTTATTAGACATTGTGTCATGGAGGGTGGCAAAACATCCTGATCAAAAGATTCTTAAAAGAGCATTAACAGAAATTCAACTAGTCATCTTGAAATATTAAAAACAAAATCAGCAGTTAAGCCAGCATTTCCGGGGGACTTGTTTAATTTAAGTTTATATATAGCTGTTCTAATCTCTAAAATGGATATTTCCTTATCACAAAGGTCTTTAAATTCTTCATCGATACTATCTATATTATGTTTTAGGGGCTTTTAAAAATCATCTATTTTGTCTACGGCACATGCACTGCTGGAATATAATTTACCATAAAAATTTGAGACATATTTTGAAATAATAATAGGGTCCAGTGTTTCATGGCCATTAATATTAAGCTTTCTATATACTCTCCATTCCTTTTTTCCAGATTATAAAAGTATCTGGAATAAGTTTCCCCTTCTTGAACCAAAAATCAATTCTTGACTGTTTAGTTGTATCCTTATTACTCCATGTGTACTCTTTCAAAAGTGGGTGTTTAAATCTCCATATATCAATTACCCCTTAAGTTTTCACAAAATCCAGATAACTGTGAATCAGTTGTAGATGGTCTAATTGGAATAGGAATTCTATCCATCTTAACATCTGGGACAATATTAAAGTCCCCACCTAGAATAATTTCAACATCATGAAATCTTTCTCTTACCTTATTAATCTCATTGTCAATATCAGAGAACAAATCGCCACTATATTTTTGAATATTTGAGGCATATACAGTACCTAACAAAAACATTTTCCCATCAATGGATACTGTTAGAATTATCCACCTACCCCCATTGTGGACTTTGCTACTAACAATTTTACCTTTAAATGAACCCTTTAAAATTGCAACTCCTGCTGAGTGATTACTTCCAAAAGAATGCCAAATTTCACTACCCCATTGAGACTTCCAAAAATTAATATCTGAAGAACAAGCATGAGTCTCTTGCAATACAAAAAAATAGCCTTTCGTTTGGTTAAATCTCGAACACCCCTAAAATTAAAGGAACAAAATGATAATGACATGAACTTTTAACAATCAAAATTACAGAAGAAAGAAAAAAACCTCTTAAGAGGTAAGGTATATGTATCTCAAAGGGTGCATAATTCCTATTAGTTTACAATTTAACCTGGGAGATTATAATTTTTTATTTTGGTTTTCTTGACTCCCCCTCGGCCATTCTCTTTCAATAAGGATTGCTTATTCTTTGGTCAGGAACCACCAAAACCAAACTTTTATTTGGGGAAAATTTAAATACCATCAACAAAGGCTCTACTCCCCACAAAAAAAGCTTTACGACCTTTCTCTCTGGCGTCTTTCACCGTGGGCCACAAGAGTTTTCGTCTCTCCACGTCCAGCGCGGTTAAGTCCTCTCAACGCTGCGCTTGAAGGAATTCACAGTTCTTTGCCCGTTTCCAGAGTAGATCCTGAGTAGACCTGTTCGTGAACTGAATAATCGTTGCTCTTGGGCTTCTGCCCTGTTCTTTCCGACCCAGTCTATGAACAATGTCCACATCAACCTGGCATCTATCCTACAGCTCTGAACCACAGATTCCAATCACCAGATGTTCTCGGGAACACAGTGCAGCCTCACATTCCATCTCCGCCGATATCTTTCAGCTTCATTGACTTTTCGTTCAAGCTCAGCAACTTTCTGCTCATGTGATTTAGTGATTTCTTTCACCACTTTAATTTCATCTTTTAAGTCCTTAACTTAATTCAGCGTGAAGTCAATTGACTTTTTCAGGATTCCAATGCTGAGCGTATTTTTTTCGAATCAGATTCTCCAGGTGCCCCAAACTCTCATTAATTTATTTGGATAAGAGAGTTACAATGTTCTCTTGCATCTCAAGAAGCGATGGCTCATCTTTCATTTCTTTGGAACGAGGTTTTTCTGGAGTGTCATCTATATCTGGCATACGCTTAAGATATAGATGACACTCTTTTCATTTAATAGCACCACCAGAGCTGTTGACCTTACTCGGTTTCATTTTGTGAGAGGAAATCAATATACGACCGAGGGGGAACTATTCCAAAACCTATCGTCTAGTTAACAATCCAAGGTAAAATACATGTAGTCCATAACGTATGACAATTAATTTATCCCTTCACAAATATTTGGAAAAAACACCCCTAAAACGTCCGCAATTAAGAAAGATCATCCACCTTGGCCGCCATCTTGCCGCCCCCCAAGTTTTATAAAGAATGTCTGTAAATGAGCACATAGAGTGGACTCTAATGGCTTTTTTACTGCATCCGTGCTGTTCTTTATTAGAATTTTATGTAGAATTTCAATGTTTTGTTTTTGATCAACAATTGACTAAAGACCAGAAAGGGTATTAAAACATTATTCAATTATAACTAAATTGAGTGGGTCTCGTCTTTGGACACATTACACAGAATGAGTCAAACCAAACTTTTACTCTCAACACACAGCAAATGGATACTGAACTCTTCACCACTATATTACTCAATCACTGGTGAGTAAAATCTGAACATTTACCAGCCTGTGGCTAATTAAAGACGTTTTTAGTCGCATAATGTGAAATGTGGTCTCATTTGCGAGTGATTTACCTGCATTGTAGAGAGTTGCATATAGAGTAAAAGATCAATATTTTTATTTAAGAATCGATCAAATTAAGTTTGTCATGCATTGGAAAATAGATATTTTTACTAATCACACGTGACATGACTTTTCTATAAATTCAGTAATAACTATACACAAATCTGTCAAAAAGGGGCCTTTTTTTGTCATTTTGTGATTGATTACATTGTGATTTTCGGCAGTACTTTGCAGTCTACAGTGCTCAATACTGTGATTATGCCGACTCCGGTCAAGCCAACCACAAAAAACTTGTTCCGACCAACTGCAACGAAAATAGATGTGTATGCTTATTAAGGTACCTGCCGGAAGAGAAGAGAGATGGCAATTTGAGCATACTTTACTTTAGTTGCCCAGCGAGCCTTCACATGACAATACCATATGTTTTGATTATGCCATTTCCCCTTCTGTCACTCACGAAGTGATTTGGGGACTTCAATGGAAACGGCATCCCTCCGGACCTCCCATTCCCCAACATGCTTGTTTTCCCCCATCATGTTCCGAGATGAGGCCAGCTCACCTCAGGGCCAGCTTATCTTCTCTTTTGGAGGATGCGAGTAGGATGAGTTTTCGATTGCTGCATCGGAGAGTGCGTTGATGATGTCGGACATCGACTTGGCTGCCACCTTCGGGTCTGCCCTCACAGACTGAGGCCAATATGGAGCTGACCGCCATGCTTGCCCGGGCCACCACGAGTGTCGGGCTGGAGTGGAACCCTCCACCCACCCCTGACTCCTTGCGCTGGATGATTGGTTCCTGGGTTTGGGGCGATGCTGGCCAGGACCATCCAACTCGGCTACGCCACCCTGCATGAGGATATCACGGCTCCTCTGCAGAAGGACGCAATAGAGCCTGTCCCTCCAGCTGAGATGAGGAAAGGGCTTTACAGCACTTACTTATTTGTGGAGTGGTGGTGGTGTAGTGGTCTAAACCACATAACTGGTAAACTGTTAATCAGCAGGTTGCTGGTTCGATCCCCACAGCCACCACCATTGTGTCCTTGAGCAAGGCACTTAACTCCAGGTTGCTCCGGGGGGATTGTCCCTGTAATAAGGGCCCTGTAAGTCACTTTGGATAAAAGCATCTGCCAAATGCATAAATGTAAATGTACCGAAGAAAGGAGATGGTTATGGCCAATCTTGTACCTGAGAGTTCTGAACCAGGCCCTGCACAGACTCCCTTTCAAAATGCAAATGCAAATGCAGAAATGCATTTTAGCATGCGTCCAGCATCAAGATTGATTTGCGGCGGTAGATGATGGAAGCGTACTACCACGTCTTGGTTCTACCTCAACTCATACCTGTCCTGCAGTTTGCTTTCTAGGGCTGGGTGTATCAGTACAAGTTACTTGCCCCCCTAGGGAAGTGGGCATTCACATCCTCAACTTCCTCTAGCTCACTCTCGAGAACTGTTGTGGTCCTGGTGCTCTGGCACCTCAGCCGTTTAGGGCTTCGGGTCAACTGAGAAAAGAGCAAGCTCTCCCCGGTTTAGAGCATCTCTTTTCTAGGGAAGGAGTTAGACTCAGTCTCCATGATAGCATGCTTCCCAAGCGTGCATGTGCAGTCGGTGCTAAACTACCTGAAGTCGGTCCCACTGAAACAGTTTCAATGGCTCCTTGGACATATGACGTCCTCTGCGACGGCTGCGCCACTCAGGTTGATGCAAATGAGACCACTCCAGCACTGACTCGAGTCACGAGATGGGCATGGCACTGTGGCACACATTGTGTGGCCATCACGCTGATCATGCTCAGACTTGGTTGTCGGATCTCACGCTCCCTGTGGCAGCCCCTCACTGGAGGCAGGACCTCCTCTCTCAGGGATGGAGCACCATCTGGCACCTGTGCCCAGACCTCTGGAATCTCCATGTCTGGCCCCACTGGCAGTGGTAGACACAATCACTCAGGCCAAGGCTCCCTCTACAAGGCAGCTGTTTGCCCTGAAGTGGCATTTGTTTGCAAATTGATGTTCTTTCCGAGGCTAAGGCACCCAGAGATGCGCAGTCGGACAGTGCTTTCTTTCCAGCAGGAGAGGCTGGAGGGTCGACTGCACTCACGAAATCCATCAAGAGGGTTCGGGACCTGCAGGCATCCTCTGGTAGCGATACCTGCCTGGAGTTTGGTCCGGAGTGTTCTCACATGGTCTTGAGACTCCGACAGGGCTATGTGCCCAAGGTTCCCATGACAACTTTAGGGGTCAGTTGGTGAGCCTGCAAGTGAAGGAGGAGGCAGTCCCAGCCTTATCGTCGCTGTGTCCGATGCGTGCTTTGTGCATCTATTTGGATCACATGCAGAGCTCTAGATGCTGTGAGCATCACTTTGTCTGCTTTGGTGGACAAGGGAAAGGGAACGCTGTCTCCAAACAGAGGCTTGCCTACTGGATCGTGGACGCCATTGTGCTGGCATATCTGGCCCAGGCTGTGTCCACCCCTTTGGGAATATGAGTACACTCTACGAGGAGTCTGGCATCCTTGTGGACACTGGCCAATGGCACCTCTCTAGCAGACATCTGCAGGGCAGCGGGCTGGGCAACACCCAATACCTTTGCAAGATTTTGTGATCTCCAGGTTGAGCCGGGTTCTCTCCGTACATTATCAGGTCAGATCATTGTCTATACTGCTTGCGTACAACACCTTTCCCCTCCGTGAGGCAAAGATGTGCGCTTCTTCTCCCATCGTGAATGTGAGTTCACGAACCTGTGAACCCTGGATGTCTTCCTCCCTAGCCCCATTCAGCAAAGGAATTCACAGCCGAATCCAGTACGTGTGCTAATATGCCCTTTACTGGGGTAGGTGCTCCACAGGTGCCGGTTACTTCGGTAGTCCCCTGTGATGTATTTTCCACCGTACGGTCTCCCTGTTGGCATACCCGCGTCTCGCTTGGGCAGAGCTCTCTCTGCCCCCGGTCGCTATGTTTGTAGAGCTCCACCTCTTTGAGGCAGGACCTACCACCATGCCTCTTCCATTTGTGGCTGGTCAGCCTAAGTGATGTATTGCCACATGTTACCTCCCTTCGGGCAGGATGTGACTTCAGCTGTGTCTTTTCCACATGAAAGTACAGAAAAGGAAAAGAACACCTTCTCCAGCGTGAATAATATTGTTAGCTGTCCCCAGCCGAATCTAATACTCTGTGGAGAGAAAAAACATAGATAGAAAAGGCCGCGGCTGGCACGACCTGCTCCCATGCCAGTTATCTTTTTTCCACCCCTCAGGGATGTGGGGAACTACATGACAGTTTTTTGGGGCGTTGGGGGAGGCTACATGCACCTGCTATTATGCACGGAGCAGCTTGCTTGCACCAGCATCGGCAGTCCACATAACAAGGTTCTGCTAGTTGTGGTGTATCATATAGGGACCCCTAATGTCACTACATTGACACAACGTCGAATGAGTAACAGAAGGGGGACGTCTCGGTTACTATCGTAACCTCCGTTCCCTAATGGAATGTCCGAGACCCTGCCTCAGCTCAAAACCTGAATGAGTGGTAGCGAGCCAGCTCCTTTTATACCCATATGTCCGGGGGAGTGGCATCCAAATTCCACACGGCAATTCTCATTAGCCTTTTCTCAAAGATCAGTTTTGGGGTTCCCAAGAGCGACCTCTAATGTCAGTACATCGACACAATGTCTCGTTCCCTCCATTAGGGTACGGAGATTATGACAGTAACCAAGACGTTTTACATGTAGATTTTTTACAGGCTATGTTATAAAAGACTATAATACTGAATAAATGAGACACAATAAAAGAAACCAACCTTGTCTCATGGAATGATATAAAAATGTTTTGCAAACTGAGTTTTAACGTGCCATGTTCTACATTTTTCCACAGTTTCCAGGTTGAATTAACACTAAAGCGCTAAACAAAATTGCATTCACTTTCACAAAAATCATAAGTACAACAGATGATTATGACTTCATAAAAACATATTGTTTGCTCTATTACTGACACACTGCTATGTTATGATATCGAAACACTTTAACTATAAAGCATAATTTGAAAATCAACACTTGTTTTAAAGACCAACCTACATTTACACACTTATTCATTGTGATTAACTTGCCCAGTAGCTCGCCTAATAGTCCACCGTTCGAGATGAAAGTGTCATAGAATTGAAACGAATTGAGGTGGTTGCTTCAGAAAATTTGCTTTTCATGTTGCATTTGCTTTTAGGACACTATCGGGTAAGAATATCGGTTTTGTTCACCTCTCATTTGAATTTAGAACACTATTGTTTAGGTTTAGGTTAAAGTTTTAGTTTAGGGAGGTACATTTTACTCATTAAACCTTCATCTAACATTCACCTTAAAAACCCTCATCTGATTGCGCACCATTTCACTCGCTTTTGGCGCCCCCCGCTGGACATTTAATTTGGAAACTGCAGTGGAATACGTAATGAAGCACATAATTTAGTTTTTTCAAAAATGCTGCCACAGTCACGTAATTTTCATGAGATCAGGTTGCAATAAATAAAGACATCTGTCCGACATATATGTCAACAGACCAACAATTTAAAAAATATACCCAACCACTTACCCCACCCCCACCGGCAAGTACTTGACTAGTACTCAAGTACACAAAATGACTAAAATTCCCATCCTACCCTAAATATGAGCAACAACATTTTTTAAATATGTAACCAAACCACTCACATCTCAAGATGCATACCAAGCAAAATGTGCATGCTAAAAAAAAAGAAAAAGATCTGGTAAGCACTGAACATCTGCCTTTCAGTCATTCAGGATTTCACAATGTTTCTGGAGAAGAATAAAAATAGAAAAGAATCATCTTGTCTTTGAGGTGTCAAAGCAGCCTCAGGGAACAAGAACCCCACCAATTTGATTCGTTGCCCTTGTAGACTTCTTGTATGTCTTAGTAGAGCTGTTCGACTCGTAGTCCAAAAAACAAGAAGAGCATTTGCCATGAGTTACCTCTGGATTTTCCTATGGATTTTTATAAAGGGGTTTTTGAACTTATGAGTAAAATAAGGTAAAATCTTAAATATTTCAAAACATGTTGACTAGTGAAACCGCCTTCATCCATTTCCTATCTTTCCATGACCTTGTATAGAGGACATTACCGTGTTCTTAGACACACACACACACACATATGTCAAGAACAAATACATCCAATCATAATACCACACAAAACATGCTTCTTTCCTCCTGACCTCTGCAACACTTTATCAAGTGCTTAAAGGTTGCTATCTCATAATCATTAAAGCATTGTGGCTGGAATTAAACCATGTTATCACACTGATCTCTTGCTGTCCATTCATCTTTAAAAGCCCTCGCCACCCACTGATTCTCTTCCTAAGACCAGCACTGATTGCTTAAGTATTGACCATGCCTGACACATCACAACTGAGAGCAGGTATAGGGGCACATTGCTGGTTAAACACGTACACGTGCACTTTTCAAGGGCACGTAACAATGAGTGTCCATCAGCAGATGGCATACTGGGATAGGGTGACATAACAGTTTGCATCAGTTTTATGCAAGATAGCTTACATGCAATGGCGCTAACTACAAACCACACAACCTTGAGACACCAACAATACATGATAGTCAGCCACTTAAAGTCATGGTTTACTTTCTTAATGCACATTCCTTTTCTTAAAAATAGTCTTTGTAGCCTTTCATCATGATGTAAATATCTTGCTTTGCCTTTCAAATTACTTTCTTATTAGCCAAGGAGTTCTAATATACCTGGAGAAAGCTGTCCGTTAGCATTCCCATTCATCTCAATGGCAGTTGCGTGATGTGGATGTATGCAACCTGCTTGCTGCCATCTTTGCTCAAAGTACTGGACTCAATTTTGTGAGCCAATCACATGAGCCATAAATACCATGTGTCTAATTACTCTGGAGCCAAGGGAAAGTTATGTCGTTACAGTGCCGATTGGGTGATGGAACCACATGAATCATGCGCACAGTCACAAACCCTTCACGAGCGACTATACTGAGCTGTGATGTCAAAGGCAGAAACAGTGGAAAATTACTCAATTTTAGAGCCCTCCAAAAAATATCAGGCACTGGTAAAACATCTACTATATAAAACGAAATATTCACAATTTAGGTGTTGATTGTGAAAAATTTCATTGTGCCAGAATACTTGGCTGCATTCAGGTCCTCCAGGGAAGTTTGTACTTATGAGGTTGGAAGTCATACATACAATGTGATTTTAGGGGGGAAAAAAGAATGAACCCATTTATTCATGCAACTTCATGGGCGACTTTTTCCACTTACTGATAAAGACAGGAAGCTTTTTAGACCCAATGCAACAAAACGAAGAGCAAAGATGTGCAGTAGGTGTGTAACTGATGCGTTATCTATCTATTTTTATCATTTTCGTGCCGCTACATATAATTATGGGAATTGTAGTTTCGTTGTAGTATTTTTTGACAAGCTTTCTATACGTTTTTCTTTAACAGTATATAAATGCATGCAAACAACACTGAATTATTGCCAATACCAATTTGCTTTTGCTATTATTCTTTTATCAAAACAGTTTAAAGAAAATCCAGAGTTACTGGTAAAAGCAAAAGTATACTTTGTGTGTGTTGTGGATCGCTCCATGTACAGTATGTGTGACGCAAATGGCTTGACTGCTCGACGCATAGATTTTCTTGACCCGCGCACGCGGTCCTCGACTGTGTGCATCGCTCACGCATAAAAAAGTTGTTTGTGCATGCATCAAACACACTCCTATTCACTTACAGTCAGAAGAGTATACTCACAAAAAAGATAATTTGATCTTATGCAAATGAGCTTTGCGGCAAACTTGTCCATTGTTGCCAATGTTTGCCAGAGGTTCACCACTACTGGCAAAGAGCTGCAAACTTCTGGCAAACATTTGCAGCGAATCAAAAGCTAATTTCCATGTGAAAATATCGAGCGACATATTTGCTGTAAATTTGCAGGTAAGATTATAGCAAGATTGTAGCTAGTTTAGATTTTTTGTAAGGGTGCGCTTTAATTACAATTTTGTGGTAGCATTCATGTGCAATCAATTTGTAAAATTTTTTATTTCCACAAGACTTGAACGCACCAATACTAGTGTAGTTTTGGCATTTACCAACAGAGATTAACTGCTCATGCTTACCGGCCAAAACTCTAAGCGTCCCACAAGACTACAAGGAACACCCATTTCACAACACACCTAATGCAAGTCACCTTGGAACATAAAATGATTCTATTGGCTGAGAGAACTTTAAAGTTATATTCAATCTGTGTATGATTCATATTGTCTAAACTGTGCAAACAACATGACAAAAATGAATTTTAAATGATATGTCACGTATCATATTATTTATCTGAAGATAGCCTATGCATGGTAAAATAGCGTTTTCTCCAGTAAGCCTGCGAGCTAAGCGGTTAGCCTGTTAGCTTAGCATACCACTAACTTCTTCTACTTTTCATTTTCATCACGTTTCGACTTACTATCGCCACCTAGTGATACAGCAGTGTAAACCTTTAAATTTTTTAATCTTTGTGGTTAGGGTTTGGTATAGGACCAGTTTAAACTTAGGTTTAGGGTACCTGTTGGACTAAGTAAATGTAACAAACATTGAATAAATGTGACATCCAACTGTTGAAAGACCTTAGCGAGCATTTATTTGAAGGGGGTGTAACTAGTAGTGGCTGTGTCTTGTAGAAGGTGTGCCTTAGTAGTCTTGAAGAACGCAGACAGACCCTTCTCAATGGGTTGGGAATGTTTTACCTTGACTTTAATAGCTTAAGAGCACCTATATATATATATATATATATATATATATATATATATATATTTTCCAATTGATGTGTTAAACATATTGCATTGTTCACTAAATGACAAGCAACCAAGTAACCATTTGATAACAAATGATTCAGGTCACGTTCATGTCACAGTACCATGCGTGAAGGTATCTCTGTAAAAAATCATAAAATCACATATATCACATAAGTGCTTTACGTGCGTTGAATAGCAGTGGTTTCGATGACACTGGTGTCAAGTCAAAACTATTTGACTTTCAGGTGCCGCAGCAGACGTTGAAGACACCAGGGACACTCATTGACATGCACATGACTGTACGTGCATGCAAAACATGGGGAACAATAGATTGCTAATGCATGGGTGAAAACCTGTGTGTGTGTGTGTGTGTGTGTGTGTGTACCAGGTCCATTGCTCAATGTAAAGTGAACTAGAAAGTGAGTCAAATTAAATTAGGAAATGTTTTGAAAGTCAAAATTAAATGCAGCTTGCAACAGAGGCCAACCAATAGTGTATTTTGCTGCTACCAATAAATAAAGTGGTGGAAAACGCAGATAACCGATGAATCGGTCAATAGTTTAATTTGTTTTATAAATGGTTAAAAAATTTCTTTGTCTTTCCTTACTATTACGGGCATAGACCAGAGACTCTACAATTTATAAAATCCAAGATGAAGCTTATTGTTCAACCAAAATCCCAATAATAACCAGAAAAAAAAAGAGATGATTTGTTGAATAATTTCAGACTTTTAATTATAAACAAGCCTGAAACCCCCTAGGAACTCTTATATTTAATGGAGACTTCGCTCCATTAAAATGCTCTGTAGTTAAGTATTACTAAGCATTTTATGGCCTATATATAGACCAGATGAAGGGATTTGTATACATTTCACCAGATTCAATTAGGAATAATGTTTATTATTATTCACAAGATATGAAGTTGGAGACGTGGTGTAGCCTGTTCTGACAGGGCATGTTTCCATAAACTCACATTTTTCTTTGCAACCATTCGCTTCAATTTACAACAATTGATTGTCTAATCAAAATAACTAAATGTTAAGTGACGATAAAAATATGGATGAATATTGTCAAGGATGAAATATTTTCGATACAGCAAATCTAGATACAGTTTTATTTCACCTCTGCCCAGCTGTTCTACTGTAGAATCATCCAGCGCCAGCCACAGAGTAACACAGAGAAGTAAAACAAAGAACCCGATAGTTCCAAATAGCAACTATCAGCACTGATTAATCATAAAACCGATACATTATATCAGTCTACTTCTAGCTAACAACTAATTTTACTAATGCAATCTGACGTATTTCCAAGTCAAATATAATTTTTACATTTTTTTTATTAAATTAAAAAAGTAGAGCACGACTTTATTTATTTTTTCAAATCAGGTTTTGATTAGATTGTGAAAAGTGGGCGTTCCATACCAGAACTGAGCCAAGTGGTAGGGGAGGAGAGGTTGAAAAGGAAGAGCTGTTTCTGACGTCAGCCAAAAAGGAAAGTCGTTTATGATTCATGTCAAGATTGAAAACATGATTTGTATTTGGAATAATGTGCACTGATGAATCAAGCACAATTATGAATGTGTATTAGGAAGGTAAAGGGGGTTGAGAACAAATAAACAAATGGGAAAAACACTTAAACAGGAGAATTCCAAATGTTCTCATTATAAAACAACCATCAAGTCGTCAGTTTGCACCGAGTGAGGCTACAAAGAAATAATTAGAGTAATAAGGAATAATTAAAAACCAATTCAATTTAGAAACACCAAGCACTGTGAAGATTATCAGGGCTCTGAAACTCATGAAAAACACAAACACATAAAGAAACAACATGGACAGGTATAAAAAAAATAAAAAAGTAGGAGGCGAGGACAGGCTCAGATCAAGAATCTGCAGTGGGCTGATGCAGTAAGTCAAAGATCAACAGCATTTTATTGAGATTTTGTCTCGCCACAGAGACACCACTGCACCAAGGGGAAAATAACAGATAAATACAATTTCATCTCCTTATACAAAAGCCAAATAGCTATGGCCACAACCACCTCTCCTTTAAAAAAGAAAGAAAAACAAACAAACATGGAGATCTGAATCTGGTATGCATAAGCGGAAGACTCGATTCATTTTGATGGTTGTTAACTCTGTACACTAAACGGAGTCCTCGCGCCCCCTGCCGGCTCTGTGTTGTTATCACTGCAGTAGTTGAGCTAAAAACATCAAACTCACTGAAGCTATGCCTTCATATCTTTTGAAAAGATTACTTGAAATATATATAAAAAATATGATTAGGCGTCAACACCACAGTGACCACTGTATTTAAATCAATTTATTTCAAAAGGGTCCAAAACTGCAGCAACATTTGTATTTCCTGCATTCTAGTCAACTCCCGTTAGCAAATATTATTCTAAGTCTGCTGGTAAGATTTTTAAATGAATACATATATACTGCTATTTCGACTTGCTGTTTATAGCACCCGCCACGTGGATTGACTTTAAATAACCACTATACATTTACCACTGACCTCACTTGTAAATATTTTTCGAAACACTGATGTGTCTGGAAGATAACCGTCAGATTGCTAAAGTCTCGCGTGACTAACGTTTGCTGTTGCGAAAAGTAGGGTTAGGGCTAGATTTTAGGTGTAGGGCTTCTTCGGGACAACATAATAAATTTAGCATGTGAACGTCGCATTCGACACTCGCGAGACTTTTGTTATCCGAATGGTTACCTTCTAGTCACGACCGCGAAACACCTGTATCACTCCGCAGAACTAGTAAGCATATTAATGTCAGGAACTATTTTTCAAACGGAAGGATGACACTTAAAGTAAAATTTGAATGAACATTTATTTTTAGTATTTTTATCATGTTCTACAAAAGTCAGAATGTACCGAAGCTGTGCTGATAATATATAAACAATTAACATTATAGCAGTACCATATTGTTTCTGTATTATTACGATGTTGGGTAGAATATTGCTCAAATTTAATCTGGAAGCAATAACAAACTACACGCCTAAAATTGTCATTTTATATGTCATTTGCATTAATATGCAAATGAGGCAGATAAATATTTTAAGTAACACTAACCTTTTTAGGTTAGACTAGTAAAAAAAATAATAATAATAATAATAAATATATATATATATATATATATATATATTACACACTCATACATATACACACACAATGTGTGTTGATAGAAGGAATTCATCATTTACTCATTCACAACATTTTTATTTCTGTTGGGGAAAGATCACATTGATGTTATACATTAACCTGTATCTTCACAAAACTACAACTACTAGTGATTTTCAGGACCTTTATTGAAATTCAAAATGCATGTAATATTAACCTAAATTCAATCTCAACACACAAGAAACTAACAAAACAACTACATTTGAGTGCTTGTTGAAACCCAGAAGAGGTCAATATGGAGCACAGCATCTAAAACAGCACTTTAGATTAAGAGATATGTTTTTGCAGAGATTCAATAAAAAAAAAAGCCATTCCATAACAAATTAAGATGATCTAATGCCTTACTCTACAAGACTCTGTAACTATTTGATGCAAATTTAAACCAACAAATATAGAGAAACAAGGTCGCAGGTTTGTGCAAATGACAATAAAACAGATGGAATTAATTAGCATGTGTTAAATGGACAAAAAAAAAAAACTGTTCCTTTTGGCATATCACAAAATCCATTGCCAAAATATGAGCAAAACAACCCCTCTGTCTGAATCAACAATCTGTGCAGAATCTGCAAAAAGTCTCAGTTCTAGGCATGAACGAATGGGATTATCATCTACAGATGTCAATAATAACATAACGCTTCCAGCTAATTGTTTCAACAGGTGATCTGAAATCAACGAACATTTACAGACAGCTGTAAATTGGGAAGACAGCAGACGAGATCTAAATCCAATAAACCCATCATATACGTGTAAATGGCAAATAAATAAAAAAAAAAAAGAACCTTCGTATCCATTTTTGCTTGTTCAAAGAAACAAAAAAAATCTCTATATGAATCTGGTATATAAAGCGTTTTTCATGGGGAGTTTTGGGAGAAGTGTGGCGGCAAAGCTTTTGTGCAGCAGTTAGGCCTTTGACACTGGAAGTAGTAGGAGAAAGCATTTTCCGGAATTCTTGATATCTACTGTACAATTCAGAAAAGCAGGACACAGCTCTTTGCCCTTAAGATCCGTTCTCGCTTTTTGCTTGTTTGGAGGCCGGCTCTCCATGATCTTGATTGTCAGACTCAAGTGCTCTCTTCTTCGGACTAGCATGTTCTGTGGAAGGAGAAAACAACAATTACAATTTTTACACATATAGACCCTTAATTATACAGGGCTTCCTTAAGACAAACAAGACTTTGAGACAACCAAACTACTAGTTGATTGTGAAAAAGTAGTTTAATTCCTTGCCATTTAGGCATATAAAAGAATGTAACATAAAACATCAAGAAAATGTTAAAGTTGGCTTAAAGATATAATTCACTGGCCATTGTTCAAGCAGATGAGGACAACAAACTCTCCCATTTTACCTTCATCTGCCTCCTCATCGCTGTCAAACTTGGTCTTCTTTCCCCGGAACTGTGTCTGTTCTCTTCCTCCTCTGTCTCTGCGACCTCCTCTGCCTCTTCCACGACCCCTGTGACCTCCTGAAATCACAGGTTATGAGGTAACGAGAGCAAATGCGCTAAACAGGGAGATTAAACAGATTAAAAGGCTTTTAACCTCTTCAACTCTGCGGGTCCAAAAGGGGGCGCTATGTTGCAAAAAGAGTTTCGCTTAAAATGTTCAAGTCCCCGAATGCATAAGTCAAGCATATTTGGTCTCATTTGATAGCTTAGAGCTTTACATAGATTACCATCACTTCTGCATTTATGTTACATAAAATAACAAAATAAAGCTTGAAAACTTTTGACGCAAATAAGCGCCACCTAGAGGTCATGAGGTAGAAATGTTTAAATTAAAATAAAAGTCTTTCATATAAAACATACACTCACCTAAAGGATTATTAGGAAACACCATACTAATACTGTGTTTGACCCCCCTTTCGCCTTCAGAACTGCCTTAATTCTACGTGGCATTGATTCAACAAGGTGCTGAAAGCATTCTTCAGAAATGTTGGCCCATATTGATAGGATAGCATCTTGCAGTTGATGGAGATTTGTGGGATGCACATCCAGGGCACGAAGCTCCCGTTACACCACATCCCAAAGATGCTCTATTGGGTTGAGATCTGGTGACTGTGGGGGCCATTTTAGTACAGTGAACTCATTGTCATGTTCAAGAAACCAATTTGAAATGATTCGAGCTTTGTGACATGGTGCATTATCCTGCTAGAAGTAGCCATCAGAGGATGGGTACATGGTGGCCATAAAGGGATGGACATGGTCAGAAACAATGCTCAGGTAGGCCGTGGCATATAAACGATGCCCAATTGGCACTAAGGGGCCTAAAGTGTGCCAAGAAAACATCCCCCACACCATTACACCACCACCACCAGCCTGCACAGTGGTAACAAGGCATGATGGATCCATGTTCTCATTCTGTTTACGCCAAATTCTGACTCTACCATCTGAATGTCTCAACAGAAATCGAGACTCATCAGACCAGGCAACATTTTTCCAGTCTTCAACTGTCCAATTTTGGTGAGCTCTTGCAAATTGTAGCCTCTTTTTCCTATTTGTAGTGGAGATGAGTGATACCCGGTGGGGTCTTCTGCTGTTGTAGCCCATCCGCTTCAAGATTGTGCTTCACAAATGCTTTGCTGCATACCTCGGTTGTAACGAGTGGTTATTTCAGTCAAAGTTGCTCTTCTATCAGCTTGAATCAGTCGGCCCATTCTCCTCTGACCTCTAGCATCAACAAGGCATTTTCGCCCACAGGACTGCCGCATACTGGATGTTTTTCCCTTTTCACACCATTCTTTGTAAACCCTAGAAATGGTTGTGCGTGAAAATCCCAGTAACTGAGCAGATTGTGAAATACTCAGACCGGCCCGTCTGGCACCAACAACCATGCCACGCTCAAAATTGCTTAAATCACCTTTCTTTCCCATTCTGACATTCAGTTTGGAGTTCAGGAGATTGTCTTGACCAGGACCACACCCCTAAATGCATTGAAGCAACTGCCATGTGATTGGTTGATTAGATAATTGCATTAATGAGAAATTGAACAGGTGTTCCTAATAATCCTTTAGGTGAGTGTATATAGACAATTACATTATCGCAAAGGGGAGGATCGCAGTTTTCTAATGACACCAAGATTGACTAAAGCTTCTAGTCCACTCAGATGAGAAGATATTTGATGAAATAATGGGGGTGCTGCATGAACTGAAAATTTGACTGAATGTTTATGGACGAACAGATCTTTGAGTGCTAAAATGCATTTAGAGCACTTTACTCCACAATATGTGTAAATGGTTAGCTTTTAAATTAAAATGTGGAAAAAAAAAACAAAAAAACAAACAAACAGGCAGCAGCCCAAAAATGCACCAGAGTTGAACAGTTTAAGTGTCTTGTTTTGGCTCCTGTTGTTTACCTCTGCCTCCCCTGCGTTTGTTTATCGACTCTTGCTGATCCTCGATGATTTTCTTCAGCATCTCCAGTTCTGTGTCTCCCTCGAGCACCTCCCACTGAACGACCTTGCCTTTGACCTTCAGCTCCTCTTCCCCTTCCTGAGCATCACGGGCTTTCTGCAGGGCCTCTTTGGCATTTGTGTGGAACAGGATGGTGCCCTGAGGAGGATAACAAAGACCCAAATCAATGGAAGAAAAAATCTTTAAGTACTAACTTAAACTGCCAATGGGGAAGTGTTGTTTAAAGTTATTTAATTTTAGACTAACAAATGTCTCCTCTGGGGTCTGACTGTCTTTACCAATAACATTGAATCCTAACCAGACGTGCCACGAAGCCACAAATGAGAAATAACTTCTCTTCCAACTTAACTCAAGAGTTTAAATGGCCACAAGTGAAACAAGCTTAATGACATTTTCAAGACAATTAGAAAATGTACTATTGTTATATTTAGAAATGTTATTTTTCTTACACCGATCAGCCACAACATTAAAACCTCCTGCCTAATACTGAGTAGGTCCCTCTCGTGCCACCAAAACAGCATCTCCGAATCGCTTTCTGAAATGACATTCTTCTCACCACAATTGTACAGAGCGGTTATCTGAGTTACAGTAGAGTTCGTCAGTTCGAACCAGTCAGGCCATTCTCTGTTGACCTCTCTCATCAACAAGGTATTTCTGTCCACAGAACTGCCCCTGTGGATGTTTTTTGTTTTTGGCACCATTCGGAGTAAATTCTAGAGACTGTTGTGTGTGAAAATCCCAGGAGATTTTCTCAGAAAATTACAGCAGTTACAGAAATACTCAAATCAGCCCGTCTGGCACCAACAATCATCCATGCGATTATCTAATCAGCCAATCGTGTGGCAGCGGTGCAGTGCATAAAAACATTCAGATACAGGTCAGGAGCTTTAGTTAAAGGTGCAGTATGTAAGAGTCAGAAACTCTTGTTATTAATGACACCTGTGGCCGTTAAGTGAACTGCAGCCAGCTGCCTGTTGCTCGTGATCACGCACACACTCCATAGGGACACGAGCATCAACCAAAACAAAGAGACTGAACGTGATTCCCCGGCATCATGCTGACAGGTGAGGTAGCAGAATTAAAGTTACACAGTTATGATGGTTTTACTAGAAACTTTGAGACTGTATATTATATTTGACTCTCCAGTGCTGGATCAGGGCTAAAACAAAGTGTGGATATAGTGTAGATCTGACTATGCGAGACTATAGTTTGAAGTAGTCGCTTTTCTTTGCATGATACATTGACTGCATTTATACGATATGTCGGCATTAGCTAGCCAGATTTATCAATCGCTGTTAATAGCTAAGTAGCTGTTTATAATTAGACTGTATTTATTAATATGTTGACAGTTCAGTATTGATGCGATTCCATCACAAATGTAATTTTGATATATCAATGTGCAATTGTTTTATAATAAAATGTATATATTTTCTGTATAACCAAGTTACATTATACTAATGAATGGGTCTTTTTGCATTATCTTGAACATTGACTTGCATTCATTTAATGTATTATTGTAGTTTACCTTGTTGAACAATTACAGATTAACATTGACATTAACTTGACTTAGTATAAAGAGAAGATTGTTGAAATTATCTGAATGTTAGGAAGCACGGTAGCTTGCAATTTGTCAGTGTTAGCAGGCAAGATCAAGTTAGCTAAAATTACACAGATCAATCCTTATGGCACTATATTTCACATGCTTTGCAGTTATGTAAGCTTACCTATCCAATAAGACGAATGACAATTTAGGGTCGGTTTTGATCCCCAAAACTGAACTAAGGTCCCTCCAGGAATCAAATGCCCTGCCGATGTTCAATCTAGTTTTGCTCGACCACAATCACGTTCCTGCTTAGCCAGATGGGAATTAATAGATAAATGTTTTTAGTTTTTTTTGCTTACATGTAGTTTGTGTAGGAATTGGTGTTGTGCTGGGAGCTGGACGATTGCTGGATTCCATCTCTAAGATAACGTTACCTAGTGTTGCAGACTGTCTGTTGACGCTGTTGAATAGCGGAAGCACTTAGGCAAGGCTCTCAGAAGTGCGCATAAAAATCACATCCTTTGGTTTTTTCCGGCAAAAGCAACCCGCTCCCTTCGCATGAAAAGCAGTCTACAGGCTTTAATAGGCAACCTAGGAAGTCCGGGAAGGGCTCGTTTTTTAAGTTGCGTTAAAAGCCGTTCACAATTGGCACAAAAAAGGCGAATATTACATGAAAATGTTTACATATTGCACCTTGCTTGTATGTTCACATCAACCATCAGAATAGGGGGAAAATGTGATCTCAGTGATTTGGAGTGTGGCATGATTGTTGGTGCCAGACGGGCATTGATTATTTCTGTTACTGATGATCTCCTGGGATTTTCATGCACAACAGTCTCAAGAATTTACTCCAAATGGCCAAAAAAAAAAATATGAATGTTTAGATTATATTTTAACTAGTGTTTATGCTACCTCATTATCAACAAAGCTTGTGATTGCAAATATGTGTTCAGGTTAAATGAGTAAAATGCACTTTAAATATGCCCATATTAGAAAATCAGCATATTATAATGATTTCTGAAGGATCATGTGACACTGAAGACTGCAGTAATGATGCTGAAAATTCAGCACAAATTGCATTTTACAATATATTCAAATTCAAATCTGTTCTTTTAAATTGTAAAAATAGTTCAAAATATCACTGTTTTTACTGTATTTTGTATCAAATAAATGCAGTCTCGGTGAACAAGAGACTTCTTTTAACTCTTTCCCCGCCAGCGTTTTTAAAAAAAGTTGCCAGCCACCGCCAGGGTTTTTGACGATTTTCGCTAAACTTTAATGGCCCGCAGAATATTTTCTTCCATGAATATATGAAGATGCTATATATCAAAATAAAGATCTGAGCCTCTGCTTTTAGGCAAAAAAAAAAAAAACATTTGTTCTTTTTTTATTGCCACTTGAACAGAGGTAGGTTTTGTCAAAAACAACATTTCGGACAAAAAGCTGAGAAAAAGGCATTTTTATCAAACAAGTGCTTTAGTATTAGTATGGTGTTCCACTTCACGTTTGAGACGATCGCAGTCTGCTTCTTTGATCAAAGAGTTGCGTACTCTTTCAAAACATGCGCGCGGGTCTTCCTTACCATATACCACCTAAAACACGGATACCCGGAAAATTCCGTGTTTGGCGGGGAAGCGTTTTTTCATAAAACCCGTAAAATTCCGTGTTTGGCGGGGAAAGAGTTAAACGGTAGTGTAGGTCTAAAATTAAGTAAAGTCTTTATGTAAAGAAAATGTACAGTCAGATTACTACTTTTAACTTAAAACTTGATTTTGATCATTAAGTCTCCTCACATTCATTCTCTATCCCTGATTGATAGGCACAGGGGAGGGGTCTTTGTCTCCACAGGTGTGAAATACATCCATATTCATGATAGTTCACGCCTCCTCGCATATGACCTTTCTAACACAAAGCGTCTTACAAAAGTTAAATTACTATATTGTTTTGTATGAATAAGTGATCAGGATGGTTTTCACATCATTTTGTAGCAAAAACTCTAGGCTACAAGATCCAGTTCTCAAAAGGCTGGTGGACAAATGTTTAGTATGTGTTATATGGCCTTATTTAAATGACTCAAAAACCACGCATAAACATTATTTTCTCAAAAATACAAACATGTACACACATGTTGCTCACATATTATTGTAGCCCAGTTTGTGTTGAATACAGTGTTATCAGACTTTAGCCATTAATGTGTTTTTAAGCAACTGAAAAAGGCACAAATGTCAAGGCATGTCAAAACTTCTCCAGGGCCCAAAACACCCTCAGACCCCAGAGGGTTAAGGGCAAACCTGTTGAAGTGTTTACCAAATAAATTATTCGGCATTATTTGGCAGTAATATTTTTTTCTGAACAAAGCAAAAACCGAATCGTACCGAAACAGTGACCCTAAAACAATTATACAAACCGAACCATGAGAAATTCTAACCTTTACACCCCTAGTACACCCATATGGGATACTGATAATTCACCATAGTTGCACAGAAAATCAACATGATATAGTATTTATTTGTATGAATATGGCATTTATTTGTACTGTGATATTAAACTTATATTGATCTGAAATAATCAAAAATATGATTTACGGAAGCGCATATATTCATTGCAACATTTTTACATATCTCGGGTAACTACTGACCCAATACTCTTGGTAATTCAGCATTTAGAACAAATATATTTCTTGCAAATGTATTGTTAGATGATTCATAAGAGGAAGGTTGAGGAATACTATAGAAGTGGGGGCATAACTCCAAAAAATGGTTGAAGTAAAGGAGGTGGAATAAGGGCCTGGGTCACAAAAACCCAAGGTATGTATTTTAGGGTTTTGCCAAGTTTGAAAAACAAAGGAATCACAATACGAAAGACAAGCAAACTAGATCTCTAACAAGCAGATAGAAATAATAAAAACAGATTAATCTTTTGATTGTATCTTATTGCCACATATATCTATCTACCTGTTATACATTCTCTCATGTTACAAATTAAACATGCCAACTTAATACTCCAAGAGTCTATATAATACATACAATCAAATAGAAATCCCAACCAACAAACCCCATCTTCAGTCTGAACCATTATTAGATACAGTAATACGGCTAACGAAAGAAGAGTTGTTAAGGACTTAATGATAGCACAGCAACAATGCACATTGGACAAACCACCATGTTTGTGGTATACAAAGGCACTTTAATATAACTGACACAAAATAAAAAACATTTATACAAAAATGTCACAGAATGATAATGGGAAGGAATGTATGCAGCATGTCTGATCTCTCACCTCTTTAGCTCCTCTAGTGAAATCAATCCATCTGATCTGGGCATGATCAGAGAAGACTTTGTGAAAATCTTCTCTTGAGATATCACTTAAATCACCGGTGAACTTCAAAAGGCAACCTCTCTGATCATCGAGGGATTTCTGTGTGAACAGAAGAGTGATATATTCCCATAAGGTCAATGCAGTAACCATTATGAAGGGAAAAAAGCACCTTTCTCAACAGCTGGCCATTCAAAAAGGTAGCTGAAACATTTATTAAAAATAAATCAATACAAATTTATTTCATTATATTATAGTAGGGGCAGTGAGTGAGTCTGCCAAATTTCTGCTGAGCAACTGCCATTGAGATGTGAATGCTAACTGATTTTTTCATTTATAATAGGCCTTGTAATTTATTGACACCATCAAACTAGTGGACATGTCTTTTTTTTTATTTGTGTGTTGCATGATAACTCACCAGCTCGTTCTCTTCAGCTTGTTTTTGCTTGTCCTCCTTTTCACTAAAATGCACATTTTCCCATTATAACATCTCTCGTCATTGTATTCTTAAAATGTTTTGAAGGGAACATTTCTTTTTTTGCCTCACCATTTTGCTTTAGCCTTTGCGTCAACACGATGCTGCTTCCTCTCGGTCATCTTTTTAGAAAAATAGGCCTCTCTACAGACAGGTCAAATGTTAACACAACTCTTAAACCAGTATATTCAGTTCCAAAGTCAACAAGAGCATGGAATGCACAAAAGCTAAATGAGGAAGTGCTCCATTCATTCAAACAGCATGTAAAAACACCTACTTCATCAAGACGATCATCTCGTTTCCTTTGTACTCCTTCACATCAGCACGCGCGACAAAGTCCTTCGCGGCTTCTTCAGATTCTAGAACCGCAAAGATGGAGCCCTGAAGACAACAACAACAGCTTTATTACAAATTACGTCAAAAGTACAGGTACATACCATGTCAATACAAAAATAATATACATGTGCATGATTAGAGGTAGATAGATGCAGACAGACAGATAGACCGATAGATAGCTTTGTTCTGAAGCTTTACTTTTAATCTAATGTAAATGTCTTACTTTGAAAGTCTTCAGTGGTCCTTTCCTCATGTAGATGTTCTCAGCTGTTACTTTATCAGAGAGCCACTCTTTAATCTCATCCAGCGTAGTGTCAAGAGGAAAACCTTTCTGTAGCATTAAAACATTAGTCAACAAAATACGGCAAGCCAAAGTTTAAGAGACATTGAAATAATATAATATTTATATTAATATTTAATAATTTATTATATTAAATATTTATATTCAATTATATTAAATATGTTTTAGAGCAGAAGCAAGATAAGGAGGTAGAGGAGTCAAAATTAATTTAGGGCACTATGAAAGAATTTAATTAACCATAAAATGTGGAATGTGATACGTCATAATGTAGGGGCGGACTGGGACTAAAAAGTGGCCCTGGACATTCCACCAAACCAAGTCCGCAACACACCGCCTCATTGATTTCATTTTCCGGCTCAATAAATTTTTTTTTTTTAGTTGAAATAAAAAAAACTGACTGCTAAGTTTTGCAAAGTCACAATTGCAAAAATTTTCATAATTTGAAAACATATAAAACCACTGTAAATGTGACGAGTGATTGTTTTAGAGAATGCACTAAAAATAAGTACTTTATAGCTCAGACAAATAGCATGTCTGAAAACATCTGCATGTTGGGAAAAAAAAGTTTGATTAAAATGTGCATGAAAGCACAAGGTAAAGTATTATAGGTGCTGTGACAACTCAACATTTCTTCAAAGTTTTTAAGATCTTAAATCACCTCTCAACTTTTTTTAGAAGTGCAAATAAACTATTGTTTTAGTTAATATGAGGTTGTGGAAACAACAAGTATAGTAATGATATATATATATATATATATATATATATAGCTATACAAGATCATACAATGTTGTTTAAAATAGTTTAATAAATACATTTCATATAAAATTAAAAATAAAAGCCATTGTATTGGCTTACTTTGTTAAGGGGTCCACGCAGGCATGTTGGAGCCCAGGGTGGCCGCCTACATGACACTTAGGGTGGGCCGGTACTTGCGTAGCAGCCTATCGGGAAAACGCCCTGTGCTCCAGATTGCCAGTCCACCCCTAGTCATAATGTGATTATAAAACTGCAAGAGGCTGAGATTTAATGACGTAAATCTACAGTTTGCATGTGCTGCACTCTCCAAAGTGAATGTGTGAAACCGGCTGCTCGTACACTAAATAATAGAGTCTGACGATATTGATAACTAAGGTGGTTCAAAAAGTCGCCAAAACCGCCAACATGTCCATTGCTTGCTTCTGTGTATGATTTATAAAAAATTGAAAAACAGCTTTGTTTTTTATGCTTCTGAGAGGGCCAATGTGAAGTTGACCGTTTAGGTTTACAGACGTATAAAACAGCAATAAAATAATTTAGGAACACAGCTCGTTTTGGATGTGTAGCCTACATAAAAAAATACGATATGTAGTTGATCCACCCCAAATAAGTATTTAATGTAAATTCTATTGATCAAAATTAACTATAATTGAAAAAAGAATTAATTGACAATAATGAATTTTGTCATAATTTTTCAGACCTAATTCAAGCACTCGCACAAGCAAGAGAGCTAATGTACTGAATAAAAGTTGTCATCAAATGCATTAATACTGTGATGCTTGGTTGACAAAAAAAAAAAAAAACTCCAAACTGTGAATGTGCTTTGAGAATCTGTATAAAATTGTATTTGAAGAAAATAATACAATGGATTGTTGACAAGCAATTAACTGTTTTTTTTTATTTGAATTAAGTTTTATAAATTAATTTGATTAGACCGTCTTTTGATGATAAAAATGAATTAAAATACAAAATTCAGAATACAATGGAATTTCGCAATTGTAATATGCGACTATTAATGTCATTATTCTCATTTGCTTACTATATAGATGGATTTGTGTTTGAGTGTGTCTCTGTATTCCTCATTGTTCTCAGGAAGGGGTTTGTTCAGACTTCGCCTAATTTTGGTTTTGTCCTCACTGAGCTCCAGCAAACCAGTTTTGGATTTCTGTAGCGACTGGACTATGACAGCTGCGTCAGACGTGAGACTTTTCAGTCTGTGAAAACAAAGAAAATTAGTGATTTTGAGAGGATGAAAACCAATTATGAAAAATATAACATTAGAAAAAAAGAATAGTTTACCTACAAATTTTAATTCTTTCATTATTTACTCACCATCACATTTCAGACAGCGATGCTATTTTCTGTGGAATACTAAAGGTAAATCTCTAATTCCCACTACTTAGTAGGTCCTCGTGGTGGCGTGGTTAATCACCTCAATCCGGGTGGCGGAGGACAAGTCTCAGTTGTCTCCACTTCTGAGACAGTCAATCCGCGCATCTTATCACGTGGCTCGCTGTGCACGACACCGCTGAGACTCACAGCATGTGGAGGCTCATGCTACTCTCCGCGATCCACACACAACTTACCACACGCCCCATTGAGAGCAAGAACACCAAATCGCGACCACAAGGTTACCCCATGTGACTACCCTCCCTAGCAACCGGGCCAATTTGGTTGCTAAGGAGACCTGGCTGGAGTCACTCAGCACGCCCTAGAATCGAGCTTGTGACTCCAGGGTTGGTAGTCAGGGTTGGTAGTCAGCGTCAATACTCTCTGAGCTACCCAGGCCCCCTAAAGGTGCATTTTTTTATTATCTTCATGCAGTACTTTTCAATTAAATGACAGTTGATTGTGTCCTCGGCTGTCAAGCACCAAAAAAGCATCACAAATGTGACTTTCTTATTTTTACTCATGATCAGACTTACACTCACCTAAAGGATTATTAGGAACACCTGTTCAATTTCTCATTAATGCAATTATCTAATCAACCAATCACTTGGCAGTTGCTTCAATGCATTTAGGGGTGTGGTCCTGGTCAAGATAATCTCCTGAACTCCAAACTGAATGTCAGAATGGGAAAGAAAGGAAATTTAAGCAATTTTGAGCGTGGCATGGTTGTTGGTGCCAGACGGGCCGGTCTGAGTATTTCACAATCTGCTCAGTTACTGGGATTTTCACGCACAACCATTTCTAGGGTTTACAAAGAATGGTGTGAAAAGGGAAAACATCCAGTATGCGGCAGTCCTGTGGGCTGAAAATGCCTTGTTGATGCTAGAGGTCAGAGGAGAATGGGCCGACTGATTCAAGCTGATAGAAGAGCAACTTTGCCTGAAATAACCACTCGTTACAACCGAGGTATGCAGCAAAGCATTTGTGAAGCCACAACACGCAAAACCTTGAGGCGGATGGGCTACAACAGCAGAAGACCCCACCGGGTACCACTCATCTCCACTACAAATAGGAAAAAGAGGCTACAATTTGCAAGAGCTCACCAAAATTGGACAGTTGAAGACTGGAAAAATGTTGCCTGTCTGATGAGTCTCGATTTCTGTTGAGACATTCAGATGGTAGAGTCAGAATTTGGCGTAAACAGAATGAGAACATGGATCCATCATGCCTTGTTACCACTGTGCAGGCTGGTGGTGGTGGTGTAATGGTGTGGGGGATGTTTTCTTGGCACACTTTAGGCCCCTTAGTGCCAATTGGGCATCGTTTAAATGCCACGGCCTACCTGAGCATTGTTTCTAACCATGTCCATCCCTTTACGGCCACCATGTACCCATCCTCTGATGGCTACTTCCAGCAGGATAATGCACCATGTCACAAAGCTCGAATCATTTCAAATTGGTTTCTTGAACATGACAATGAGTTCACTGTACTAAAATGGCCCCCACAGTCACCAGATCTCAACCCAATAGAGCATCTTTGGGATGTGGTGTAACGGGAGCTTCGTGCCCTGGATGTGCATCCCACAAATCTCCATCAACTGCAAGATGCTATCCTATCAATATGGGCCAACATTTCTAAAGAATGCTTTCAGCACCTCGTTGAATCAATGCCACGTAGATTTAAGGCAGTTCTGAAGGCGAAAGGGGGTCAAACACAGTATTAGTATGGTGTTTCCTAATAATCCTTTAGGTGAGTGTATATGTAATATTGATTACTTCTTCATGGCGTTTCTTGTCATTTTTCTGAGCTTGACAGCAGGTATCTATGAACTGTCATTAAATAAAAAGGAGCATGTCAAGTAATTCAAATTTCTTCTTTTGCATTCACTAAAAATGATGAGTGTGAGTAAATAAAGGCCATTTTCCAGAGACTACTCTCACTTGACATCATTAAGCCAAGCTTTATATAAAAATGTACCATTACCATTCATCTAGAAATATGACGCATTTCCCATTACCTATTAAATTTGAGCATGGTCTCGAGAGTGACCCAGCCATCATCTAACTGCACCTGCTCCTTTAAGAACTTGTCTCGGGGGAGATTGTGGTCACCAAAATAGTACTGAAAACAGACAGAAATATTTGCATTCATAACATTAATATGAATTAATTTCAAAGGGGAGAAGAATTTAACATGACCATTTTCACACCTCGATCTGTTCTGCCACCTTCTTCTCCAATGGAGACATTTCCTGGTTATCTGCCATCTCTGTAAAGATGATAAATGACAAAAATCTATTACTACAGTGCACATCCGCGCTTTCAATAAATTAATAACATTAAACTCTATTACATTAAATAACGCTTTGATTTAGTTAGTCAACTACACTCAAATATTTTATTACCATTTTAAATATTTTAGAAGTAGTCCTTTAAACTAAAAATATGTGTATAAGCATTTTGTCTTTGAAATCATCCTATGGGACAGAAAAGTTCCATTAATTGAAGAATCACCCATATTTATTCACCTTTTGATAATTACATAAGCTTATTAATGGCTTATTAATGACATGTATTAAAAAGAGTGTCATGCATTGGGATAAAAGGTATGTAATGCAGTGTGGTGCTCAAACCACGTGTGAATACAAATGAGCACACGCGCGCTGTTTTATTTTAACATTCAGTGCTCATTGTTGAAGTCAATATGCACAGTGATAAATCAGACCGAATATAATCTCGTTTTAGTGTGTATTGTCACTCTATACGTGTTAATACATGTAAGCCACGCGAGCCACGTGTTACAGAATTACACTGATCAGCTATCTCAAGCTGAATGTGTAATCGTTCATTTTGGGTCCGTTCTGAACGGAAACCACCACGACGCTGTAAAAATAAATACATAAAATCATAAGAACAAGTTTCAAGAACACGATACTCACTTTTCCTGCTTTCTGACCTGTCTGATCTAAACGAAATGCGGCTACTCTCCCACAAGGAATCTTTTTCCTGTGAACCAAATGTGCGGTGTCGCGTTGTTATGATATCACATATGAACAGGACACGGAATCATGGGAAATTGAGTTCAACATGGAATTCATTCGTTGGCTGCCAAAAGTTTGGAATAATGTACAGATTTTTTCCTTATGGAAATAAATTGGTTCTTTTATTCACCAAAGTGGCATTCAACTGATCACAATGTATAGTCAGGACATTAATTACGTGAAAAATTACTATTACAATTTGAAAAAAATATTCAGAAATTACTAACTACTTCCAGAAATGATAAAAAATCCTCCACATGCAGCAATGACAGCTTTGCACATCCGTGGCATTCTAGCTGTGAGTTTGTCCAGATACTCAGGTGACATTTCACCCCACACTTCCTGTAGCACTTGCCATAGATGTGAGTCTAGCTGATCCCACAAAAGCTCAATGGGGTTAAGATCCATAACACTCTTTTCCGATTATCTGTTGTCCAACATCTGTGTTTCTTTGCCCACTCTAACCTTTTCTTTTTGTGATCAGTTGAATGTACCAATTTCCTTCCAAAACAGCAGAATCTGTACATTGTACATTCAAATATATGATTAAAATACAGTGAAGAGTTATCCCCGTTATACAGATTTTTGTTGCTCAAACCAAACCAGCTCAAACCTCGAACCTGGTTACTTATTTTTGAAATAAAATTTGATAATAAAATAAAATAAATAAATAATAATCTGTATAAAAAGGTACAGTAAACTAACAAGTAGTGGAATTAACTTTTTTCTGATTTAAAAAAAAAAAAATTGTTTTAATATTATAT
This sequence comes from Xyrauchen texanus, assembly GCF_025860055.1. NCBI lineage: Eukaryota > Metazoa > Chordata > Actinopteri > Cypriniformes > Catostomidae > Xyrauchen > Xyrauchen texanus. Next base: position 46,943,342 of record NC_068282.1, read on the forward strand.
CAGTACATTGCCATTGTGCCAGTAGTTAACTCAAAAACACAGATCTGAAGAAATTAGTAAATCTAAGTTGATCTGGAAACAATATAAAATTAAGAAATCATGGAAATATTTTTTTACAGTGTGGTAAATCATGCTCTATAGAATACTGTAGCCTAATACTCAATAAAATTCAAACATTGAGGTAAAGTTTATTAGTTTTTAGTGCTCTTCTGTTTCATCTTTGATGAGTTCATTCTTTTCTATGCTGTACAGATGACATTGTGACATAAAAGCAAACTTAACAAACATGTATAAACAATGAGGCACTATTGCAGCTGACTCTAAAGCATAGTGGTCCTACCCTTTGAGCATTTCATCATTTCATGGAATACAGTGAAGAATGTAAACATTTAGCATCTAGCATCTTCAATATTGTTTAATAATGATAATAATTATTATAAAGTTATTTTACCTAACTGTTTGTGTATCTCATATGGACCTGTTTTTCTTAATTACTACCTTTTATTTTGACCAAGTCTTATGTATTATGGTGCTCCTTTTCACTCACTTGTTTCCTTGCAAGGTGTAAATCTATACTGTAATGTACTGACTTACTGTACATTTCTTTGTAGGTATTTTTCCATGTTATTAATTGTGGCAAGGCGGAGGGCGGGGCCGGGTCGTGACCCTACACACCCGGTCCCGTATTAGGCTAATTATGCCTCAGTGAGGGTTAAAGGTCGACTTCAGAGGATCGTGCGGGAGAGAGAGATCGTTTACGGACATGTCCGTCATGTGTGTGTAACGGGATTCAATGGAAAGAAGGAGGCGAGAACTGGCTTTTCAATATAAATAATGGTTTAATGATAAACTTAAAAGAAGACACAAACACATGGCTTCAAGTTTTTCTAACATGTCAAAATGTCAAATGTTAACATGAGTGGATTATTTCTCTCCACATAGAATGTGAATGGGTTATGGCACCTTATAAAGAGAAGGAAGGTTATTTATTTTCTTAAACGCAAGAAATTTGATATAGTGTTTCTTCAAGAAACGCATCTTTACCCGCAGGAAGCTGAAAAATTTGGGAAGATATGGGGTGGACATATTATCTTTAGTGCTGGCTCAAGTAAGAGCAGGGGAGTCTTTACATTGATAAGTAAACATCTACAATTCAAATGTCTCAAACAGATTAAAGATAAATCAGGACGAGTCATTATAGTTTTAGCAGAAATTAAGTGGCAAAGTTTGATTTTCGCACCCTTTTTCATCCATCCATAAGATTTATTCTGGAATATATATATATATATATATATATATATATATATATATATATATATATATATATATATTTTTATATATCTAAGTCCATCATTTCCTCTGTTGTTGATTGCTCAATTGGAAACATTTTAGTCTCAGATCACGCCCTGGTGAGTTTAGAGATGTTGCCACATATGGAGAAAAATAAATCTTACAGTTGCTGCTTTAATGTATCCCTTTTGCAAAATCCTGAATTCCAACAAATGTGAAAGGCTAAAATCAATATTTATATAGAGACCAACTGGTCCTCAGTATCCTCTGTGGGTGTGGCTTGGGAGGCACTTAAGGCAGTTCTTAGGGGTCGGATCATACAGTATGCCTCATTCACATAAAAAAAAAAAAAAAAAAGCAAAGCATGAGAATTTGTGGAGTTGGAAGAGAATATTAAAAGTCCTGAGACAGAACTGAAGCGCCAAATGTCATCTGATGGCCTCAGACAATTGACCCAACTGAAATACAGATATAATACTATTTTGTCGCAGAAGGTGGAGTTTGGTTATTTAGAGCAAGTCATATTTTGAGTCAGGGGACAAAGCAGGGAAGCTTTTTTCTAGATAATATAAAGCAGAGAGTGTCTTTTTCTACCATTGCCTCAGTGGAATATGTTGGTGGTGAAATTTTTACCCTGGCCATTGATATTAATAATGCTTTTAAAGAATTCTATCTTGATATTTATGGTTCCACGTCTTCGTCTACTGATGAAGATATTAGAAACTTTGTGGAACCATTAGATCTCCCTAAACTGACAACTGAGCATACAAATTCTCTTGATTCTGAAATAACCTTGGAGGAGCTAGACCAGGTAATAAAGGCCCTGCCTACAGGCAAGGCTCCGGAGCCAGATTACATTTACATTTATGCATTTGGCAGACGCTTTTATCCAAAGCGACTTATTACAGGGACAATCCCCCCGGAGCAACCTGGAGTTAAGTGCCTTGCTCAAGGACACAATGGTGGTTGTGGGGATGGAACCAGCGACCTTCTGCTTACCAGTTATGTGGTTTAGACCACTACACCATCACATGGCATCACCACTGTGTTTTTTGATATTATGCTACAGAATTGGCTCCACTTTTGTAAGACGTTTATACAGAATCATGTTAAAAACAATTTGGCTAACCGATTAAGTAGTTATGACATCTCTTATACATACAGATCATGTGGGGTACATTCAGAGCCGCAGCTCTTTTGATAACATTAGGTGTTTCATCAATATCATGTGATCAGTGTCGAATGATCAGACTCCCATCGCTGCCATCTCACTTGATGCTGAAAAGGCGTTTGATATGGTAGATTGAGATTATCTTTATAAGACTTTGGAAATGTACGGGTTTGAGAATAATTATACTGAATGGATTAAGTTACTTTTGCGGCAGTACAAACAAATTGATTAATTTCAGATTACTTTACTCTGGATAGGGGCACCCGTCAGGGTTGCCCTCTTTCCCCATTATTATTCTGTCTTGCCCTGGAACCATTAGCAGCCGTGATAAGAAAGGAGGATTATTTCACAGGGGTGATGGCGGGAGGTGTGGCGCATAAGCTTTTGCTTTATGCAGATTATATTTTATTATTCGTCTCTGACCCCAATAGATCTATGCCTTGCCTCCACAGGATTATTAGTTCCTTTTCTAAGTTCTCAATTTACAGAGTCAATTGGTCTAAATCCGAAGCTTTGGCTTTGACAGTGTACTGCCCAGTATCTGCTTTTCAGCCAGGCACCTTCCAGTGGCCCAAACGGGGCACTAAGCATTTGGGAATTTTTTACTCAGCTAATTTGTGTGATATAGTTAGAGTTCATTTTGACCCTTTAATAAAAAGGTTTTCGATTGATGTGGGCAGGTAGGCTTCATTACATTTATCTATGATTGGGAAGGTTAATGTTATTCAAATTAATTGGATTTCAAAATGAAAATACCTGCTACAATCTCTCCCTGTAGATGTCCCCCTCTCTTATTTCAAGCAATTTGATAGCATAGCGAAATACTTTATTTTGAATGAAAGAGTCCCAGGTTGATAGGCTCCAGCCCCCTGCGACCCTGTACACAGGATAAGCGGTTGACGATGGATGGATGGATGGATGGAGTCCCAGGTTACATTTCAATAAGTTACATAGGCCGATTGACAAAGGTGGGCTAGGCCTACCCAAGATTTAGTTTTATTATTATGCATTCGGTCAGGCATTTGGCTCATTGGTCGCTTCGTCCTGAGAGAGCCCCTCCCTGGTTTTATATTGAACAGGAAGTCCTTGCCCCTATTTCACCATTGCAAAGCCTTTCTATCAAACTAACCGGAGAAGTTCATTCACAACCCATTATCTTGCACATGGTTTGGACAAAAGAGTCCAGTGTTTAATTCGGACAATTATTTAAATGCTGCCTCAATCATATGGCTGAACCCTAAATTACATCTTAATAAGTCCCCTTTCTGTTGGTCATAGTGGAATGGGAGTGGGGTTACTGCACTCAGTGACCTATATGAGGGTGGAGTGCTGAGATCTTTTGAAAATTTGGATCAACATTTTAAGATTCCTTGATCCCAGTTCTTTAGTTATTTACAGCTGCACCACCTGTTCTGTACTATTTTGGGGAGTAGTATACACCCCCCTAAAGCAGCAGATACTCTGGAAGTGGTGATTACTGCTTTTGGAAAAGGTCATGAGGCATCTGTGTATTACTCCCTTTTAATTCAGAGTCTGGGGGATGGAACTTTGTCTTCTCTCAAGAGATTATCAGAATTTTTTTTTAACTTGGTATTGGAGGAGGGAGTATGGGCTAGGATTCTAAAAAGCATCAAGTCTACATCTAGAGATGCAAGGGTCCATCTGATGCAATTTAAGATTTTGCATCGATTCTACTGGACCCCCTCTATATTGTATAGGTTGGGTCTTAAAGACACACCCACCTGCTGGTGGTGCCAATCAGAAGACAGGGACACAATACATATATTTTGGGGATGTATAAAGGTCCAAGAATTTTGGTTGGGTGTTCGGAACATTATGTGAGGTATTGAACACTGAACTTTCATTTAGCACCAGACTCTGTATCCTGGGTGATGGGACAACACTTAATATAGGGGACAGATATTAATACAGCATTTTATGCTTAAATTAAAAATTTTGGGAACGCCAACCTTCTGATATACTATTTAAATGTATTATCAGGGGTCAAGCCCTGAAGGGGTGAAGACCCCTATTGTTTCGTTAGTTTTCCTATTATTATTATTATTACGCTGCTTCTTCTTCTTCCGCTCTTGAGTAGCAACAATAGTCATAAGAATTCAAACTAAATACATTTTTAAATAAAAATATTTTTTTCTTACTACATAAGTTCCATTGTTTTGAACAAACATAATTTATTAAAGCGCAAGGGTTTATGGGTATGCCACACAGCTGTAATTTGGTCCTTGGGTAATTTTGAAATAGTAGTGCTTGAAGCCAAAGTTTAAAGAACTTATATATTTGAGTCATGATTCTAAAATGTGGCATTTCAAGTAATGTTTAAGGACCACATAAATGTTTTTAATAATGACAACTTTAGGATTTAGAGAGTCAAGGTAACTTAATTAAAACCAGTAAGAGTAGTAAAAACTTAAGATTAAGTTAATATATTTGGCATGTCATTTGAGATTACTATTAGTTTTTACAGTGATCGGTATGATATCCATTAATGCTGCATGAGTGACTGAATAAAGACTGAAATCGTAATATGGCTTTGTGCGATTACTAAACCTTAAAAGGCTGCATTTTAAACTGCTAAGAAGTACAGAGATATTTTAGTATTAAAAAAAAATTACCTTTTTTCATATTAATTATCATGTTATATATTGTTAGAACTGTAAAAAATCTTTTGTACCTCTTTGTATATATTTTAAGCATTACTAAGTAAAACAGTGATCAGGTGACAAAATAAGGTAAATTGCAAAATGTAATCATTGACCTATATTTTTTGTTATAATCAGTATCGACCAAAAATGTTCATATCAATGCATCCCTACTTTCACATACAGTATGGTCTCCCTTACGTGACTAAATCAATGCTTGCAATAATGGAAGCAATAAAAGCAGACAATGCTTGCAATAATGGAAGCAATAAAAGCAGACAATGCTTGCAATAATGGAAGCAATAAAATTAAAGTATTATTTATAGATGTTAAAAAGTATCCTGCAGATTACAGCAAACAATGTTAAAACATACATTTGTTCATTTGAATGTTCTATCACGAATCTCAATTGATTAAATATCACTATTACAGGCATAAACACAAATTAAAGTTATATTCATATGTAAATCATATCATGTAAACATGAAACCAAATTTTTAAGATAACCTTTAGAAACACAATGTTAACAGATATTTTAACAAGCCCAAACACTTTTATCAGTTTAGCATATTATGACTCAAACTATATAATTTGACTCATATTATCAATCAACAGCTATGCAAACGCATAATGCATTTCCTGAAGAATATTCATCTTGATATTGTGCTGGTTCAGTATCCCTGTTGTTTGTAGCAGTATCTGCTATATTAGCTACTCAATTAGTGCTCTTATTTCTTGTAGGATTACATTGCCACTGTCCCAGGGTACAATTTTCGCCCTAAATGTCGTTGAACCCTCTGATCTGGCTTTGCACAACAGCTTCTCTAGTGTAAATCCTTTCCTAGGCATTGCAATATCCCCTTCTTTCAAATCCTTAATGGGACAAAAGTCATTCCCCCCATCTCCAACATAGCAAATTCTCTGATATTGCACACCAGCTTTATCTTGATTCTCTCTGAAATCATTCAGCACTTTCCTCTTACAAAGGTTTATAGGGCACTGCTGACAGTCATGCGCGTGAAAGCACCGCACACTCATGTACCCGCGTGCGTCAATGCTTGCCGGGTTGCTGAATACGTCATCTATAGCGGACTTCACACCTGATACATGCAAGATCCAGTCTATAAACAGTGTATTAGAATCAGAGACTATTATGCAGTCTATGTCTTTCTTATTCTCAGATATGAATGTCAAGACCTCGATCATGCCTTTCGTGAACGGGATGGTCTCCATGACCGTGCGCATGTGGTCCGGGTGGACGGACTGGTCTCCGATGTAGGTCAACACCCGACCCATATACTCGGTCCAGCGGCCTCTCTGGTACGACTGCTTCAGGCAGTCCGGTAAACTCTGATCGGGAGTCGAGCGGATCACCCATGTGTCGCTGTTGTCATCCACTACAGTGTAATCAAAGTCGAATACGACTAAGGTCTTCATTCTAGATGGAAAAATGCGATTAAATGCACGATATACCTTCAACATATCTAACCTTGTATTCTCATTAACAAAACAGCAACGCTTTTAATACATGTCGAAATTATTGTGAGGAAATCAAACATGTACTGACCTGAGGACGACAGTTTGACGAATTTTAGCCTTTCGACTACATAAAGCTAGCATAACTACTCACCTCCCACTCAAGTGATTGCTGGTCTCTGATAGGCTGCGGCTAACGTCACTCAAAATCTTAAAGCGCTGATTGGGCGCCCTGAAGAACTTCGGCCTTTTAGTTTCTGTTTTTAGTTAGTCATTCATTGCTAGACTGAAAAATAAACAATAGAAGAAACACGATATAACCACAATAGGGTCTTTCCAGATGTATATGCATACAAAAGTGGAATATCAAACCTTGCATTCTCAATCATAAATTGTTACGTAACGTTTTACATAGGTTTGGAAATTCATGTAAGGAAATCAAACATACCGACAATAGACAAGTTGGCGACTACACGAAGCTTGCTTGACTAGTCACACCACCGCAAGTGAAGGCTTATCTCTGACAGGCTGTAGCTCACGTCACTCATAATTCTAAGGGGCTTGCCACTCTCTGATTGGCCAATCATTTCGCGAGCTTGTATTTATCGTTTTTATTTATTTAATTTTAAGTACGAATTAGGTGTTGCCCACTGATCTATATATATAACATGTTATATATATAGATCAGTGGTGTTGCCACATTTATCCTAGACACAACATATGGGTTATTTCCAGAGACATTTATTTTATATAGTTAGTTTTAAATATTGTTTACAGTAATTAATGTTTTATTTAATTATATTTAATAAATAAAAAAACATGCATTTTATAAATTTTAACGTTAAATGGCCACGATGGAAGACCACTTAATTTCTATAGAACAGACTTCTATCATTTATGCTACATAATTATACATAAAGAATGAAAAGATTAAAATGTTATTGTCATTATTTATATTGATAAAGTTATCTGAAAACATGCACATTTTGTGGTGCTTTATGACTAAATTAAATATGCTTTGGTAGTTGTGTTATGACAGTATTAAACTTCTGAACTCCCACTGTATGACATTTTCTCTTATTGCAGATTAAATAAACAATTGATGACGTCCAGTTGAATTGTTAAAAAAAAATAAGCGCGTCGTGCCAGCTGCACCTCGGGTGTGCATTATTTTTAAACAATACAATGGGCCGGAGTCACCTCACTTAAAGACACCGTTCAGGGTTTTATCTCTAAAAAAAAAAAAATTATAATCTTTTTAATCTGCTGATATTAATATTATTATATTAGACAGTGGTGGGCAGGCATCTCCCACAGAACTAAAACAAAAAATTTAAATCACTGGAATGCCCTGCACACCCTGTGTGTGGTCCCAGCCAGTATGCTCAGAGATTTATCCAAAACGGATTACTTCAATTAATACAAAATAGTCTTGAATATATATAGTAATTATAGTGTGCAGTTTTCTGAGAAAAAGTTTTACCTGATGTGGACTGACATAGGTAGGTAATGGTGTGAAAGGTTGTAATGATTATAAGGACCTAAAGGTCCTGAGTGGGCCCACAACAAATTTTACATTTTATTTTTTATTAAGAAAGTGTACCAGATGAATATACAGTCAGAATGCCTTGCTACAGCCCTGTAGATTGATACATTATAGCAATAATGTTATAATATATATATATATATATATATATATATATATATATATATATATATATATATATATATATATATATATATAATTTATTTATTTATTTATTTTTTAAATGGCCTACTATTGATATTTAACATATCATCAAGACAATTCAACAATAATTAAAATTATTTTAGACAAGAAAACATGTGGGGCCACAATTAATGTTGAGTTATTTAAAAGAATACAACTTGATGTAATTTTTTTCATGTGCACTTTTGGGACCTAGACAGTGATCTAAGTGGTGCTTCCTGTTCACTGGCTGATGTTCACCATCTAGCTCCAGGGTAGACTGAAGAGAACATGAACAGTGACTCAGGTGCTGTACCAGAGCTGACTTTTGGGGCAGCACATACCAACATAATAGGCGGCCTATTGTGGGGACCTCTGGGTCCTTGCAGTCCTTGGCAGGGATCTCGAGATAGCACTAGCTGAACACGTGGCAGGGACCGCTGGGGTGGCACTTGCTGGAACCTCTGTGTTGGTCCTTGGCAGGGACCTCCAGGGGAAGCACTGGCAAGAATGGAGAGACCTCTGGGGCTGCGGTGGCAATGAGTTTAAGGGCAGTACTGATCAGGACCTTGGCAGGGACCACAAAGTATGGATGAGGCAGGAAACATCTTGGGCGGCCTATTGTGGGGACCTCTGGGTCCTTGCAGTCCTTGGCAGGGATCTCGTGATAGCACTAGCTGAACACGTGGCAGGGACCGCTGGGGTGGCACTGGGGTGGCAACCTCTGTGTTGGTCCTTGGCAGGGACCTCAAGGGGAAGCACTGGCAAGAATGGAGAGACCTCTGGGGCTGCGGTGGCAATGAGTTTAAGGGCAGTACTGATCAGGACCTTGGCAGGGACCACAAAGTATGGATGAGGCAGGAAACATCTTGGGCGGCCTATTGTGGGGACCTCTGGGTCCTTGCAGTCCTTGGCAGGGATCTCGAGATAGCACTAGCTGAACACGTGGCAGGGACCGCTGGGGTGGCACTTGCTGGAACCTCTGTGTTGGTCCTTGGCAGGGACCTCAAGGGGAAGCACTGGCAAGAATCTCTGAGGTGGCGCATGTCAGGGACCCCTGGTGCAGGCCATGACAAGGACTTTGAGGGTGAACATGACAAGTACCTCTGGGGTTGCCCACGGCAGGGTCATTTGGTGCAGCAGTGGACGGAACCTCTGGGGTGTTTCTTAGCAGGGTCCTCTAGATCCGCTGTCACACCTTTTAAAGCAGACCCGGGTGTGGTTCACGGGTGCGCACCCGAGTTCGGAAAACCGAGTTCACATTATCCAAACGAACTGAACTTTGATGTCATTCAACCTTGGGTGTGCACTAAAAGTGCTAGTGTGAAAGCACCTTAAAGTCACCCACAAAAGTTTTTATTTCTGAGAAAAGCTCAAGCATCATTCGTTTTCAGATGGAATTATTTTTTTAATATAATGCAATGAAATTCAGACATTTAAGGCGTTCACATGCTTTGAATCTGTTTGGTACCTAAGGTGCAATTTTTCAATATAAAGCACACTCTCTCTCTCTCTCACACACACACACACACACACACACACAGAGAGGTAAAAGGCCAACGTGGAGCGGCAGTGAGAGAAAGAGGGGAGAGAGAGAGAGAAAAAAAAACAATTACTCGCCGGTTCTCCGATACGCCGTAGCTTGGGACTCGGCCAATCCTCCACCCTCTAACGGACGACAGCCATGACTCCCCGGGCAGATCGGAGGCAGTCCTCCGACCCCTGGCAGACGGAATACCCCGCCGCATTCTCGGGGAACAGAAGGGGTCTCCCCCCGTCCCTGACAGTCGGCAGCGTGCCCCTTCTCCCCTCACGGTCGTCAGCCGTTCCTTCGCTTCCTCCTGGCTCCTCCTTCCCCCGGCAGATGGCAGCGGCTGCTCCGTTGGGGTGGATGGTAGTGGCGAGAACACGACTACGTCGTATCCCTCCTCCTTCCCGGGTTTCGGCACAAGTGTAAAGCAGTTCAATGGAAAGGAGTTGGCGAGAACCGGTTTGACATTATAACAACTTTTTATTAAATAAAAGACACACACACAAACGCACATGGGGCAACTGCCCGTATACGCTCTCTCTCTCTTGCACCACTGTCCGCAGTCAGCCTTTATCCCTCTCGGAGGCTTGATTAGCCTGATAAGGGGCCGGGTGTGTAGAATCACAACCCGGCCCCGCCCTCCGCCCTGTCACAATGACAATGACAATGACAAATTGACAGCCATAAGGGATGTTTGGGATAGGGTTCAGCAACTGCCCCTCTTCTATAACCCATGTCCCTATGTGACTGTCGATGAATGTCTTGTTCAGTTCAGAGGAAAATGTCCCTTTCGGCAGTACATGCCAAGCAAGCCTGCATGATATGGTATAAAGATGTGGGCAGCTTGTGATGCCAATAATAGCTATGCTTGGAAATTAAAAGTCTCCTCATGAAAACCTCCTGGAGGTGCATCAGAAAAAAAAAACAGGCTATGAGAGTAGTGTTGAATGTCACTGATGGGCTCCCTGGCCATGATGTGACATGCGATAACTTTTTTTACTTTATATGCACTAGGAGAAGAAATGCTGAAAAGAAAGGTTACAATGTTGGGCACAATAAGAAAGAACAAGCCAGAGCTTCCAAAAGAGCTTGTTCAGACTAAAGGAAGGGAGACAACATTGTCCATCTTTGCATTCACTGACACTACTACACTTGTGTGACCCCCAAACATAAGTAATGTTACTATTTTGAATAAAAAATGTTCTGTGATTTTTTTTTTTCAAAAACAAAGGGAACATTTATATTTGTTCAAAAACATATATAGAACATTTACAACTATATTTTCTTCATTATTTTATTATTATGATACACTAATTTCTATTCTTTTATCAGTTCAATAAACTCAGGATAAATGAAAAGGAATATTTAAGCAGGAAAAAAGGATTATTTCCTAATTATAATTATAATTTTCAAACTTTAATCATTGGGGTAACAGTAACCCCAAACAACAAGGAAGTGAAGCAAACCTCAACAGAACATAAGGTTTTTTTGTAAATTTTTTTGCATTCGAAGTGTCCTATTGTTTTTATTGCTTTAATCAATATAACATGACAGTCAAACCAACTGAAAGCATAAGAAAAAACATACAAAAAGGTATATCGACATTATACAGAATTCACAAGGCTATAAATTATACATTATAAAATGCATATAATACTAAGATTCAAAGGGGAATATTCAAGGCTTTATAAAAGTTAGCGCTTTGCTGTTTTTTACTTCTGTTAACATATTCAAGTAATACTTTAATTCTATTTTGAAGTGTGTGAAGTTTAATATACCATGCTTTATGTTAAATTTTACTATAGAAAATGAAACAAAACATCCTCTTTCCTTAAAAGCATATCAATACCCGTATTCATCATAATAAAACATTCGAAATCACACCAGAACATTTTTGCATAGATACAGTCAAAAAGGTGTTCAATTTCAATGTTACAAAAAGCACATTTTAAATCAATATCTTTCCAAAATCTTGCAATAACTTGTTTAATAGGGTAAATCCCGTGAATAATCTTAAACGAGACCTCATGAATCTTATTGGTCACACAATATCGTCTTTTAATTTTAAAGGTTTCTTCCCAATTCATATTTTGAAATTGTGAATTCCAAAAACTTTTGGCTGATGGAGCTGCGCAATTTTGACAATTTTTCCTAAGATAGCTGAACTACAAAAAGGATATAGCTATGAACATAAGGGTGAATAGCACTAAGTTTCGATGGTGAAACACATTCGATTTTGTTCGCTTCAGGCATCCGTAGTCTCAGTTCAGGCGGTTATCCTTTTTGTAATGGCACACACATGGAGCTGTAAATGCTATTCGTTAGCATCCCATTCATCTCTATGACTGTGCTCAGCTAGCGCAGGGTTCCCAGAAAGCGAGCGAAATGGAGGGTGCCATCTTTGCTCATTGGTGCTCAGTTCCGGGATTGGGTGTCACGTGACTGATCACTCGTCAATGAGAATAAACAGGGAAAAAATATAAATACATTTCACGCTTTTAAGAGCCCTTCAAAAACAATCCGTCACCAGATGGCGATATTTTATAATGTATTGAATTATTTCAAGTTGAAATGGTTCTTGGAAATTGTTTTATTTCCTCATAAAACACGACTACTTTTGAATGGCTGTCTATGGTGAAACGTGCTTTTTGCCATCGGGTGGTGAAGTTCCAGCATCTACCAGCAGGTGCAAAAAGGGACCTGCAGCCGCTTCCTGACTGACCCCCTGATAATACAACGCTGCGTCACGCGCCATCTTTAGAGAGCAGCGCGCTGAGGAAACGCAAACACGCGTTAATCCTGTTTACTGCAGTTATATTTGCTTAACGTGAACTAGACATGTAAGTTATATTCTCTTCTGTAGATCAGACCTTTTTGCGTGACATATAGCTTGTTGATACGTAGAAAAGGAAAAGAAACGTCAAAGAACACACGAATAGCAACGGTTAGCATGCTAACCATTCAAATTCTAAACAGATAAACATTGCGATTTTACTGCGGATTTGAGCAAAAAGCGTTTAGTTCCTACTCTCTTTCTACTCTAAAGTCTTCGACTGATGACAGTGTCGCCTAAACACCGTAATGGACTCTGAATGTGCTGAAGTTAGTGTGTGAAGTAGCACGTTAGGTTCTCGCTCCCTGGAGCACATGCAGAATCACGAAAACTGGTTTAAGGGTCTGTTTTTATTTTTAAGTTGATTATTGGCAACTCAAGCACAGGTCACACACTGGTTTATTCGCTTTCTTTGCAACGTGAGCTATGAGGCCTGTGAATTATTTTGCTGCAAGTGAACGTACTGAGATTAACACGTACTTTTAATGATTTGAAGAAAACTGCTGATATGTTGGAAGAAATGCGTTTCAAAAGGAGTCTGTATGTGAGGCTGTGAAAAGTAGGTTATTTTTCATTCTTCGGGTGAATTTATGGAAAGCAATCAAGAACTTGTCCGGGTTGTATTCCCCCCCAGGGAAAAAAAGAATAACAAATTATATTTTGCAAGTATGTGTGTGTATATGATATTACAACTAATACGCATTTATGTGCCAGTGACGTGTAACTTGTATTTTGTCCTGATCTTTAAAGTATTACGAAATTCAATTACAAATGCAAATCACTCCCAACAATCACTTAAATACACTGTCTGGCTAAAAAAAAGTCGCCATTTGTTTTTTAAATAAGCAGATACTTAAGAGCTTATGATTGGATCATTATTGCAGCACATTAATCTGTTTCAGCTTGCAACAATACTGATACTGATCTAATTTCTTACACAACCATGTTGGAAGACGTTTCCTGTGGTTGTGGAAAAGATGTTCCTGTGTTTCAGAAAGGGGCAAATTATTGGCCCGCATCAAGCAAAAAAACAATCAACTAAGGAGATTGCTGAAATCCCCGGAGTTAGGTTGAGAACTGTCCAACAGTAGATCTCACGGCTATGTTTAATAGTGAAAGTAAGGGCATTTCCACATGCACAATGTGACAAGAACTTACTGGATTGGGACTAAACAGCTGCGTGGCCACAAGAAAGCCACTTGTTAGTGATTCTATTCGAAAAAATGATTCAATTTGCTAGGGAGCATAAAGATTGGACTGGAACAATGGAAAATGGTCATGTGGTCTGATGAGTCCAGATTTACCCTATTCCAATGCAATGGGCGCGTCAGAGTAAGAAGAGAAGCGCATGAAGCGATGCACCTGTCATGCATAGTGCCCACTGTACAAGCCATTCAGTGTATACACCTCTAGTATGAATTACATGTTTTCAATTTCTTTTCTCTTTTTATTCTAGGGCTAAAAATAAAATAAAAAAATCAATGGTGTAACCATCCAGGGACAGTAAAAATTAAATAAAAAAATCTTTTAAGTCTCATTAAAGCTGAAATTCTTGTAACTCAAATGTTGGCATGAGTAGTGCAGAATAATCTTTTGTTATAAAAATTTTTGAATTTTTTTATATATATATATATATATATATATATATATAAGCAGTGAAAATGTTTTATTTTAAAATGACTAATATTTGACCATCAGATTAAAGTCATGTGGTAACAACATGCAGGCAGCCATTTTGTTGTCATGTGACATTAAAAAGAAGACTCTTTTGACCATCAACAGTGTGTGCAAAGTAGGAAAAAACCCTATTATTTTGTCATGTCATTTAATATCAATATGTTGACATTTTTATAAGGCAGCATTGTTTGTTAAGGTCATTTGGTGTAACCCTGAGAAAAGTTCTTAATATTCTTTACTCAAAAATTCTTAAAATGTGTTTGAAAAGGTTTTTGAAATTAATAATTAAGTTGGAAACAAAAAGTATTTTTAAAACATTTTGACTTGATAGTTACACCACTTTACATTTAAGTCATTTAAACTATTTAATACATTCACATTTTTTTAAATGTTATGTTTATCAAAAAATGTTTGAATTCAACATGGACTTAAAGATTATATTGCTACCAACTTTATTTGACAAGTGTTTTAAACCATTTCAGTTTTATTACCTTGGTTGTCAATGACTCTTATGCATATTGGTTTTATTTGTAGTGTGCAGTTTTTTAAATTATCACAAATAAATGCAGAAAATATTATTGGCCCTAAAATAGATGTAATTTTATGTGACCTTTACATGAAATTCACCAGTAGAGCACAATGTATTATTGTCATTTGTACAAATATAGTGGAATTCTTATCCGCACAGATCTTATAATGTGTAGCTACATTTGTTGCTGTAACAGTTCCTGACTTATGTTTTGTACATGCAGTACGATGGGGGTGAAGGCGCAGCGTCCTCGCTGCTTTTTTGACTTCGGCATCAGTAACGTGCCTGGTAGGACTCTATATACACGTGATGTCAAATATCTGGAAATTGTTGCATGCATTTCCTTTATTGACCTGTTTTTTCTGCTCAATTTTGTTTCTACAGCGGGACGGGTAGTCATTGAACTCTTCTCTGATGTGTGTCCCAAGACTTGTGAAAACTTCCGCTGCCTGTGCACAGGTATATGTAAAAAAGGAATTGACCTGATTTTTCAGTACAGTATATGAGGTGGTATTAATCAAGGCTTAAAAGCTAGAACTTTTCAGCCTTTAAATGATATTTGATGTATAAAGCTTTGTTTTTGCGCTGAAATAATTTTTTTTCTTCAATCGGGCACCTTCAATTTCTCTAGGGATGCACCGATGTGTCGCTACTAATATTTATCAGCCAATTATTTACCAAATTAAAACCTTCAGCACAGGGGTGCCCACACTTTTTTGTGTGATGATCTACTTTTAAATGACCAACTCAATAAGATCTACCAACTAAAAAAACACAGTTTCATTTAAAATAAGAAAATGCTTGTTGGGACTACTGCATGTATCCCTACATGGAATTCATCTTCTAATTAAATAAATAAAATATATAATAATGTTCAATGTTGATATCATTCAGTTTTAACACTAAACCCAAAACACCTACAGCACAATAGATTACAATAGCCATGGCATTTACCTTATTCTGATGACTTGCACTGAATGGAATCAGACAGTTTTGCCTAATCCGGACAGTAGCATCGCAATTTCAGCTCTGTTCTCAGAAATCTTTGGAAGGCGATATATGTGCAAACCTAGTTGTCATGACAACTGAATAAACAAAACCACGCCTGGTCAATATTTACTCGTCAAGTGCAAGTCAGACAGAAACTAAAAGGAGGAAAGACATTATATTTATTTTTATTAAAATTTAACGAAAGTACATTTAAATTTTGTGCGATCTACCAGCATTGCCTCTGTGATCGACTGGTAGATCGCGATCGACGTATTGGGCACCCCTGCTTCAGCATATTGATAATAAGCAGAAAAACACCAATATGAACAACAGGTGATTTATTTATAATTAATTAGTACATACATTTGAATTCACTGAATATTTTCAATCCAGAAATAATAATAGCCACAATATGTAGAGGGCTTGGCTCTCCTAAGAATATTAAATTTTTATTTATTTCATTTTTATTCTTTCTCGTTCTTATGTTAATGCAGAAGAAATGCCATAAAACGTTGTGATGATTGTGAAAGCTGTACCTAAAGGCTACATGATGAGGATAACCATCCAAAACACTTTGAAACCAGCAGACTTAACTTCTTGATAGTTTGGCCTGTCATGTGTTCAACAGATCCAATGTTCAATGGAAATTATTTATTGTAAGAACAGTGAAAAGGCTTTTGTACATAAAGCATAATTAAGTGAAAGTGATTTGATGACAAAGTAATGTAAGTGGCAAAATATCAGTATGGGTCTGTGGTTTTTTGTTGAAATCACTCCAAAAATGTCATATCGGTGCATCCCTAATTTTGACCAAATAGCCTTTAATGTCACCAAGTACATTAAAATGTTTATTGCCTGAAGTGTTATTCAGAAAATGTGTAGAATTTAGCACACTATTTGTCACTAGATAAACTCTAGAATTCATTGAAATGGACAGTTTGAAATAGGGCTGGGCAATGTATTGAATATACACAATATCATGATAATTTTGTTGGCAAAATTAAATTAAGCAATATCGTAAATATCTTGATGATTATAGTGCACTTTATCCTTGACCACTACGATTCCTTTAAACAGATTTTACTATGCTTCAGGGCTACAAAATTAATTAAAATGACGTCAGAGTTGCAACATGGTCATATGTGATTATTAAACCACAAAAGGCTGTGATTTAAATGTGAGATTATTATCCATCATATCTGCACTTCAGTTTTCCACTAAAATATAAGATTCTGGTGAAGTAATTACACAGAAATATACAGTATTACTATTATATAAAATAAATCTCAAAATAATAATTCAGTTTTATATTCTAATAATAAACTTAACTGAGTCCCACAATAATAATTTAGTATTCTTATAATATTGAAATGGTTTCCAAAAAATAATGAGTGAAGTTTTATTTTTTGCACACCCTGTTCAAAACAAAATTTCTTTGGTCTGATGAAACAAAGATTGATCTCTTTGGCCTGAATGGCAAGCGTCATGTTTGGAGGAAACCTCATCACCTGGCCAATACTATCCCTACAGTGAAGCATGGTGGTGGCAGCATCATGCTGTGGGGATGTTTTTCAGTGGCAGGAACTGGGAGAATACATTGAAAGCATCAATGTACAGAGACATCCTTGATGAAAACCTGCTCCAGAGCACTCTGGACCTCAGATTGGGGCGAAAGCTCATCTTCCAAGAGGACAATGACCCTAAGTACACAGCCAAGATAACAAAGGAGTGGCTACGGGACAACTCTGTGAATGTCTTTGAGTGGCCCAGACTTGAACCCGATTGAACATCTCTAGAGAGATCTGAAAATGGCTGTGCACAGACGCTCCCCATCCAAACTGATAGAGCTTGAGAGGTCCTGCAAAGAAGAATGGGAGAAACTGCCCAAAAATAGGTGTGCCAAGCTTGTAGCATCATATACAAAAAGACTTAAGTCTGTAATTGGTGCCAAAGGTGCTTCAACAAAGTATTGAGCAAAGGGTGTGAATACTTACGTACATATGATTTTTTTTTTTTTATGAATTTGCAAAGATTTCAAACAAACTTTCATGTTGTCATTATGGGGTAATGTTTGAGGAAAATAATGAATTGTGTCCTTTTTGGAATAAGGCTGTAACATAAGAAAATGTGGAAAAAGTGAAGCGCTGTTAATACTTTCCGGATGCACTGTAGATGTATGTAAATAATGCTTTTTTTTACATGCATTGTTGGGACATATAAATGAAAATAAGTACATTTTGAATCTACTTTGCTATAATGGCTGAAATGATGGGTCCTCTGATTAAAGAAAAAACAACACGTTTATGCCATTTCAGAGGAAATGCATAACTTTTGAGCTGTATGTTGATTGCTAATAGGCTGGAAAACCCCTTTTGCTCCACCCAAGAACTGAAGTTTGGAATCAAACTGAACTTATGAACTCATTATTGCTACAAAGGGTAAATCAGATGCACTTAAATCACCTCAAACACAAAAAAGGTATTGCAAAACTAATCTGAGATCTGAAAACCTTTAATGGCCAGTTTACCATTTAGGATATTGCAAAATTGTATATCGCCAGCAAAATCATCACAAATGTGTGAATGCTTAGTGATGTGCTTTGTTTACTCCTTAATAAGTTAAACTAAGCTCTTTCTCTCTGCAGGTGAGAAAGGAATTGGTAAAACCACTCAGAAACCCTTGCACTACAAAGGAAGTTTGTTCCACAGGATAGTGAAGGACTTCATGATACAAGGAGGAGACTTTAGTGAAGGTATGGCTGTCTGTTGCTTTATTCCATTGCATTATTGAACTGCCTGTGTGGAATCATATTTAATGATTCATATGTCTAAACAGGAAATGGCAGAGGTGGTGAATCCATATATGGAGGATTCTTTGAAGGTGGGTGTACTTTTTTTCCTCTTCTCCAACCTACTTTCATTTATATAGGGAATGGACAACCTTGATAAATCAAGAAATTAAAAAATTAACCCTCAATTAAAAATTTTTTTTATATCTTGCTTCATGGAATTTCTTATAGTGTATATAATTAGCTCACAGGTCATAATGAAGTCCAACTAGTGAGCCAATTGTTCTGTTGAGTTGGCTCTTTTTATTGAATCTGAATAAAAATCGATTATTCATTAGCAAATCAACTTCCAGTGATCACAAATGACTTGAAATGTCATTATAATTCTAATTTGCTTCTGTTCTAGATGAAAGCTTCACAATGAAACACACCAAGGAGTTCCTACTGTCAATGGCAAACAGGGGGAAAGACACCAATGGCTCACAGTTCTTTATGTGAGTCCGGCAAACTGACCTCTTAATGGAGCAGCGTTACTGTCGCGTTGGATAATGGAGAGGATAATCTGCAAAATCTTTTTCTTTCTTTTTTCCTTGATGTATAATGAGTGTAAATGTCCTTGATGCACTGGTTCAAACTTCAACTAGTTGTGAACTGCGTATGACAATGTCAACAATGGATATATGGTTTGCATTAATCACTGTTTTTGTGTTCGTTAGATTTGTATTTACATTCTGCCTCACTGTTTTGTGTCCCTGACCATAGAACTACAAAGCCAACTCCTCACTTGGACGGGTAAGCGCCTTTCCGTTTAAGTATCAAAGCTTTCAGAATGTACGCTAGAGTTCGACCGATTGTGGATTTTGCCGGTACGATAAGGAAGGTGGTGAAAAAGTATCAATATCGGCCGATATTTAAAAAAAAAATCTATTCATAGTATGTTCAACTTTCTAAGCATTTTCTTACTATGACGGGCACAGACATATGTGCCACAAGAGTACAAAATGAGTAAAATCGCATATGTAGTTTATTGTGCATTCAAAATCCCAATAATAACCAGAAGGAAATTAAGATTTGGAGCTTCTATGAACTGTGAATAAGCCACCACTTACCTATATGTGGACTCTTATTTTGAAATGATGTAAACTAGTCTTCCTGACAATGTTTTGTATTTAACTATTTCCCAAATTAATCTTTTTGTAGCCTTTATATTCACCACACACGCATATATACATTCATACATACACACACACACACGTACGTATTTGACCATATGTTGTTTTTTTTTTAACAAAAAACACTAATTTGCTTTGAAGCGAGGATAAAAATATGAATGAATATTATCAGTCACTTGATAAAACTATAGAATCCTTCAGTGGCAGCCACAGAGGAATACTATGGAATAAAAATAAATAAATCATTGTCGGCCGATAACAGAATTTTGCAGAAAGCAACTATAGGCACCGATTATTTGTAAAAGCGATATCGCTCTACATCTAGAGTAACATGATTATACAAGAATATAGATTTGTCTTTGAATAATCTGCAACCTGCTGGTGCTACACATACATTTGTACTATCCTTGTACTATATATTGCTCTTGACAATGGTGTTTAATTATGTTCCCCCAGACTTCATGTGGTGTTTGGTCAGGTGATCTCCGGCCAGGAGGTGATCCAGATGATCGAGAGTCAGAAGACTGATCCCAATAGCCGACCCTACACCGAGGTCAAAGTGCTCAACTGTGGGGAACTTATTCCAAAATCTAAAGGTGACCATTTGTAATTTCTTTTCTCAGGTTCAAGTAAATGTGGCTTGCAAGAATAGTTGTTTATCCAACTGTAGTGTGTGCAATTGCTGTTTTTTTTTTTTTTTTTTTGTACACTTCAATTATACTCTAAATCTCAATTACATTATTTGTCACTAGGCCTACATTGTTCATTATTTTCTAGATACTTTGTTATGAAAATAAAGCATTTTAGTCATGTACTTTATGGAAATATACAAACATTTAAATTAAAAAGTTAAACTGCTTTAGGAAGCTGAAAACTAGCTAACCCAAAAAATGAAAATTCTGTCGTCATTGTGCACTAGACCCTCTGAACCAGTATGACTTTTTCATCCATGGAATATAAGGACGAGGGATGAGAGGATTGTGATAAATCTCCAAAAGTGCATAAAAACACCAGTAACAATTATTTAATGTATTCTGAAGCCATATGCTAGCTTTGTGTCAGGAACAGACCAAAATGTAAGTCTTTATTCACTGAAAAGCTTACTTTTTGCCCATTCAGATGTGGCACGCATGTGAGAAAATCTTTGTTTACACTAATGCAGCGAGTCCACCAGACAGCATTTAAGGAAAAAAAGATTTCACAACCTTAAAGGAAATCAAATATCCCTATTGTATTATATAAGTTAAACATGTTTACTTATATGTATTACACTTGGAGCTTACTCTGTAAGTGACTGGAATGAAACCGACAATTAATTTGTTAATCAGAATTATTTGTTATTTGTACAATGAATTGTCCATCAAAATGTAATAATCGTGATGGCTCTATGGGTCCTAAAGAATCAAAACGGCCAAAATGAAAACATTTTCAAACTTCTCTTGTCCAGCAAAAAAAGAGAAGAAGCATCAGTCTTCCAGCGAGAGCGATGACGACTCTTCCTCAGACAGCTCCACTGACTCTGAATCGGAGAAGGACGAGAAGAAACGACGGAAGAAAGACAAGAAAGAACACAAGAAAAAGAAGGAACAGAAACACAAGAAGAAAGAAAAGAAGGGGTACTTGACCAATACAGCCTCCATTTACACACACATACTGCATGTTATTTTATCTTTAGATTTAATGCTTTAACATTTCTTGAAAACATTATTTCACGCACTACCTGTCAAAAGTGTGTGCACATATACTCATTCTTTATTATTGCTGTTTTTCACATTTGAGAATAATATTTAAGTCATTGAAACTATACAATAACCCAAATGGAAGTATGGGAAATATGTAGTGACCTAATAAATAGATGAGAATGTATATTCAGTTGAAGTCAGAAGTTTACATACAGCTTAGCCAAAGACATTTAAAATCTGACATTTATTTGTAGAAAACATTGCCTGTCTTATGTCAGTTAGGATCACTATTTTAAGAATGTAAAATGTCAGAATAATATTATATAGAATTATATATTGCAGCTTTTATTTCTTTCATCATATTCCCAGTTGGTCAGAATTTTACATACACTTTGTTAGAATTTGCTAGCATTGCCTTTATATTGTTTAACTTGGGTCAAACTTTTGGGGTAGCTGTCCACAAGCTTCTCACAACAAGTTGCTGGAATTTAGTCTCATTCCTCCAGACAGAACTGGTGTAACTGAAACCGGTTTGTAGGCCTCCTTGCTCACACATGCTTTTTCAGTTCTGCCTACACATTTTCTATGGGATTGAGGTCAGGGCTTTTTGATGGCCACTCCAATACCTTGACTTTGTTGTCTTTAACCCTCTGGGGTCGGCGGACGCGCCGGCGCATCCTGCTGGATTTTTTCGTCATTACAACGGAAACAACATAAAATTCTCCATCATTTTGGGGCATACAGATAAGTGTAAGACATCATTAGAGACTATAAAGGGTCCACTTTTATTTGTGTACACTCACAATAACAACAACACCTTGTGCTTTTGTAAAATAAAGGGTGAGTTTACAGCAGACTATGTTCACAAGCATATATCTGAAACACGTCACAAAAATGAACTGAAAGCTAATACTTATCACACAAACATGAAACATATGTTTTCAGAAAGCTTAAAATGTCTACTTTTAAAACAATTCAAATTTAAAAAAATATTTTCCTGCAATGTAATCTGTATGAAACAAATGTATACAGCGATGTACAGTGTCTCTTGGCGAATGATCTCTAATGTGATCACACCCACGGGCATAGGGCGCTATTCATACGTTAATGTGCTGAGGCGATCAATGCAAATGGTAAACGCCCCTGACTGTGCCTCAAAACATCTAGTTCATTTACTTTTCGGAAGATTGCACGATACACAGGTGAGAAAACTCCTGGATAGTGACGAAGAGTTAACATTTTGTATTTTGAAGAGAGACTTGATCCAGCCGAGGATACAATTTCAGATAAGTAATTTAGTTTTCATTAGTTGACATGCTATTTTATATAAACATGTACATATTTTACTAGTGGGACTGTTTCCAGACTTGACAGCCAGGATTGAGTATTGAAATTTGAAATATGTCCTAATAGGCAAGTTTTTGTTACATTTTAAATGCTGTTTCGGCTAAAGAAGGTATTTAAATTGTATGATGTGTGATATAAATATGATATGTAATATGATATAAAAAAATATGAATGTTTAGATTATATTTTAACTAGTGTTAATGCTGCCTCATCATCAACAAAGCTTTGCAAATATGTGTTCAGGTTAAATGAGTAAAATGCACTTTAAATATGCCCATATTAGAAAATCACTCATCTTATAATGATTTCTGAAGGATCATGTGACACTGAAGACTGCAGTAATGATGCTGAAAATTCAGCTTTGATCACAAATTGCATTTTACAATATATTCAAATTGAAAACTGTTCTTTTAAATTGTAAAAAGAGTTCACAATATCACTGTTTTCACTGTATTTTGGATCAAATTAATGCAGTCTTGGTGAGCAGAAGAGACTTCTTTTAAAAAGTAATGTAGGTCTAAAATAAAGTCTTAATGTAAAAAGTAGTAATACATTTTATTAACTTAACTTGATTTTGATCATTAAATCTCCCCAAATCTATGAAACTGCATTCATAATGGGGTTCCGCTGGACTAGACACACCCAGGCCTGATTACTGCCAGACCAGTTCAATCAAATAAACACCTAAATAGAACTTTTCAGCAGTGTGAAGTTGGCTAGAAGGTCTCACCCAGTAGCAGCACAATATGCCAAGCTCGAAAGAAATTCCAGAACTTTTGAGGAAAAAGGTGATTTGAAATGGCTTTGTAACCCTTCCCAGACTGATGTATTTTAAAGGCTCTGGGACTCAAAAGAGTCACAGTGAGAGCCATTAACTCCAAATGGAGAACTTGGCACAGTAGTGAACCTTCCCAGAAGTGGCCGAACTCCTCCAAGAACACAGGAACAACTCATCCAGGAATTCACAAAAAAAAAAAAAAAAAAGCCAAGGACAACATCCAAGGATTTGCAGGCCTCTCTTGCATCATTAAAGGTCATTATTCATGAATCCACTATCAGAAACACACCTTGATCCTCAAACCTTTCGAGAGAATGTTCTATGGACTGATGAGTCGAAAGTTAAACTGTTTGGAAGACAGGGGTCCCGTTACATCTGGCGTAAATCAAACACAGAATTCCACAAAAAGTACATCATACCTACGCTCAAGCATGGTGGTGGTAGTCTGATGGTGTGGGGATGCTTTGCCACTTCAGGGCGACTTGCAATAATTGAGGGAAACATGAATTCTGCTCTCTACCAGAAAATCCTAAAGGAGAACTTCTGGTCATCAGTCCGTGAGTTGAAGCTCAAATGCAACTGGATTATGCAGCAAGACAATGATCCAAAACATATGAGTAAGTCCACCTCTGAATGGCTCAAAAGAAGCCAAATTAAAGTTTTGGAGTGGCCAAGACAAAGTCCTGGCTTGAACCTGATTGGGATGCTCTGGCAGGATCTTAAATGGGCAGTTCTTGCTCAAAACCCTTCATTGTGGCTGAACTAAAGCAGTTCTACAAAGAAGAGTGGGACAAAATTGCACCACAGCTTTGTGTGTGATCTCCAGTTATCAGAAGGTTGCAGTTGATGCTGCTAAAGTTGGCACAGCCAGCTATTAAATTTAAGGAGGCAGTTCGTTTTTCACATGGGTGATATATGTTGGATAACTTTTTTTGCTTCAATAAAGTACATATTTATTTGAAAACTTTATTTTGTGTTTACTCAGGTTGCCTTTCTTTTATGTTATCTCGTTTTAAGATCTAAAACAATTTAGTATAAAAAAAAATCTTCTGTGCACAAAAAAGAAATTAGGATGGGGCAGATACTTTTCCACAGCACTGTATATAAACATTTAAATATCAGGAACATATATATAACATACCATAATTGTGTCTTTCTGTGGAGGTCTGATGAGGAAGAGGCTGATGCCCAAGCTGTGTCGTCCATCCGCCCTGAGGAAGTCCCGCCCGTTCCAGAAAACCGCTTCCTGATGAGACGAAGCCCTCAGAAGGCCAAAGAGGAGGACCAAGGCAAAGAACAGCGCAAGGAGGACTCTGGGAGAGAGAGGCAGAGAGAAAGAGTCAGGGAGAGGGAGAGAGAAAGAGACAGGTAGGAGATGTTTTAAAATTTGTCCACGATCAAAGGATTGCACAGACCTGGAAGAAATGTCTGAAGATGTGTGATTTTCTATAACTTTGTAAATAACATTCCAGACCCATGGCGAACTCTAGGCCAAATCGCACAAGACTGGTGATGACCAGATCAGGGCGAAGAATTAAAGGAAGAGGACCCAGGGTGAGAGATGATGGCAGATGCCTTTTTCTTTGATATTTTGTTTCGAATGCAATTAAATGTTTTAATGTGTGATTTGAGTGTCCTAATACTTTTGGGGCCACTGTATATTTTACATACGTTCACATTTTTCAATATCTTGCATATTGAATGCATGTATATTGCACTAGTTTAACTTGTGTCTTTGGCCATTGATCTGTCCTGTAGCGCTATCGGACGCCATCTCGATCGCGCTCACGGTCATGGGATCGCTTTCGACGCAGTGAGACACCTCCACACTGGCGGCAGGAAATGCAAAGGACACAGAAAGCTAAAGCCAACTCCTCCATCACCCAAGAACGATGGATCAAAGGGGACAAGTGCGCAGAATATTTCAACTACACATTAGACATCAGTGTTAATGTTCATGCTAATATTGCATCCATGATTCATGTATTGAAGTCTTAAAGGAATAGCTGACCCAAAAATGAAGATCTTGTCTTTTACTTAACATCATCAAGCCGAAATTACTCTTAATCATTTGCAGGATATGAATAACAGAAATCAATTGAATTTCCACTAGTTAAAATGTTAATTCTTCAAATCAGGAGTGGAATTGCTAGTAGTGAAAGTGCTAAATTTCTGATGCCAGTAATTACCTTTGAAATAACAAAAACATTAATTCTTATTTGCAGAAATGCACGTTCTTGATATCAGAAATGTAATTAAAACCAGTAAACGTTCTTTATTTGCAAATGCATTTTTAAATTCTAAAATTTTAGAATTTTACCACAAACTCATTCACTCCTATTATGACAATTACAGGTTTCTTACTAGTTGAAATTACAATTTCACATTAGCGGTGCACTTCTTGCTGATAAAAAAAATCTATATTTTTATATAAATATCAATGATTGTTACTGGTACAAATATCCATTCCTAAAAACAACAATTTAATTTCAACTAGTGGAAATGATAATTCTTTATTTATAATGCTGGTTCAGTCCCCACAGCCACCACCATTGTGTCCTTGAGCAAGGCACTTAACTCCAGGTTGCTTCAGGGGGATTGTCCCTGTAATAAGGGCTTTGGATAAAAGCGTCTGCCAAATGCATAAATGTCAATTTAAATTAAAAGTCTATTTTTTCATATTATATTCAGTATTTCAGATAAATTGGAGTGGATTTCTGATATAAATAAATTTACGGGTAATTAAATGTCTTAAAGGAATAGTTCACCAAAAATGAAAATTCTCATGATTTACTCATATTTAAGCCATGCTATATGTATATGTCTTCCTTGAGCATAACTGAAGATTTTTATAAGCACATTTCAGCTCTGTAGGTCCATAAAATTAAAGTGAATGGGTGCCATCAGGCTACTGGCTATTTGATAGCAAATCGATAGGTTTGTGTAAAAACGTTATTGTGAATTAAAACTGTAATAACTTTTAAAAAATGCTTCCTGGTACCAGTCGACCCATCACAGAGCTATCATGTGACATAATTCACATGAAAAGACTGAAGCGGGTGCTTTGTTTACAACAGAGGAATGAATGTCATACAAGAGTTGGGTCATTTCAAACATTTCCCAGCTCTGGCAGGATGTAAGGATTTATAGTTAAAAACATTTTAATTATGGATTAGTTTCTTACACAAACCTGTCGATTTGCTTCAGAAGACATTTATTGATCGACTGGAGTCGTGTTGATTTCTTTTATGCTGCCTAAATATGCCTTTTGGATGGTCAAACAGCCAGCAGCCTCATGGCACCTGTTTACTTGCATTGTATGGACATACAGAGCTGAAATGTGCTTATAAAAATCTTCACTTCGGTTCTGCTAAAGAAGGAAAGACTTACACATCTGGGATGACTTAAAGGTGAGCAAATCATGAGAATTTTCATTGTTGGGTTAACTATTCCTTTTAAATGACTTTAATTAATAGTTATAATCGCATTTCAGTCTGAAATTAACATTGCCATTGGTGACACCAAAGTACTTTTTTACCAGCTGTAATTCAAATGTTGACATCAGTAATGGACATTTGCCCAATGGAGTAATTATTGATCTTGTATGTAAAATTGTAATTTCAACTAAGACATTTTAGATAACTGAATGTGTTTTGAATGGGAGTGAATGACAGATAATTGAAATCTTATTAATGAAAATTATTTCTGCAAATATCTCTATATACATATTTTTTTTTTAAAGGGATAGTTCAACCAAAAATGAAAATGTTCTCATTTACTCACCTTCATGTCATCCCTGATGTGTATCATTTTCTTCTGCTGAACACAAATTAAGATTTTTAGAAGAATATCTCCACTCTGTAGGTCCTTACAGTGCAAGTGAATGGTGACTAAAATTTAGAAGGTACATAAAGGCAGCATAAAAGTAATCCATATGACTCCAGTGGTTTAATGTATACCTTCAGAAGCAATGTGAGATTTGCTGATTCACCTATGACGCCTACTGGGCAGGTAGGAGAAAAAGATAGAAAAAAGCAAAGCAAAGGAAAATAATACAAAATAATTTGCTCAACAGCACAGTAGGTGGCGAAATGCATGAACGTAAATCAGCATTTTCATGGATTACTCCATGAAACCCATAATTCATATGGATTATTTTTATGCTGCCTTTTTGTGCTTTTTGGAGTTTCAAAGTTCTGCCCACCATTCACTTGCATTGTATAGACCTACAGAGTCTAGATATTCTTCTAAAAGTCTTCTTTCACTACTAGTTATTTTTCCATTCCTGAAATGAAGAATTGGCAATTACTAGTGAAAATGTAATTGTTAATCTATCATTTATATCCTGCACGTGGTTCAGTGTCAGAATTGCTTGCGGTAAGCATACAGGTTTTCAACGAAAGATGGTGAATAATGACTGCTTTCAGTTTTCGGGTGAACTAAACATGTTCTGAATGCTCTCAAGCATTATATAAAGTATTACTATTCTAATGAAATTAAATCTTTTGCATTAATTGTTTGACTTTTTTTAGAGGAGATATGTCAGATCTAAAGACGGATGCCGCCGAGCCAGCTGTGAGCGAGAACAAAAAAGCAGAGCTGGAAGAAGCAAAGAAAAACTCTGACAAAGACAAGAAAGAAAAACGAAATAAATCTCGCAGTCCCTCCAGAGGAAGAGAGAGGAAGAGGGACAGACATCGTTCAAAGAGCAGGGACAGGGAAGCTCGCAAAAAGACTGACGCCGATGCGAAAAAGAAGAAAGCTCGCAGCCGAAGCAAGAGCAAAGAAAATAAGAGGGAGAAGGACGAAAAGCGCAGCAAAGCGGATGACAAACGGGGACGCTCGAGCAGCAAGGACAAGAAAGACAAATACACCAAAGAACGAGAGAAGAAAGAAAAAGAACAAGACGACAAGAGTAAGGAAAAGACCAAACAACATTCCGAGGGGAATGAAAAGGAGAAAACAAAGGATGTGGAAAAGAAAAAGAATGGAGAGCAGCGTCGCGACAGATCGAAAAGCAGAGAAAAGGGCCGCAATGCCACACGAAGGTCCCGCTCGAGGGGGCGTGGCCAATCACGCGACCGAGGGCGTGACAGACGTCACAGCAGCAGCAGAGACAGAAGATCTTCTCGCCGGTCCAGAAGCAGAGAGCGAGACCGTGCTCGGGACCGGGGAAAAGATGCAGAAGACCGAAACAAGAGGAAGAGTACGGATGACTCGAAGAGCAAAGAGACCAGAGGGAGAGACAGGAGCTCGAAAGACCGTTCCTCGCCGAAACATTGGAGCAAAGAGAGGGATGATAGACAGAGCAGGAAAAGGAAGGAAAAGAGCCACAGTGGAAACAGCGATTCTGAGAGTGATGGAGATAAACAAAAGAAGCGAAAAAGGAGTGCGAGCCCAAAATCAAAAGAGAAAGTGAAGGACAAGTCGAAAAGCCCAAGAAAAGATGCAAAGAAAAAGGGCTCTAGTTCCAGCGACAGTGACTGAGATTCTGCATGTACTGTACCCCATTTTATTCATGTTTTGCTGTACAATGATCGATACAAAGAGACTCCTGCCGTATTTTAGTCATTGTATAAACTGGACATGCCCTGGTCCTAAATTCCTGGAATATTTGTCTTGATTTGATACAGACAGCAAAATTCTAATTAGTTTCAGATTCGGTTGTATTTGTCCTGCTTTTGTCTTTTCATTTGTATTCTCTCGTTTTCATCGCCCATGTCCTTCCATAATCTAATGTTTAGTGAGGATAGAAGTTTCTTAGTAAAAATGGTTGCTTGGAAAAAAAGTTTCTGTTTTGAATGGTTTTTTAAAAGGGGTTTGTTGGGGACATGTTTGCGTACCTTGGAATTTTGTAAGGGCTTTATGTTTGTAAAGAGATTACATTTGACAATGTAGGTTCTGTTGAATTTGAGAAATAAAATTGATACTGAACCTGTGACATGGCTTTCAAATGTCCTCTTGATTGAGTTCTCTGTTTCTAAAGTATAATGAGCTTTTATTTATTTAAAAAGAATGCCAGTCTGAAGTTTGGACATGCTTAACTGAACTTGTTTATTTTGATAATTTATTTTATAGGAATTATAAAACTTGTTTTTAGACAGTGGGGAACTGACCCTGGAACATCTTATGGAGTTTTGAGTTCCTTGTCACATTGCCTTTAGCTTCCACACCGTGGTGTGAAGGCAAATCATTTTAAGGCATGATTTTCAATGGCTTTTTCTGATGAAACTGCTCTTTTAAGACATTACACCTAATTTTTTGATAAAGCTGCTTCGAAACTATGTTTCGAAAAGTGTTAAGAAAATAAAAATGAGTTGAACGTTTGACCAAAGGCCTTAGACAATTAAAATTAGCCTATGGGTGAATTTCTTTCATTTCATGAGTTTGGGTGGATGTTGGTTGCTTTTGCTTCACTAAGTGTTCTCCATACATGGGAATGCCAATTAATACAGTTCAGAAAGTATCAGGATGCACCTTGTTAAATTGGTTGAAAGAATATACCGAGTGTGCAAAGCTGTAGTTCAGGTAAACAACTTTGACAACTTAAATTTTTTCAGATAAACTCAATTTTACATGTTGATTGAACTATCTAATGTAGAAAAAGTTTAATTAAATCAGTAAAGTTGACGTTTATGCCATTTAAAGGCGTTATGCATTGAGAAATACATTTTTTCTTGATCTTTTGACATATAAGAGGTCATAGTACTATAAAAACATACTGTAAGTTTCTGAACATACAACTTACTCGTTAGTCCAAAAAAAAAAAAAAAAAGGCTTTATTTAAACAATTATATATTTATATATAATATATTATAGGGATGAATACGTCAGCACTGCCCCTGCATAAAAAAGGTCAACGCCTACTTCATAATCGTATTGTTGGCCCACCCACAGTTTCGCCGTTAGAGCGGTAATGAGAGTCGGCACGGCGTGGACAAACGGATTATTGGAGCAACAGGATGTTCGAGATGCCTGCAAAGTTTACAAAACGCTGTGCAGTCCCAGGTTGTGGAAAAACAGACTCTCTGCATTTTATTCTGCTCCTAACACGAGGAAAGACTGACACATGTTTATTTTTAATGAAGTCCTGGAACACGTCAGAAAGACAATGTTTGTTAGCTTCCTTTTACTACGGATTGTTTTTCAGACAAGACACAGTTCGACGCAGGTTTAGCAGAGAGACTTAAATTAAAGGTTGATGCAGTGCCAACTATATTGGACTGACAGTAATGTCGCAATAGACAATTGTGTGCATCCATGTTTATTGTATTGCGTCACATGTTACAGATTGTTAGATATGTACTAAGTATTTGAATATTTTCACCAAACTTTCCAAGCTTAGTTAAGCAATATCACAGGAGCAAGAGTGCTATAAGTGCGGATGTAGGGCCATATAGCATGATTGCGAGTGTGATATTGCTTATATAAAACAGTTCAATGAACAAGTACATTTTAAAAAAAATTGGAAAAACTAAGTACGGTCATAAAAACGCATTTGTGCTTGGAACTACTTTCTTACGCGACGAATCAGAATCTGCCGTTGCTGTTTCAAAACAAATGATGCGTCCAAGACTTCATTAGTAATTCAAAAAGTTATCTTCAGAAATAGTATCACAGCTTGTGCTGTTTCTAACAAGTTATTGGATAAACAAGGATAGATGGCTGGATGTGTATGTGAGAGAGAGAGATGGAGCGTGTGCAATCAACTGTTGCCCCACCCAATCAGAGATGCTGTCAGCTTTCTGTGGAAAATAGATGTCCAAGCAGGGTTATTCCTCTCTATTTCGCGGTAGCCGGTGTGCAAGTGTCATTCACTATAGAAACAGCGATGTCCTCCACCATTTTAAACAGTATGTATCCAACTTGGATACTCCGATAAATGGTAAGCACTTGAGTTCTGTAATAAATCAGCCTGTTGTGTCTCTCAGCAAGAGCCTTAATCCTGTAGTTGTCCATTTAAAGCTATTTCATAGCTTTGGTAATGTATTAGTAATACCAGTGATCACGGAGCGCAGTTCTATGTAAACAATGACTAACAGATTCACTTAATCACAAACAGGCTCATATTACACACAAAAATTATCTTTTGCCACCACCTGATGGCTAACATATGTAATTTCAAAAATTAAGACGGTAATTCGTAACACGTATGCATTACGCTTACACTTTAGTTTAGAACAGTATGAACGCAAGAGGAGTGATGCACACACAGTGAAGCGTCTGAGTGATGATGTTGTCACATCATCAGTGCTCATGGAACGTCTCTCGTCCAATCAGATTCGAGGACTGGAACTAAATGTGGTATATTATTAGATAGGGCTGAAATTATTCGTTGACGTTATCAACAATGTCGGCAATAAAAAATTGTTGACAAACATTTTCCTTGTCGAATAGTCATTTGATCTCATTTAATGTAACATGAGATCATATCAAACTCTAATGATGATGTGCGAGAGCAGCACTGCAGTTCATGCCTGACTGAATGCAGTTATATTAAATGCATTATAGCTTTATTAAAGTTCAAATAATACAGAAGCTGATCATGTAAATAACTAAATTCAGAAACTTGCATTTCTCTGTGTGGTCAGCGCCTCTTCAAAGGAGGAGGGATATAAAACTGCACCCGGCTGATGCACACTTGAGCGTGCACTTAATTCAGCTAGATTATAATGTGATGGATCGCGATTTATTGAATCATAATATAAACTTAGCAATAAAAGGAATGTCCCTTTTTCAGGACACTGTATTTTAAAGATCATTTAAAAAAATCGAAATAAACAATGTTTTCCGTGCTTGTTTCATTGACCATAAACTATTAATGAACATGCACCTGTGGAACGGTCGTTAAGATACTAACAGCTTACAGATGGTAGACAATTAAGGTCACAGTTATAAAAACTTCAGACACTAAAGAGACCTTTCTTGACTCTGAAAAACACCTAAAGAAAGATGCCGAGGGTCTCTGCTCATCTTCATGAACGTATCTTAGACATGCTGCATGGAGGCAAGAGGACTGTAGATGTGGCCAGGGCAATAAATTACAATGTCCGTACTGTGAGATGCCTAAGACGTTACAGGGTGACAGGAAGGACAGCTGATCGTCCTCGCAGTGGCAGACCACGTGTAACAACACCAGTACAGGATCAATACATCTGAATATCACACCTGCGGGACAGGTACAGGATGGCAACAACAACTGCCCAAGTTACACCAAGAATGCACAATCCCTCCATCAGTGTTCAGACTGTCTGCAATAGACTGAGAGGGGCTGGACTGAGGGCTTGTGGGCCTGTTGTAAGGCAGGTCCTTACCAGACATCACCGGCAGCAACGTCACCTATGGGAACAAACCCACCTTCACTGGACCAGACAGGACTGGCAAAAAGTGCTCTTCACTGATGAGTCGTGGTTTTGTCTCACTAGGGGTGATGGCTGGACTCGTGATTGATTTGGAGGTGGAGGGTCCATCATGGTCTAGGGCGGTGTGTAACAGCATCATCTGAGCTTGTTGTCAATGCAGGCCATCTCAATGCTGTGCGTTACAGGAAAGACATCCTCCTCCCTCATGTGCTACCCTTCCTGCAGGCTCATCCTGACATGACCCTCCAGCCTGACAATGCCACCAGCCATACTGCTCGTTCTGTGCGTTCTGCCATGGCCAGCAAAGAGCACGAATCTCAATCCCATTGAGCACTTCTGGGACCTGTTGGATCAGAGGGTGAGGGCTAGGGCCATTCCGCTCAGGAACTTGCAAGTGCCTTGGTGGAAGTGTGGGGTAACATCTCACAGCAAGAACTGGCAAATCTGGTGCAGTCCATGAGGAGGAGATGCACTGCAGAACTTAATGCAGCTGGTGGCCACACCAGATACTGACTGAACTTAAAAATGCAAGATTATTGAACCTAATAATCATTGATATTTTTGAGTTTTACAGTTGTAAAACAGTTTGGTAGTTGTACTTATTATATTATATTCATTGAATTTTAAATCCAACTTAAATTGAGATTTACTTGTGGTGTTCTATAACCTATTTGCAAGATGTCATGTGCAATCGATTAGTGCGTAATAGTCGTAAGACAGAGAGTAACAAGGCAATGCTGAGGTTGTGAGTTCAAGCCTCACCTGTAGGATGCTTTTAGAGATGATCTAACAAGATGAGGGTTCAAAAGATTTTAAGGAAGACTATACATTTGTCTTGCAGTCTTCAATTGTGTTGGCCAATCATTAGAATTAGTGTTTAGACTTAGTGTACATTGACAGTAGGATTTTATGTCTTATGTATACATGGTCATAATGAAGTTTAAAAAAAGACTCTGGCTGTTTTTTCCCCTGTGGTGCTAGAACCTGATTACAATATGCTCTCGCATAGTATTTAAAAGACAGTATGTATCAAGGCAATGCTGAGGTTGTGAGTTCAACCCTCACCTTGAGCATGGTTGTAGAGATGCTCTAACAAGTACAGAAACGCTGTTATTAGTGTTAATTCATTTACATTGACAGTAGCATGTTAAGTCTTGTGTATTCATGGACATAATGAAGTATAAAATATAAGAACTCGGGCTGTGTTTTTTCCCATAGTGTACTATAACCTCTCTTCAGGATGTTCCAGGTCCAGTACCACAATCGGTTAGCGCAAGTTACTTTTAAGACATTACGTTGCAAGTCAATGCTGAGGTTGGGAGTTTGAGCCTGACCTAAAGATTGGATATATAGATGCTCTAACAAGATGAGTTCAATTGGTTTTAAGGAAGACCATTATACATTTGTCAGGCAGTCTTCTATTATGTTGGCCAATATTTAGAATTAGAGTTAATTTCTTTACATTGACAGCATAGGCTGTGTTTTTCCTGTAATGTGCCATAACCTCATTACAGAATGTCAGCTCCTGTGGTGCAATCTCTTAGCGTGCAGTACTTATAAGACAGCACATATATGTATGAATAGTTATAATGACGTATCAAAAAAGAAGGCTCAATCTGAATTGCAAATATGTAAAGAAAATGCGAAGGAGTTTGAGCCTGACCTAAAGATTGGTTTTATTGATGCTCTAACAAGATGTGAGTTCAAACAGTTTTAAGGAAGACCGATACACATTTGTTTTGCAGTCTTCTCTTGTGTTGGTCAGTCTTTAGAATTAGTGTTAATTTCTTTACATTGACTGTAGGATTTTATGTCTTATGTATGTTTAGTGATGATCAAGTAAAAAAAGGACTCCGGGTGTGTTTTTACCCATGGTGTACTATAACCTGAATTCAGGATGTCAGCTCCAGTGGTGTAATCGGTTCTCGAGTGTTTCTTAGAAGACAGTATGAAACAAGGCAATGCTGAGGTTGTTAGTTTGAGGCTCACCTTGAGCATGGTCTTAGATATGCTCTAAGAAGATGAGTTCAAAGGATGATATTAAGGAAAACTAATGTAATTTGGCTTTAAATCTTCAATGGTGTTGGCCAATCTGTAGAATTAGTGTTGTTTTCCTTACATTCACAGTAGGATATTATGTCTGATGTATTATTTGGCATTACAAAGTCTAAAAAGGAGTGTTTTTTCGCATGCTGTGATATAACCTCTTGATATTTCAACAGCTCCTGTGGTGCAATGTAAGTATACAGCAAGACCTGCTGTTTACAAACACGCCAGCGGAGCCCTTTGTCTGGGCTGCTCGGCCGCGGAAACGCAGAAGGAAAAGAGGAAAACGAACCGGCGTTCTCATCAGAGTAAGACATCATGCAAATCGACCCCCGCTATCCAGTATACTACTGGCAAATGTTCAGTCTCTGGACAACAAGCTCTGCGAGCTGAGAGCGAGGATCTCTTTCCAACGAGAGATGAGAGATTGCTGTGTTATCTGCCTTACAGAAACCTGGCTGGCTGCGGAGATTCCAGACTCGGCCATCGAAACCACGGGCTTTTCCGTGCACCGAGCGGACAGAGCGAAAGACCTCTCCGGTAAAAGCAGAGGTGGTGGTGTATGTTTTATGATCAACAAATCATGGTGTGATCAGAGGAACGTACATTTCATCAAGTCTTTCTGCTCTCCTGATCTGGAATATCTCATGCTTCTGTGTCGACCATTCTGGCTGCCGAGGGAATTCACAGCGGTCATCATCACTACTGTGTACATCCCCCCACAAGCCGACACAGACCGGGCACTCAGGGAACTGTATGGGAGTATAAGTGAGCAGGAAACCGCGCACCCTGAGGCTCCGTTCATTGTTATCGGGGACTTTAACAAAGCCAACTTCAAAACAATCGCTCCAAAATACCACCAACACATAAAGTTCAACACACGAGGGGACCGGGTTTTAGATCATTGTTACTCTCCTTTCCGGGATGGCTACAAATCTATCCCCCGCCCCCCATTTGGCAAATCGGACCACTCTTCCGTTCTGCTTTTGCCCGCTTACAAGCAGAAGCTGAAACGGGAAGCACCCACCCTCAGAACGATCCAGTGCTGGTCGGACCAATCAGACTCTGATGACGACATCGAGGTTTACGCTGACAGCGTAACGTGTTTCATCAGGAAGTGCGTAGAGGATGTTGTTCCGACCAAAACAATACGGATATACCCCAACCAGAAATCATGGGTTAACGGCAAGGCTCGCACAGCACTCAATGCGCGGTCCTCTGCTTTTAATTCTTCTAACACGGAGGAGCGTAAACAAGCCAGTTATGCCCTCCGTAACACCATCAGTGAAGCCAAACGCCAGTACAGGCACAAACTTGAAGGTCAGTTCAACACCACTGACTCTAGAAGCATGTGGCAGGGAATTAATACCATCACGGACTACAAACGGAATAAAGACTCCACTGTGAACACCGCTGCATCTCTCCCGGACGAACTTAATACATTTTATGCTCGTTTTGAGGACAGTAACACCGCCCTCGCGGAGAGAGCACTCGCTGCTGACGCTACAGAGGTTGATTCACTCTCCGTCTCTGTTGTGGATGTAACCCGATCCTTCCGACAGGTGAACATCCGTAAAGCCGCGGGTCCAGACGGCATTCCGGGCCGCGTCATCAGAGCGTGCGCGAATCAACTGGCAGGTGTTTTTATGGACATTTTCAATCTGACCCTCTCCCTGTCTGTAGTCCCCACATGCTTCAAAACATCAACCATTGTGCCTGTACCGAAGCAAGCCACAATCACTTGCTTAAATGACTGGCGTCCTGTTGCTCTGACCCCCATCGTCAGCAAATGCTTTGAAAGGTTAATCAGAGATTACATCTGCTCTGTTCTGCCCCCCCTTTGGACCCATTGCAGTTTGCCTACAGCAACAACCGCTCCACTGATGATACCATTGCATCTACACTACACACTGCTCTCTCCCATCTGGAAAAAAGGAACACATATGTGAGAATGCTGTTTGTAGACTACAGCTCAGCATTCAACACCATAGTGCCCTCCAAGCTTGATGTGAAACTCCGGGCTCTGGGCTTAAATGGCTCGCTGTGCAGCTGGATCCTGGATATCCTGTCAGGCAGACGTCAGGTGGTTAGAATGGGCAGCAACATCTCCTCATCACTGACCCTCAACACTGGAGCCCCGCAGGGCTGTGTTCTCAGCCCCCTACTGTATTCCCTATACACGCATGACTGTGTGGCAACACATAGCTCCAATGCCATCATTAAGTTTGCTGACGATACAACGGTGGTAGGTCTGATCACTGACAATGATGAAAGAGCCTACAGAGAGGAGGTGCACACTCTGACACGCTGGTGTCAGGAGCACAACCTCTCCCTCAACGTCAGTAAAACCATGGAGCTTGTGGTGGATTTCAGGAAGAAAGACAGAGAACACAGCCCCATCACCATCAATGGAGCACCGGTAGAGAGAGTCAGCAGTTTCAAGTTCCTCGGTGTCCACATCACTGAAGAACTCACATGGTCCGTCCACACTGAGGCCGTTGTGAAGAAGGCTCACCAGCACCTCTTCTTCCTGAGACGGCTGAGGAAGTTTGGAATGAACCACCACATCCTCACACGGTTCTACACCAGTACTGTAGAGAGCATCCTGACTGGCTGCATCACTGCCTGGTACGGCAATAGCACCGCCCACAAACGCAAAGCCCTGCAAAGGGTGGTGCGAACTGCCAGAAACATCATCGGAGGTGAGCTTCCCTCCCTCCAGGACATATACACTAGGCGGTTTGTGAAAAAAGCTCGGAGGATCATCAGAGACTCCAGCCACCCGAGTCATGGGCTGCTCTCACTGCTACCATCAGGCAGGCGGTATCGCAGCATCAGGACCAGCACCAGCCGACTACATGACAGCTTCTTTCCCCAAGCAGTCAGACTGTTGAACACTTGATCTATCACGATCAATAATTAGCACTGCACTTTATTCATCTTATATCTCACACTGGACTGTCAACATATTCTCCTCAATATACTACTTCATATATATATATATATTTCATATACTCCTTATTGTATTGTATATTGTGTGTATTGTATATAATTATTGTGTTGTGTAAGTATGTGTACATTTGATTTGTAAATTGTTTTGTGTAAGTATGTTGTTTATTGTAATTGGTATATGTCTCGTCACTGTCATGACTGCTATGTTGCTCGGAACTGCACACAAGAATTTCACCTACTGTTGCACTTGTGTACTTGGTAGTGTGACAATAAAGTGATTTGATTTGATTTGATTTGATTTGATTTGAAGAGTGTCCTCTCCTGTCCCAGCTCTGTCACAAAGATCACTCCAATCTTAAATGAAAGAATCATATTTATTAACAAGATAACACATGAGAAAGGGAAGCTTCAAAAAGTCGATCAGGCCAAAACAAATTTCTTCTGACTTTATTTAAAGAGTACTTTCTAACCTTTACAAATAAAATTTAAAATCAACAAGAAAACTCTCCCCTTACTTCCTCTCTAAACCAAAAACAGGAAAAAACATGATCAATAACAAAAATGGTACTTATATGACAGTATAAAGCAAAGCAATGCCGAGGTTGTGAGTTGGAGCCTCACCTGGTGCATGGTTTTAGAGCCTCTCTAACAAGGTGGGAGTTCAAAGCATAAGAAGACTAATGATCAGAGGTTGTGAGTTTGAGCCTCACCTTGAACAAGGTCTTTTATTTGCTCTAACAAAATGAGATTTCGAAGGATGATGATAAAGTAAAGTACATTTCGCTTTAAATCTTCAATGGTGTTGTCCAATCTCTAGAATTCTGAGTCTAAAAGGACTCGGGCAGTGTTTTTTGGCATGTTGTGATGTAACCTCTTGAAGGTGAACAGCTCCTGTGGCGCAATCGGTTAGCGCGTGGTACTTATATGACAGTATAAAGCAAAGCAATGCCGAGATTGTGAGTTCGAGCCTCACCTGGAGCATGTTTTTAGAGCCTCTCTAAGAATGTGAGAGTTCAAAGGATAAGGGAGACTAATGATGAGCGTTGTGAGTTTTAGCCTCACCTTGAACATATGCTCTAATAAAATGAGAGTTTGAAGATGACGATAATGAAAAGTGAAGTACATTTGGCTTTAAATCTTTAATGGTGGTTGCTTTAAATCTTCAATGGTGTTGGTCAATCTCTAGAATTAGTGTTGTTTTCCTTAAATTCACAGTTGGATATTATGTATCATTTCTGAATATTTCTAATGACGTATCAAAAAAGTAGGCTGGTTGTCATCCCCAGTGATGTAATCAGTTAGCACATGGTAGTTATAAGACATAACATAGAAAGGCACTTCTGAGGTTAGGAGTTTGAGCCAGACCTGAAGATTGGTTTTATAGATTGGTACTTATAAGACAGTATAAAGCAAAGCAATGTCGAGGTTGTGAGTTCGAGCCTCACCTGGTGCATGGTTTTAGAGCCTCTCTTACAAGGTGAGAGTTCAAAGCATAAGAAGACTAATGATCAGAGTTTGTGAGTTTGAGCCTCACCTTGAACAAGGTCTTTGATTTGCTCTAGCAAAATGAGAGTTCGAAGGATGATGAAAAAGTAAAGTACATTTGGCTTTAAATCTTCAATGATGTTGTCCAATCTCTAGAATTCTAAGTCTAAAAGGACTCGGGCAGTGTTTTTTGGCATGTTGTGATGTAACCTATTGATGTTCAACAGCTCCTGTGGCGCAATTGGTTAGCGTGCGGTACTTATATGACAGCATAAAGCAAAGCAATGCCGAGGTTGTGAGTTCGAGCCTCACCTGGAGCATGTTTTTAGAGCCTCTCTAACAAGATGAGAGTTCAAAGGATAAGGGAGACTAATGATGAGAGTTGTGAGTTTGAGCCTCACCTTGAACATATGCTCTGATATGCTCTAAGAAAATGAGAGTTTGAAGATGACGATAATGAAAAGTGAAGTACATTTGGCTTTAAATCTTTAATGGTGTTTGCTTTAAATCTTCAATGGTGTTGGTCAATCTCTAGAATTAGTGTTGTTTTCCTTACATTCACAGTTGGATATTATGTATCATTTCTGAATAGTTCTAATGACGTATCAAAAAAGTAGGCTGTTTGTCAACCCCAGTGATGTAATCAGTTAGCACATGGTAGTAATAAGACATAACGTAGAAAGGCACTTCTGAGGTTAGGAGTTTGAGCCTGACCTGAAGATTGGTTTTATAGATTGGTACTTATAAGACAGTATAAAGCAAAGCAATGTCGAGGTTGTGAGTTCGAGCCTCACCTGGAGCATGGTTTTAGAGCCTCTCTAACAAGATGAGAGTTCAAAGGATAAGGAGACTAATGATGAGAGGTTGTGAGTTTGAGCCTCACCTTGAACACTGATTTGCTCTAATAAAATGAGAGTTTGAAGATGACGATAATGAAAAGTGAAGTACATTTGGCTTTAAATCTTTAATGGTGTTTGCTTTAAATCTTCGATGGTTTTGGTCAATCTCTAGAATTAGTGTTGTTTTCCTTACATTCACAGTTGGATATTATGTATCATTTCTGAATAGCTCTAATGACGTATCAAAAAGTAGGCTGGTTGTCATCCCCGTCATGTAATCAGTTAGCACATGGTAGTTATAAGACATAACGTAGAAAGGCACTTCTGAAGTTAGGAGTTTGATCCAGACCTGAAGATTGGTTTTATAGATTGGTACTTATAAGACAGTATAAAGCAAAGCAATGTCGAGGTTGTGAGTTCGAGCCTCACCTGGTGCATGGTTTTAGAGCCTCTCTAACAAGGTGAGAGTTCAAAGCATAAGAAGACTAATGATCAGAGGTTGTGAGTTTGAGCCTCACCTTGAACAAGGTCTTTGATTTGCTCTAACAAAATGAGAGTTCGAAGGATGATGATGAAAGTAAAGTACATTTGGCTTTAAATCTTCAATGATGTTGTCCAATCTCTAGAATTCTAAGTCTAAAAGGACTCGGGCAGTGTTTTTTGGCATGTTGTGATGTAACCTCTTGATGTTCAACAGCTCCTGTGATGCTAATCGGTTAGCGTGTGGTACTTATATGACAGTATAAAGCAAAGCAATGCCGAGGTTGTGAGTTCGAGCCTCACCTGGAGCATGTTTTTAGAGCCTCTCTAACAAGATGAGAGTTCAAAGGATAAGGGAGACTAATGATGAGAGGTGTGAGTTTGAGCCTCACCTTGAACATATGCTCTGATATGCTCTAAGAAAATGAGAGTTTGAAGATGACGATAATGAAAAGTGAAGTACATTTGGCTTTAAATCTTTAATGGTGTTTGCTTTAAATCTTCAATGGTGTTGGTCAATCTCTAGAATTAGTGTTGTTTTCCTTACATTCACAGTTGGATATTATGTATCATTTCTGAATAGTTCTAATGACGTATCAAAAAAGTAGGCTGGTTGTCATCCCCAGTGATGTAATCAGTTAGCACATGGTAGTTATAAGACATAACGTAGAAAGGCACTTCTGAGGTTAGGAGTTTGAGCCAGACCTGAAGATTGGTTTTATAGATTGGTACTTATAAGACAGTATAAAAGCAAAGCAATGTCGAGGTTGTGAGTTCGAGCCTCACCTGGTGCATGGTTTTAGAGCCTCTCTAACAAGGTGAGAGTTCAAAGCATAAGAAGACTAATGATCAGAGGTTGTGAGTTTGAGCCTCACCTTGAACAAGGTCTTTGATTTGCTCTAACAAAATGAGAGTTCGAAGGATGATGATAAAGTAAAGTACATTTGGCTTTAAATCTTCAATGATGTTGTCCAATCTCTAGAATTCTAAGTCTAAAAGGACTCGGGCAGTGTTTTTTGGCATGTTGTGATGTAACCTCTTGATGTTCAACAGCTCCTGTGGCATAATCGGTTAGCGCGTGGTACTTATATGACAGTATAAAGCAAAGCAATGCCGAGGTTGTGAGTTCGAGCCTCACCTGGAGCATGTTTTTAGAGCCTCTCTAACAAGATGAGAGTTCAAAGGATAAGGGAGACTAATGATGAGAGTTGTGAGTTTGAGCCTCACCTTGAACATATGCTCTGATATGCTCTAAGAAAATGAGAGTTTGAAGATGACGATAATGAAAAGTGAAGTACATTTGGCTTTAAATCTTTAATGGTGGTTGCTTTAAATCTTCAATGGTGTTGGTCAATCTCTAGAATTAGTGTTGTTTTCCTTACATTCACAGTTGGATATTATGTATCATTTCTGAATAGTTCTAATGACGTATCAAAAAAGTAGGCTGGTTGTCATCCCCAGTGATGTAATCAGTTAGCACATGGTAGTTATAAGACATAACGTAGAAAGGCACTTCTGAGGTTAGGAGTTTGAGCCTGACCTGAAGATTGGTTTTATAGATTGGTACTTATAAGACAGTATAAAGCAAAGCAATGTCGAGGTTGTGAGTTCGAGCCTCACCTGGTGCATGGTTTTAGAGCCTCTCTAACAAGGTGAGAGTTCAAAGCATAAGAAGACTAATGATCAGAGTTTGTGAGTTTGAGCCTCACCTTGAACAAGGTCTTTGATTTGCTCTAGCAAAATGAGAGTTCGAAGGATGATGATAAAGTAAAGTACATTTGGCTTTAAATCTTCAATGATGTTGTCCAATCTCTAGAATTCTAAGTCTAAAAGGACTCGGGCAGTGTTTTTTGGCATGTTGTGATGTAACCTCTTGATGGTCAACAGCTCCTGTAGGCATAATCGGTTAGCTGCAGTACTTATATGACAGTATAAAGCAAAGCAATGCCGAGGTTGTGAGTTCGAGCCTCACCTGGAGCATGTTTTTAGAGCCTCTCTAACAAGATGAGAGTTCAAAGGATAAGGGAGACTAATGATGAGAGTTGTGAGTTTGAGCCTCACCTTGAACATATGCTCTGATATGCTCTAAGAAAATGAGAGTTTGAAGATGACGATAATGAAAAGTGAAGTACATTTGGCTTTAAATCTTTAATGGTGGTTGCTTTAAATCTTCAATGGTGTTGGTCAATCTCTAGAA
The DNA here is from genome assembly GCF_025860055.1 of Xyrauchen texanus. Classification (NCBI taxonomy): domain Eukaryota; kingdom Metazoa; phylum Chordata; class Actinopteri; order Cypriniformes; family Catostomidae; genus Xyrauchen; species Xyrauchen texanus. The sequence continues at coordinate 46,986,335 of NC_068282.1, forward strand.
TTAGTGTTGTTTTCCTTACATTCACAGTTGGATATTATGTATCATTTCTGAATAGTTCTAATGACGTATCAAAAAAGTAGGCTGGTTGTCATCCCCAGTGATGTAATCAGTTAGCACATGGTAGTTATAAGACATAACGTAGAAAGGCACTTCTGAGGTTAGGAGTTTGAGCCAGACCTGAAGATTGGTTTTATAGATTGGTACTTATAAGACAGTATAAAGCAAAGCAATGTCGAGGTTGTGAGTTCGAGCCTCACCTGGTGCATGGTTTTAGAGCCTCTCTAACAAGGTGAGAGTTCAAAGCATAAGAAGACTAATGATCAGAGTTTGTGAGTTTGAGCCTCACCTTGAACAAGGTCTTTGATTTGCTCTAGCAAAATGAGAGTTCAAAGGATGATGATAAAGTAAAGTACATTTGGCTTTAAATCTTCAATGATGTTGTCCAATCTCTAGAATTCTAAGTCTAAAAGGACTCGGGCAGTGTTTTTTGGCATGTTGTGATGTAACCTCTTGATGTTCAACAGCTCCTGTAGGCTAATCGGTTAGCGCCAGTACTTATATGACAGTATAAAGCAAAGCAATGCCGAGGTTGTGAGTTCGAGCCTCACCTGGAGCATGTTTTTAGAGCCTCTCTAACAAGATGAGAGTTCAAAGGATAAGGGAGACTAATGATGAGAGTTGTGAGTTTGAGCCTCACCTTGAACATATGCTCTGATATGCTCTAAGAAAATGAGAGTTTGAAGATGACGATAATGAAAAGTGAAGTACATTTGGCTTTAAATCTTTAATGGTGTTTGCTTTAAATCTTCAATGGTGTTGGTCAATCTCTAGAATTAGTGTTGTTTTCCTTACATTCACAGTTGGATATTATGTATCATTTCTGAATAGTTCTAATGACGTATCAAAAAAGTAGGCTGTTTGTCAACCCCAGTGATGTAATCAGTTAGCACATGGTAGTAATAAGACATAACGTAGAAAGGCACTTCTGAGGTTAGGAGTTTGAGCCTGACCTGAAGATTGGTTTTATAGATTGGTACTTATAAGACAGTATAAAGCAAAGCAATGTCGAGGTTGTGAGTTCGAGCCTCACCTGGAGCATGTTTTTAGAGCCTCTCTAACAAGATGAGAGTTCAAAGGATAAGGGAGACTAATGATGAGAGGTGTGAGTTTGAGCCTCACCTTGAACATATGCTCTAATAAAATGAGAGTTTGAAGATGACGATAATGAAAAGTGAAGTACATTCGGCTTTAAATCTTTAATGGTGTTTGCTTTAAATCTTCGATGGTTTTGGTCAATCTCTAGAATTAGTGTTGTTTTCCTTACATTCACAGTTGGATATTATGTATCATTTCTGAATAGCTCTAATGACGTATCAAAAAAGTAGGCTGGTTGTCATCCCCTGTCATGTAATCAGTTAGCACATGGTAGTTATAAGACATAACGTAGAAAGGCACTTCTGAAGTTAGGAGTTTGATCCAGACCTGAAGATTGGTTTTATAGATTGGTACTTATAAGACAATATAAAGCAAAGCAATGTCGAGGTTGTGAGTTCGAGCCTCACCTGGTGCATGGTTTTAGAGCCTCTCTTACAAGGTGAGAGTTCAAAGCATAAGAAGACTAATGATCAGAGGTTGTGAGTTTGAGCCTCACCTTGAACAAGGTCTTTGATTTGCTCTAACAAAATGAGAGTTCGAAGGATGATGATAAAGTAAAGTACATTTGCCTTTAAATCTTCAATGGTGTTGTCCAATCTCTAGAATTCTAAGTCTAAAAGGACTCGGGCAGTGTTTTTTGGCATGTTGTGATGTAACCTCTTGATGTTCATCAGCTCCTGTGGCGCAATCGGTTAGCGTGTGGTACTTATATGACAGTATAAAGCAAAGCAATGCCGAGGCTGTGAGTTCGAGCCTCACCTGGAGCATGTTTTTAGAGCCTCTCTAACAAGATGAGAGTTCAAAGGATAAGGGAGACTAATGATGTGAGGTGTGAGTTTGAGCCTCACCTTGAACATATGCTCTGATATGCTCTAAGAAAATGAGAGTTTGAAGATGACGATAATGAAAAGTCAAGTACATTTGGCTTTAAATCTTTAATGGTGGTTGCTTTAAATCTTCAATGGTGTTGGTCAATCTCTAGAATTAGTGTTGTTTTCCTTACATTCACAGTTGGATATTATGTATCATTTCTGAATAGTTCTAATGACGTATCAAAAAAGTAGGCTGGTTGTCATCCCCAGTGATGTAATCAGTTAGCACATGGTAGTTATAAGACATAACGTAGAAAGGCACTTCTGAAGTTAGGAGTTTGATCCAGACCTGAAGATTGGTTTTATAGATTGGTACTTATAAGACAATATAAAGCAAAGCAATGTCGAGGTTGTGAGTTCGAGCCTCACCTGGTGCATGGTTTTAGAGCCTCTCTTACAAGGTGAGAGTTCAAAGCATAAGAAGACTAATGATCAGAGGTTGTGAGTTTGAGCCTCACCTTGAACAAGGTCTTTGATTTGCTCTAACAAAATGAGAGTTCGAAGGATGATGAAAAAGTAAAGTACATTTGCCTTTAAATCTTCAATGGTGTTGTCCAATCTCTAGAATTCTAAGTCTAAAAGGACTCGGGCAGTGTTTTTTGGCATGTTGTGATGTAACCTCTTGATGGTCAACAGCTCCTGTGGCGCAATCGGTTAGCGCGCGGTACTTATATGACAGTATAAAGCAAAGCAATGCCGAGGTTGTGAGTTCGAGCCTCACCTGGAGCATGTTTTTAGAGCCTCTCTAACAAGATGAGAGTTCAAAGGATAAGGGAGACTAATGATGAGAGTTGTGAGTTTGAGCCTCACCTTGAACATATGCTCTGATATGCTCTAAGAAAATGAGAGTTTGAAGATGACGATAATGAAAAGTGAAGTACATTTGGCTTTAAATCTTCAATGGTGTTGGTCAATCTCTAGAATTAGTGTTGTTTTCCTTACATTCACAGTTGGATATTATGTATCATTTCTGAATAGTTCTAATGACGTATCAAAAAAGTAGGCTGTTTGTCAACCCCAGTGATGTAATCAGTTAGCACATGGTAGTAATAAGACATAACGTAGAAAGGCACTTCTGAGGTTAGGAGTTTGAGCCTGACCTGAAGATTGGTTTTATAGATTGGTACTTATAAGACAGTATAAAGCAAAGCAATGTCGAGGTTGTGAGTTCGAGCCTCACCTGGTGCATGGTTTTAGAGCCTCTCTAACAAGGTGAGAGTTCAAAGCATAAGAAGACTAATGATCAGAGTTTGTGAGTTTGAGCCTCACCTTGAACAAGGTCTTTGATTTGCTCTAGCAAAATGAGAGTTCAAAGGATGATGATAAAGTAAAGTACATTTGGCTTTAAATCTTCAATGATGTTGTCCAATCTCTAGAATTCTAAGTCTAAAAGGACTCGGGCAGTGTTTTTTGGCATGTTGTGATGTAACCTCTTGACGGTCAACAGCTCCTGTGGCGCAATCGGTTAGCTGCAGTACTTATATGACAGTATAAAGCAAAGCAATGCCGAGGTTGTGAGTTCGAGCCTCACCTGGAGCATGTTTTTAGAGCCTCTCTAACAAGATGAGAGTTCAAAGGATAAGGGAGACTAATGATGAGAGTTGTGAGTTTGAGCCTCACCTTGAACATATGCTCTGATATGCACTAAGAAAATGAGAGTTTGAAGATGACGATAATGAAAAGTGAAGTACATTTGGCTTTAAATCTTTAATGGTGTTTGCTTTAAATCTTCAATGGTGTTGGTCAATCTCTAGAATTAGTGTTGTTTTCCTTACATTCACAGTTGGATATTATGTATCATTTCTGAATAGTTCTAATGACGTATCAAAAAAGTAGGCTGGTTGTCCACCCCAGTGATGTAATCAGTTAGCACATGGTAGTAATAAGACATAACGTAGAAAGGCACTTCTGAGGTTAGGAGTTTGAGCCCGACCTGAAGATTGGTTTTATAGATTGGTACTTATAAGACAGTATAAAGCAAAGCAATGTCGAGGTTGTGAGTTCGAGCCTCACCTGGAGCATGTTTTTAGAGCCTCTCTAACAAGATGAGAGTTCAAAGGATAAGTGAGACTAATGATGAGAGTTGTGAGTTTGAGCCTCACCTTGAACATATGCTCTAATAAAATGAGAGTTTGAAGATGACGATAATGAAAAGTGAAGTACATTTGGCTTTAAATCTTTAATGGTGTTTGCTTTAAATCTTCAATGGTGTTGGTCAATCTCTAGAATTAGTGTTGTTTTCCTTACATTCACAGTTGGATATTATGTATCATTTCTGAATAGTTCTAATGACGTATCAGAAAAGTAGGCTGGTTGTCATCCCCTGTCATGTAATCAGTTAGCACATGGTAGTAATAAGACATAACGTAGAAAGGCACTTCTGAGGTTAGGAGTTTGAGCCTGACCTGAAGATTGGTTTTATAGATTGGTACTTATAAGACAGTATAAAGCAAAGCAATGTCGAGGTTGTGAGTTCGAGCCTCACCTGGTGCATGGTTTTAGAGCCTCTCTAACAAGGTGAGAGTTCAAAGCATAAGAAGACTAATGATCAGAGGTTGTGAGTTTGAGCCTCACCTTGAACAAGGTCTTTGATTTGCTCTAACAAAATGAGAGTTCGAAGGATGATGATGAAGTAAAGTACATTTGGCTTTAAATCTTCAATGATGTTGTCCAATCTCTAGAATTCTAAGTCTAAAAGGACTCGGGCAGTGTTTTTTGGCATGTTGTGATGTATCCTCTTGATGTTCAACAGCTCCTGTGGCGCAATAGGTTAACGCGCGGAACTTATATGACAGTATAATGCAAAGCAATGCCGAGGTTGTGAGTTCGAGCCTCACCTGGAGCATGTTTTTAGAGCCTCTCTAAGAAGATGAGAGTTCAAAGGATAAGGGAGACTAATGATGAGAGTTGTGAGTTTGAGCCTCACCTTGAACATATGCTCTGATATGCTCTAAGAAAATGAGAGTTTGAAGATGATGATAATGAAAAGTGAAGTACATTTGGCTTTAAATCTTTAATGGTTTTTGCTTTAAATCTTCAATGGTGTTGGTCAATCTCTAGAATTAGTGTTGTTTTCCTTACATTCACAGTTGGATATTATGTATCATTTCTGAATAGTTCTAATGACGTATCAAAAAAGTAGGCTGTTTGTCAACCCCAGTGATGTAATCAGTTAGCACATGGTAGTAATAAGACATAACGTAGAAAGGCACTTCTGAGGTTAGGAGTTTGAGCCAGACCTGAAGATTGGTTTTATAGATTGGTACTTATAAGACAGTATAAAGTAAAGCAATGTCGAGGGTGTGAGTTCGAGCCTCACCTGGAGCATGTTTTTAGAGCCTCTCTAACAAGATGAGAGTTCAAAGGATAAGGGAGACTAATGCTGAGAGGTGTGAGTTTGAGCCTCACCTTGAACATATGCTCTAATAAAATGAGATTTTGAAGATGACGATAATGAAAAGTGAAGTACATTCGGCTTTAAATCTTTAATGGTGTTTGCTTTAAACCTTCGATGGTTTTGGTCAATCTCTAGAATTAGTGTTGTTTTCCTTACATTCACAGTTGGATATTATGTATCATTTCTGAATAGCTCTAATGACGTATCAAAAAAGTAGGCTGGTTGTCATCCCCTGTCATGTAATCAGTTAGCACATGGTAGTTATAAGACATAACGTAGAAAGGCACTTCTGAAGTTAGGAGTTTGATCCAGACCTGAAGATTGGTTTTATAGATTGGTACTTATAAGACAGTATAAAGCAAACAATGTCGAGGTTGTGAGTTCGAGCCTCACCTGGTGCATGGTTTTAGAGCCTCTCTAACAAGGTGAGAGTTCAAAGCATAAGAAGACTAATGATCAGAGTTTGTGAGTTTGAGCCTCACATTGAACAAGGTCTTTGATTTGCTCTAGCAAAATGAGAGTTCGAAGGATGATGATAAAGTAAAGTACATTTGGCTTTAAATCTTCAATGATGTTGTCCAATCTCTAGAATTCTAAGTCTAAAAGGACTCGGGCAGTGTTTTTTGGCATGTTGTGATGTAACCTCTTGATGTTCAACAGCTCCTGTGGTGCAATCGGTTAGCAAGTGGTACTTATATGACAGTATAAAGCAAAGCAATGCCGAGGTTGTGAGTTTGAGCCTCACCTGGAGCATGTTTTTAGAGCCTCTCTAACAAGATGAGAGTTCAAAGGATAAGGGAGACTAATGATGAGAGTTGTGAGTTTGAGCCTCACCTTGAACATATGCTCTGATATGCTCTAAGAAAATGAGAGTTTGAAGATGACGATAATGAAAAGTGAAATACATTTGGCTTTAAATCTTTAATGATGTTTGCTTTAAATCTTCAATGGTGTTGGTCAATCTCTAGAATTAGTGTTGTTTTCCTTACATTCACAGTTGGATATTATGTATCATTTCTGAATAGTTCTAATGATGTATCAAAAAAGTAGGCTGTTTGTCAACCCCAGTGATGTAATCAGTTAGCACATGGTAGTTATAAGACATAACGTAGAAAGGCACTTCTGAGGTTAGGAGTTTGAGCCAGACCTGAAGATTGGTTTTATAGCTTGGTACTTATAAGACAATATAAAGCAAAGCAATGTCGAGGTTGTGAGTTCGAGCCTCACCTGGTGCATGGTTTTAGAGCCTCTCTAACAAGGTGAGAGTTCAAAGCATAAGAAGACTAATGATCAGAGTTTGTGAGTTTGAGCCTCACCTTGAACAAGGTCTTTGATTTGCTCTAGCAAAATGAGAGTTCGAAGGATGATGAAAAAGTAAAGTACATTTGGCTTTAAATCTTCAATGATGTTGTCCAATCTCTAGAATTCTAAGTCTAAAAGGACTCGGGCAGTGTTTTTTGGCATGTTGTGATGTAACCTCTTCATGTTCAACAGCTCCTGTGGCGCAATCGGTTAGCGCGCGGTACTTATATGACAGTATAAAGCAAAGCAATGCCGAGGCTGTGAGTTCGAGCCTCACCTGGAGCATGTTTTTAGTGCCTCTCTAACAAGATGAGAGTTCAAAATATAAGGGAGACTAATGATGTGAGGTGTGAGTTTGAGCCTCACCTTGAACATATGCTCTGATATGCTCTAAGAAAATGAGAGTTTGAAGATGAAGATAATAAAAAGTCAAGTACATTTGGCTTTAAATCTTTAATGGTGGTTGCTTTAAATCTTCAATGGTGTTGGTCAATCTCTAGAATTAGTGTTGTTTTCCTTACATTCACAGTTGGATATTATGTATCATTTCTGAATAGTTCTAATGACGTATCAAAAAAGTAGGCTGGTTGTCATCCCCAGTGATGTAATCAGTTAGCACATGGTAGTTATAAGACATAACGTAGAAAGGCACTTCTGAGGTTAGGAGTTTGAGCCAGACCTGAAGATTGGTTTTATAGCTTGGTACTTATAAGACAGTATAAAGCAAAGCAATGTCGAGGTTGTGAGTTCGAGCCTCACCTGGTGCATGGTTTTAGAGCCTCTCTAACAAGGTGAGAGTTCAAAGCATAAGAAGACTAATGATCAGAGTTTGTGAGTTTGAGCCTCACCTTGAACAAGGTCTTTGATTTGCTCTAGCAAAATGAGAGTTTGAAGGATGATGAAAAAGTAAAGTACATTTGGCTTTAAATCTTCAATGATGTTGTCCAATCTCTAGAATTCTAAGTCTAAAAGGACTCGGGCAGTGTTTTTTGGCATGTTGTGATGTAACCTCTTCATGTTCAACAGCTCCTGTGGCGCAATCGGTTAGCGTGCGGTACTTATATGACAGTATAAAGCAAAGCAATGCCGAGGTTGTGAGATTGAGCCTCACCTGGAGCATGTTTTTAGAGCCTCTCTAACAAGATGAGAGTTCAAAGGATAAGGGAGACTAATGATGAGAGTTGTGAGTTTGAGCCTCACCTTGAACATATGCTCTGATATGCTCTAAGAAAATGAGAGTTTGAAGATGACGATAATGAAAAGTGAAGTACATTTGGCTTTAAATCTTCAATGGTGTTGGTCAATCTCTAGAATTAGTGTTGTTTTCCTTACATTCACAGTTGGATATTATGTATCATTTCTGAATAGTTCTAATGACGTATCAAAAAAGTAGGCTGTTTGTCAACCCCAGTGATGTAATCAGTTAGCACATGGTAGTAATAAGACATAACGTAGAAAGGCACTTCTGAGGTTAGGAGTTTGAGCCTGACCTGAAGATTGGTTTTATAGATTGGTACTTATAAGACAGTATAAAGCAAAGCAATGTCGAGGTTGTGAGTTCGAGCCTCACCTGGAGCATGTTTTTAGAGCCTCTCTAACAAGATGAGAGTTCAAAGGATAAGGGAGACTAATGATGAGAGGTGTGAGTTTGAGCCTCACCTTGAACATATGCTCTAATAAAATGAGAGTTTGAAGATGACGATAATGAAAAGTGAAGTACATTTGGCTTTAAATCTTTAATGGTGGTTGCTTTAAATCTTCAATGGTGTTGGTCAATCTCTAGAATTAGTGTTGTTTTCCTTAAATTCACAGTTGGATATTATGTATCATTTCTGAATATTTCTAATGACGTATCAAAAAAGTAGGCTGGTTGTCATCCCCAGTGATGTAATCAGTTAGCACATGGTAGTTATAAGACATAACATAGAAAGGCACTTCTGAGGTTAGGAGTTTGAGCCAGACCTGAAGATTGGTTTTATAGCTTGGTACTTATAAGACAGTATAAAGCAAAGCAATGTCGAGGTTGTGAGTTCGAGCCTCACCTGGTGCATGGTTTTAGAGCCTCTCTAACAAGATGAGAGTTCAAAGGATAAGGGAGACTAATGATGAGAGGTGTGAGTTTGAGCCTCACCTTGAACATATGCTCTAATAAAATGAGAGTTTGAAGATGACGATAATGAAAAGTGAAGTACATTCGGCTTTAAATCTTTAATGGTGTTGTCCAATCTCTAGAATTCTAAGTCTAAAAGGACTCGGGCAGTGTTTTTTGGCATGTTGTGATGTAACCTCTTGATGTTCAACAGCTCCTTTTGCGCAATCGGTTACCCCACGGTACTTATATGACAGTATAAAGCAAAGCAATGCCGAGGTTGTGAGTTCGACCCTCACCTGGAGCGTGTTTTTAGAGCCTCTCTAAGAATATGAGAGTTCTTAGGATAAGGGAGTCTAATGATGAGAGGTGTGAGTTTGAGCCTCACCTTGAACATATGCTCTGATATGCTCTAAGAAAATAAGAGTTTGAAGATGAAGATAATAAAAAGTCAAGTACATTTGGCTTTAAATCTTTAATGGTGGTTGCTTTAAATCTTCAATGGTGTTGGTCAATCTCTAGAATTAGTGTTGTTTTCCTTACATTCACAGTTGGATATTATGTATCATTTCTGAATAGTTCTAATGACGTATCAAAAAAGTAGGCTGGTTGTCATCCCCAGTGATGTAATCAGTTAGCACATGGTAGTTATAAGACATAACGTAGAAAGGCACTTCTGAGGTTAGGAGTTTGAGCCAGACCTGAAGATTGGTTTTATAGCTTGGTACTTATAAGACAGTATAAAGCAAAGCAATGTCGAGGTTGTGAGTTCGAGCCTCACCTGGTGCATGGTTTTAGAGCCTCTCTAACAAGGTGAGAGTTCAAAGCATAAGAAGACTAATGATCAGAGTTTGTGAGTTTGAGCCTCACCTTGAACAAGGTCTTTGATTTGCTCTAGCAAAATGAGAGTTCGAAGGATGATGAAAAAGTAAAGTACATTTGGCTTTAAATCTTCAATGATGTTGTCCAATCTCTAGAATTCTAAGTCTAAAAGGACTCGGGCAGTGTTTTTTGGCATGTTGTGATGTAACCTCTTCATGTTCAACAGCTCCTGTGGCTAATCGGTTAGCTGCAGTACTTATATGACAGTATAAAGCAAAGCAATGCCGAGGTTGTGAGATTGAGCCTCACCTGGAGCATGTTTTTAGAGCCTCTCTAACAAGATGAGAGTTCAAAGGATAAGGGAGACTAATGATGAGAGTTGTGAGTTTGAGCCTTACCTTGAACATATGCTCTGATATGCTCTAAGAAAATGAGAGTTTGAAGATGACGATAATGAAAAGTGAAGTACATTTGGCTTTAAATCTTCAATGGTGTTGGTCAATCTCTAGAATTAGTGTTGTTTTCCTTACATTCACAGTTGGATATTATGTATCATTTCTGAATAGTTCTAATGACGTATCAAAAAAGTAGGCTGTTTGTCAACCCCAGTGATGTAATCAGTTAGCACATGGTAGTAATAAGACATAACGTAGAAAGGCACTTCTGAGGTTAGGAGTTTGAGCCTGACCTGAAGATTGGTTTTATAGATTGGTACTTATAAGACAGTATAAAGCAAAGCAATGTCGAGGTTGTGAGTTCGAGCCTCACCTGGAGCATGTTTTTAGAGCCTCTCTAACAAGATGAGAGTTCAAAGGATAAGGGAGACTAATGATGAGAGGTGTGAGTTTGAGCCTCACCTTGAACATATGCTCTAATAAAATGAGAGTTTGAAGATGACGATAATGAAAAGTGAAGTACATTTGGCTTTAAATCTTTAATGGTGGTTGCTTTAAATCTTCAATGGTGTTGGTCAATCTCTAGAATTAGTGTTGTTTTCCTTACATTCACAGTTGGATATTATGTATCATTTCTGAATAGTTCTAATGACGTATCAAAAAAGTAGGCTGGTTGTCATCCCCAGTGATGTAATCAGTTAGCACATGGTAGTTATAAGACATAACGTAGAAAGGCACTTCTGAGGTTAGGAGTTTGAGCCAGACCTGAAGATTGGTTTTATAGCTTGGTACTTATAAGACAGTATAAAGCAAAGCAATGTCGAGGTTGTGAGTTCGAGCCTCACCTGGTGCATGGTTTTAGAGCCTCTCTAACAAGGTGAGAGTTCAAAGCATAAGAAGACTAATGATCAGAGTTTGTGAGTTTGAGCCTCACCTTGAACAAGGTCTTTGATTTGCTCTAGCAAAATGAGAGTTCGAAGGATGATGAAAAAGTAAAGTACATTTGGCTTTAAATCTTCAATGATGTTGTCCAATCTCTAGAATTCTAAGTCTAAAAGGACTCGGGCAGTGTTTTTTGGCATGTTGTGATGTAACCTCTTCATGTTCAACAGCTCCTGTGGCTAATCGGTTAGCGTGCGGTACTTATATGACAGTATAAAGCAAAGCAATGCCGAGGTTGTGAGATTCGAGCCTCACCTGGAGCATGTTTTTAGAGCCTCTCTAACAAGATGAGAGTTCAAAGGATAAGGGAGACTAATGATGAGAGTTGTGAGTTTGAGCCTCACCTTGAACATATGCTCTGATATGCTCTAAGAAAATGAGAGTTTGAAGATGACGATAATGAAAAGTGAAGTACATTTGGCTTTAAATCTTCAATGGTGTTGGTCAATCTCTAGAATTAGTGTTGTTTTCCTTACATTCACAGTTGGATATTATGTATCATTTCTGAATAGTTCTAATGACGTATCAAAAAGTAGGCTGTTTGTCAACCCCAGTGATGTAATCAGTTAGCACATGGTAGTAATAAGACATAACGTAGAAAGGCACTTCTGAGGTTAGGAGTTTGAGCCTGACCTGAAGATTGGTTTTATAGATTGGTACTTATAAGACAGTATAAAGCAAAGCAATGTCGAGGTTGTGAGTTCGAGCCTCACCTGGAGCATGTTTTTAGAGCCTCTCTAACAAGATGAGAGTTCAAAGGATAAGGGAGACTAATGATGAGAGGTGTGAGTTTGAGCCTCACCTTGAACATATGCTCTAATAAAATGAGAGTTTGAAGATGACGATAATGAAAAGTGAAGTACATTTGGCTTTAAATCTTTAATGGTGGTTGCTTTAAATCTTCAATGGTGTTGGTCAATCTCTAGAATTAGTGTTGTTTTCCTTACATTCACAGTTGGATATTATGTATCATTTCTGAATAGTTCTAATGACGTATCAAAAAAGTAGGCTGGTTGTCATCCCCAGTGATGTAATCAGTTAGCACATGGTAGTTATAAGACATAACGTAGAAAGGCACTTCTGAGGTTAGGAGTTTGAGCCAGACCTGAAGATTGGTTTTATAGCTTGGTACTTATAAGACAGTATAAAGCAAAGCAATGTCGAGGTTGTGAGTTCGAGCCTCACCTGGTGCATGGTTTTAGAGCCTCTCTAACAAGGTGAGAGTTCAAAGCATAAGAAGACTAATGATCAGAGTTTGTGAGTTTGAGCCTCACCTTGAACAAGGTCTTTGATTTGCTCTAGCAAAATGAGAGTTCGAAGGATGATGAAAAAGTAAAGTACATTTGGCTTTAAATCTTCAATGATGTTGTCCAATCTCTAGAATTCTAAGTCTAAAAGGACTCAGGCAGTGTTTTTTGGCATGTTGTGATGTAACCTCTTGATGTTCAACAGCTCCCGTGGTGCAATCGGTTAGCGCGCGGTACTTATATGACAGTATAAAGCAAAGCAATGCCGAGGCTGTGAGTTCGAGCCTCACCTGGAGCATGTTTTTAGAGCCTCTCTAACAAGATGAGAGTTCAAAATATAAGGGAGACTAATGATGTGAGGTGTGAGTTTGAGCCTCACCTTGAACATATGCTCTGATATGCTCTAAGAAAATGAGAGTTTGAAGATGAAGATAATAAAAAGTCAAGTACATTTGGCTTTAAATCTTTAATGGTGGTTGCTTTAAATCTTCAATGGTGTTGGTCAATCTCTAGAATTAGTGTTGTTTTCCTTACATTCACAGTTGGATATTATGTATCATTTCTGAATAGTTCTAATGACGTATCAAAAAAGTAGGCTGGTTGTCATCCCCAGTGATGTAATCAGTTAGCACATGGTAGTTATAAGACATAACGTAGAAAGGCACTTCTGAGGTTAGGAGTTTGAGCCTGACCTGAAGATTGGTTTTATAGATTGGTACTTATAAGACAGTATAAAGCAAAGCAATGTCGAGGTTGTGAGTTCGAGCCTCACCTGGAGCATGTTTTTAGAGCCTCTCTAACAAGATGAGAGTTCAAAGGATAAGGGAGACTAATGATGAGAGGTGTGAGTTTGAGCCTCACCTTGAACATATGCTCTAATAAAATGAGAGTTTGAAGATGACGATAATGAAAAGTGAAGTACATTTGGCTTTAAATCTTTAATGGTGGTTGCTTTAAATCTTCAATGGTGTTGGTCAATCTCTAGAATTAGTGTTGTTTTGCTTACATTCACAGTTGGATATTATGTATCATTTCTGAATAGTTCTAATGACGTATCAGAAAAGTAGGCTGGTTGTCATCCCCAGTGATGCAATCAGTTAGCACATGGTAGTTATAAGACATAACGTAGAAAGGCACTTCTGAGGTTAGGAGTTTGAGCCAGACCTGAAGATTGGTTTTATAGATTGGTACTTATAAGACAATATAAAGCAAAGCAATGTCGAGGTTGTGAGTTCGAGCCTCACCTGGTGCATGGTTTTAGAGCCTCTCTAACAAGGTGAGAGTTCAAAGCATAAGAAGACTAATGATCAGAGTTTGTGAGTTTGAGCCTCACCTTGAACAAGGTCTTTGATTTGCTCTAGCAAAATGAGAGTTCGAAGGATGATGATAAAGTAAAGTACATTTGGCTTTAAATCTTCAATGATGTTGTCCAATCTCTAGAATTCTAAGTCTAAAAGGACTCGGGCAGTGTTTTTTGGCATGTTGTGATGTAACCTCTTGATGTTCAACAGCTCCTGTAGGCTAATCGGTTAGCTGCGGTACTTATATGACAGTATAAAGCAAAGCAATGCCGAGGTTGTGAGTTCGAGCCTCACCTGGAGCATGTTTTTAGAGCCTCTCTAACAAGATGAGAGTTCAAAGGATAAGGGAGACTAATGATGAGAGGTGTGAGTTTGAGCCTCACCTTGAACATATGCTCTAATAAAAATGAGAGTTTGAAGATGACGATAATGAAAAGTGAAGTACATTTGGCTTTAAATCTTTAATGGTGGTTGCTTTAAATCTTCAATGGTGTTGGTCAATCTCTAGAATTAGTGTTGTTTTCCTTACATTCACAGTTGGATATTATGTATCATTTCTGAATAGTTCTAATGACGTATCAAAAAAGTAGGCTGGTTGTCATCCCCAGTGATGTAATCAGTTAGCACATGGTAGTTATAAGACATAACATAGAAAGGCACTTCTGAGGTTAGGAGTTTGAGCCAGACCTGAAGATTGGTTTTATAGCTTGGTACTTATAAGACAGTATAAAGCAAAGCAATGTCGAGGTTGTGAGTTCGAGCCTCACCTGGTGCATGGTTTTAGAGCCTCTCTAACAAGGTGAGAGTTCAAAGCATAAGAAGACTAATGATCAGAGTTTGTGAGTTTGAGCCTCATCTTGAACAAGGTCTTTGATTTGCTCTAGCAAAATGAGAGGTCGAAGGATGATGATAAAGTAAAGTACATTTGGCTTTAAATCTTCAATGATGTTGTCCAATCTCTAGAATTCTAAGTCTAAAAGGACTCGGGCAGTGTTTTTTGGCATGTTGTGATGTAACCTCTTGGTGGTCAACAGCTCCTGTGGCGCAATCGGTTAGCACGCGGTACTTATATGACAGTATAAAGCAAAGCAATGCTGAGGTTGTGAGTTCGAGCCTCACCTGGAGCATGTTTTTAGAGCGTCTCTAACAAGATGAGAGTTCAAAGGATAAGGGAGACTAATGATGAGAGTTGTGAGTTTGAGCCTCACCTTGAACATATTCTCTGATATGCTCTAAGAAAATGAGAGTTTGAAGATGACGATAATGAAAAGTGAAGTACATTTGGCTTTAAATCTTTAATGGTGTTTGCTTTAAATCTTCAATGGTGTTGGTCAATCTCTAGAATTAGTGTTGTTTTCCTTAAATTCACAGTTGGATATTATGTATCATTTCTGAATAGCTCTAATGACGTATCAAAAAAGTAGGCTGGTTGTCATCCCCAGTGATGTAATCAGTTAGCACATGGTAGTTATAAGACATAACGTAGAAAGGCACTTCTGAGGTTAGGAGTTTGAGCCAGACCTGAAGATTGGTTTTATAGATTGGTACTTATAAGACAGTATAAAGCAAAGCAATGTCGAGGTTGTGAGTTCGAGCCTCACCTGGTGCATGGTTTTAGAGCCTCTCTAACAAGGTGAGAGTTCAAAGCATAAGAAGACTAATGATCAGAGTTTGTGAGTTTGAGCCTCACCTTGAACAAGGTCTTTGATTTGCTCTAGCAAAATGAGAGTTCGAAGGATGATGATAAAGTAAAGTACATTTGGCTTTAAATCTTCAATGATGTTGTCCAATCTCTAGAATTCTAAGTCTAAAAGGACTCGGGCAGTGTTTTTTGGCATGTTGTGATGTAACCTCTTGGTGGTCAACAGCTCCTGTGGCGCAATCGGTTAGCACGCGGTACTTATATGACAGTATAAAGCAAAGCAATGCTGAGGTTGTGAGTTCGAGCCTCACCTGGAGCATGTTTTTAGAGCGTCTCTAACAAGATGAGAGTTCAAAGGATAAGGGAGACTAATGATGAGAGTTGTGAGTTTGAGCCTCACCTTGAACATATTCTCTGATATGCTCTAAGAAAATGAGAGTTTGAAGATGACGATAATGAAAAGTGAAGTACATTTGGCTTTAAATCTTTAATGGTGTTTGCTTTAAATCTTCAATGGTGTTGGTCAATCTCTAGAATTAGTGTTGTTTTCCTTACATTCACAGTTGGATATTATGTATCATTTCTGAATAGTTCTAATGACGTATCAAAAAAGTAGGCTGGTTGTCCACCCCAGTGATGTAATCAGTTAGCACATGGTAGTAATAAGACATAACGTAGAAAGGCACTTCTGAGGTTAGGAGTTTGAGCCTGACCTGAAGATTGGTTTTATAGATTGGTACTTATAAGACAGTATAAAGCAAAGCAATGTCGAGGTTGTGAGTTCGAGCCTCACCTGGAGCATGATTTTAGAGCCTCTAACAGGATGAGAGTTCAAAGGATAAGGGAGACTAATGATGAGAGTTGTGAGTTTGAGCCTCACCTTGAACATATGCTCTAATAAAATGAGAGTTTGAAGATGACGATAATGAAAAGTGAAGTATATTCGGCTTTAAATCTTTAATGGTGTTTGCTTTAAATCTTCAATGGTGTTGGTCAATCTCTAGAATTAGTGTTGTTTTCCTTACATTCACAGTTGGATATTATGTATCATTTCTGAATAGTTCTAATGACGTATCAGAAAAGTAGGCTGGTTGTCATCCCCTGTCATGTAATCAGTTAGCACATGGTAGTAATAAGACATAACGTAGAAAGGCACTTCTGAGGTTAGGAGTTTGAGCCTGACCTGAAGATTGGTTTTATAGATTGGTACTTATAAGACAGTATAAAGCAAAGCAATGTCGAGGTTGTGAGTTCGAGCCTCACCTGGTGCATGGTTTTAGAGCCTCTCTAACAAGGTGAGAGTTCAAAGCATAAGAAGACTAATGATCAGAGGTTGTGAGTTTGAGCCTCACCTTGAACAAGGTCTTTGATTTGCTCTAACAAAATGAGAGTTCGAAGGATGATGATGAAGTAAATTACATTTGGCTTTAAATCTTCAATGATGTTGTCCAATCTCTAGAATTCTAAGTCTAAAAGGACTCGGGCAGTGTTTTTTGGCATGTTGTGATGTATCCTCTTGATGTTCAACAGCTCCTGTGGCGCAATCGGTTAACGCGCGGAACTTATATGACAGTATAATGCAAAGCAATGCTGAGGTTGTGAGTTCGAGCCTCACCTGGAGCATGTTTTTAGAGCCTCTCTAACAAGATGAGAGTTCAAAGGATAAGGGAGACTAATGATGAGAGTTGTGAGTTTGAGCCTCACCTTGAACATATGCTCTGATATGCTCTAAGAAAATGAGAGTTTGAAGATGACGATAATGAAAAGTGAAGTACATTTGGCTTTAAATCTTTAATGATGTTTGCTTTAAATCTTCAATGGTGTTGGTCAATCTCTAGAATTAGTGTTGTTTTCCTTACATTCACAGTTGGATATTATGTATCATTTCTGAATAGTTCTAATGACGTATCAAAAAAGTAGGCTGTTTGTCAACCCCAGTGATGTAATCAGTTAGCACATGGTAGTAATAAGACATAACGTAGAAAGGCACTTCTGAGGTTAGGAGTTTGAGCCTGACCTGAAGATTGGTTTTATAGATTGGTACTTATAAGACAGTATAAAGCAAAGCAATGTCGAGGTTGTGAGTTCGAGCCTCACCTGGAGCATGTTTTTAGAGCCTCTCTAACAAGATGAGAGTTCAAAGGATAAGGGAGACTAATGATGAGAGGTGTGAGTTTGAGCCTCACCTTGAACATATGCTCTAATAAAATGAGAGTTTGAAGATGACGATAATGAAAAGTGAAGTACATTTGGCTTTAAATCTTTAATGGTGTTTGCTTTAAACCTTCGATGGTTTTGGTCAATCTCTAGAATTAGTGTTGTTTTCCTTACATTCACAGTTGGATATTATGTATCATTTCTGAATAGTTCTAATGACGTATCAAAAAAGTAGGCTGGTTGTCATCCCCAGTGATGTAATCAGTTAGCACATGGTAGTTATAAGACATAACGTAGAAAGGCACTTCTGAGGTTAGGAGTTTGAGCCAGACCTGAAGATTGGTTTTATAGCTTGGTACTTATAAGACAGTATAAAGCAAAGCAATGTCGAGGTTGTGAGTTCGAGCCTCACCTGGTGCATGGTTTTAGAGCCTCTCTAACAAGGTGAGAGTTCAAAGCATAAGAAGACTAATGATCAGAGTTTGTGAGTTTGAGCCTCACCTTGAACAAGATCTTTGATTTGCTCTAGCAAAATGAGAGTTCGAAGGATGATGAAAAAGTAAAGTACATTTGGCTTTAAATCTTCAATGATGTTGTCCAATCTCTAGAATTCTAAGTCTAAAAGGACTCGGGCAGTGTTTTTTGGCATGTTGTGATGTAACCTCTTGATGTTCAACAGCTCCTGTTGCGCAATCGGTTACCCTACGGTACTTATATGACAGTATAAAGCAAAGCAATGCCGAGGTTGTGAGTTCGAGCCTCACCTGGAGCATGTTTTTAGAGCCTCTCTAAGAATATGAGAGTTCTTAGGATAAGGGAGACTAATGATGAGAGGTGTGAGTTTGAGCCTCACCTTGAACATATGCTCTGATATGCTCTAATAAAATGAGAGTGTGAAGATGACAATAATGAAAAGTGAAGTACATTTGGCTTTAAATCTTTAATGGTGTTTGCTTTAAATCTTCAATGGTGTTGGTCAATCTCTAGAATTAGTGTTGTTTTGCTTACATTCACAGTTGGATATTATGTATCATTTCTGAATAGTTCTAATGACGTATCAGAAAAGTAGGCTGGTTGTCATCCCCAGTGATGCAATCAGTTAGCACATGGTAGTTATAAGACATAACGTAGAAAGGCACTTCTGAGGTTAGGAGTTTGAGCCAGACCTGAAGATTGGTTTTATAGATTGGTACTTATAAGACAATATAAAGCAAAGCAATGTCGAGGTTGTGAGTTCGAGCCTCACCTGGTGCATGGTTTTAGAGCCTCTCTAACAAGGTGAGAGTTCAAAGCATAAGAAGACTAATGATCAGAGTTTGTGAGTTTGAGCCTCACCTTGAACAAGGTCTTTGATTTGCTCTAGCAAAATGAGAGTTCGAAGGATGATGATAAAGTAAAGTACATTTGGCTTTAAATCTTCAATGATGTTGTCCAATCTCTAGAATTCTAAGTCTAAAAGGACTCGGGCAGTGTTTTTTGTCATGTTGTGATGTAACCTCTTGATGTTCAACAGCTCCTGTGGCGCAATCGGTTAGCGCATGGTACTTATATGACAGTATAAAGCAAAGCAATGCCGAGGTTGTGAGTTCGAGCCTCACCTGGAGCATGTTTTTAGAGCCTCTCTAACAAGATGAGAGTTCAAAGGATAAGGGAGACTAATGATGAGAGTTGTGAGTTTGAGCCTCACCTTGAACATATGGTCTAATAAAATGAGAGTTTGAAGATGACAATAAGGAAAAGTGAATTACATTTGGCTTTAAATCTTTAATGGTGTTTGCTTTAAATCTTCAATGGTGTTGGTCAATCTCTAGAATTAGTGTTGTTTTCCTTATATTCACAGTTGGATATTATGTATAATTTCTGAATAGTTCTAATGACGTATAAAAAAAGTAGGCTGGTTGTCATCCCCAGTGATGTTATCAGTTAGCACATGGTAGTAATAAGACATAACATAGAAAGGCAATGCTGAGGTTAGGAGTTTGACCCTGACCTGAAGATTGGTTTTAGAGACCCTCTAACAAGATGAGAGTTCAAACTGTTTTATTGAAGACCGATATTCATTTGTCTTTCAGTCTTCTAAATTGTTGGCCAATCTTCAGAATTAGTTTAAATTCTTTTACATTGACAAATGGATGTTAAGTCTTTTGTATGCATGGTCATAATGAAGTATAAAAAAGAAAGAATAGGGCTTTTTTTCCCCCATGTTGTGCTATAGCCTTTGTTCAGTGTATCAGATCCAGTGGTATAATCGGTTAGTGCATAAGACAGTATGTAGCAAGGCAATGGCAAGCTTGTGATTTGATTACTTAAGAGAAAAAAGGTGTTTTATGTTCTCTTATTGAACTATTATCAAATAACTTTTTAATCACCTTGAACAAAATGTTATACTTATTTGAGTATAATTTCAGGAATACTAATTAGCAACATAAATTTTCCAAATTAATTTAGCAATATATAGTGTCAAGCAGGTATTTAGGAAAGGACTGAGATAGTTTTGGTACTATATAGTGCTTTGGAAGAAAATTAAATTAAGAGTACTTAATGTAGTTAACTAATGTTAACAAATGGAACTTTATTGTATAGTATTAGCAGTATATAGAAACTATGAATATAAAGAGTATTCTTATTATATAAGTGTAGTTTACTGAAGAAACGTTATGGCTCCTACACACTACATGACTTTCAAAGACATCGGATCATGGTACCGTTCATATTACACAACTGTCTGTCTTGTCACGATGAATCTGTGACATGGGTGAACACATTACAAGATATTTCACTGTTGACGAATCCCCGACGACTCAGCCTGGACTCCAAATTACGTTTCACAACATAGTGCACGTGAGAAGTGATACGAGATACGAAAACAAATGCATGATCATATGTTATGGATTTCAGAATATGATGTGTAAGTTTTGAATCACCTAAAGGCATCATTTATTGGTAACAATATGAAAAAGTACCTCATACCGAAAAATCGATCTATTTGTTTACCTGACTGTCCAAGAGAATTGGCAATTTCTCTCCAACTCTTATCTTTCTTCATACGGTTGTGGTACAGTTCAGATGAAACATCAAATCTGGTGCTCCTGCCAATATTCCACAAAATTTTCCTCCATTGCTTCGGTCCAATGTGACTTTCTCGATAACACAGCCTGTTGAAGGTACATCAGGACTCACACTGAAACTTCCCGTGCCCCGTTTCTTGCTCTCTCATTGGCTGTAGGTCAACACTGCAGTTGTATTCAGTCAACACATATTTCACATTGTGTGATTTGGAATCGCCGACAGGTCCAGATATTTAACATTCTAGATATCTCACTGACATCAGTCTTTGATCATTTATACATGGCAGTCGTCGCTCCCGTGAGCGAGCTCCGACTTGCCTACGATTTCGGCTTTTGTCAGCGATCTCCACAAAACTGTCGAAAATCGGGCTTTAAATCGTGTAGTGTAAACTTGGCATTAGCCGTATTAGTTAAATTAATTTACTTCTATCATTTATAACCATTGACACTGTGAGGAAACCCCACTGATCTATATATATATATATATATATATATATAACAGATCAGTGGAAAACCCAGTCATTAGTTATTGATGAACCATTATGACATCACAATGAGAATTTGAAGAGTTCCAAAAGTGCTGATACAGGTGTCAAACTCTGAAACATTTGTGGTGAAGTTAATGGTTTTGATGATACAATACAACGATGGAACAGTGTGCACCTAGCGAGTAATCAGAGTTTGATGCAGTGTACAAGAGTACACCACCATCATTTGTCAGAACAACACAGATGGTGCTGGTGATGGAGATTAGGTGCTGGAGGAAGTGTGATTGGCAAGAAAGGGGAGAAGAGAAAGAGGTTCTGGGCCTCTTTTTTCTGTTCTCCTTTGAGAGCTGTTGACAGTCCCAGCAGAAAGGGCTCATCTCAGGATGAGACAGGTGACCAGGGACCCCGACGGGGTCGAAGGATCTGAGAGGTCTCCTGAAGGTAAAGTAAATGAACTGCTGAGAATGTCACTTAAAAAAAAAAAAAGGTTTAGGGTTTCCCTAACACTAATCACTATAATCACCATAACATTTTTCATAATTTTATTTATAGGGTAATATGCTTTTCAGAAAAAAACTGTAAAACAAACAGATCCCTGTAAAAATGTGACAACTTGCCCCAATTTGACATAAAAAAAAAAAATTCAACATTCAACCCTTTAAGTTTACCTTCATCAAATAGTTGACCCTTGCATGAATTTGTGCTATTGTGTTCACTTGTTTACCCAACATCTATAGCAATAAAATTATGATTTGGGAATTTTAGTTTAGAGGACAGAATTCAATATAAACAATTTAATTTAGGACAGTGTTTGAAACCAACATACAAAAATACTTCTAGAGAAAACACTAGCATTTGAATCAAAACTTTAAAATCGGTGAGATATAGCCCTTATGACACCTTACCCATGTGACCTGGCCGTCCAGCCAAGATGCCAATTCAGCCAATCCAGCCAATGAGGTAAAAAAGAACCCTAGGGTGACAGCTAAAGACTTGAACTACAGAATGGCTTCAAAAAAGAAAATCCACCTTTTTGAATGGACCAGTCGGAGTCCAGACATTAACCCAATAGAGATGCTGTGGAATGACCTCAAAAAAGCCGTTCACACCAGACAGTTTAAGAATATGGCTGAGCTGAAGCAGTTCTATAAGGAAGAATAATCCAAAATTCCTTCTGAACGTTGTGCAGGTCTAATCCGTAGCTACCGGATTAGGTTGAGTCTGCTTGGTTATTGCTACCAAAGGAGGATCGACCAGTATTAAATTCAAGGGTGCACTTACTATTTTGCAAAGCACTGAATGTTTAACGGGATGTGTTCAATAAAACATGAAAGATTATAATTGTTTGTGTGTTGTTAGCTTAAGCACATCGTTTTGTCTATACTTGTGACTTTGATGAAGATGAGATCAAATTTTATACAATTAATTCAGAAAACCAGCTACTTTAAATGTGTTCACATACTTTTTCTTGCCACTGCATATTCAGTTACATTCACTTAATAATTCAAATATTGCACTATAAACAAATTAACTGGCCAAACTCTTAAGTATGCATTATCTGCACTATGCCTCCATATTACAAAGCTCTTTGTTTTGCAGTATTCAAGGAAATAAACTGCTAGAAAAAGCCACAGTAAGCCACAGGTTAGTTGGTATAGTTTAAAAATCTTTATTTTACAAAAAATTGCACATACAGTTTATTATCTAGTGTTATTGATGTAGAGAACCTATTTTGAGTATATTATTAACAATACAGACATACACCTGTTCTTGCTCAAATATTCAGAAATCTGTCTGGCATTAAAGAGACTCAAATTACATGCACACATTTCATTACAACTGTGTTGTGTCTAAACTGTAAAAACCCTGAGGAAACTCAGCATCTTTGCCTCAGACTAGCTTTTAGATCCCTTAGCTTCTCATTTAACATTAGACAGAAATGAACACATACAGCTGTGTGCTGAGGTCAAAAGTCAAATCACCAAAGGGGTCACACTTGGAGATATTGGGTTCTTTTACAGTTTGGCCATTCTAGCAGCATTAAGACGCATACCGACGCAGGAGGAGCCAGAGGCGTAGCGCATCTCTCTCAACATGCCACTCCATGCCTTCTTATCCTCTTCATACCTGTGAAAACAGCAAAAAAATATACTTATAGGTGCAAAAGAAGCTACTTATGTTGACTTCTAGAATAGTACTTCCAGCTCTATTCAGGTCGGGCTCTGTTGTAGGTTTCCATTCCTTTTGGAATCTGATTTATTGACTGTATAGTAGTATAGTCGTTTTCTTTTTTTATATGTGTGAACACCTCATAGGCTCATGCAACTGGACAGAGAATCAGCCAATGGGACTTACTGCCAGACATCAGTGAGCTCTGAGGGTCCAATGTTTTTGTCTTCCAGCTCTACAATTGCAAAGCCGCCAATTGCATAGAGGTTTCCACCAGTGCTCACGAGATTCACAGAGCTGCGCTCCTGAGGAAACTCTGTGAATGTGTCCCACCTAAAGACACAATAAGTGGGATAAAGTACAGCCAGCCGGTCATTATTGAACAATAAATACATTTATGATGATACTAGACCCTCTGAAGCCATTTTTGAGGCAAAATGTATTATTCTTACTTGTTTGTTCCAAAATCGTAGACTTCAGATAAAGCTGTTAGACCTCCTTCATTCACTCCACCAGCTACGATAATTTTCCCCTTATGAACTACAGCACCAAACATCGCTCTGGGCGTCTTCATAGCTGCCAGTTCCTGCCATTCTGACTGCTTGTGGTTGTACATAAACATCTTATTGATTACTGTGCTAAGAGAGACAAAGGGAGAGATGTTTTCATTTTTGGGTTTGGTCATTCCATCAACTGCTGTAGCTGACACTCTTTTTAATCAAGCATAAAATCGAGGTTAAAATCAACATGAAATCAGCATTATCCCTTTTTGCTTTCTTAATACACATTCTTGGTCTTATAGTGATTCATCAGTTATTAAAAATTTCATTAAAAAAAAAAGTTTGTCTTCTTAAGCTTTCATCAAAATGTAATAACGTGCTCTTCCTTTGAAATTAATCTTCATTTCGGCTGACGTCACCAAGACTGTGGATCGTATATGCGAGGAACGGCAGCCTGTGGAGTTTCTGGTGCCCCACTAGGGTAAGATGGTGCCCCCATAGGGAATAGGTGCACTACGCAGACTGTGTATCATGCGTATAGTGAGCGGCAATACAGGCCAGTAATACCACACTGAAGGTAAAAAATACTAAGAAATGTATTCAGATGGTCCCTTACCATGTCCTTGACATTTTTAGCAATAAATGCTTTTTGAGTTATTAATAATAAAAAGTGTATATCCTTTCTTATATGCTGAGAACTTTACTGACCCATGACTTATAAAAAATCTAATAATTTTTATTTCTTTGATGATTTGTCTTCTCTATGTAAACATCTGTGTTATATGTATTTTTATGGGATTTTGTACCATACATTTTTCATTCAACTGTACTTCTTGTCCTTATGACTCATTGATTGTATTCCTACATTGACGGATCTGTGTAATTTTGTACATCTTATTGAACATTTAACATTTTTTTTTTAATAAAAATGTCCACCGTTTAAGCACAATGTGTGGACTATTCAAATGGCACCTTACAACACCATTCACAGTATTCGCACGTTTCATCACAATGTGTGGACTTTTCAGATGACCCTTACTCACCATATGAAACATTTCCAACTTATATCAATGTTAAATTAAAGATCTGGAACAATTTCGCTGTGACACCATCTGATCAACTTATGGGACAAATCATGTCCGGTATTGATTTGATACGGGATGCATCATTTCATATTTAAATACAGATTGAGCTCATATTTAAGGGATGGGAGGCAACCAACCCTACCTGTAGGTCTAATACATTCTCATGAGCAAAGTGTAGATGCGGAAAATCGTGAGTTTATCGGGAGAAATTGTATATCGGGAATACAGCGGGAGGAGGGGTGCAAAAACAGGAGAAACCTGGTAAAATCAGGAGTGTTGGCAGGTATGGCATTAGCTGAGAAATACATTCTTTCATATGTAAGCAAAAAAGACATTATAACTGAAATATATACAAATGAATCAAAATCAGAATCAAAACGAGAGCTTGTGAATCAGAATCGAATCTTTATCAATACCCAGCCCTAAAAGGAATGTCTATAGATAAATCCAATGCTGATTGATCAAAAATAATCAATATTTACTATAATGTTAAATTATAAACATCTTTGATTTTTTTGAAGGGTGCTTACCGATGGTACTGTGGGGGTACTTATGGCAAAAAAGATTGGGAAACACTGTGTTAGTGTATCATTAAGGTATCTATAAATACCAAAGTAATTCACAAAAGGTCAACAAGAATCTTTGGTAAAGTGAATTGTCCATGCTGACCATATAAAGCAAAAACAAATAAAAAGTGTCAAACTGGAGAGGGGATATTGAGACTGTCACAGGGAACTTTGAGAGAGTGTAGACAGCTGCAAATTACACTGTATGTTCTCCAACACCACTGAGCTCACTTACACTCACACACTTACTTGTCATCTGTCTTTCCTCCAATGCAATACACCAGGTTGTTATGTGAGACAACTGCGTGACCGTGAATATGCAGAGGAAGTTTCTTGGTCTCACTCCATTTCATCTTTCTGTAATGACATGAAATATTGAAACACCAAGTCTGAGCAAAAAACCTACGTGTATGTATGTGAAGGGTACAATTACTGAATTTACTGCTCGACATTTTTACAGAAAGAAATACAAGCACAGTCAATAAATAGTTGATTTGACATGTCATACTCAGTGTCATAACACACGACAGAATCAAGAGACACGTTTGTCTGCAGGTCTTTGCCAGCGATGGCGAATAGAAGGTTCTCACATTCACCCAAATTGAACAGGCATCGGGGGCTGGGCATAGGTGGCATGGCCCTCCACTCAGCCGCAAGAATGTCCAGCTGCAACAACAGAAATTATAATTTTCAGTTTGCCAGGAATTACATATTATCCAAACTGAGACAACATTTGAAAACATCTCTAAACAAACAGTCGAAGATAAAAATTAGGTCATCAAGCATGAACCGTAATTGGCTGGGGTCAACAACAGAATGCCAAATTATAATATGCTATGATGCTCTTAACACTAAGATAAAAGTACCAAACTGTACCTTTTAAGGTATCAGTAGCTCTAGTTAGAGTTTTGGGTTAAATAATTGTACCCTTAATGAGAAAAAAGTTCCTGGTACATTTTGTTCCCAGATAGACTAAATATAAATGTATCATTAAAGGTGCACAATAGGGCAGTAGGGTAGAATTTTGTCATCAAAAAGACTCAAAAATGTCCCTTGAAGGTAGCATCCCAGTGATTGTACCTTAAAAGTAACCATTTTTCTAAGAGTATACAGATTAATGTTGAAAAGAACTTGAAAAGACCTGCTGAAAAGACCAACATGAATTTCCAGGCAGGTTTATTAAACCTGCATGGTCTTTGTGAAGCTGGTTGACCAAAAAAAAAAAAAAAACCTGGCTAGGACAGAAGTATGCAATCCTCAAAGGCGGCCTCAAATTCAAAGCATATAATGGTCTTTTCAGCAGCCAATTCTGATTGATCAATCCAACAGCATGACGTTTTCAAAGTAATTCATTTTTCGAGGGTTAATTTGATCACATACCTGGTAGAAGTAGCACTGCAGAGGAGACTCTTTGCTTTCTTCATCAACAAACAGGCCACCGACAATATAAAGCTGGTTCTTCTTGGTGCAAAGACTCACATGGTTCTTTGGCACCTGCTCGGACATGGCAGCCAGAAAACACTCATTCTCTACCACATCGTATGCCACAGCTGCCGTATCATTTATCATGAGGATCAGGTCTCGTCCGTACATCCCCAATCTACGATTATCATTTAAGTACCCTGGCAACAACTCCTCTTCCTCCTCTTCATTTACCTCTCCTTCCTTCTTCTCTGCCTTCTTCTTCTCTGGAAGTTTTCCTCCGAAGGCATCTTTAATGACTTGTAGCTTCTTCAAGAGTTCTGGATCAGCCTTTATTATGTCATCAGTCTCAACCTTCTCCCGGAAGTACTTTTCAGGAAGCAGACGGAAGCGGATGCACTCAAACGCCTCCCCCAGACTCTTGGCACGCTTCGCCTTGTCGCTACGCACCCATTTCATCACCGACTCAAATACGACTTCCTCTTTTTCCACGTTGAGGGCATCTCCGCCAATTAGGGCCAAGAGTTCGTGGGGTGCCAGCTGAAGGTACTCCTCCTCAGCAGCCACGGTTTCAAAGCGGTCGATGATGTAGTCGCGTGCCGCTATGGCAAGCCTGGGCACGCTGAGGACCAGGCCAAGCCTGAAGACGGCAAGACAATTGGACAAGGACAGCTTCGCCTGGAGATAATTCACACATACTGTAAACACTGAGGGGATCTGGAAACGGTTCGCCACTGCAAATATCTCCTGAACATTGTCATCCGTCAAGTCAATCTCAGCGGAGTACAAGTACTGGATGATCATTTCCACGATGTTGGGATCTACATCATCCAGAACAACCTCCTTACCACTTTCCTTCTCCTTGCCATCCTCGGAGAAGAAGAGCTCTCTGAAGTAGGGGCTGCAGGCGGCCATTATCAAACGGTGGCAAGGAAAGCAGCGGTCACCGATTTTCAAAGTACAGTCCACAAACTTGTTTTCATTCAGGAGTTCCTTCAGCCCATCCTGAAGCAAGGTGCTCTGGAAAAGCCGCAGTTCCTCCTTAATGGCTTTTGGATCCATTATTTTGTGTTTTGAGATGGAAATTGGAGTACAAGAGAAGAAAAAATGAGAGAAGGTGGCCGCAGGTCTGCTTGCCACACAGTCCGGGTTGGAAAAGGACAGAGTGGTGAAAAGATTCCCAGGCTGAAAGGACTGTCATTTAATCCTGCTGGTCTAAATATAACTCTTCCACTCTTGTCCACCCCCACTGCCCCTGTCATCCTTCAATTTTAGTTGTGAAGAGGGGAATAGTGGGGCAGCCCAGTGCCTAGAGAGCAGCTGTCACTGTGGGACAGGCCACAAAAAGATCTGATGTGATCCATGAATCTTCAAGTTTTATCAATTCAAAAGGATTAACAGGAATTCTAAGGGGTTATATGCATGTTTGTAGGTGATTCTGGTCCCAGTTTTGTGTAAATCTGTCTATTAGTTAAAATCACCATACAAATGCAGCATTAGCAGGGTTTGGAAACAGCTGCGACTACAACAGGTGATAAGCCATTTTCAGCAGACTCAACATGAGGGTTCCTTAAGAGTAACCTAAACTTTATTATTCATACATCAGATCCTGAAAGCAGAGACTTTCAACCACTCAAATAAAACTTTAAATGTAAAAATAGTTAGTTGTACTTGTGGAAACCACTTCTAAACATTGAGAGACCACAAGCATGCAAATTAAGTAATAGATTAGGGTAGTACTTCCTAGACACAGGGTAATTGACTTTAACACAAAGAGACATAAAGAAAACTAAACTATACACTTAGATCATAAGTCTTAGAATGAACCACTAATGTTGTAGCATTGCTCATAAGTAAGTCACTTTGGACAAAAGTGTCTGTTGAATTACCTAATGTAAATGTCAGCCCTCTATATTGTGAGTAAATCACTCATATATTCAAGCCAATTTCTGTTATGAGCCACTGGCTAGTAAATATTCAGATTACTCTTGCAAGTAATTGAGTTGTGAAATGGAACATTAGCACTGAGATCCTTTCACTATTTCCTGTCTTATTAGTGTGCAGTGGGTACTGAGCTGTAAAGGATTGCAGTGTCACCATCATTGCATTTCACAACATCAACTCTGATTTTGCTCATTTTCACGGACAGTTTTTACAACATTCTCTGTTTAAAAGCATGCTACAGACCAGTGTAACATGCCTGTTGGACGTCTGTTGGAAGTTAAAAAGCTTTGCAAAACTTGAGAGCTTATAGATTTGACTTCGAACAAACATCCCCTGAAAAAGGTGGTGGATGGAATCATGTGTAATTTAAGTAAAAGCTTATATTAAGAGACAGTTTGTTAAAGGAAAAAAACATGCTATAAGCATGCTGTAAGCAGTGTTAGCCATTTTGCTAACTTCCACCATACTTAGCAGCCACTGAATTAGACTGGCCCTCTCTCCAAAATCATGCCCTTCTAAAAGATATGTCAGAAAAACCAAAAAGCACAAAATGGCTGACAGGCAGGGACTGACTCAAAGTCTTCTGATTGGCTAAACAATTGTGTCCTGCAGTCATATTCATTTTTTATTTACTTATTTTTGCTGTTTACAGTGTCTAGCGGTCACAGAGACAGGTGTGATTTCTCAGGACACCAATTACTGATATGTGTCAGGTAGCACAGATATTTTCTTCTTGTTATTTGATACAATAATGAAAAGTATGTGTAAGAAAGAGTGCTTTTATTCTGGCAAATGACTAGCATGCAAGTTTGCTGTCAGATTTTCCAGTAGACTCTACATTACAGCTCTGATTTATCATACATTTTCTTTTTTTAGAGTCTGCTTTCTCAGTTGTTTGTGGTTGTTTTGCCTCAATTATTAAATCTGTCAACTTCAGGCTAGTAAAATTCGATGTCACTTGTTAGCTCATTAATCATAACAGATCGTCAACAACTTCAATTAATTAATGGATGGATGAATTACCCTCTGATTTTTAAACACCTCGATATTTTGCATATCAATTTCTGTCCAGATGGTAGTTTGCCAAGTCACAACTTTTACAGTAAGATCACTCTGTTGAATTTTTTGGATCCTGTAATACTTTCTTCTATTCCAGTTTAATGTGCTGAGACAAATAGAAGTCATTTGTAGGTTGACTTCCTGAAGAGTCAACACTTTTAAAACAAAAACTGTAGGTTGGAGCGCACAACATAACAACATTAGCCACATTTCCACTATTGTGCCAAATGAGGGTGTACTAGTATGTGCCAGGTCCAGGTGCATTCCCACTGTCACTTCCGGGGCTTCATTGTGCCCCCTCTGGGCTTTATCTGGGCCAATGACCTTTGGCCCGCAGATTACCTTTGGGCCAAACAAGGCCAACTGGGGATTGAGGTGGGTTTAATGTCAAAGCCAGAGTTTCGCAGAACTTGTCAGGATGTGTATCCAGCGCACAATGGTACAGATGAGCACAGTACAAGTCTGTTAAAACACACATTGGACAAAGCGGTGCCCAAAGCAATTATTTCAATGATTTTTATTAACTTTCATAGACTGTGTGCTGAAACATCGTCCCGCTGATAGTGGAGAGACCACTCAGGACATCATGACAGTTACAGTCGTTGAGTTGTTATCGCTAATATCTTGCTAGCTAGCTAATGTTTACATTCAATATAAACTCGATATTCTAGAAAACTAAATAACATGATACCTCAGCTTGAGCTTCCCTTTTGCTTGTGAAATGGGCAGGGGGGTGTGACGTTGGCACCAGGGCGGCATATAAAGGGCGGGTTTTGGAGCAACGCTATGGGGCTATTGGCCTTATTGTGGTAACTCATATTGATTTTGGTCTTGCGGCTCGAGGTCAGAGGCTATTGGCCCCGGCTGGCCAGTTGATAGTCCTGGCTCGCACTGGCCTGAGAGTGGATAAGCGGCTATTAACTCCAGACCAGTGTCATGAGTTTGGACCAGGCCTAACTGTTTTTGTGACCAATGGCAGATGAGGAGTTGTTTAGGAAGAAATTATATTTAAAGGTGGTGCAAGTTACTCTTTTTTTAATACCATACAAATCTCTCCTGTTTCTACAACAGCCCTACGTTCTGTAAACAGCAAAAGATTTGAGAACAGCCCAATTTTTCTTTTAGCGAATCAGTAAACTACACAACCAATCAGAAATGCTCTCTGATTGGCAATCATTTTGCGTGATCAGGTTTGCTGACATGCCTTTGGAGGGCTAGGTTTTGGAGAGAGGGCATGTGGTTGAAGTTATCAAAATGGCTGAAATTAAAAGCTGACTTATAAAAAGCTGGTAATATCGGTGGCATTAATGCCAACAAATGGAATTTAAAAAATAAATATATATATATATATATATACACATGCCCCCATTCTGCTGTTGATCAAACAAACAGATAGTGCTGCCCCAAGGATTGGTTCAATCAATGTTATTGTCTCGCTTGAGGAATTTTCATAGCACCACAGACACACAGTTTTTACAATTTTCAAGAAAATGAACCTATGAATGGATTACTTATGGCTGTTTCTGCATATTAAGCTGGGATAGGAGAAAGTATTTTAATACAGAAAAACTTACATACTACAGCTTTCATCAAAACCAGAGTTCAGCGGAAGGCTTCGCAAATCCTCAATGAACTTAACAAAATGCCATACCGTGAGAACACGTGCATGAGTAAACATCAACGCACTCCTTTAGTAGAACAATGAGCTTTGTAATGGATTTGTTGACAGTGGAACAGCAAAGCACTACATCCACTTACAAAGCATTTTATTACAAATGAACATAAAAGATACAAAATTACAAACTTAATAATATTGTTATCATAAGTTCTTAAAATCAAGATTTAATTTATTACATAAGTATAAAATACTAATTCACTCAATGTTATGCAACTATGAAATTGTACAATTCTGCTTGTTGAAAGCTCGAATGGTTGTGATCGTTTGAGTTGTTAAAGGAATAGTTCACCCAAAAATGTGGAAAACAAAAGATTTTTAAATCAATATCTCTGTCCATCTTTTCAATATTATACCACAGTGACTCACTTTAATGGGGTCATGAAATGCTCTTTTTTTATATATTTTTTTTTACAGTTTTAGTATCTTCCCTAAGGTCCACTGATAATGTACTTGCATTAAAACAGTCATAATTTAAATCTCTCTCTCTCTCTCGCCCTCTGTCTGAAATGCTCGACTTTGACCCAAGCGCCTCCTTAAAACTTAAAACATCCACTGTTCTAATTGGCTAACATTGTGCAGCCCCTCGAATTCAGCCATTTGAAACTCAATCAGAAGAGAATGATCCACAACATTATAAAACTAGTTTATAAGCAATCCATGCTGACTTGAGCCAGAAAAAAAAAACAAAAAATCTATGCTAATGTGATGTGAAAAACCGCAGATTCGTAGTCCAAAGGACGATGAAGATGCACACACATACAGTGTCATCATACACTGAAGCCCAGAACGCACCAAAGCGGTTGAAGACGTTTATCTTGTGCAAGTTTACATAGACCAACAATTAAAAATAGCGCAGATGTGCTCGAGAAAGAGTCCATTATGTGCCTGTACTCAAAACAGCATGAGGTAGAGCAGCTGAATGAAACCAAATGGCTTCTCCCATTGTTGAGTTGTAACCTCACTCCATGTCTTTTAAAAGCAGTGCTTTTTTTTAAAAGATATGTATCAAGCAGTCAAAGATGTCTGTGTAGTGCATGCTTTAATACAAAAATAATTCAAAATAGTCCAGATGGGTCCCCTTTGGAGTTCAGGAATAGCGAGGCCTGTCCGTCCTGCTCTCTCTCACTGAAGCACCAGTGGGCGTGTGCGATGATTTTAAGTAGGCATTGATGTTTTTTTTCGCTGTAGAGGTGGTCATGAAAATGCCTTTATTTCATTGGGGTTTAAGTTGTGAGTTCTGAAATTTGCAGTATGTTTTTATTGTAGACATACCTCTTATATGTCAAAATATCAAGGAAAATGTGATTCCTCATGGCATGATCCCTTTTGACCTCTTAAAAATAACACCCAAATGTATTATAAAAGGAGTTCTTGCGGCTCATGAATTATATTCCAAGACTTCTGAAGTCAGACGATGGGTTTTGGTGAGAAACAAATTTAAATACATATCATTTTTCAGTAATAATCTTGGGATCCATTGCACATTCATGAACAAGATGAGAGGACCTTATTCTCAATCGCTCGCGAATTAGCACTAAAAACTAAATTATGGCAGGATTGTCATTTTTGGGTGAACTACTACCTTTAAAATGGTCTTAAATGGACTATTTCTGTCATACAAGTTATTGTAGAACTTATTGTATCATACAGAATTTACTATATTGTAAAAATTACTGTCTCATAAAAAAAGCACCATGTTTTTATATATGGGTAGATTTTGATCATGAATAAATATGAAAGTACTGTATATGGCAAGATGTAGAATCTGTATAATCTTTTGCACAATTCTTTATATATTTAAACCTTTCAAATGTTTTATATACGGTGTACAATCTGCATTTGTACTAGTTTTAGCTGCTCTTTTCCCTTGTACTCCAACATGCACGTGTGTTGTACATGTATAGTAGTATTGTGTTCTGCTCTATTGTGCTTGATTATATTATACTAAATTGTATATCACACATTTTATTGTGTATATCATGCTACTGACTTGTCCCATACTGAACTGCATTTCACGGCCTCTCGTACCGTATTGCTTAATTTGAATGTATTTTCACATAATGCATTGCTCTTAGTTGGTTATTGATCTCCAGCGTCCATATCTTGTACATTTGAAATCTGTATTGTTTGTAAATCAATGCGCTGTAATTTCAGTAGCTACTGCTTCACCGCAATTTCCCTTATGGGATTATTAAATGTTCTGTCCTGTCATGTCTTGTGTATTTCAGTGCAGGTCTGTTGAAGTGTAAATTGAAGACAAGGGCAAAAATGATCCATACTGGATTTCAGCCTCCTAAAAGCAAAGAAACAAGTATAACTATACAGCAGAAACTGGAGATTATTTTCATTTGCGCTACTATTTATGAGCATTTTACCTGCTCTCACGACCACACATGTCCTCTTGCACTCGTCTTCTGTGTCAAAACGGTTCTGGTTCCCGCCACATCCTCCATACCAGAACTGTGCGCAGGCGTTCGCCTGCCGGTCGTAGTACCAGCGGATGTTATAGTCGCGACAAGAGCCCTGATCCAGGAGCAGCTCACAACGAGGGTCAAGCGGCACAACCTCTGAAATTTGCACATTATAATATTACGATATAACAGTTTAGATGCTCTCTTGTGAGATGAATGTATTCAGATATGTCACTGGGTTATTTGTTATTAACTCTATGACAATTAAATTGTTTGATCCAGGTACAGACCTAAAAGAGCACCCTGGGAAAGAAAGGCCTTCTAATCGGCCATTCACACGAATGCATTTTCGTGTTCACCTTTTTTTTTTGAATTTCAGCTAAATTCTGAATGGAGCATGGTAAGTTTTTTACCCTTAGGTAAAGGCGGCCGTGGAGCTGGTATATACCGCACTGAAGATGATGATGTGATCACAGTCGATGAGGATGATGATGATGTTGTCCCTGATGAAGGTCTGCTCTGTGTGGATGTCCCACTGGATTTTGCAGTATCTCCTCTGCCGCTGCTCTGTTCTGGACTGTGTGTCTCTGTGGCCTCAGGTAACCTCTGCACCTCCTGAGAGAAGATTACAAACTCAAACACTCAATTGTCTTGAAAACTTTAATTAACAGAGTTACTATGAGCTCCGAGGTTGATAAGCAATGGTAAATGTTTCCATTGAAGCCACAAGTCAGTGTAGTTTCAATATAATTTGTAGGGCTGTTGATTTAACGTGTTAATTCAGTGCGATTAATTATAAAAAATGCGTAAATTAAATGCATGAAATTTGCCCCCGGACCATAATATGGAATAGTCCTACCATTATAGCAATACAAGCTTGAAAAACCACCTGTTTTCAGCAGGGGGCAGTAAGCGAAACTACAGCAATATAGGCAACTCTTAGCTTTGCAGACAGAGAACAAACTGCTCCAAAAGCATCGGTCTGATGCATGAGTACATTAACGCATCCTTCGAAAAGCCCTTATAATAAATCCATCTCAGACAGATTGACAAATTCAAATGCAAAATGAACTGTTGTGGACTCGTAGCCATCTAAGCTTATGCCAATAATATGGAACAGCTGCCTTCTAAAGCCACTTTTTGTATCGTTTTATCAATGTACTCATCTGCCACAATAATGTAATTGTCACAAATCCCGCCTCCGCTGTTCCTTCCACTCACCACTAGAGGACTCCATCACCTGAGTATTGACTTTCACTCTATAAACTACATTTCCAATAACCCCGTACCTGGTTCTGATTACATTCTCACCTGTTCCTCATCTACTCAGCTATATAAGACTCTCTCCCTTTTGCTGTCATTGCAAAGTCTTGTTTTGCCCTGGATACATTCAACTCCGATGACTCATCATTACAGTAATGCATTTTAATTATCTAAATTATTATAATTAAAATATATACTGTATTATATTTCTAATTATTTAAATATAACCTTTTTTAATCTTTTTATACTACATTATTGTTATTTGAGGGGCTTTCACAGCAAATATTGATAGATGCGATTCATTAATTGGCATATCATGTTATTCATTCGATTGATCCCTCTTAATGTCTTTGGTCATTTTACCCAGGACAGGTATGGAATTTTTGTCAAGACCATCGAAACAAACAAAATAAAAACAAGAACATGTATTTTTGAATATAATTGTTTAAGAGAAATAACAATTGTATAGTAGTATGTCTAATCCATTGTCTTAACTGGTCAATTTTGACCCATATGGGAAGAACCATGCAGTTGTGGCCTTTCACCTTCTGACTTTCTGGATTTTTTACAAAATTATTTCAATCTATGAATAAAATTTGACCTAAAACAGTACCTAAACCTCTGTAATACTGCAATAAATTGTTTGACATTAGTTACAAGGAATACATTTTTTTTTTTTTGCAATGGACATGCAAATTGAGCCCATTTTGACTGCTGGAAAAGGCAATAGAATTTTATTTGTGAAATTGGTATTGTAAATTGAGACATCCTTGACCAATGTTTGCCAATTTTTATTTTTAAACAAAAACATTTCTTTAATGCCATTGTATATAATAAAAAAATTATGCATTTAAAATGGTTTTTAATATGGGTCAAAAATAACCCAAAGGACAAAAGGAGGGTGCAGTTTCTTAAGACAATATGAGGGTAAAAAAAATAAATCAATTGGCAGCCATTTTAATTTGAAAAAAAAAAAAGAAAAAAAAATGGTTTCTAAAAAATGTTTTTTAAAGAACGTTTGGTTACGTATGTAACCTCCGTTCCCCGAGGGAGGGAACGACACGTTGTGTCGGAGAAGCGACACTAGGGGACTCTCTTGAGTGCCGATATCCACCTCTGATCTATGAAAAAAGGCCAATGAGAGTTGGCAGCCGGTATTTGCATGTCCCGCCCCCGGACATACGGGTATTTAAGTGGCGCAAATACAGGAGTTCATTCAGGATTTTTCTGAGGAGCCGGAAATGGTCCGGCCACAACAGTGGCTCGGTTCAGCGACATGGTGGAGGAAAGACACAACGTGTCGTTCCCTCCCTCGGGGAACGGAGGTTACATACGTAACCAAACCTTCCCCTTCTGTCGCTCTCTCCACGTTGTGTCGGAGAAGCGACACTAGGGGACCCATTCCAATCTTGCCATGCGCTGAACCGTGAACCGCCGATACAGAGGCGGGCAGGGATTTCATCCAGTGCCGCGCATCGTCTGTACCTGGCTGCACGTACCCTTCCCCAATGCCCCATAAGAACATCGGAATCCTTCTAGTTACCCTGGGAGTGGAACAAGGCGATGTTTGCCAACATGGGAACGGGCCAGCCTGGCTGGGCCTCTTTTCTCCTATGTTTCTCGCATACAGCAATCACGGCGGGGGCCCTTACACGCATATAGGGAAGGGGGTCTTACCCAGACCCTGCGGAGACCACACCTGCCCTTTTTCTTGGGGAGGAAAAGTGGTAGACACGTCACTCAGCCGTTTTAGGGCTCGTGTGGAAAGTATGGTGCGGTGGTAGATCCAGCCTCGAAAGGGGGGAGTTGCTACAGCACGGCGACCGGGTCAGCTGTAACTGCCTAAGGGAGACACGGGGGTCCGCTCGTAAGGGGACAGAACCTTGGAATTTACACACAGGGGGAGTCCGAGCAGGAGGCCTTACCTGTGGAGCACCTATACCAGTACAGGGTAGCCATCAGGGTACCCGCAGTGGCCTGGGTCGGCGAGTTCCTCCGCTGAACCGCGGACCCGGAGGGCTGGGGAGGAATCGACCAGGGTCCCGACTCGGAGTGGGGCGCCCTGGGAAGAAGGCGCACTACTTTACCTTGACGTCAGGAAAAGGGCGCTGGGCGCAAGCGATCCACCCGGCCGGTCGGTCTACGTGTTACCGAGTTCTACGTGCTCGGACCTGACAAAACACGAGATGCAACCGACTCAACGTGGAGGTTGTAAAACCTTGTGAAGGTGTTGGGTGTTGCCCAACCCGCGGCTCTGCAGATGTCTGCTAGGGAGGTGCCCTTGGCCAGTGCCCACGAGGACGCAACTCCCCTTGTTGAGTGAGCTTGGACCCGCAAGGGACACGGCCTGGGTGTGATAAGCCAGTGTGATGGCGTCGACAACCCAGTGGGCGAGCCTCTGTTTGGAGACGGCATTCCCTTTCTGCCGTCCCCCAAAGCAGACAAAGAGCTGCTCAGAGCGTCTGGTGCTCTGTGTGTGGTCCAGGTAAATGCACAGGGCGCGCACTGGACATAGCAACGAAAGGGCTGGGTCTGCCTCCTCCTGGGGCAGTGCTTGCAGGTTCACTACCTGATCTCGGAGGGGTGTGGTAGGAACCTTGGGCACATAGTCCGGTCGCGGTCTTAGGATCACAGACGTATCCGCCGGACCGAACTCCAGGCAAGTGTCGCTGACAGAGAACGCTTGCAGGTCCCCGACCCTCTTGATAGAGGTGAGTGCGATCAGCAGGGCCGTCTTAAGAGAGAGGGCCCTGAGTCCAATTGATTCAAGTGGCTCGAAGGGAGGTCTCTGGAGTCCTGCCAAGACTACCGAGAGATTTCAGGAGGGAACTAGGCCTGGCCGGGAGGGATTCAACCTCCGGGCGCCTCTCAGGAACCTGAGGATCAGGTCGTGCTTACCCAAAGCCTCGCCGTCTACAGGATCGTGGTGGGCGGCAATGGCGGCAACATACACCTTGAGGGTGGACGGGGACAGCCTCCTGTCCAGCCTCTCCTGTAGGAACAGGAGCACTGACTTGATCGCGCATCTCTGCGAGTCTTCAGTTCAGGAAGAACACCAATCTGCGAACAAGCGCCACTTTAGGGCGTAAAGGTGCCTGGTAGAGGGGGCTCTGGCTTGGTTGATTGTATTCACAACGGTCGCCGGTAAGCCGGCTAGCTCTTCCGCATCCCGTCCAGGGACCAGACGTGGAGGTTCCAAAGGTCTGGGCGCGGGTGCCAGAGCGTGCCCCGTCCCTGAGAGAGGAGGTCCTTTCTCAGGGGAATTCGCCAGGGAGGAGCTGTCGCGAGAAGTCTGAGTTCCGAGAACCAAGTCCGAGTGGGCCAGTAAGGGGCCACTAACGTGACTTGCTCCTCGTCCTCCCTGACCTTGTACAGTACCGGTGCAAGAAGGCTCACTGGGGGAAATGCGTACTTGCGCAGCCCCGAGGGCCAGCTGTGTGCCAGCGCGTCTGTCCCGAGGGGAGCCTCTGTTAGGGCGTACCAGAGTGGGCAGTGGGAGGTTTCCTGGGAGGCAAACAGGTCTACCTGGGCCTTGCCAAACCATTCCCAAATCAGCTGGACCGACTGGGGGTGAAGCCTCCACTCCCCGCCGGGCAGGCGTTGTCGTGATAGCGCGTCCGCTACGACATTGAGCTTGCCGGGGATGTGAGTGGCACGCAGCGACTTGAGGAAAAGTTTTAGAGGGACCACTGTGCAGCACTGACTGAGCACGCTCGCGAGACGTGCTGTCATCAACATTTCCCAGTTGACCTGAAACCCCAAGCGGCTGAGGTGCCGGAGCACCTGGTCTCTGTGTGTGCATAGTAACTCTCGAGAGTGTGCTAAGATGAGCCAGTCGTCGAGGTAGTTGAGAATGCTGATGCCGGCTACTCGTAGCTGTGACCTTCGTGAAGACGCGAGGGGACAGAGACAGGCCGAAGGGGAGGACCTTTGTACTAAAATGCCTGGCCGTCGAACGCGAACCGTAAGAAGGGTCGGTGTCATGGCAGAATTGAGACGTGGAAGTACGCGTCCTTCAGGTCTACCGCTGCGAACCAATCTAGATGCTGAACACCAGCCAGAATATTTCTCTGCGTGAGCATTTTGAACGGGAGTTTTAACAAGGCCCGATTGAAAACTCGCAGGTCCAGGATTGGTCATAAGCCGCCGCCTTTCTTGGGTACAATGAAGTAAGGGCTGTAGAAACCCTTCCTCATTTCGGTTGGAGGGATGGGCTCCACCGCGCCCTTGGCTAAGAGGGTCGCGATTTCCGTGCGCAGGGAACTGGCATGCTCGCCGTGTACTGCGGAAAAGCGGACGCCTCTGAAGGGGGGCGGGAGCCGGGCAAACTGAATTGCGTAACCGAGTCGAATGGTCCGGTGCAGCCAGCGTGATGTGTTGGGAAGCGAAAGCCACGCTTCCCAGCTCTGCGCTGGGGCACCAAAGGGACGAGTATTTTGGACGTACCCGGCGGGGCCTCGCAGCGGGGCGGAACAGGTAGTGCAACGTCAGGCGGCTTCGTTGCGGCCTGAGGTTGAGGTGCTGAGAATAAACTCAAAGCACTTACCTTGCTCCGTGCACCCCGCAGGGGGCGGGTTCGTGACTGAGGAGGAGGTCTGATGCTGGCGTCCTCTGGACTCGTCTGAACCGGCCGGCCGGGGGACAGTCGTGGGCAGGCAGAAGGCGGGATCGCCGCATCCGGTGTACCGGGACTGTCGTAATCTGAAAGCAGATTGCCGTGAGAACAGCATTTGCGGGCCAGGTGACCCAGAGGCAAAGGAAATAGCTCTTTTATTGAGAATGTGGGTACCACAGCCCCCGTCAGGGGGGTGTGGCAAATGAAAAAACAAAGGATTCTCCTCCCGGCCCTCCACCGGGGGACGGAGCGGTCTTACCACCTCCGGAGCTAACGTCTTCGGCTCTGGGTCGGCTGTCTCAGGTACGCTTGGGAGCCTTCCGGGTCCTAGAGGGGGTTCGTGAGACAGGGGGCGTGCGCCACGCCTGCGGGGTGCTCGATGCTGGGGCTGAGAGCTGGGCCCGGGTTGAGGCGGAGCAGCAGCTGGTTTCTTTGCCGCAAGGGGACGCCCTCGGTGAGCAGATGGGGCAGGGCCCGTAGCGGCAGGTGTGCGGCGGGGCATGATGTGAGAGATGGCCTCCGTCTGCTTTTTCACCGCGGAGAACTGTTGGGCGAAGTCCTCGACGGTGTCGCCCGAAAAGGCCAATCTGAGAGACAGGTGCGTCCAGGAAGCGGTTCTTGTCGGCCTCACGCATCTCGACCAGATTGAGCCAGAGATGGCGTTCCTGGACCATTAGGGTGGCCATCGCCTGTCCGAGTGCCTGCGCTGTGGCCTTCGTCGCTCTCAGGGCGAGGTCGGTCGCTGAGCGCAGTTCCTGCAGCACATCTGGATCAGGTCCACCCCCGTGCATGTTTCTGAGTGCTTTGGCCTGGTGGACTTGCAGGAGGGCCATCACATGCAGGGCAGAGGCAGCACGTCCAGCCGCACTGTAGGCCTTCGCGTTGAGCGAGGATGTTGTCCTACAGGGCTTGGATGGGAGTGCGAGGCGGCCATGCCAGGAGGTAGGGCTACCGGGGCATAGATGGTGCGCTAACTGCCCTATCGACCTGGGGAATCGCCCGTATCCATGGCTCTCCGCCGTCGAGGGTGGTGAGAGTGGAGCGGGTGGCACCTAGACGGGCGGAGAGCGGGGCTTTCCACGTAGACGTCAGCTCGTCATGCACCTCCGGGAAAAACGGGACCGGGGGGATGCGAGGCCGTGAACGGCACACTGTCCCCAGGAACCAGTCATCCAACCGTGAAGGCTGTGGGGAGGATGGAGGGTTCCAATCCAACCCCACGCTCACGGCGGCCCAGGAAAGCATGTCAGACATCCGAGCGTCAGCCTCAGCCTGGGCCTGCTGGCCCGAAGGCGGCAGTCCAGGGGAGTCCTCGTCATCAGACATCACACTCTCCGATGCAGTGGCGAGCTCATCTGCTTCAGGCTCGGGAGGATAGACAGCCAGGCCGAGGCGAGCCGCTATCGCCACGAGCATGGACGGGGACCAGCGAGCGTGTCGGGGAACGGGAGGTTCGCGGGAGGTTCGCGGGGGGCTACCCGGCGAAACTGCACCTGCTGCCGCCCCCAAATCGCCCCCAGCGCCAACCGCATCGTCCTCAATCCCGAGGGAAGAAGGAGCAATGCGGGGTGCAGCTGGGGTGGCTTGCTTTCTGTTGAAAGCAAGCCGCGACCGCAACGTGGTCATGGTCATGTTCTCGCAGTGAGAACATGAACCATCCTAAGCGCCGCCTCGGTGTGATCGCGGCCCAAACACACGAGACAGCGCCTGTGGCCGTCTGAAGCAGAGAGGCTTCTACCGCATCCAGGAACAACACAGGGGCGGAAGGGCATCTTGAAAAAGACACGTCCTGAA
This sequence comes from Xyrauchen texanus, assembly GCF_025860055.1. NCBI lineage: Eukaryota > Metazoa > Chordata > Actinopteri > Cypriniformes > Catostomidae > Xyrauchen > Xyrauchen texanus. The sequence continues at coordinate 47,027,718 of NC_068282.1, forward strand.
AAGGACGTTCAACGCCGCTGTGTTTTGCTCTTTTAGAGAAATTACTCTTTTAATAGAAATTTGCTCTTTTAAATACACAATGTGTGTGTGTGTGTATCTGCGCTGTCGAAGCGCTCAGGGGCAACAATGCACGGCGTGCAATGTGAAGGAGAAAGCTGCTGCTGTGCGCCGTCAAGATCCAACAGCATGCAGATCGTCAGAGGAAACAGGAACGTTTATAGTGGTGTGTAAACTCGCAGCAAACTGCAGACAGACCATCGGCTCTGAAGAAATTTTCTGAATGAACCGCTTAAATACCCGTATGTCGGGCGGGACATGCAAATACCGGCTGCCAACTCTCACTGGCCTTTTTTCATAGATCAGAGGTGGATATCGGCGCTCAAGAGAGACCCCTAGTGTCGCTTCTCTGACACAACGTGGAGAGAGCGACAGAAGGGGAACTAAACTACCCACAATCCTGAAGCAAGATAGACCAATCAAAGATGGCGCTGTTGCCTACACTCTCAAACTACTTTTATATTTGTATACTTTTATATTATATTTTGCTTTGATTGTTTTGATAATGATAATTGGTGACTAAGTCAATAGTTTTATATAGCACCATTGTTTTGATTACATCATTCACAATGTTTTATGAGCTCTTTTTTTCAGATTTTCAAATACTTTTTAGCTTAAAATAAAAAATGTTGTGACTGTGCTTTTGGTAATGTTCATGGCTTAGCACTCATCTTTAAAGAATTATTACAAATCCCAATGGAGAAAATGAATGGCAGACCATCACTGCTGTGATCTCTCAATGCAGAGGCCATTAGTGTACTAACCTCATCAGTGTTCGGACCAAATGTTGGAGCCAAAGTATCACCCCTCTCACTTTCTTGTGTGACCGTGTTTGTTCCAGTTTTCTCTCTGTTGCCTTCAGATATGTCAGTCCCGTAATTGTACCTGCCTTTACCATTGATACGGTTTCCGTTAATACCGTATCCATTTTGGAAACCATTGATGCGATTGAAAATAAGTGCTCCATTTTCATCCTCACAGAGCTGACTGACTAGTTTGGACTCCAAAGCTGTATGAGGGAATACAAAGGGATATTAAACAAGTTGAGGGATTATTTTGTGCATGTATTTGAATTGGCATGCAACCTCGAAATTTCTCCCATTTTCTCCCCAATATGGAATGCCCAATTCCCAATGCACTCTAAGTTCTCATAGTGGTGCAGTGACTCGCCTCAATCCGGGTGGCGGAGGACAAATCTCAGTTGCCTCTGCATCTGAGACAGTCGATCCGCGCATCTTATCTCGTGGCTTATTGTGCATGTTACCGCGGAGACGTAGCGTGTGTGTGGAGGCTTCACGCTATTCTCCGCGGCATCCATGCACAACTCAACACGTGTCCCACCGAAAGCGAGAACCATATTATAGTGACCATGATTAGGTTAACCAATGTGACTGTACCCTCCCTAGCATTCAGGCCAATTTGGTTGCTTAGGAGACCTGGCTGGAGTCACTCAGCATGCCCTGGATTCAAACTCGCGACTCCAGGTGTGGTAGTCAGCGTCCTTACTCGCTGAGCAACCCAGACCCAGAATTTGCTGTTTCTTCGCAGTTGTATTACCTGGCAAGGTGTTGAAGTCATCTATGTAGTACATGTGTTCACTGTCAGGGTCTGACGCAATGAGATTAAGCTCCTGGAGAAACTCGGCCTGCGTCGGATCACTGATGTTAATGATTCCCAGCGCGTACATCTCAATGTTGGCAGCATGCGCCTCCCTTACAGCAATGTCCAGTTTCACTGGTTCCCGTTTATCCGTTTGTCCATCAGTGATGACGATGGCCACCTTCCTCACCCCTGTTCTCGCGCTGTAGAACACTTCCTGCGTTGCTTTGCGGATGGCAGAGCCGGTGTATGTGCCTTCGCCGATATAGGAAATCCTACGTATTGCTTGTTTTACATCTTGTTTGGTCATGTAGCGAGCGAGGTTAAACTCGAGCTGAACCTCAAGGCTGTACAAAACAAGTCCGACTCGAGTGGCATTACGCCCCACGGTGAGTCTGTCGACTAGTGCGGCCATAAAGTCCTTTATGATCTCGAAGTTTTCAGGTCCAACGCTCTCTGAGCTGTCAATCACAAACACAAGCTCCATAGGGCTTTCTTTACATTTGACTCCACAGCCTGAAAGACAATCCATTTCATAAACAAATGTACTAAGTAGTGGACTGAAATGCATTGTTAAATATATCGTTAAATAACGCTAAAGGAATAATTCACTCAAAAATGTAAATTCTGTCATTATTTACGCACCCTCATGTTGTTTCAAACACGTGTGCTGTTATTTATGCAGCTCTGGCCATACAATGACTAGACACAGTCACTACGTCTGTCATGCTCCAAAAAGGACCACAAAATAACTAAGGCTGCTTTTACACTGCTGTGCTGAATCCACAAATCTGATCTTTTGATCATATCCTGCCTGTTTACATTAACTTAAAGGAATAGTTCACCCAAAAATTTAAATTCTCTCATCATTTATTCACCCACATGCCATCCCAGATGTGTACATACAAAGTTTTTTTGAAGAATATCTCAGCTCTGTTGGTCCATTAAATGCAAGTGAATGGTGGCCAGAACTTTGAAGCTCAAAAAGCTTATAAAAGCAGCATAAAATTAATCCATGAGACTCCAGCGGTTTAATCCATGTTTTCAGAATCGATGTGATTGGTGTGAGTGAGAAACAGATCAATATTTAAGTAATTTTTTCCCATAATTTCCCTTCTTTTGTTTTCGCTATTCACAACTTACTGTGCAGAGAACAATGTGAAAGTGAAAGTGGAGATTTATAGTAAAAAAAACAACTTAAATATTGATCTGTTATTCACCTATACCTATTTTATATGTTTTGAAGACATGGATTAAACCACTGGATGGATTACATTTATGCTGCATTTATGTGCTTTTTGGAACTAGTTCTAGTCACCATTCACTTGCATTCTATGGACCTATAAATGCTGAAATATTCTTCTATAAATCTTTGTTGTGTTCAGCAGAAGAAAGAAATTCATACACATTTGGGATGGCATGATGGTGCATAAATGATGACAGAATTAAAATGTTTGGGTGAACTATTCCTTTAAGACATCGACTGTGTTTCCATAAATTATCCACAAAGACGCACGCACCAGTCTGTCAGTCAGCACTATTTACTAAGCGTTGTTTTAGTAGTAGTCCTAGTAAGTGTTTAACATGAACGGCAACATACATTCCAATGTTCTTCTTAATATCGATTAACATCACTTGAATTGCCTACAATTAATTCTTCAAAAGGAGAAGATGACTTAGGAAGTGACTCAGATCGGATGCTGATCACACGTGTGCAACACCCGTTTAGTGTCGGATGAGTAAAATAATCTGATTTGTTTGTGACATTGTAAATGCAGCCTAAAAGTAGTTCAAACAACTCTAACACGTCATCATTGACTCTCTGAAACCAAACATGATGCGTAATTTTTTCAATCAAGACGCAAATCTTGGGCAACTTCATCGGAGAGAAGATTATCAGTGAATAACGACTCAAAATTAATTTTGTTCTTCACACAAGCTTATCATGTGGCTTCAGAAGACTTGGAAAATTAAGTCATATGGGGTACTTTTATGTTTTTTTGTTTTATTACCTTTTGGGAACTTGACAGATGTTGTCACTATGAACTGCAATAGCTGCATAAAGATTCTTATACATTTCTTATTTTGCATCCCAACGAAAAATTAACAGCATTCAGGTTTGAAACAACATGCAGGTGAATAAATAATGAAAAATCTACATTTTTGAGTGAACTATTCCTTTATGATGTGAAAAAGGGTCATACCACAAATCTCCCTGATCATTCGGATTATCTCGTCCCTCTGAAAACCAATAACTTTAGTCATTACAATTTACATGCTATATTTTTGAGAATTGTAACATGCTGTGAAAGACATACCGTTAGTCCTGACTCTCCTTTCATTCCCGGTTTACCCTGAAAGAAAACTTGATCAATCAAATCAACAAAAATGTCTCAAACTATACAAGTAAAAGTAATGGTCTACACCTAAACACTCCCAAATATGATGATCCCCTTGTGGATGATCCTCGTTCCTAATATATATATATATATATATATATATATATATATACGGTATATGCACAAATAAATAGTTATAGAAAATAGTTATATTGTATTAAGTTTATAGTGTTTTTCCTTACCATCTTATTTAAACTATTAATGTTTATTTAAAAAACTTAAGAGAAACATTTTTAATGAAATTCAAATGTATTTATAGCAATTTCTCAATAAATATAATTCTAAAACAGCTTTACCGGGAATATGGACTTGCAACCCCCAGTCAGCAAACTAAAGGTGACAGCTAAAGATTCAAGAAATATGTTTTCTTAACAATCCTATATGCATATTTTTATAATTTGTTTCTTACAGTTAAAACTAGGGCTGTGAATAGTATAAAACAATCACTGGTTCTCAACCAGGGGGCCACTAGGGGGCCTCAGAAAACCTCCAAGGGGGCCACAAGGTGACTTAAATTTAGTTAACACATGTTATAATAATCTTTATTAAATGCATAAAACAGCAAAAAAAAAAATTAAATAAATAAAATAAATCAAGATGTAAACATGTTAACTGACCTTATTTCTTAATTCTGTTTGGTCCTTTTTGTGCTAAATAACTTTTTGTTAATTTTCACAGTCCATTGCTGTTAATTTGTCTTTATTACTGTTCATTTTCTTGGCATTTTTATTAATTTACTTTAAGTTATTACATTTTTATGTTTGAAATAAATGATTGGTAACAAAATGATTATTTTATGTCTTATCTTTGTAACACCAGGTCAGGTTTGATTATATGTACAGTATTGATTATAATGTGACATTACTGCAGAAATTGACTCTTTTTAACACAAATGCTCAACTTTGAAAAATTATAGTTTGATAATGTCTAATTATATATCCAAATGCACAACTTGTGATAAAATGTAGAATTACTACACAACAGGCGGCTGCATAGAACACTGCAGCCATCTACTGGCTAATATTGTCATAACATGATTTTTTTTTTATTAACTTTTATTTTTCTTTAATCACGAGATGGCAGCAATCTGTCCTCAATACAGGACGCATTCTCATATTTTCTTCATGTTCCAACTACTTACTGTTTTTAATGTTGTGATGTTACATAAATTGGCTAATTTGAATATGCAAATGATTGGTGAAATTGAGAAAGTCATAGCAGGTGCTCTATATGTATATTTTTAGTTTATTTGTTTGTTGCATATAAAGCTTTAAAACTTTAAGTTGTAAGCCTAAACTAACCCTGTCAAGTAATTTAATAAGGAACTTTAGAAAATTGACTTTCGCTGAAAGGTGAGCAGCTTGCATCTCTGAAAGCAAGCTGCCCTACTCAATCAGAATAGAAGGGTTAATTCAACAATAATTCAACAACCTTCAACTGTTGTTTTTATAGAAGAAAATACAGTTCTTTAGCATTACAATAATTTTTTTTATTCTTTTGACATTCCATTCCTCCTAGTTTCCTAGAGTTGACCAATTTGAAATGCTCTACAAACGCAGCAAAATATCAGGAACACACCTATGGCACTTAAAAATGCTGTCTAGGTCAAAGAGCTGGCCAACAGCCCATGCTAACCAGTCAAATCCTGACCATTTGAAGTAGTTATGTAGCTCACTAGAGTTTGGAAAAGAGCTTTTTAATAGCTTTACTAACTGTTTGACCAGGAACTCCATGATCCCCCATATCACCTTTGACCCCTTTTATCCCTCTCTCGCCCTGAGCTCCACGATCACCCTGAGGAACACAGATTGTCCTAATATAAACACTGTATGAATGTTCATTAATATAACAGCTTATAAACTGTACAAAAACCACATACCTTTGCCCCTGAGATTCCTTCTCCAGGTTGTCCCCTTGGCCCTGTCACGCCCTGTGACCCCTGATCACCCTGTAACAGTGTATTAAAGGGACATTACACCCAAAAATGAAAGTTCTGGCAATATTTACTCATCCTCATGCCATTACAAACCGGTATGCTATTCGTTCATTGAATAGAACACATTTCATCTGTTCCTCACACAAGCTGTTGTATGGCTCCAGAAGACTTGGAAAACAATGCACAAGTGCACATGTACTTTTGTGGTGTTTTTTTTTTTTTTATCCTTTTAGGAGCTTGACAGCAGTGGTCACTATGAACTGTTATTGTACTAGGTAAAGCTTCTACTATCATTACAGAATATAATTTTGTGTGAAATATTCCTTTAAGAAATGCGTTTGAAATTGCAGAGATGTGCACATGTTTATGCAAGCATGCATATGAATTAGTGTGAGTCTCACCTTTGGACCCTGTAAGCCTGGTCCAGGTGGCCCGGTAGGCCCAGGAGGTCCTGGTCTTCCCATTGTACCCTGGTATGTTTAGAAACAGTATGGACCACAAATTTAAAAGCGAGAAAAACATTCTGATTCATGTACGATTAAATAAAATCAGCAGTTGGAGATCTGGAATGATGTTCAGTTACTGGAGGAGATAGTCAGGATGTATTGGACATATGTAACAGATTTAGAAGAGGTAGAGTATGTGTCAGGAGAATATATGATCATGGATATATTACTATGATCTATGTGCTGTAAAGATGATTGAGGAATGCATTCTTTCAGAGAGAAAACTGAACCTAGTGACTTGCAAGGACCACAGATAGTTTTGTGTTTAGGCCCCAAAATGTATTTGGCCACACATAAAAATACATGAACCAAGTGGAATTTATTAAAAAAATATATAGTTCACTTTTCAAGCAAAGCAAGTTGGCTAGTTTTGAAGTTAGTTCTGTGAAAAGGTTAAGAGTTATTGCATTATCTGATTTCAGATGACGTACAGGTGGTCCTTGTAGTCCTTCTCCTGGAGGTCCTGCTGGGCCTGGCAAACCTCTGAAGCCAACATCACCCTGAGGAATATCTGTGATTATAGCCCATACAAACGTTTTCATAATACACATACATATTCTCTGCGTTATCTGACCCATAAGAGTCTTCCTACCTTTGGTCCTGGTATTCCTATTCCCTCTTGTCCAGGTTCCCCTTGAAGTCCAGGAAGACCAGGAGGCCCCTGGAAGGGATGTCAACAAACAAATGTAGCAAGTGACTTACAGGAAGACTATTACATGGACTAATCAGAAATTACACACTTCCATTTGAAACATCCCAGCCCTAAGCTTCAGCAGCTAGGCCATCCGTCCCAAACGTACACACATAAAGAGTGCAGAAACACACCATATGAACTTTCAAACAAAATATGGACTTTTTACTTACTACAGGACCAGGATATCCGTCCCCTTTTGGACCACTCATACCAGGAGGTCCTGGGTTGCCACGATCACCCTTGGAAACAAAGAGTGAAAGATCCATTGGTTTTTATAAAGACAAACAACTTATTAACGACATAGTAACAGCAAACACATTTTCTATGTAATGGTTTAATTTTTATACTCAAATTCATTTCCAACCTTTGGTCCAGGAAGTCCATATCCTGTCTCCCCTACTGGCCCGGATGGACCTGGTGGCCCCACATCACCCTGCAAAGAGACGTTGCATATTGTAAACACGTGTACTGTGTATTTGAAAGATTTCTGCATATATACACAATACAGTGAGGTGCAAAAGCCTGAGACCACTAGTGCAAAAGATTGACCGATAGTGAATTTAGCAGATACTGATAACTAAGTTGGTGGAAAAGAACGAAAATGGATCAATCGGCAGAAAAATGTCTAAGTCTTTACTTACAATGTTGGGCGCATACATTGAGGCTACAAAATGAATAACTTCCAGATCCAGTTTATTGATCAAACCAAAATCCCAATAACAACTAGAAAATAATGAAGATTTGGTGCATGATCCTGGACATTACAGATATTACAGCTTCTTTTTCTGTTAAAGCATACATTTCTGTAAAGCTGCTTTGAATTTATGTGTGCTAAGCGCTATACAAATAAACATTTCTTGACTTGTGTTAGGGGGTGAGGGGAGGCAAACATGCGGTCAGAGACAGAGGGGTCCACCTCCAAGGGAACTGGATGACAATCCAGGCTTAGGCGAACAGGAAGGTAACCGCACCTCTAGAGACAGGCAACCAACAGACACACAAACAATCTCCAACTAAACAAGAGAGCACGGTTAACAATAAACTGGCAAAGAAAGAGGGGAAACCCAAGGAATAAGTAGGGAGTGCAATAAGTGAGAAGCAGGTGGAACGGGTGAGTAAATCATCGCCATGATCAGCGCATCTCCGGGAGCAATCAGCATTCCCATTGAAACGCTGATCAGGCGTGCCAGCTCCACTTGTGAGAGGGAGAGAGAAAAACAAAAAAACAGTATGAACCGCCCCAAATGCCGGAACCATGACAACTTGACCTATAGTTCAAACAAGCCTAAAACACACAAGGGACTCATATTTTGAAAGAATGGAGACTTAGCCCAGTTACAATGCTATAATGCTAATGTGTTGATGGTGCACGTTTCTATATATTCAAATTTTTATCTGCATGCTCTCGCATTAATTTAGAGCACTTGACAATTTAATCAAAATGACAAAATATGCATTGGCATGAGAATAAATATATGGATGAATATTGTCAATGATGAAAGATTTAGATGCAGCAAATCCCTACATTAATGTTTTTAATTAACCTCTAGAGGATGCTGTTATACTGTTGTATTCTCCAGCACTGGCCACAGAGGAACATGGAAGAAAACAATTATTAAAGTAATGAATTTTGCCGATAACGATAGTTCCAAAATACAACTGTCGAAACAGATTAATCGGTAAAACAATATTTTTAATTACAAATCAAATTATGGATGTCCCAATACCATTTTTGAACAATGAGTGCGAGTACCTTTTCGTTACTCGCCGATACCTGTTTTTATTTTCTGAATCAATATTTTATTTAAATTTTTATTTATTAAATGTTTTAATTTCTTAGTATTACGTCCTTCTTTATTGCATTAATGACAGCATGCACTCAAGCTGGCATGGACTTCCCAAGTTTGTGAAAAACCTGATGATTATGTTATCCAGCATGATTTGTGAATGTCCCAAAGAGCATCTATGACCTTTATTTATTTCCACATTTTAATAAAAAATTCCTTATTTTTTTATATTTATTGATTTTCTCCACTTTTCTCCCCAATTTGGAATGCCAAGTCCTTGAGATGGCGTAATGACTCGTCTCAATCTGGGTGGCGGAGGACGAATCTCAGTTACCTCCATGTCCAAGACAGTCCATCTGGGCATCTTATCATCTTATCGAGCATGTTGAGCGCGTTACCGTGGAGACCTAGCTCGCGTGGAGGCCCACGCTATTCTCAGCGTCATCCACGCACAACTCACCACGCGCCCCACCGAGAGTGAGAACCACTAATTGCGACCACGAGGAAGTTACCCCATGTGACTCTTCCCTCCCTAGCAACTGGGCCAATTTGGTTGCTTAGGAGACCTGTCTGGAGTCACTCAGCACTACCTGTATTCAAACTCGTGACTCCAGGGGGTGGTAGTCAGCGTCAATACTCACTGAGCTACCCAGGCCCCCCCCCAAATAAAAAATTCCTCATTTTTCATTTGGTCTCAGGCTTTAGGACTCAAGATTGTAGAGACTATTCTGAATTGACATCTATTGAAAATATTGTGGCGTTTGATTACTGAGAGCTCATACTTTTGGTCCAGTTATTGCACGTCCCTGTAGTCCAGGTAAACCCTGTCGCCCTGGTGTGCCAGGCTCACCCTACAAACAGATTAACAGAGAATAGAGACATTTAATGAATTTTGTTCCTTGTTTGCTGTAGTTTCTCAAACCTATTTTACATAGAATGTAGTGTCAATATACCAAAAGACAAAATATTCAAGAACTGACATTGATATAAAACTAACTGCCCACCTTTGACCCTGAGGGCCCAGCTATTCCTGGTGGCCCTGCCAATCCACGGATTCCCCGCTGACCCTGATCACCCTGAACAACATTACATCATCAACCAGACATCACATCAGTGGGCATCAAGTTGGTCTTCACAATTAAAAACTTCATGAAATTGCTTGACAAGCACAATTTCATTTCTGTGTTGATTCTGTTCTGAAGATGGAGTGAGGTAAATAATAATTCCTTGCATTTATATAGCGCTTTTCTAGGCACTCAAAGCACTTTACATAGTATAGGGGGAATCTCCTCAACCACCACCAGAACACCACCACACACACACACCAGCTATTGGTGGAGAGGAGAGAGTATGAGTATAGTTATAGTTATGTAGCCAATTCAGGGATGGAGATTAATACAATGCCATGGTAGATAGGGGCCAATGGGGGGTATTTGACCAGGACACCAGGGTTACACCCCTACTCTTTACAAGAAGTGTCCTGGGATTTTTAATGACCACAGAGAGTCAGGACCTTGGTTTAACATCTCATCCAAAGGATGGTGCCTTTTTTACAGTATAGTGTCCCCATCACTATACTGGGGCATTAGGACTCACACAGACCATAGGGTGAGCACCCCCTGCTGGCCTCCCTAATACCACTTCCAGCAGCAACCTTGGTTTTCCCCCGGAGGTCTCCCATCCAGGTACTGGCCAGGCTCAACCCTGCTTAGCTTTAGTGGGTAACCAGGAAAGAGATGCAGGGGTGATATGGCTGCCAGCCAGGTATCCAATAGCCTTTAGTTTACCTTCATCTGCCTTGAAAAAACAAGATTTGCTACTTGGCAGGTGGTATTAGATTGAATGACAGTCTAATTTTAGAGAACATTTTATAGGACAAAATGTTTATATACAGCCCTGAGAGCAAGAATGTAAAGCTAACAGACACTGACTCAAAGCCACAAAACTTTCAAGGAGTCTATAAGATGAAATGGAAATGTAAGAAAGGTAAGATACTTTTTCACCCTGGATGCCCATTCCTGCTGCTCCTTCAGGGCCCCTCAACCCAGGGGCCCCTGGCTCTCCCTGCAATACACACAGAGAAACACAAATGCATGTTACATTTTTACTAATACATCAATGCTCACTAAGCCATGGGTACAAATAATTTGATACAGGGGAAAGTGGTAAAGGTGAAACTTGTACCTTCTGTCCTGGTGCTCCATCCTCTCCAGGTAAACCTGGTAACCCTGATAACCCTGAAGACCCAGGTTCTCCCTAAACATGACAATAATTCAAAATCAGCATCAACGAGGTCACCATTTCAAATGTGCACTAGGAAGAAATCTGGTAGTGCTGTTGATGTCTCCACTTTTCAGCCCTGCTGAAAAGCATATGAATGTGCTTTTGATGCTAATCTCCAGTTGAGATGCTGCTGTGAACACCAGGCTAACATAACCAAAATGGTCAAGGAGATTCAACAGAAAAACCATGATTGTCGGCCAGGCTTTACCAACAAAGTTTTGCCAATATGCAGCATGGCAATGCTTCTCTATCATATAGACAAGCACCTAAACAGCTTCAATCAACCATGACCAGCATGAAAATGGCTTTTTAAACCTGGTCTTTGCAGCAGGGTGGTAAGCCGTCTTTGCAAACTTTTCAAGGTAGCACTGACAAAACATGAAGATAAGACTTACTTTGGGTCCAGGTTCTCCAGCTCCTCTCTCTCCTGCTGCACCAATTTCACCTGGTAAACCTTGATCACCCTTTGGAAGCACACATGCATGGAATTGTTCCATAAGTCATGAGACAATACTTATCTAGGCTCTATTACTATCAAGAGTAGTGAACAAGTTGCATGATGGAAACTCTTGCCTTTGGTCCAGGGTAGCCCTCTCCCGGTGGGCCTCTGCTTCCTGTGGGTCCACGTGGTCCTTCCACACCCTAAAACAAAACATAAGCAAAAAGCAAACACAAAACAAAGCAAATTACAAACAAAGAAAAAACAAAGAAAACAAATACAAAAGCAAAAACAGAAAGCAAAAAAAACAAGCCTCTTGAGTTTGAATCCGCATTTCTTCAGTGGCTCTGCAAGGCTTCTGTCCCATCGGCCATGATACATGCTCTCAGTACGGGCAGCACATTCTATTACAGTGCCTTCATTTACCAGTGAAAAGGGAACAATTGAAGAAGAGCCATGCTCGGCATTTAAAGGCATCAGTGACAAGGTACAAGTAACTTCACCTTTGTTTCTTTCTGTTTCTCAAAATCCACAAAAGGAGGTAAATCCTTTTCATACTTGGCTCCTAAACTATGGAATAGTCTCCCTAACACTGTTCAGGAAGCCAACACACTCACTCAGTTTAAGTCTAGACTAAAGACTCATCTATATATTCAGGCATACACCTAATTTATCCTTCAACTCACAATTAAGCTGCTTTAGCTAGGTCTGCTGGAACCAGAAACATTCGCCATGATCTATAGCTGCATAAAATAGAATGGCATCTATGCTAATATTATTCTATTTGTGTCCATGTCTTAACCTTGGGATTCATATCCCGGGGTTACCAGAGCCTGCCAGATCCAGCTCCGTTCCTGCTTGGCGGCAGACTCCACTGCTACGTGTCTCTGAGAGATGACGACAAACTACAGCTGGTGCTAGCCAGACATCACTTCATGTCTTTTGACTTCAGAGGATAAACTGATGCCAACTACAACTGTAATACATGTGATACTACATATGCCACTGCCCGAACCTTGGATTTAGGATGGACCCCACCGAACCTCACCGAAATGAGCCTGCAGGCTGAACTGTGATACACCACATTATCTCTGGACACATCCCCCTTGTCTAATGATGGACTACACTCTTAAAATGGAATATATTGACTATAATTTAATTGCCAATAAAACCCTTCATCTTACTTACTTATACTTAGCTTACTCATTTTAATCCATGACTTGCACTATATACATAAGTAATATTGGCATTATAAACATGATGTTAGCCAGAGGGGAACTGGCCCCCACAGTGAGTCTGATTTGCCAATACCTTCTCTCCTTGGACTCCTGCGCCAGGAAGCCCCACTTGTCCTGGACGCCCAGAAGGACCAAAATCACCCTTAAGAGAAAACACACGCCAACAAAGATTCTTGCAATAAGGGTACATGGCATTAACAGCACAGGGCATGGGGCAATTTCTAATAAACAGATGCAGTGTAACATGCTACACACCCCTGAGCAGAGAAACTATGAGAACAGAAGCAATGCAATCAAAAAAGTTTTTATTAAGAGTAGTCGGAATGTGGGAGGATATTACATTAATATCGAGTATTCATATGAATACAGCACGCGCTGTGATATGTTCCAACAAAGCATCTGCAGAGGAAGTTTTGATCATGCAAATTAAGCAAATAATTACACCATAAAATGAATGCAAGTCAGCACGGGTGGTCTGTCAGTCCATAATTTTCTCAGCCATTTCACAATGTACAGTATGTGGTGTGAATATGTGTTTTACCTTGTCTCCTTTAAGGCCTGGACCTATTGGCCCTCTCGGTCCCTTTGGCCCCTCCAGACCCCTCTCTCCCTGTAAAAGACACAATTTAATAGGGCTGTTAAAAATATGGATTTCTCGATTAATAGCTATCTTTATTTAAACGAACCCAATATTGATTATTAAAACCCAAGTTCAATCTTTTACTCTATGCGTAACCTTCTATAAAGCAAGTTAACCACTCCCATGTGACCAAATTGCACACTATCATTTCACTGATGAGTGTTGAAAGTACAAGTTTGGTTTGACTCTTTCCATGTAATGTGTGTCCAAAGACAAGATCCACGCAATCCATTTGTCATTAATTGATATAAAAAACAACAAAAATAGAAATATTTAATTCTAATCAAGGTAAAGAAACAATTCCATTCTCGTTAATACATGCTCAGCCAAAACTGTTTTATGAGTAGCTTGCTGAACTGCTGCTAATCTTAAAGGAACAGTAACGTTTTACGCTTGTTCAACATATCAATAGCTGCTTTTCCATTATTGGCCAGGGCTATCAACTGGTGAGCCGGGGCTAATAGCATCGGACATCGAGCCGTGAGACCAAAATTGATCTTGATTGGCATTCCTACCATCGGACTAAAAGCCCTGCGGCATTGCCCTAAAACCCACCCATAACACTCCACTCTTTTCACAAGCAAGAGGGAAGCTCAAGCTTTTGTATGTAAACATTAGTTAGCAAGCAAGATAAGTTAGCATAGACAACTCACAGACTGTAACTTCCATGTTGTCCCAAATAGTCTCTCCACTAACAGTGAAATGATGTCCCAGCACACAATCTTTCACCAAACCATGGAAGTTAATTTCTCGAAAATGTACCGTTGTGTGCTGCAAGTTCGGCCAAACTCCGGCTTTGACATTAAACCCGCCTCAATTCCCGAATGGCCATGTTTGGCCCAAGGGTAATCAGCAGGCCAAAGGCCGTTGGCCCCGAGGAGGCACGATGAAGACCCGGAAGTGACAGTGGGAACGCAACAGGCCCTAGCACGTACTAGCATGCCCTCATTTATCCCGATAGTGGAAACGCGGCAAATGTAAATAATTTTAAAAAGTACAAATTACTAATTATTTTTTTATTATATATTTCAAAAATCTCAATATGACCAAAATTATGAAAAACTGATCATAAAATAACATTTTAAAAATATTGTCATAACGTACAACCAAGTTAGAAGGTCCCCTGTATAACTAACAGCATTAGCTGAGAGAAAATATCTTTAGAATATTGTAAGCAAAATGGACATTTTATCTGAAATAGCTTGTGAAACTAATACAAATTTAATTCAGTTCGGAACAGAATGTAATAAAGTCCTCGAAAGAGGAGTAAAACCCATATTTATCTGAAGTGTGTACATGGCAGCAGTCAAACAACAGCATGATTTGATTAAGTTTTATCTTTTGATGAAAATAAAAAAAGAGATGTAAGAGTGTTAGATAGCTCTGGCACACACTGAGGTCAGAGGTCAGGAGGAAAGATCTGCTCAATACCATATTGAGACATTTCAAAGAGTATCTGATACAAACCATGTATGCAGGACACACGTCTCATAAAAAACACATTTAAAGTCTACGCAGCCTTGATATGACTCATAATTCACTCGAATACACTGCATTCTTTCACACAAACACATGCTGACTGGTGAAAACAATGAAACAGTGTACAATGAAGTGTGTACCTTTGGCCCTGGTAAACCCTCTCCTGGAGGGCCCTTCTCTCCCAGCAGACCTTGCGGCCCCTGTGGCCCCTTTAGCCCAAACACGATAGTCAAGGTTAATACAACTACTTCAATATTTTAAGTAAATTAGCATTTGTGCATGGGAGCATGGTTGCATTTTCTTACCGGCAGGCCTGGCTCGCCAAGCCCAGGAGGCCCGGGAGGACCCATTCTGCCTTGGAACCCCACATCTCCCTATTGAGGAAGGAAATACACACATTCATGAAATTATGATAACAAATATTAGTGCATTGGGTACTTGATATCATATGCAAGCTAGTTTCAAATAAAGTGGCCCCCAAAATTTTTTTTTTTAAATTCCACAAAAAATGCATTACAGAAAAAAAAAATAACAAACCAAGTGGCATTTGGATACAGTATCCTGTATTAAAAGCATGGTTTCTTAACTTTAATTTATTACAAGGGAACGCAAAACTTCCTGAGAGGGAAAGCAAAACATTTCTGAGCCAAATTGGCAATGACTTTTCCCCAACCAAGGTCATTTTAGTGGATATACGAAGTTCCCCTCAAGCTCACACAGGTGTGCTAGCACAGAAACCACAGGTGTAGTTCAACACAATAAGTTTGGACATGTTCCACTAATGTGTCCAAATAAGTTTTATTTTCATTTTGAACACTTGAACTATTGTTTTAACATTTAACATCTTCAACTGGTGGGCCAGGAGCGTGTAATAAATTAAGGATTACAAATTAGAAGTCCCCGGATCTACAAGTCAGGCATATCTGATACCATTTGAAAGCTTAGAATCTGAGCTTTTGTCACGATTCCCCGTTGTCTTCCACGGCCCGCCTTCAGAACCTTCCATTGCTTCGCCTCCCACGGCTCCGCCTCCTGAGCCTTCCATGACTCTGCCTTCCACGGCTCTGTCCCCAGAGTTCTCCATGGCTCCACCACCTGAATCTTCCATGGCTCCGCCTTCTACGGCTCCACCATTGGAGTTCTCCATGGCCGTGGCCCTGTGGCCACCTCCCGGGCCTTCTGACCCAGTCCCTGTCCTTTGGCCGCCTCCCAGGCCTCCTGACTCAGTCCCTGTCCTGTGGCCACCTCCCAGGCCTCCTGACCCAGTCCCCGTCTTGTGGCCCCCTTGGACTGCCTGTCTGCCCCTTGTGCCCCCCGTGGACTGCCTGTTTGTCCTTTGTGCCCCCCTTGGACTGTCTGTCTGCCCTTTGTGCCCCCGTGGACTGCCTGTTTGCCCTTTGTGCCCCCCTTGGACTGTCTGTTTGCCCCTTGGTCTGCCTTTAAAATAAACTCCACTTGATTTGATATTTTGTTATCTAATGCAATGGCATTCATAACATTTTTAGTGTCTCTTAAGTGTCCAAATACTGTTTGGGGCCACTGTATATTTCAAGCCTACCTTTGGTCCAGGAAATCCAATCCCAGTTTCTCCCTGGATTCCTGGTGGCCCGGAGAAGCCTCTCTCGCCCTGAAGAACCAGAACCAATCAGAACAGATCCAATGTTTAGGTGTGATTAGGAAACACAATGTTCTATTTTCTCTACATATTCCTTTATCTCCATGCTTTTTCGGAGATAAATAATCCTGGCAACTGTGGACGGTGATTTTAAATGCCCCAAAAGACCCATAAAAGTAACATAAAATTAAAAGTAGTTCATATGACCGTTGTGCTATATTCCAAGTCTTCTGAAGCCATATGATAGCTTTGTAAAAGGAACAAAATGCAAACCAGACTGTTCAATGTTCACCGCTGTTCCAATGCATGCACGTTTACACCACGAGCCCAATGTGGTCACACTTTTTTTGACCACCTCTGATTTGACCACCTCTGAATATAGTTAGAGTGGACAAATCTCTTCTTTAGAGTTTACACTCTTCTTTATCTTTGTCCCGTTTCAAGCAAATCGCCCAAAACACAGGTGTAAACAGGGCCTATGAGGTACATGTGAGGACAAATATCTGCATTCTTTAAATGGGCAGATGCAAATGGGGGTCTTTGAAAACACGTGGTTCATGTCAGTCATATTGAATTAAAGAATTTAGACTGTAATTACTGTGCTCAGACACATTAGGCAAAACACCTTCACCTGTCAAAGACATATATTGATGTGCAGAGCACCTGCAATCTCTTGCACACACACACACACACATACACACACGTACATACACACACATGTATGTGCCATAGCATGTTCAGGCATTAATCTGTTCCTCACTAACATGACAGCCATCAGTCAAAAGTAAATTCCAGAAAAATAATTAAGCGGAGTTCTGCTCTGAAACACATAGATGCACATCAGCACTTTAAAATGACTAAACATAAAATAATAAATACAATCTTGATCCATGTTTCCACAGGATAAACAAACGTGTCAATATCCTGTAAGACCAAACAGGGATTTAAATCTACTGATCGCCTTCCTTGACTTAAATTCATCTCACTTTTTTGCCAGGCTGGCCCTCAGGTCCAATGTCCCCATTTGGTCCAGGCAAACCCTGAAGAGAAATATGAGACACATTAAAGGATTAATAATTTCTGTTATCATTTATTCACCCTCAAGTTATTCTAAACTAGTATGCTATTACTTTTACCATGGAACCCATAAGTAGAATTTCTGAAGAATCTTCATGTAGCTCTTTTCCATATGATTTTAAAGTGAACACATCTGTCAAGCTCAAAAATGGAGAAATAACAACCATAGAAATATGCCAAGTCTTCTGAAGCCATACAATATATTTGTGAAGTGTCAAATTTCGTTTTCCACGAATACTATATATAACGCAAGACTGAGAGACACGCGGCATAACAGAAACAAATCAAAACCACATGCTCTCACAAGACACAAACACCCAAATGGCACGAGTGCACATCACCAAGACTAAATAAGCTAAAATGAGCCGCCGCGTTATGCAGAACGGACCACAAAATGGCACCGCGAAAATTTTTGGGCCAGTTGCCATGTAAAATCCCGGGCCGATTTCTCTTCCCAGTTCAGCCCTACATGCGTTCCATACAAGATCTGGCAACCGGACAACCTTGGAATAATGTGATTATTCATATAACGAGTTAGGCCATACAAATTACCGGCGGTTCCTGGGAGAAATAACAAAATGGGAGGGGGCGGGAGATGGGTGTGAAATACTGGAGACTCCCGGGAAAAACGGGAGCGTTGCCAGGTATGATTCTATATCTGTCACGTTTGTTTTTTTCTTTTGTTTTTTTGTTTTTTTACGTGAGTGCATGGCTTCAGTTGTGCTTTCCCTGCCGTGCGCTTTTTGGTCGGTCTTGTTGCATGTCCTGAGCATGAGTGTCCGGATCCCAAAACCAAACCAGACACGGAGGTCAGGATGGACACTCATGCGCCGGACATGAAAAAAGACAGACCGAAAAGCGCACGGCAGGGAAACCACAACCGAAGCCGTGCGCTCAAGCAAAAAACAAACAAAACAAAAACAAGGCAGACATAGAACAGTGATGTCACACAAATACCCAGACTGACTGAGTGACAGGATCATGACACTTATTAAGTACAGTGCTTCTTTCTTATGCTGGTGTAATGTTAAGATGTATCTATCTGAAGAGAAACATTTTCAATTAAATTCCATTAAAACAATATTTGATATATTTATATTTATTGAGAAATGTGCTACATAAATACATTTGTAAGTAAACAATAAAATAATAAATATTGCTTCAAAGCAGCTTTACAGAAAACAACCCTTATTTCTTACAAATAAGATTATATTTCATAATATATTAACTTATATAATTTTTTTATTTTTTGCTATGGCTGTCAATACAATAAAATAATCTTGATTAATCTAATGATTTCTGAATTAATTAGTAAAAATGTCAAATAATGTATAAAAAAATACCACTTTGCACTCCCTTCCGGACCCCAGTTTTAAAACCCCTGGTGCACGATATGTTTTTGTACTTTTTGGAGCTTGACAGACATGGTTCTCTATGAACTGTCATTGAAGTGAAAAATCTGCATGAACATTTGTCCAAAAAGTCTTCAAAAACAATACATGAGAGTGAGTAAATTATGACAGTATTTTAATATTTGTGTGAACTATTCTGTTCAAGTATGAGTGAAAGCAGAAACTAGCATCAGCTAGAAACAAAGAATGAAATATTTGTTTTTATGCATCCCAGATAATTATGAAGACATACCTGCAGTCCTCGACTTCCTCTGATGCCAACTGGACCCTCAGGACCCTTTAAAGAAACAGACATTAACACATAAAAGTACAGCGGTTAATAAGGATGAACTGAACTGTATATGTGAAAACTCACTCTGTCTCCTTTGATTCCTGGAGTTCCACACTCTCCTCTCTCACCCTAATGAAAACAAGAACCAAGGACAACTGTCAGACACAAATCTAGATGAACAGCAGTTGTTAAAGAAGGGTCTATATCTAGATATGATTATGTGTTATGAGTGTCATGAGGTTTATCACCTGCTCTCCTTTGTATCCCGCTTTCCCCTGATCATCAACACAGAATATACGGAGAGAGAAAACAAATTACACATGCAGATATCAGTTATAAACCATGTCAAGAATGGAGTGACTTTAGGCCTTGTTCTAGCCAGAATCACCTCCATCCCCTCTCTTCCGGGAGGTCCACTGAATCCGCCTTCTCCCTGCAGGAAGAACATCACATTTTAGAGTTTAACAAACAGGTAATACACAAACAAGCATGAGAGTTAATTGAAGATAATGTTGACCTTTTGCCCTTTGGATCCTGGACTTCCATCATCTCCAGGCCGACCCTTTTTACCCTGTGATTCTCAGAGAAAGAGAGACAGGATGATAGAAATAGAGAAACAAGAAATGTGCCTCTTTTTTTTAATGTGAACAAGAATCTAAATGACATTTCAAAGCTTTGGCGAAGGGGAAGCTTAGCAGTGAATAGTGCATTTTGATCTGTTTTCATATGTTAGGATTAGGGTCTTCATTTACGAAATAAACTTTTTTCGAAATGAACTAAATTATAATGTTTACATCGCATATATTGGAGTTATTTTTTAATTTGTGATCCAAGAATCCAAGCATCTGGAACTTTCTGAATTTGACAAAGAGTTGTTTTACTTCAACATGGTCAACTATGGTAAATCAAACTATAATTTAATTAAAATAACACTTTATTTCTATATGGCCAGTTTTAATATGCATGTAAATAGCATGTTACACCACTCTTTGTCTCTCGCCACTGGCTGCCGGTTGATGCACGTATTACATTCAAGGCTCTGATGCTGGCATACAAAACAGTCACTGGGTCTGCTCCAGCATACCTAAAATAATTTATGCAGATCTACACTCCCGCCAGAAGCCTGCGGTCGGCTATGGAACACCGCCTTGTTGTACCAACACAAAGAGGCACCAAAACACTTTCCAGGACTCTTAGTTTCATCATACCACATTGGTGGAATGACCTTCCCAACTCAATCCGTGATGCTGACTCACTATCTATCTTCAAAAAAACGTCTGAAAACATTCTTGTTGCACTTAAATCTGTTTTAAATGCTATTCTAATGCTAGTGAAACTTTGTAGTATGGCACTTTTCGTACAAATGTCTCCATAAGATGATTCATAAGATGAAAACATCACAATACGGAAGTAAAGTCGCTCGCAACTTCCGTTTCATGCCGACTTTAAGTATTTCGATGTGGCTCACATTTGCTTACACTGACACCTAGTGGCCTGGATGCAGCATCATTCAAACACAGTAGTTTTCAGTTACCAATGCCCTTGTAGAAATTCACTCTGTACAGTAAACCAGGATTCATTTAATACTGAGATTAAGCAAGTATTCGGCTGGTCATGTGATTCTAACATGGCTGCCCCTATGAGGCGCCCCTGCTCCATGTAGAATAAAACAGCATTTATAAGGTTACTGACATGATTGAACTCTTCATCTCACATGAGTGGTCATGATTTTATACATGATCAAAATTACTATTAATTTCTCTATAAGTAAAACTTTTTTAATCAGGAAAAAAATTACTGAGTTCACCTTTAATAGATCCAGGAAAAAAATGAAAGTCACATCATTGAACCAACTAAAGAGATTTGAACACAGTTACTGTGTTTATGATGTCTTCTTAGGTTCTCAACCTAAAACCAGCGTGCAGCTCTTATTTTTAAGTAGGAAATATTCCTCTGTTCTCAAAGTTGTTTTGATAAAACCCTTGACCTGATTCATTTAATTTCACTAGTGCTCACTATTTAATTGAATGTCTACTAGTTAATTCAGTTTACTTATAATAAAGAAAAGCGAGTGCTTGAGGCTGGCGGCAACATTTTTTAAACTTCGCAGTTATTTTATACATATTCAAGGAGACCGCATTGCTTAAAAATTCCAGAAAGAATAAATCTGAGTCTCCATTTGTGTATAAGGAAAGCTACCTTTAATGTCTTAGATGTGTCACCACATGTATCTGGTGCATATTTGTAAAGCCATTTAGACATAATTATGTGTAATATTAGATGTAACTTGAGCGCAGATCTTGTTCAGCTTCACTGTAATGTGTGGAAATGCAAAGACTCTGTTCCATAACCTAGTGAACTGAATCCTTACTGAAATGGAGCCTCATACATGAGCAGATAAGAACATTTGACATTAACAGCATGGGCATGTAGCCAAGCATTTCGACATTTCTCTTGCTTCATTCACCATCTGAAATGGATTCTTGAATTGTGTTCTCTGCGAAAAGAGCCACTTTTTTTATTTAATTTAATTTATCATGTTTTTAAGAAAGAAAAATCTAGAAAGAATTACTTCAAATAACAGTATGTTGTGGATTTCCCAGATTAATAACGTCCCACAAAATAAACGCAACCTTATAACTGCACCACCAATGAACAGATGAACTTGAACTAAGTTATATATGTAGTCACAATGCATATCCCCTTAAAGGGATAGTTCACCCAAAAATTAAAATTATTTAATAATTTACTCACCCTCATGCCATCCCAGATGTGTAGGACAAACTAAGATTTTTAGAACAATATTTCAACTGTAGGTCCTCACAATGCAAGTAAATGGGTGCCAAAACTTTGAAGCTCCATGAAGCACATAAAGGCAACACAAAAGTAATCAATACAACTCTGGTGGTTAAATGTATGTCTTCTAAAGCGATATAATCCCTTTGGGTGAGTAACAGATCAATATTTATGTGTTTTTTCACTATAAATGTGCGCACTTAGGTCACACGAGAGCCTGCATGAATTTGGTCTTCTTATTAACAAACATTGGAGAGAGAAAGGCATTAGGGAAAATTTACTTAAATATTGATTTGCTTCTCAACCAAAGTGAACAAATTGCTTCTGAAGACATGGATTTTACCTCTGAAATCGTATGGATTACTTTTATGCTGCATTTATGTGCTTTTCGAGCTTCAACGTTCTGGCCACTATTCACTTGAAATGTAAGGACTAATATATATTTCTTGTGTTCAGCAGAAGAGAGAAAGTCATATACATTTGGGGTGGCATTTGGGTGAGTAAATGATGAGAGAATTTCCATTTTTGGGTGAACTATCCCTTTAAAAATGCACTACACATAATGCAATATCCTAAACTGTCTAAATGTGAAGAATTTACAACAGATAACTTCTAAAAGTAGCCTATATACTTTAGTATATTTCTCATGTTGTATAATATTGTATGTTAAAAATTTTAATCTTTAATATGTTTGATACATGTTTAAATAATTGTGAGTAGTTTTTACATTTTTATAAATATTTGAATATTTGGTTAAAGTTTGGTCTGTTATAGTTTGATACATGTTTTTGTCACTTTGCACATTATCATCAACTAAAATATCAAATATGCTGTATTTGTAGACTAAAATGATATGCCATTTTAGAGTAAAACTGACTAAAATGAATGAGTATGATATGATGAAGGATTGACTCAAAAGGACATTTTCTTTAAAAGACAAAAATGATGACTTATTGTGTAAAAAAATAAAAACTGGTGCTCCCATGAATCCTCCACTAGGTTTTGGAACAGAGCCAAGATTCTCTGGTGTGTTGAAACATGATTTTTAAGAATATTCCACACTTACAGCGGGTCCACTGGGTCCTCTCTCTCCTTTCTCACATGTGCATTTTGGGGAAAGCGGACACTGTTGGGACAGACATACAAAAACACACTTTATTCACAGCAAGTAATGTCATTTATAATCTCTCTTAAAGTAATTCTGTCAAATAAACACTTACCACTTCATTGGCCACCTCAGTCTAGATTGAAACAAAAGTGAAAAAAATATTCATTTACAAGAAAAGTACATTTGTAAAAATATAATTTATCAATTATTACAATTATTATCAGAAATAAGTGAAAATATGCCATTAAATATTTCTGGTGTGGTGAATTCATCAGTGAAATCTTTACAAGCATATGGTTAATTCAAGTATCATTTTAATTACAGATCTCTACAGAGATGCTATCAGCTTTAACAATCGAAAATACACATCCAAGCGGGGTTATTCCTCTCTATTTCATGGTAGCCAGTGCGCAAGAGTCATTCACTATAGAAACAGTGATGTCCTCCGCCATTTTAAACAGTATGTATCCAATGTGGAAACTCCAATAAAAGGTAAGCACATGAGTTCTGTAATAAATCAGCCTGTTGTGTCTCTCGGCATGAGCCTTAATCCTGAAGTTGTCCATTTAAAGCCGTTTAAAGCTATTTCCTATCTTTGGTAATGTATTAGTAATACCAGTGATCACGGAGCGCAGTTCTATGTAAACAATGACTAATGGATTCACTTTACGTCACCAACAGGCTCATATTACACACAAAAATTATCTTTTGCCACCACCTGCTGGCTAACATATGTAATTTCAAAAATTAAGACGGTAACTCTTAACACATATGTATTATGCTTACACTTTAGTTTAGAACAGTATGAACGCAAGCGGAGTGATACACACACACAGTGAAGCGTCATCAGTGCTCATGGAACGTCTCTCGTCCAATCAGATTTGAGGACCGGAACTAACTGTGGTATATTGCATCATATCTAACAATAATTCTGTGAAGACTTGGAAACAACTGAGAAATGTACTTCTAATCAAGTACCGTCCATGTATATCTAATAATTATATGTAATTATGCACTGTTGTTAAAAAGGTCTTCATCCACACAATGCGACATCCACAATGGGCAATTAGGAAAATAAATGTGTGATGCAGCAGCTACTTTCAGGATCACAGCGCATGTTTTTTTTGGGCAACATTAAGTGGTATAATTCCAAATATGTACTGTGATAAACCCTGTGGCCTTTGGTTTCATTAAAAAATATTGGAATGAAATTAACAGGTTATGATCGGTTACCAGCATTCAAAAATAATGATTTCACTCCAGAACAATTGAAAATGACTTTGTTCCCGTTCTCGGTTACGTTCTACCAAAAATGTTGTTCGTTGTCGGTTATCATTCCTTGAATCGTTTTCAGTCCTTGATTAAAACCTTACGTAATTGTGCGGAGAAATTAAGGTGAGTATCTTACCTGGATGGAATAAGATTTCCTCAATAAGAGGTCGTGTGAGAAAAACACAGACTTGTCAGATTTGGACAGGATTAAAATCACAAAGCATGTCTAAGAAACATGAATTTCCCTAACCACCTCAAGGAAAACTAGTGCCGTCCGAATAGGGCTTAAGTCATAGAATTGTTTCAGTTGTGGTAACTGTATTATGTAAAAGGAATAATTCCCCCCAAAATGAAAATGTTGTCATTATTTTCTCAACTACTTTTCATTCCAGACCTCTTTTTTTTTTCACAAAGCTATCACATGCCTTCAGAAAACTTGGAATATAGTGCATATGGTCTACTTTTGTGATGCTTTAACAGTGTTCTTTTTTTTGTCTGTGTTAGAAATTCTGTCCTTCTATGGAAAAGAGGAGCATTTACTACATTAGTTAAAATGTTTCTTATAGTGTTCCAAATAAAAATAAAAAACCCAACTGCCTACGGGTTTGGACTGACATGAGGGTGAGTAAATAATGAAATGATTTTCATTTTTGGGTGTGTGAACTATACTATTTAGGCTGCCTCTGTCAAGAGCTAATTAACAGCAAGCATTCTTTAGCTTTAAAATTAACCTCAGACATGTACAGTAATATTTTTACTGTTTACTCTAATGTTTTTTACTGTCAAGGCAAGCTCTCCATTTTTGGAAGCACAGTCACCCCTTAGAGCAACTTACAGAAGCAGAGCTAATCCCATTTTTCTGCACCTATCTCAAGAATGAAGAATGATTTAAGTCTGAGTTTGTAATATCGGATACTCCGAAACATCCCGAAACTGCTTCCATGAATCAAGAGACATCAGGAAATGAGAACTCTCAATTCAGCAACCAAAAGAGGGTCAATTTCTCCCTTTTATCTTGCATTAACCTATAAAAAGTCAAAGCCATCAGGTATAGATAACGGGTTTTTTCTCAAAAGAAACATCTGAGATGCAGGAAACTTAAGCAAAATCTTGAATTAATCTCACTGCTGTCTAGGAGAAACAATAGCAATATTAAAGAGATCTAATTTGTGACTTCTGTTCCCTATGGGCACTAATATGCATGCAAGCATGCGCTCATTCAAGCATTCTTGAAAGGCTGCCACATACACGTATATTGGAGGAAAGTCTGAAAGTGCTCTTAGAAAGTTTCTCAGTTTCTCATGAAAGTTTGACTAGTCTATGTGAGTGAGAAAAACAAAAAGAGAACATTAGAGAACAATAGAGAATGAGGGAAGTGAAGAAAAGACAGACAAACATCCCTTGGGTAAAACATCATGTGTATGGACATTGACGATAGACATGCATCCGAAGACTCATCTGTGACCGCTGACATCACAGAAGAACTAAGGAAATTAATGACAAGCTTTTTTTATTGCAGCACAATTGGGCGTTTGATCTCAATCGTAAACAGCACACAGAGTTGGCATAATGTTGCATTGGAAACAGCGTTTCCCATTTTTTTATTTCGCTTTAAATAAGTGCGACAAAAACATGACACATTAGCTTAAATGGCCCGCTGATGAACAGATGTAAACAGAAAAAAGAAGATGATCTGTTTACTCCTGGCCTACGATTAGAGATCTTGATTGTGCTTTTCTTGTCTCGATGACAAGCACCCATGCCAATAGTTGTTCCAGAGCATGCTAGCGTGCAGATATTCACTCTGCATGCAGGATCATGCTGCCGGTTGTACCCTAAAGCTTTGATCAAGCACACCAATGAGCAACAGATGTTCCCTTTAGAGCTACTGCAACCTAGTGACTCGTATTTTACTCAGATTCAAGTAAAACCAGGGCATGCCAACTTCAAGGTGCTGCAAGTAATTTCTTTTTGGAATACCACACATGAAATGGGCTTATTACCCGAAAGATATCGCTATTGTAGGTCTCTTGAGAAATCACACCTGGCTCTCCCTGCATCCGAATATGCATATATACTTCCCAACTACTGTATATAGTATACCAAAAGCTGTTAATTGAGTAGTATGTCCAAATTCTCCATATTCATAAAACAGTACACTGTAAACCCTAATGTTTTTATGTTTAATGCTTGCCAATACCATAACTAAGGTGGTAAAAAAGGCAGATAACTGATTAACTGGCTGACAATTTTTAAATGTGCACTCAGTAACTTTTGCTGTTATGTCATCTTGGACTTGCACTGACACCTAGCGGCTTGGATGCTCATTTATGATCATTTAAAATAAATAGTTTTCAGTTTCAGATGCCATTGCAGAAATGTACTATTCACAGTCAGCCATGATTACTTTAATCAATTAGTGAAAGTGTCAAATAACAGGACGGTTACTGAGATTAAGCGAGTAGTATTTGGCTGGCCATGTGATCCTAACATGGCAGTCCCCATGTGTGGACCCTCTCCATGTGGAATAAAACAACTTTTATAAAGTTACTGATATAACTGGAGTCTTCATTTTATTGTAGAGTGCTCATGATTTCCTATATATATATTGCAAAACTACAATTTTTGTATTTAGAAGTTAAACGTTTTAATGAGGAAAAAATTACTGAGTGCACCTTTAAAATTTATTTATAGAATGTAAAAAAAAATCTGGCCACAGAGGAACAAAAAACTACCGGGAACTATCAGCACAAATTTTTGCCACTAACCGATACTTCCAAAAAGCAACTATCGGCACGGATTAACTGGTAAAACCGATATATCGGTCTACGTCTAGTTGTCATTTCTAGAAAAATCAAGTTGTCTTAATAAACATTACTTAAAATATCAAGGTTTGGGCTCATAACTTAAATATTTATGTTCCTTTAACATATTTATCATAAAAATCAATAGATTTAAGATTTTAAGTGTTAACAACTCAAATGATTGAGTACAAAATTGAGGCTATGGGGAATGCCCAAATGCCTTGCGCTTGAATTATTTAAGTGTGTTTTCTTGGTCAAATGGAAAATGGGGAATTTAAATAGTTGTTATTAAAATGTATACAGGTTTAGCTAATATTTTTTTGTATTACCATTAGGGTGATCTGTGTCCCATTTGGTCAGTTTGAAGCCTATTATCACTATCTCCGTTCTCCTTGTGCATGTGCAACTAAAGTGCACACATATATATGGATTTCTGTGCAGGGTTAGGGTTAGAGTTTTCTGTGAAGAAATAAGTTTATTTATTGACTGATCTAGAATCATTTATAATCTTCTTTATTTGAGCTGTGTTATTTTATTATCTACAATTTTTAAGTAGAAACAACATTTAAACAGTTATCTGAGTAAAGTCTACTTGCTTCTAGTTACCATAACTTAGTCCTTAATAGTTAAGTTCATTCTATATGAACACCAAGGAAAGTGAACTTAAATACACACGTTTTGGAGATGCCATTACTCAATTCAATTGAGTAGAGTCAAATTATTAGGGTTTTCAGAGTAGGTGAGAAATGCCCAGATGACCTACTGGATCTGCCAAGTACTATTCCATAATCATGCTGAGAAGCCGCTATAGTCTATTGAAATAACTCTTACAAGCTGTGTTTTCACACAGTGTTCTATTTTAGGTATAATTTTTGTCTTTTACAAAAATGTCCTTTAAACTGTCAACATTTCATCCTGTCATTTTCATTCATATTAATCAATTTTACTCTGACATGCATGATATGTTAATCAACAAAAATGACATAATTAAGATTTTTCTCTTTGGTATCATTGACCAAAACTAGACTAGACTGACACTGCCATCCTCAAGATGATGAAATCGTAAGATTCCTTGAGACTTGGCTAGTACGACTAGGTCTGACTTTTATTCCCATTCATGCACTAACCAATCAACAAATCGAATAAAAAAAAATAAAAATACAGGCATCAAATGTTAGCTAGCCCCTTTCCAAAACTTTATTTTAAGAAAGGAAATGTCAATTAACTAATTTGGTTACTCTTTCCATATTTATTTACGCAAACCAATATTCAATCCAAACCCTGATATATTCTTTCTTTCATTGTACACAAAAGTTATTTAACTATTAAAATGAATGTTAAGTTTGAGATACGGGGATAAACCCATGAAAGAAATTGCGATAACGTTGCTTGTCAAGTCGTTTGTTTTTCTCTATGTGAGCAAAAGCTGAGCATTTATACACAAGCCAACATATACAATTTCTTATGATTTTGCCTTCTCGTACAATTATTCTGCATTCTCATGAGAGCATGTTAGAGGAGCCGTCATATTAAAATTCTGAATTAAAAAAATTATATTAATAAAATAAAAAATAACTACAATATAAGTACTTTATACACCAAAAGAGCGGTTTCATTTGGTTCAATTGTACATGTTTATGAAAACCAGAGTAAATTATTTTAGCGGTTGTTGTTGCTACATCATATATTCATGTATGTCCAGGAATGTTTTCCTTCTACTCACCTGCATACCTAAAGAACATACTTCATTAATGGCCATGAAGTACATTCTTTATCAATTGCCGTATATACTCAGACTCTATATCAAATGCCTTCAGAAGACTTGGAATATGTCACATGAGTCAAATTGACTACTATTTTATTACTTTTATAAGCTTTAAAGTGAGTCACTATCAATTGCCATTGTATGGCAAAGATGGCCCAAGATATTCATTTTCAAAGCATTTCCTTTTGTGCTCTGCATACGAATTGAGTGATCTGTTCAAGCAAGCAATTCAAACAGTCAAAAAATATTAAAGTAATTCAAAAATTCTAACCAGGTTTCCATCAGCTTAGATGGTCTACCAGCCCAAACCAGGTTGACCATGATGGTCTACCAGGTCAAACTTGGCCTCAGTGTGGAGCAACAAATAACTAGCTTTTTCCATCTAAAACCATCCAAAAACATAATCCAGTAACCACCTTTAGCTCTTTTAGCTAATAGAACCTTGAAGACCCTGTATTTGACTCTACCAAGTACCAATCATAGCTGTTTCCTCAGATGTTTCTAGATGGTGTAATCTCATGATGAGTGTGAACTGCATATTAAATGAATTCAATCATGCATCCAAGCAGTGAGCTAAACAACAGCCAGCACTGCTGTAAAAAACAGGTCTTCCCATCTTATGGTGGTTAAGCTCACTAAACAGTTCAAGCTGTGTTGTGGAACACAGTTAACTACATACAGTACATTAACCAGCTCCTAACCAGCTAAGCCAAGGTGGTCTACTGGCCCTAACCAGGTTGATCTACCAAGTCAACCTCAGCCATGCTAGCTGGTAATCCAGCTGATTAAACCAACTAAACAGGCTTGGTAAAGCTTGGACCAGCTATTGACAAACTAGGATTTTTTTAGCATGGTTAAAAAGACACGTTTTCTGTTTTCAATTATCAGAGATTGGAGAGAAGAAGAGGAAACCTCCACAGCAGTCCTGGCAAGCAGATTCAGTTGTAAAAGTAGATGCTGCACTCTGTGAGATGCAGCGTTCCTGTCTACTGTCTTCCAACAGGATACAGGATGTCAAAAAATGTAAACCAAGGCTGTAAGGAAGCTGAGGAATTTCTCATAAAACCATAAATGGAATAGATTTCATAGAAACTCACGAACAGGCACTCACTGATGACTGTGCTGACAAACAAGATGTGCACCTGACATGCATCACTGCACACACCTGGTTAGGTGAGGTCAGGAAAAACACCTAATAACAACAAGAAACATCTAATTATAGCTTCATATGTACAGTACATGTGTGGTCGGTACTGAGAGAAAGACTGTACCAATTCAGCTCTTTAGATGGATAAATAATTCCTTAAATGTATATAGCACTTTTCTAGGCACTCATAGCGCTTTACATAGTATAGGGGGAATCTCTTCAATCACCACCAGTTTGCAGCATCTACCTGGATGATACAACGGCAGCCATAGTGTGCCAGAATGCCCACCACACACTAGCTATTGGTGGAGAGGAGAGTAGAGTAGAGTGATGTAGCCAGTTAAGGGACGGAGACTCTTAGGAGGCCATGATAGATTAGGGCCAATCGGGGGAATCTGGCCAGGGCACCGGGGTTACACCCCTTTTCTTTACAAGTTACGGATCTTTGAGCTTTTGCTACTTATCATTTTATTTATCTTATTTATAGGGATGTTATAGATAGACAGGACATAAATGAATGGAGGCGTGGGGCAAAATTGCCACTTAAAGTGGCAAAACTGTACCCAAAATGTAAAATAAAAGCACAAAAAATGCCCCGTAAAGAATTCTCGCTTTACAATTTGTAACATCTGCTAAAAATGTCTTTTCAACCAGCATGTTTTTCTAGTGAAGTTGGGTGAATCTTGCTGGCTAAGCTAGTTACAAAGTCTGATTAAGACACCAGCACATCCCCAGCATCCTAAACATAGCAGAATGTATGCTGGTGACCAGCAGTGCTGGTCTTTTCAACAGGAAGAGGCCGGGATGGAAAATGACATAAGTGACACTTAATCTTGCAACATGCTGAAGCATGTGTGCTAGCCACTAAGCCACGACTTTGACGAATTTTTAGCCTCATTTAATTATTATGCTCTAACCTCACAAGTAATGAATTAATCACCTCAAGTTTTTCCATTTCTTCAGGGAAGATAAAGAGATAAGATTTTTTCCATTGCTGCTGGATATGTGCGTTCTTAGGCAGCATAAAACCCAGCACACATGCTTCTCTTGATCCAAGATCCCTCAAGAGATATAAATCATTTCTACACTTCAAAGTTGGTTTTTCAAAGCAAAAATCTTGATTTCGATACTTACGTATTCCCATACAAAATAAAAAAATAACTTTATTTCACAGCTGTATCATTTTCACTGAAAATCTCTATTGTTGGCGATAGAAAAGAAGCATTGTGATATGAAATTTTAAATTGGAATATTCACGCTAGATTCAGCCATTAGTTCTTGGGTGAACTAATAACACTCCATTACAATGTGTTGACTTCTTGGCAATCTCTTGCCTTTTCCTTCCCAATCCTCAATATAACTGTAGCCCCTTAGAAGACAGGTAAGAAAATTATTTGGTAAATGGTCTGCACTTATATAGTGCTTTTTTAACCTTAGAGCTTACCAAAGCGCTTTACACTGTGTCCCAATCACCCATTGGCAGAGCTGCCATGTAAGGCGCTAGCCTGCCATTGGGAGTAAGTTGGTGTTCAGTGTCTTGCCCAAGGACACTTCAGCATGTAGGGTCGTGTGGGCCGAAAATCGAACCCGCCAACCCTGCAATTAGCAGCAGACCTGCTCTACCACCTGAGCCATAACCGCCCACGGTTCAGAGATGTATTTTATGAAATAGGTATGAAATAGGAAAATAAGTTTGATTGTCCTACTTTGGCCCTCCCCAATTTCCTTAGAAGTACTAAAAATGAGACAATTGTTGACATACTGTAAGAGTATACAAAGCTATACAACTCAATGTGGATTGTATATATTGGCGTTGGAAGAATTTGATGAGAAATGTTTATATTGAAACTTTGGCGGCGTACTTCGGTATCTTGGCAAATCGGAGCACAGATTGAAACACCGACCCCGTTTACATGCACTTAAGTAAATGGTTGATTACATGGTTTTCACAGAAATTGGTATACAAAAACATCCAGTAATCACGAACAATGTTTTGCTGCTTAAGGGATTAAGAGAAAATGGGAGAACGCAGTTTATGTGGTCATTAATATAATGGGAAAAGGGAAAGTCACACATACACTATTAACTATACCAATATACACACCATTTTAAAATATCGACTACTGTTCCTCATGTCTGCATACTTGAGGCATTCAGCTCCTGCCTGTTGAAATGTTATGGTTATAGCGCTCCTTAATGTTTTAGAGCTGCTAAAGACTAATTCATGCAGTGACTGCAGCGGAACTAAGCCTATTCTGGTTGAGTAACTACTGTATATGCGATCAAGTGCATTGGGGGAATCCCAGAGTTTGAGGTAAGAGGGAAACTCCACAATTGCAGCACAAGTCTGGTGCAGGTCGCTATAAAACATGTTAAGCGAACAAACACAGCAACTCTGCAATATCTAGAAAAAAAGCAAAGCAACATAGTGTAAAAAACAGCAAAGCCTTTCTAAGTTTCCATGTTTGATATTTACAGTAGTGTCGAAGGTTATGTGGGAGATAACGTGCTGTGGAGACAGCAGCTTACTGACCGAGCCACATGTTTAAAGATGTGAAGATAAAACCGATATCACGACAAACCTTTCTCGAGTTTCAAGCAGCTTTCTCGTAATAAATGACTTTCTGGTGTCCATGTAAGTGAGTTTACTGCTAAGATTTTTTCTGAAACTCATCAGTTTCTTTTCTCAGGAGAAACATCTGAGAAGCAGGAGGCTTGTGGAAAGTTTCCATTCTCTCTCCATTAAATATTATTGCTTTCTGGGAGAAACACTTGAAATATTAAAGAGATCTTATATGGGAAAATATGAAGAAGCTACTCACAATCTCGTTAACAATCTTGTCCACAACTCTTTTGTCCTGTAGGTTGTGTACGTAGCGAGTGGCTGGAGGGCTCGCCAGTAGGCGCAGCTGTTCCACTTTAGCAGCTGGTGTGAAACCTACTGTGAAGAATTTAATCCCTTGGTTCTTGGCATCAGATAATGCAGAGAATATATCGGGATTCTTGGGATGAGACACGCCGTCGTACAGCAGGATGGCCACCTTCATGGTGCCAGGGCCAGATTCATCCAGGTAGATGCGGGTGAGGTTGGTTATGGCATAGGTGGTGTAGGTTCCATGCCCGATGTACGGAATGGGTGCGATGCGGTCTTGGAAGGTGGGCACACCCCTCCAATCTTTGAAGGACTGCTCTGTGATCACGTGACTGCTGTATTGCAGGAGGGCTGTTCTAAAGTTCAGGCCCTGCCCTGTTTGGATACGAATGTTTTGGATCCGGTCAACAAGTTCATTAACAAATTGCTTCTCTTGGGCATGGTTGTCTTTCGCACTCTCTGAACTGTCCACTAAAAATGCCAACTCCAAAGTACAGTCGTCATCTGAAATATGGAAAGAGACAAATGAAAATGTGAAACAAGAACTAAACATTAAAAGGTACACTCAGTAATATTTCTGTTTATGTTCAGTGATCAAGCAAATGCAACTGTTCTCAGTAACTGACTTCACTGTAGAAATGCACCAATCAGAGCCAGCCATGATTAATGCCATTATATATTCTGAGAGTAAAAGTGTCCAATTACAGGGGATTATAGGCTGCAGTCTGTTTCCTGAAGTAAAACCCCAATTCATTTTCTCCAAGGACTAATACCTGTGAACACCGACGAGAAAAATCCACCAATCAGAGAGTCGCAGAAAACAAACGAGTGCTGCAGCAACCGCCCACTCGAATGACGCAATCCCACCATTTTCCCCTGCACTCTCGAACGACGTATATATTTGTACATACTTTTTATAAATATTTTGCAATAAACTTAAAAGGCATTGTTTCTATACTTACTCGTGATTTATATGTAACTACGGTGAGAATTTCTTTTAATAAAGGCCATAATTTATAAAATGATTATCAGGAGTGGGTCAGTAGATATATATATATTTAAATTCAGCCATTGAAAGGCAAAATTTGTTAGTTTTTTTTAAACACCAGCAAAAAAAATTAAGTGTTAATAACTTTCCTCAAACCAAAAGGCTCACACTTTCAAAAACAATTAAAATAATAATTTTCCATCTGCACAAACAGCTTAAGCAACTGCATCCCAGGTTGTTTCCTTTGAGGATGAGTCCTTATAAAAAGTATTTTCAGGGTCAGAAAGCACTTTGTGCTTCTCCACCTCCACAGTCTGTCTTGTGTCATCCATTGCTGTACACTAATGAGGTAAGTTTTGAATTTACCGACGTCAGAGTCTGTCACTTTAACTGAGTTTGAGCAGCGCTGCAAAAATAGACTCGGAGCCGAAACCCCCAATGCACTGCAGCTCACGTGACGCTCTGACGCGCTGCTGAGGCTTCCGATATGAATGCTCTAATCTATTATTATGGACGCCGAACAAAATACGCTCTGTTCATGCCTCGCTCATGCTTGCGATGTGAAAAGGGAGTAACAGTGGGCGTTTACTGTTAAGTCTTAAAGGAGAAACGGCACCAAAACCGAGCATTTCTGAGGGTCAGAATGAAGGTGGAAAATGATCACGTTTTTGGTGCAAAACAACTTTACTACTATTATAAGTGAACCTTAAGGAACATATTTAAATAATACAATTACAATCTGCCAAGCTCCAAAAACACCAAAAAAAGCACGATTAAAGCATTCCATTTCACGTGTGTACTATAATACAAGCCATTCGGCAACTTAATGCAAGGAACAGATCACTAAACAAATTATTTCAAATAAAATGTTGTGCCTTCCGACACATCACGTCGAATTGGGCATTAATGGCACTATCAGAAGTAAGAAATCACATGAGTCATAACCAAAAGTCATTGCCGGCTATCAAACTTGACTTTAGAAATAGACTAGAAATATAGTGAACGAGTCACATGGGATACTTTCATGTCGTTTCTATGACCGTTTCTATGAACTGCTCTTCTTTTGTGTTCCATTAACAAAATAACAGCATATGGGTTTGAAATGAAAGGGTGAATACATAATGACAATGACAATTTTTCAAGTGAATAATTCTTTAAAGTAAGAGTTTTGGACTTTAGAACTGGATTGTGACATCCTGTTGCTCTTAGTGTGACCTGTTCGGACATTAAAGGACAGCCAATATACGGTACTTGATGTGTATTCTTTGATAGCTGCTTAGGTAGTACCTAAATACCAGGCATGTAAATGTAAAGGAAAATGAGATACAGCTGAAATGGACCCCAGACTTCAGTAAATCACCTTTATGAAGAAGGAAACATGTCAGAAAGAAAACTTGCCCCGGGACAGTGAGCAGAGTTCAGATTAAACTCAGAAGCCCTGAAGAGGTGGCAACCAGCACATGTGAACTTATCTTGCTATTGAGAAGTTGAATTATTTAAATCAACTTTTGGACAAAGTTTCTCTATAATTTACTAGCTGGGTTTCCATCCAACTATTTTATGCACATTTTGAAATTGTGTATAACATATCCTGAATGGAAATGCTTGATATGCTCTAGGAAGAGGTGGATTCTAAAAATAAAAATCCTGAAGAAGTTAAGTCATACACATCTGGGATGGCTTAAAGGTAAGTAAATCACGAGAGGATTGTCATGTTTTGGTAAACTAACCCTTTAATTTATTAAATCCTTAGTAAATTGAGTTTGACAAACCTAATAAAGTTGAGTTAAAGGGGTCAGGACACGAGGAATAACATTTTCCTTGATCTTTTGACATATAAGAGGTCATTGTACTCTAAAAGCATCTTTTAAGTTTCAGAACTCAAAACTTCCTCAATAGAAAAAGAGCGTTTATTTCAACCAAGCTGCATAAACAGCTAGTTTGAAATTTGTGGAACGTGTTACGTCACAAGGAACAAATACATCCGTCATCAAAGCCTAATGACTCGCCCAATGGTGCTCAGTCAGTCACACTGAGGACTTATACAGGACAACTTCATGTGCCTATTTGAATTGAAATGCTTTTCTACGTAAATGTGCACAGCTTTGACTGTTATCCTAAATCTCTTGCCACTTTTAAAAGATGCAATGTCAAGTTATAACACTAAAAAGTGAACCCCCTTTCTTTTTCAACTTGCTGTTTGCTGTTTTGAAGGCATCCTGAACCATTTTTGCACACATCTGTACTATTTTTAATTGTTGGTCTTTTGTAAATATGCACTAGACGGACGTCTTTGATTGTATTCACGTGTTTCCGCACAACGCCAGCGATGTTCTCCGCACTTTAAGAGCGTTACAAGCGTAACTTTAAAAAACACATCTCATTCTGCTGCTGCCACAGCTTGGAGAAACACATGCCGTTCTGTGTGTAAACAAACTGGGAACATGTAAGATGTCCCTTTGTGAAGACCTGCGACTTTGCATTGGCCTGTTGAAGCACCCCAACATCACCGTGGACACGTCTGCGTATTCAGAAAGTGTGAACTTGGATCATGTGCTTTTTCCAGCTCATATCAGCATGGATTGCTTGTGACATTCACAATATGATTCAAGCTTTGCAAAGGAACTGTTATTGAAAGATGGGGGCAGTTAAAATTGGACCGTTTATGCTGTGCTTGAGTGAACAGTTTGATACATTTAAATTAAATGTGTTGGTTGTACGTTATGTGTTAAAGCTGAAATTTTGTTTTATAATGTTGTGTGGAGTTTGTTCATCTTCTTTGGATTGAGTTTCAAATATGTCTGTTTTGGAAGGGCTGCACGATTGTAGCCAATCACAACAGTGGGCATTTACAGTGAAGTCTTAAAGGGCCAGGCAGCTTAAAACTGATGGTTTCAGACAGAGGGCCAGAGGCAGGGAGGAAAATTATTATAGTACTGTATATGACTAAATAATGACTGATCCAGTGCAAAAAAACTTTACTAACATTATAAGTAGACCTCAGGGTAGATGTTTATATATATATATATATATATATATATATATATATATATATATATATATATATATATATCAGTGGCGGCTGCTGGTCTTTCAAAGAGGGAAGTTCATTTTCGGCCTACATTATAAACTTATTTACCCTATTTTTTGCACTAAATCAATCTTAGGTGTTGATCTGCCCTGCTGTTTAATTCTAATTTTTTCCTCGTAAGGAAGACTTTCAAATGGCTTCGCCAAAATCAGGTCGACAATATTAGCACCGTCTGCCATTGTGCGCAGTTTCACCCGCACTGACGCTAGCCTAGCCTACTGTATGAATGAATGAATGAACGAACGAACGGAATGCTCTAAAACAAAATATATTAAACTTGGTAAAACTGAAACAAGGAATGTGGTGTATAATTGTGTGAAATGTATTATGCAAATTGACTAGCAATTTCAGCCAAACAAATATAAAGAAATAGGTTGCAGCAGTTTGTCTTTCGACTACACTTGAGAAATCCACGATGGGACTGAGCTGAAATAGCTTCAGTGACTTCTTATAGTACAGATTCGCTGTCAATCAAAAGGAGATGCAGTCTTTCGACAGATCCTCCAATCATCATGCGGAAGCCCGAGTCCGGGCCAGCCCACTCCTCATTCACCCCCAGAGACGCTGCGCGTCCGTGGGCGGGACATAATCGCAGCATTTATCCAATGACCGTCTATTTTCGAGCACTGAAAAAACTGTTCAGAGCAGCCCCGTTGAAGTCAATGGACGCTCGGCTTCAACAGGGAAATGCACTGACGCTACGGGAATGTATGAGAAGTAAATCGAGTCAGCCGACCTGCTATATGTAATGTAGCTGATTCTGAATGAACTCGTCTTCAAGATGAACGTGTTCTAATGCATTTTTAGTCAATAAATTGTTTACACAATAGTACATATTTGACCATTATTTTTTGACATTATAGGGGAAGCTGAGCTTCCCTTGCAGTCTTAAAGAAATCCCCACTGATATATATATATATATATATATATATATATATATATATATATATATATATATATATAGAGTATCATTAAAATAATGTTAATTACTAAATAATGTTGGCTCAGTGAAACTTGAGTAAGGGTAATGATTTCATTTTATAAGATCACTCTTTTGACACCTCAAATGTTGGAAAGGTGAGGACCACACCCTGTCTGAAACCTGCGTGAACAAATGTTTTATTATCTCAAGAAACCTGGACAGTAGATGTACTCAGGTCCGGGCATTTTTAGGCTTTCTGATAACTTACCATTGTTTTTTGGGATGACATTAGAGGTGACAGGTTTATTTTTATTTCTTCCATGTCTCTTCTCTTCTGCAACATTGTCATCAAGATCTTCCAGCTGAGCCAAAACAAACTGCAGGCCAAACAGCAAAACCAGCCAATGCACACGCAACTGCATCATCACTACGTAGAGACACAAACACACGACTTCTGATGGAAAAGCTCACTGTCAAATGTATCGCATTGCTACATTTGAATTATAAAATCTGAGATCAAAGTTCTTTGCAATTTCAAAACTTTGAAACAGTAGCGTCAACACTTCATGTCAAATATTATTTAAATATAACTGAATCAACCTGACAACATTATATTACACCATTTACACCAGAAGGTAACTTCTTCTTTTTGTATCATTATTTTTAGCTTTATTTTTTAACATACTTATCCCTTACAAATAAAAACACTTTATATTGGTTTCATATTCAACAAATCTCACCTCCAAGAATGCAAATACACATATCTGGCACTATTAAGTCTAAATCCATAACTAGAATACATTATAATTAAATATATTTTGAAATGCATGTTGGATATATATATATATATATATATTTTATATATAAAACAGTAAATCTGCAGTGAGGCACTTTTTGCCCCACATTTGCAATATCTTTGGCATTGTTGCCCTGAGCCCTGGTTATTTTCTGATCCAAATATAGGTGAAATTCTGATAAATCTGGACTCTTTGATTCTATGTCCTTGAATAACAAATATCATTAAGTCAAATTTGCACTTACCTCTGTGTGACAACACTAATATTAATACAGGACCAACTCAAGTCCAACAAAACTCAACAGCTGAAATAACAGTCTTCACGGCCGCTTTTCTCTCCGAGTACCTTGTTTAATAAAAATATGCCATGCAGAATGAATGATAATCAGTGTACATGTGTCAAGAGTCCATGTGTTTGCTGTAAGAGAAGAAATGTAAGTGTGTAGCAGCTTCGTCCATGCATAGCACATGTGCTGCCATCCATAGGAACACAAATATCCAAAACTCCTCCCTTGAACCCGGGGAACCCACCCACCCATTTATTTATTTTTACATATACATTTTTGTTAATTTGAAAACACACTAAAATGCAAGGCTATGCATAAGTTTGATAAAAATAATATGTTATGATAATATTTTTTGAATTTAGTACAAGCTGTAACACTTTATGGTAACATCAATAAAAGGAAATTCTATTGTCATTTACTCAGCCTCATACAGAGCATCCGGAAAGTATTCACAGCGCTTCACTTTTTCAACATTTTGTTATGTTACAGCCTTATTCCAAAATTGATTAAATTCATTATTTTCCTCAAAATTCTACAAACAATACCCCATAATGACAACGTGAAAGAAGTTTGTTTGAAATCTTTGCAAATTTATATCTCTTGTGGAGATTTTGTTTGTGTTCTAGAGCTCGCACCCCTTTCCAGTAGAATCGCAAATAAAAATGCAAACAGATGTGTCCCCACTCACAATATCCATTCACTGAAGTGCGGATTCAATCGTTTTTTATTAAAATACTTCAAATTAACGCCGTGTGAGAATCTTGCGAGACTGACGAGTGAGGGATCCCTAAACATGTGTTCAAAACACAGCTTGATGGAGAGCAAATCCGAATTTAGGGATCTCAAGACATGTTTTTCTAAGTTTTAAACAATGTTTAACTTGAAACAGTGACATAAAAACTGTGTTCATGATGCAACACAACTAAAGTGAGATGCTCCAAAATCATCCGTCTGATGCATGTGTACATTGACGGGTTCTTAAACAAGCCTTCATAATAAATCTCAGATTTATCTGCGAAATGGATTGCTGTGAACAAGTAGGCCAATGATTGGCTTTTGTTCATTAATATGGAAATAAACAATACATTGTATTTTAAAGCCACTTTTTGTATCATCTTATCAACTCCTCTGCCACAATAATGTAATGCATTTTAATAATTTTTTATTATGTAATTTTATTACACACACACACACACACACACACACACATACATATATATATATATATATAATTTCATCATTCTATATTGAATTATTGTTTATTGAGGGGAATTCTCAGCAAATGTTTATACATGTGATTAATTGCGATTAATTGACCGTCGCACCATGTTCAAAATATTAATCAATTGACAGCCCTAGTTGTACATATGTAACCGGCCCTGCTCGCCCCACTCCGAACGTGACTCGAACCGGCGTATCCGGCATGGGAGGCGGGTGCGCTAACAAGGAGGCTAAAGGTTACAGCCTCTAGCATCAGTCGTAGTGGACCTCTTGAGGTCAGGAGAGTGAGGTTTACACATTGCACAGCTATCTACCAGCTGGCTCCCAGTACACTCTCCCCTAAACCTCAATCCCATCCGGGTCACAGCACCAATGTGACTGGGGCTGTGTGTAAGAAATCACTCTGAGAGCAGATGGATGGTCACTCAAGGCTTTCTCTTTTATTGGACCTGGGACAAACAACCAAAGGCTGGTAAAATACAGTGGCTCAATGTTGCTCAGTCATCAACAGCAAGAGATATGAGGCTCTGCTGTGGATCACGTAGCGCCACCCCATTATGTAACCTATGCAAATACATGCAAATATGCTGCCGCAACAACCAATAGCGAGATGTCCCAATCTTAGCATGAATTTAACAGTAATTGAATATCGTTACACATATCTGATTTTTTTGTGATAAAATTTAATCATCTAGTTTCAGTACTTAAAATCAACGACAATAAATTAATAGTTTTAAGTTTCCCATCATTTTTACTTAAATTCCGTCATTCGCAATGCTTCATGTGATTGTAGTTCATTCCCTCAAGAAAGATAGTAAATCCACAGTTTTCCAATACTATTGTTGTGGAAAATAGTAATACTGTAATAATAATGAGTGGGAGTGTACAAACTTTTGACTGGTAGTGCAGATAGCAATGATTAATTTGAGAAGTGGTTAATAATTTTGGGAAACATGATTGCACGTTAAAAAATATGGAATCTGGAGGCCTGGGTTGCTCGGCGAGTAAAGACAATGACTACCACCCCTGGAGTCGCGAG
Source organism: Xyrauchen texanus (assembly GCF_025860055.1). Lineage (NCBI taxonomy): Eukaryota > Metazoa > Chordata > Actinopteri > Cypriniformes > Catostomidae > Xyrauchen > Xyrauchen texanus. The sequence continues at coordinate 47,069,258 of NC_068282.1, forward strand.
TTCGAATCCAGGGTGTGCTGAGTGACTCTAGCCAGGTCTCCTAAGCAACCAAAATGGCCTGGTTGCTAGGGAGGGTAGAGTCACATGGGATAGCTTCCTCGTTGTCGCTATAGTGCGTGGATGCCGCGGTGGATGGTGTGAACATGCTCAACAAGCCACTTGATAAGATGCACTGATTGACAGTCTCAGATGCGGAGGCAACTGAGATTTGTCCTCCGCTACCCAGATTGAGTCACTACGCCATCACAAGCACCTAGAGCGCATTGAGAATTGGGCAAAAACCTTGGAATCTGTTTAAAAAGCATTGTCAAAATTAGGTTTCAATATTAAACTAGGCACTTTGCAGTGTTACCGCTCCATGTGCTGTCTCTCAAAACTGCTGAAATGATGCATGAGAAATCTCCAGCACAGATTGCTCATTCCTGACCACCTTGACTCTGACATGTTGTGATGTACTGCTGTGAGAAAACACAACACCATTGCAGATCATAAAATATAGCACAGGACAAAGAGCTGCAACATCAGGACATGTGCTCTTCAAAGCATACCAGGGTGAAATCAAACAAGTAAACCTGAGCAGAAACATACGTTCTGCTTCATGCCAATGATGGCGACATAAGTTACAGTGAGGAGAGCTGGAAAGAATCATACTAAAACCATTCTTAGAAATGTTCTCCAAGAATAATGTGGGCCACGGATGTCACAAAGAGCTCCAAAAATATGTAAACGATCAATTCCTAGTATAGCGTATTGTCATAAAAACATAAAAAGTGCACCATATGTTTTTGCCCTGCTTCAACAATAGTCACAATTGAATCAACAGTACTAACACTGTTGAATTACAAGCAAAATCGGCTTGCCATTCATTTCCTCAACAAGAAATACAACATGATATTGTTCATCTGCACACCATCTGTGTTTACATGCAGTTAATTCCAATGCTGTTCCTCGATGAGAGCAGAATCAGATCTATCATCGTCATGCACATCGCTGGACATTTTTATAGCCTCTGATACACAATGGGATCAGAAACACCTTATTAAAATGCAGACAGGTTCAACTTAAAAACATATGGGACTGACATGGGAGTTAATACAGGTTTGAATTAAGTGGTGCAGGGGTGCTTTCACTGATAAATTTGTTGTAGCAAAAGCTATTTTTTCGAAACGTAATGACCAAATAAATAGCAGAAGTGACATGCAGTGTGAAAAAGTCGTTTAAGGCTTCCTCGGCCTTGTGGAACTTTCTGACCTATTTAGAACCATTTTAAAAACATGTCAAAATGACCCACAAGACCAAGGAAGGGTTAAAGGTGAAGTGTATACTTTATAGTGACGCTAATGGGACAGTTCACCCCAAAATTATAATTCTCTCATTATTTAATCACACCTATGCCATCTCAAACTCGTATGACTTGCTGTTTTCTGTGGAACAGAAACGAAGACTTTTATCCAAAGATGAATGACATGTTTTTGTCCATACAATGCAAGTCAATGGGGCACAAAAATGTCAAGCTCCACACAGAACATAAAATGATGCATAACGATAACCCATGTGACTTGAGTGGTTTAATCCATGCTTTCTAAAGTGATGTGGTAGCTTGTCTTTCAGTAATTATTCACGTTCATGAGAGAAGCTCATTCAAACGTTCTCGTGATACAAATGGAAGAAATAACATGAATTCTCTATATGATTATTATTACAATATCAATGGGATGTATTCTTGATAAAAAAAAAAAAAGATTAATAATGTTCAAATGGATTTCTGACACTTTTTAGCTGGTTTAAACTGGTTGACAAGCTACCATCATTCAAAAACCAGCTTGAGATGGTATGACCTGCTGGTCCAATTGTAAACACTGTCGTACACATTAAATGCATTTAAGAAATGAAATGATCCCGCTATATTAATTATATAAATATAACGATTAACACTGACAAATCTCCGTATAAACAACGGTGAAATACTAACGTCTTAACTTTTACGTCAGTTTTGATGCGTAATCATCGTGAATACGGCACTAACGTAGTAGCGCTTTTCAACAACCGGAACCGTCTCTAGATGTAGAACTATTACTAAAGTCAACAAAAGTCAACAAACATGAAGAAATTCACAACAAGATATTTCACCTTTCAGAATTAAAGAAGAATAAGTATCAGTTCTAGCAGAGTAACCGCAGGTGTAGTTAAGCACAACAGACAATGTATGGATGTATGTACTTATTTTCACCAGCAGAGGGCAGCAAAACCTTGTGTTTATTATACATAAGTTTCTAGATCCACTACTTAGAGCAAACTGGAGTCTCTTAACCTCTGATTGCTACAAAAACAAAAAATCCCTTTAATACTTATTTGGCAAAATGAGCTTAAAAAATTGTATAAACACAAACCGCATGTTTCGCTGCTACCAGGGGTCTATTAAAATGGTGCTTCCACAAATAAAGTTACTGTTAATTCATTTCTGTATACAGTAGGAACATACCTTAAAATCTTAAGTTACAAAAAAGCCATTGAACATTTCCAACATTATTTATCAGTAAAAAAATAACCATTAATTGAACACACATTCACCTTTTGTGACAACATGCCCCCAAAGCAGGGCATTTACCTTAAAATGTACCTTAATTATATAGTTTACCCTTGTCTTAATGTATCTCTGTGTGTTTTATTGTGTACACTTGTATACCCAACAGCTATTAAATAAAAAATATATTGGAATCCTAATTTTAGAGCACAGAATTCACAAAGACGAGCTAATTTACTAATAGTGTTTGAAACTAACATGCAACTCCCCTATACATTATATGTTATAAATGCAATCATCACATTAATGGCACAGTAAATAGTTATGCTGTGTTAAAGTGCTGCTATGAGGATTAGTAATTGGGTAAAATGTAAATATGTGCATGTATACAATATATATAATATATTATTATTAACACTTATAGGACACTGGTTCACATTCTGTATAAAGGATGGTGTATTAATCTTTCTCAGTCTGTTTTGTAGATGAACACTGAAACCGTTAGAGACATAAAGACACAAAGTAAAGCCTCCGTCTCCAAACACCCAAATGTCTGATTCCCAGCCTGACCTACCTGCATTTTGACACCTCTCTGATGATTTACCTTTTGTCTGTTTTTACATCATGCAATATAACAACAAAATTCATTTTTGCAATGAGCGTACAAGTGAATGCACAGAGAGAACAAGAGTATCTGACATACCAGTTGTAATAACAAATTATGCCTTTGTCTTCTTGCAATCATGTTAATCTTATTCCTGAAAAGAATGATATTAAAGACTGGGGGAGGAACTGCCAGGTTTTGATGAATGTATTAAAAGACCAACAAAAAAATAGTTTGACATCATTTTCTATCAGCTGATTGATCTTTTAATTTCTCATCTGATTAACAATGTTGTAGACCGAGGCTGACTGCAGGAGCTTATTAAGATGTTTTAAGGATGTCATTCATTCATAAAGCCAGAAACGCTTTTAGTCTTTTAGCATCTTTCAGTCATCAGGGGTATCAGTCGTGTGAAAGTGGCCACAGGCTCTCTTGCTGATATATTAGTTGGCATATGCAAGACTCAATTATCCAGTTCTGAAGGAGACCCGGGCCACTGTAGCCCTGGGGCCTCCTGAATTTACAAAACCATTTCATGGGGAAAAACTCTGAGGAGTCAAGGGAGTACAGAAAAGGGGAGAGAGTGTCCACACACTCACACACACATTAGTTTTTCTATCATGGTGGGGACTTTCCAATGACTTCTATTGTTTTTATACTGATGTTTTCTATCCCAAAAACCTAAGGCCAGAAACTGTGGCAATAGCTGAATTGAAAGAGAAACTCACCATAGAAGCAGAGAGTTCACAATAACGTCTGCTATTGCGCCCCTTGTGGCAACGTTGAGAATGCAACGCATACTTGCGTTGTATTATGCATTGCGGTCTGACACATTTTGGAATGCAACAACACACAAGCTTGTCTAGCTAGAAGCCTCGTAAGTTCACTTATTGTGTACAGTATGTTTCGACCTTAACCATTACAAAAACGTCCTGCATTTTGAAACGTTTTTTTAAGATATTATTTAATTTGTTTATTAAGCCATTCTCCTCGTGGGGAACGTTGTGGACTGTTTTTTTCTTTCTTTTTCTCCCCAATTTGGCATGCCCAATTCCCAATGTGCTCTAAGTACTTGTGGTGGTGTAGTGACTCGCCTCAATCCAGGTGGCGGAGGACGAAACTCAGTCGCCTCCACGTCTGAGACAGTCAATACGCGCATCTTATCACATGGCTTGTTGAGCACGTTACCGTGGAGACATAGTGCATGTGGAGGCTTCACGCTATTCTCTGCGGCATCCACACACAACTCACCACACACCCCACCAAGAGCGAGAACCACATAATAGCAACCACGAGGAGGTTACCCCATGTGACTTTACCCTCCCTAGCAACAGGGACAATATGGTTGCTTAGGAGACCTGGCTGGAGTCACATATATTTCCGTTTTTACTGGCATGGTAGTGACATTTTGTCCCCACAATATAGACAAAATTTGCCACATATATATTTTTATCTAATTAGTAATGCTCTCAGTCAGATAACATTTTTAATTGCGATTAATCACATAATATTTCATTGTGAATCACAATCAATCGCATAATTTTTCATTCTTAATTGCATCATTTTTCATAGCTTATTTTAATTAATCGCAGATTTAGAAAGTGCTGAAACTGTCCTCTATATATACATTTTTCATGTGAAAATGCACTTATTTCCTTCATAGGAAATAAAACAAATCAATATGTAGCAATATAATACTTTATTAAAATTTTTCAAATAAAGACTTCCACAGTATTAAGATAGAAATGAACTAAAATAGCCAAGTCAAATTAGCTAAGTCAAATTAAATGCTTCTGAAATTCTAATTTGAAATGACTAATTGAAAAAACTTTGCAACGCGACTTAGAATGTATAGAATGTCATGTGATTAACGTTTAATGTGATTAACTTCCATTGTGGCTCACCTGATAGGGTGTTGGACTTTGAACTCGAAGACTGAACCTCAAGCCTAGCCAAGGATCCCCGAAAATGCCATAGAAGCAACACCAAATTACATGGTTGCTTCAGTAAATCTGTTTTTCATGCCAAATTTGCTTTTAAAACACTATCAATTAGCATAAGGCACTGGTTAAAGGCCCGGGTATACTTCGTTTTTCCACGTTCCAGATCGAATCATGCCTGGCCAACAGTGTTGCCTTTCTGAGTATACTTTTCTGACCGTAAACGAATAAGAACGCCTTCGACACATGCGCACTACACCTGCTTTGTGACACTCTTTTAGTACAGTCAATGGAAAACACATATGCAGACAACGCTCACAGATGAGGGCCGCGTGCGTAAGTCAAGAAAATCGACCGGTGCGTGGTCAAGCTGCGCGGCTGTGCTAATTTGCATAACACATACTGCGCGCGGAGGGATCCGCAACGTGGACACCCGAAGTAAACTTTGGCCTTAACCTCGTGCGACCCCGCATCCACATGTGTGGACATTTTATTTTGCCTTTGCTATACACAACGCATAATTTAAATGAATAAAAACTGACTGAATACTGTTCACAAGACTCTATAGAGTCTAGACTGTCATTTAAAAATTAAACTTCTGCCGCACCGAGTCACATCTGTGGGTAATTTTGCTTCATTTTAATATACATTTTGTTGTCATTTATGTTGTTTTCACTGTGCAGTACAATTCTATTCTATTCATTAACACTAGTAAATGCATTCCTATATACAGTATTTACTATGTACATTGAGAATCAAAGGGTTCATCCAAAAGCTGAAAAATTTAGATTTCAGAGGGTTTATATGGAGTTAGGATGAAAATAAGGAGCCTTTCAAACTATTCTGATACCAGTGAAGATAGACAGCACACTGGAGGTTAAATCATCCACTAAATAGTGAGCAAGGGAGCGACCAATAATTTGCCATATTGGCACCCTTGGTAAATATGAGCAAAGAAGGTTGTCTTCATTGTTTGTCCTTTTAAACTTTCTTTCAAACTATTCACAAAAATCTAACCTTTAATTTAAAATAATAATAATAATAATAATAATAATAAAGTCTTATAATTGAATAAATATTTTTTCTCCAAAACACGTTTATCAAAATTACTGGCACACCTTGAAATTTTCTAGTAAAATATACAGTATCTGAAGTATATTCCCATTCATATTTTACATTTTTAAGTATACCTGGGTGACTAGGAACATAACAATAATCATCCATGACTTCGTGTTTCACAGGGGTATAAAGTAACACACAAGCCACATTCCCAACGGATATCACAACGGATAAGACCAAAGAATAAAGTTATGATGTGTGGCAAAATGTTGTTTAGCTTCACAAAATGGGAAGTGGCTATAGGGTTAGGTTTAGTTTAAAGTTTAGGTTAAGGAGGTACGTTTTACTCATTAAAACATCCATCTAATATTTACTTTAAAAACCTTGTCTGATTACGACATCATTTCACTCACTTTTGTCACCAGCTGCTGGACATTTCACTGGGAATCTGCAGCCAAACATGTAATGAAGCACTTGATTTTGGTTTGTAAATATTTTGCCATTGTTACGTAAATTTCAGATTCAATGTGCATTAAATCTCTTTGACTCTTATTCTCCAATAACTGTGGCTTTCTGCTTTTCTATAGCAATCGTGAAGCTGCATTCATGATTCGCGTCAGGGTGTCAATGCCAGCGTCAAGCGCCACTTTGAACTCCACATGAAAAGCGCTTCAAACAATGTCTCATTATGCATTTCCGTTATATTTAAGACTTGATGTGCTAGTATGGTAATTGAATTGTGCCTTATAAAGGCTGCAAAGTGCTTGATTTCTTTGAAGTCCTATCTGGGCTTGTTTTGTACAACAAAAAGCATTAGGAACTCCTTTCCCCACCATTTGATCACTGTGTGTTTGTGGTGTGTGTTTGTGGTTTTTGCATCAGTGTAATGACTCCAGGCGGACACATTGCAAAGTTTCTGCCCTACTCCAACCAGTGTATATGCTGGTTTATACTTTATTAACGTTAAATGCATTAATCACAATTAAGAAAATTTACGTGTTAAACAATTTAAATTAATTGCATGCATTAACGCATAAACTTTGACAGCTGTACTAAATAGCTATATAATTTAGGGCATACCATAAAATTCTATTGTTTTTATATAATTATTCCAGACCTATACAACTCTTCCAATTGAGGATGTCCTTATATGGGAGACTTTGTCAAATTTTGCTCACTTCTGAGAATGATTTTGACCCCAATGCATAGTCAAGTAAACACACACACACACACACACACACACATACTCACATATTCAAACAGTCAACGACCCTCTCAGTTGTTCCAGCCAGGGCATGAAGAATGTTTTGAACTCCTCGATAATAATCCATATTCATAAACAGCTCCTCTAATTGATTTTGCTCAGATGGAAAAGCTTTGCTGTGACGGTCGGCATTTTACCATGTCCCAGTTCTTTTTTTCTTCTTTCCATTAAAAATCTAAAGGGTTTCTGATTAACTCTGGCCATCTATTGTGAAGGATGATGGCAGCAGTTTAGAATAGACCATTATGAGCTAACAACATTCATAAACCGAGCCATGTCTTGTTCTTTTGGGTTGGATATTTTCAGTCTAGCCTGAGAGACTAGTTTGAGCTAATGAAAAATAAAAAAAAATTGGTTTGTGAATAAAAATGAAGCCTGTTCCTCTCGTATAATTATATGAACTAAATTATATAATGTATTTCATTACATTGCACAAAAGATCCACAGTTGTTTCCCCACTGGCTACAACATCTGTTTTGTGCCAATTTACCCAGAAGTGACAAATTTGTTTTCTTGGGATGGAAGCGCTGCTATTTTCACAATATTTATTTATTTATAATTTTATTGCAATATTTAATGGGTTGCTGTCCTTTTCTGCATATCGTGGCACCGTTTTGTGGTCCGTTCTGCATAACGCTGTGGCTCATTTTAGCTTGTCGAAGCCCATTTGGCACATTTCGCAGCCATCCCACTGGACCCCTCGGTTCTCCCGATGGCCAGTCCTCCCCTGATCGGCCCCAAAATGCGTCGGCCCGATTACCAGTCCAGCCCTGGGTTCCAGTATTGTTTTAAAAAATGACCCAGTTACAAATCAGAACCAGTTCTCAGTTCCCACAATATGATCACAATAGAAGTCGGCATGTCGTTTCCTAGAGTTCCAGTACCCAAGGATCGGCCAGAAGCGCTTTGCATCAGATCCCGCATTGAAACCAGAAAGTAATCGCGTTTGCATAATCAGTGATGAGCACAATTTGGAGGTTGCATTTTTAAATTTTTACAGCACTGATGGTTTGGTTTAAGTTTGGGGTTTGGGTTGGAGGTTCAGTTTTACAAAATATGGATTCCTCTTCACTGTATTACAGCCTGTACAGCTGAAAACAACTCCCTTTACAACTCACTTTTGGTGCATCTCTGCGGATATTTCACCTGGAAAACAGAGCTCACACGTGCTCATATGCCCAACAACACTTACCGCTTTGGCCACTGGGGGCAGTGTTTCGCATTTCGGTAAACACTGATTTTAACTAAAGAAAAGTCAACCTACTGTTTCCAATTTCACAGCGAGATCAGTTAGATTTCCAACCACAGGAAAGAAATGCACAGTAGTACAAACAACACAAGAATCAAACACAGCCTGCATAAATACACTCATAGCCCATTCAACCACAGCGCAGTAGCACACTTAGCAGTGCTAATCATTACAAAAGTGAATTATAAATGTTCTAGGCAACTGCACTGTTGTTGTGTGGATTTTCTGCAGTCAAACATGGGCCAGAACCTTTGTTGGAATGTAAAAATGTTATTCACTAGTCTCACAATTCAATGTTTTATTATTTTAATGCTTCATTCAGGTGTAGGTGCTTTCTTGTTGTTCCAAACACTCCATTGGATTGGATTCTTTTAATCTGTTTCTCTCTGTACAGTAAACAGTACAGAAAGCACTTGTAGAGAGAAATGATAAAACCCTGAACCTCTTGTGAAGAGGTGAGCTCCATCTCCACTCAGGGCTTAAGTGACAGGTAAATTGCAAGTTAAGTGGGGAACACAGCCTTTTAACAAGAGGCTTCAAGCTGCTGCAAATCCTCCTCAGTCTCTAATCTGGATACAAAAGCTTGAGGCGGAGTGGATTAAATTTGACCCCTGAATGAGGTGTTTGTTCCAGCCGAAGAGACACTTTAGTCGAGAGAAGAGAGCCAGGTTTACGTTTCCTTTTGTGCAACACGGCCACATTTAAAAATAACAGGGCCACAATGAATTCTCTTTAGAGGTTAATTTTCCATGGGACAAAGGAAAATGTTGAGCCACCAGCTTCCCCTGCATATGCGTCTATTTACAGGAGTCTTTGCTCTAGACGATTCTAAAAGACTGTTTATTTAATTGGGGATGAAATGCCATAACAGGCGCTGCTATCAACGGCGGAGGAAAACAAATCCAGCTTTCTTTCGCGACAGGCTGAAAGCAGAGAAGGGCTGCGGTGAGAGCAAGAAGGGGAAAGCGCTTTTGGGTTGTCAACTTTTTAGAAGCTTACAGTCAAACCTATCCGGGCTCAGGGAAGAGAAGTCGGGTGTTAGGGAGGCAAAATGACTTGTGATAGAAGGTGTTTGCAGCTCAAGTCGGAGGGAATCGTCTTCGCTCGCAGGATGAGGGTTGGGCTAATTGATTCTCTGAAGTTTCCTGTCATAGATTATGATTACAGGTACGACTAAATTCTAAAAAAAATTAAATAAATAATCATGTACACACACACACACACACACAGACACACCATCAGGAAAAGCTTACGAAATCAAAGGGAAGATGAGACCTGCCAAACAGAGTGTGAAAAAAGTTGGATGTGTGTGTGAGTGTGTGTATTTGTATGTTTGAGTGTTGCTTTACCATCCAGGTACATAAAGAATCATATTATACATTTTATACACTGCCTGGCCAAAAAAAAGGTTACATTCTCTAATATTTCTTTGGACCGCCTTTAGCTTTTAATACGGCACGCATTCGTCGTGACATTGTTTCAACAGCCATAAATTTCTTTCCAGAGTTGCATACATGTTTGTCCGAGATCTTGTATTGATGACGGGAGAGTCGAACCACTCCATAAAGTCTTCCCCAGCACATCCCAAAACTTTCAATGGGGTTAAGGTCAGAACTCCTTGGTGGCCAATTCATGTGTGAAAATGATTCCTCAAGCTCCCTGAACCACTTTTTCACAATTTGAGCCTAGACCTGACCAACTGAAGCAATCCCAGATCATAACACTGCCTCCAGAGGCTTGTACAGTTGGCACTATGCATGATGGGTGCATCGCTTCATGCGCTTCCCTTCTTGCCCTGACGCGCCCATCGCTTTGAAATAGGGTAAATCTGGACTCATCAGAACACATGACTTTTTCATTGCGATCTTAAAGCTCTCTAGCAATTTGAAGTTGTTTTGTCCAATTAGCCTCACTAACAAGTGGCTTTCTTGTGGCCACACAGCTGTTTAGTTCCAATCCAGTCTTAATTACCGATGAGCATTAGAACATATTGTCAGTCCATAGGTTTCTATTTTGGTGGTTCCGCTCTGGGTAGCCCCACCGACAGTGAAATCTCACTGGTCCAGAATCATTATACTCCAAAAACCGTGTATTAAACATCATATATTGTATGTTCTAACAGTGCAACAGTCTGGTTCCAGAAGTGAAAATACCATCACTGACCTAGATATTGTGTTCTATTAAAGAGTCATGCCATAACATTTTTATTTTTATCCCCCTATGGTTTACTTATAATGAATGTTAGAAAATTCAATATCAGCAATCACAGACATTCACAATTGGATGGGATTTCTGGAAAACAGTAGGTAATTTGCTCTGGTATTTTTACAGTAGTTGTGTAAGAAAACACTTGTCAGATTTGGATGGGATTAAAATCACAAAGTACGTCTGTGAAATATGAATTCCCTAAACTCCTCAGGGAAAACTAGTCCCGTCCAAATATGGCCTATGGCCATTTTAAACCCTCTTTCTAAATCCTTAATGGCCATTCACACCAAACGTGTTTTTACGTCATCAGTCTGATTATTTCAACATTTAAAAACAAAATCACGTTGAATAGCTGAATTTCTGGTGAAGAACTACACTACCCATGGTCCTGAAGAGAATGATTCCCCAATCAGAGAACTGCAGTGAACAAAGTGCATCAAAAGAGCTCTTCAGCGACCGCCCATGACGCCGTTGAGTCAGTCTCTCAACACTCTCAAACTACTTATACATATGTATATATCTGAATATTTTGCAACAAACTAACCGTTTTTAAATCATTTACCTAATTTGCAATGCTCCGTGGGATTGTAGTTAATGCACTCATGAAAGAAATTACATACACTGTACTTTTGTTTTTTTGTCCTATTTGCAATTACTTTTTTGCTTCAAGTCAACTGTTAGGCCTCATTTCCAACTGTAAACTGTCATACAGTATAACCATGTATAACTGCTTTCTTAGTGACCAAGGCCTGTGTGGACCCTACGAGAGCCATAACTCAAGCTCTATCAATCTCCCAGGAATCCCCTGCAGCCTCTGATCCTGTACTGTAATAACTGTACTCATGTCACGCTGGTAATTAACATTGATCTACAGAGAGCGAGTCAGACGCACTTGGAAATGATTCATGCCTGACATGGGTCTACCTCACTGTTTCACAGTAGGTAACAGCAATGATGAAGAGCAACTAAGGGACCCTTTACTTGCATGTCCAGCATCAGATGGCAACTCTTAGCCGCCTAATAAAGCATAGCCCCTGTTTCTCACTCTGAGAGGTTTATTCCTGCCCCAGACACAGTTCAGATATACAGCGCTCAGGGCCACAAGCTATCATTACCAAAATCATTATGACATCCGCTCTTTCCAACTTTAAGATCATAAAACCCCAACTTTTCTAATCACAAACATCATATAGGTGAATTGTGTTCATTTTCAGGTCGTGGTTATGGTTCTCTGCGGAATACAGAGAAAAAGCTCTTGCTAGCCATAAGTTGGCATACCTAGAATCATGAATAAAGTTGGAGAACTTATTAGAGAAGAGTTAAGAGTAAAGTCGGTGAAAAGTAACAATATTTATTCACATCCCTTGCTAAAATTACAGATTTTATACAATTACAGTTACTACAGTTAGTTAGAACTACTGTATAAATTCGTAATTAATGTGTGCTTGCCTTCAAACATTATCAACATAAGGTTTCAGGATCTTTCTGTGATTTTGTTTCTTTTTTCACAACAGTGGTGGCTATGCCATCTAATGCTAATAATGTCATTCTGGATGAGGCCGATGACAGTAGTGTTTCAAGTGTTTCAAATTTCAAGAGCTTGACAGAGGGGTCCTTGGCAGTGGAGTCATTTGTATACATGGAGAAGAGTAGTGGGGAGACCACACATCCCTGTGGGGCACCAGTGCTGGTCGTACAGGTGCTGGAAGTGAATTTCCCCAGTCTCACTAACTGCTACATATTTGTCAGAAAGCTGGTGTTCCACTGACAGATAGATGTGGGAGAGTTTGTGTAATTTAGTCCGGAGAATAGCTGGGATGCTGGTGTTGAAAGCCAAATTGAAGTCCACAAAAAGAATCCTTGCATCTGTCACTTGTCTGTCCAGATGTTGCAGGACGTGATGCAATCCCATGTTGACTGCATCATCCACAGACCTGTTTGCTTGATAAGCAAATTGAAGGGGATCCAGAAAGGGTCCAGTGATGTCCTTCAGGTGGGACAACACCAGTCTCTCAAATGACTTCATGACCACAGACGTCAGAATGACTGGTCTGTAGACATTAAGTCATGTTATTTTGGGTTTGGGACAGGGATGATGGTGGAGCATTTGAAGCAGCAGGGGACTTCACACTGCTCCAGTGATCTGTTGAATATCTGTGTGAAGATGGGGGCCAGCTGATCAGCACAGGATTTTAGACAAGTGGGTGAAACACCATCTGGGCCCTGTGCTTTCCTTGTATTTTGTGTATTTTTTTCAGAATACCTGGCACATATCTCTTCACGGATCTTAAGTGCAGGTTGAGGAGCAGGAGGGAGCAGAAGGGTGGTTGCAGGAGGTGTTAATGTTTGTGTGAGGTGAAGGTCAGAATACAGAGCAAAAACTCTTAAGCCATAACTTATCATCGCTAGATTCATGAATAAATTTGGAGAAAATCATTAGTGAAGAGTAAAGTTATATTATGCTAGTGTGCAGGATATTTCTGTTGGTTGATGCACCAATATTACAGTATTTATTGGCATCCCTTGCTTGGAGCTACTACAGCTATGGCTAGAATTGTACATTCATAATCAATTTGAAATCACCTTCAAACTTTGTCAACAGAAGTTTTCAGGATATTTCTGTGATTTTGTTTCTTTTTTTTTAAAACAGTGATGGCTAATACCATGCTAATGCTAATAATAGCTTTACTTTAGTAACTATATTAGCAACTATGATATCACTAATCATATCCCCAACTTTTCTAACCAGCAGACACCATAGAGGTGAATTGTATTCATTTTCTGGTGATGGCTCTCTGAGGAATACAGAACTCTTGCTAGCCATAATTTAGCATTGTTAGATTCATAAATAAAGTTGATAAAACACATTATGAAGAATAAAGTTAGTCAAAATTAGAAAAATTATAATTATAGCAAGTTATATTATACCAGTGTGCAGAATATTTCTATTGGTTAATGCGCCAATATTGCAGTATTTATTAGCATCCTTTGCTAAAATTACAGTTTTTATACAGTTACAGTTACTACATAGGTTAGAACTGTCAATTCATAATTAATAAGGGATCACCATCAAACATTGTCAACATTTTCAGGATCTCTTTTATTTTGTTTACTTTTTACAAGGTGCTATGCTAATGCTAATAGCTTTATTTTAGGAACTATTTGAGCAACAATAGTGTTTTCTGGAAATTTTAGTAAAGTTTATAGTTTTTCTTAACCCTTACAAAAAAAATCTAAACTGGCCACAAACTTGCCGCAAATTTGCCGCTTGTTATTTTCACATGCAAATGAGCTTTTGACAGGGTTGCCAACGCTCACGCATTTGGCGTGAAACCAGGGCTGGACTGGTAATCTGGCATACCTGGCATTGTCCCGGTGGCCCGACTCACTTTGGGGCCGATCAGGGGTGGACTGGCTTTCGGGAGAACCGAGTGGGCTGGTTGGTCATCCGCGAAACGTGCCGAATGGCCCGCGATAAGCTAAAATGTGCCGCCCCCAACACCATGCATCAACATCAGTTATAAGTCTTTTTAAAAGGCACTCTTACTAATATATATTGTGTTAATTCTGTAGTAACAGTGACAGAAAAGTTTATTAAATCTCTTATTAGAGAGATTAAATTTTCATTAAATTTTACTTTTTAAGTATTTTATGTACATGTGTTTAGGGTATTACTTTTTTCATTAACAAATACTAGTTTATTTTTTTAGAACGACTAGTTACATTGACCTATAACTAAAGTAATGAGGAGGAGCCATCCATTGTGTTTATGGCCCTATTATTACCAAAGACAATTAAACAGTGGAAGAACAAGAAATGAACATTCATAAGAACAAGTACAAATTGTAAAATGAAGGGGTTTAAAATCTGGACCTCAATGAATTTTAAACAATTATAGACAAAATTGTCCTCCTGTTCTAACAAACTGGCACAGTTTACCTTCAGATATTTCAAGATATGACTTACTATACATAGTTTTTACTGGAAGCACAGTCCTAGCTCTTTAGCATTTGAAGCAGCAGGGGACTTCACAGTGCTCCAGTGATCTGTTGAAGACCTGTGTGAAGATGGGGGCCAGCTGGTCAGCACAGGATTTTAGACAAGTGGGTGAAATACCATCTGGGCCCTGTGCTTTCCTTTTATTTAAATTTTTTTTCAAAATACCTGGCACACATCCTCTTCAAAGACCTTAAGTAAGTAACAATAAATTGTTAAGAGCCTAATGAAAGGAAAACAATATTTCAAATGGACACAAAATTTTTTACTGGAAGCACAGTCCCAGCTCAGTAATGTGGCCCACTCACACTGTAGGTATACCATCAGAATATTTTAACTAGCAATATAAAAATAAGGTCTTAAATTAATTTAGTTTTATTTCCCAAGGTACTTTGAAGTAAAACAATTGTAAAATTCAAATAGTTCCAGATTTCCATTGAAAACATGAAATGCAGTTTAGTAGTTTTGTTGATAAAATAAATTGCAATTATGTAACCAACCAACTTTGAGCTTGTGGGTGAGCTTGGTAACTTAGCCAACACTGAAGACCATCTTTGGACCCAGGAAAAACCCTGGTTGTGCCATAGTATATGGGTGTTTTGAAATTGTGAATGGTAGGTATAAAGGTATAAAGCTTTGTAGGGTTGGATTAAATCTTGTTGTGGTGTTAGAAATGAATGATAGAAGGTCTTAAGGTGCCACTGGCATGGGGCCCCCTGGGCTTGAAGGACTTGCCTGTTAATTAATGCGGCCCTGGCCATGACATCAAAATCTACCTCGAGCCTGGTATCATAAGTTGGCAACCCTGGCTTTTGATTGGCCACACATGTTTGCCAGAAGTTTGCAGCTCTTCGTTGGTAGAGGCGAACCTCCGGCAAACCTTTGGCAACAATGGACAATTTGCTGCAGGTTTGCAGCAAAGCTCATTTCAAGTTTGCCATGAACTTGCCTCTCTGATGTTTATGATGAAAAATACTCAATGTGTCTCCTCTAGAGTTTCAGAAGACATTTTAGAATGTCTTAAAATATCCTCAGATTTGCCAAGATAAAGTCTACAATCAGAAGCTAGAGATTTCAACATAAACACAAACATTTCCCATCAAATTCTTTCAAGAACAAATGATCTGAGCTCTTGGAATTCATTTTTGCACTCAGTACTCTTATGATATCCAAATAATGGTCTCATTTGTGTCTATTTTTATTCTAAGACAAAGTTGATACTTAAAGGAGACAAAGTAACAGAGACCTCCATAAGTGTCCTGGGCTTTGAAAGAGCAACCTCTGAGCAATGCAATTTCCCTCTGGGATGGGGAGAATATTACAATGAGTCTCGATGTAATGAATCAGATGAACGTCTCTTTCCATTTCAGCCCTCTCTTTGTTGACGGCAAGTGAAAAACCAGTTGTGTGTGTGTGTTGGGAAAGATAGCGGTTTGAAGGAAGTGAGATTGAGTGAGCGGCCCAGACTATCAGTGTTCTTTCTGTGGCCATTGGAGCGGTGGGGTATGTTGGGTGTGTGTGTGTGTATGTCACCTTCACACAGAACTCCATTTCCTGCGATTAAGCCCTCCAAAAATATTCCATTTGTCAGTGTCACGGCCCCGACATGCTGCAGCCACTCAGCCATGACTGTTGACTGTGTTGGCCTGCAATTTACATCAGGCACTGACAATATTATCTCGTTGATATGCCCTCCTGCGTATTCCAGTGCTCTTGGCCCGTTTGCATGCACTCTCTGCTCATGAAGTCTGCTTGCAGGGTTAAAGATCATTGCTTCTTATTTGTTGTTGATATTATTTTGTTACCAATTATGCATTTTATTCTGTAACATAAAAGTGTTCATTTTAAGGCAAATTTTAAAGGGAAGAATATTTACCCATGTAAACTTTTTCAGATGCAACCCATGCAAAAATACTCACTGTGAGTATTCTTACAGAAGTACAAATTATTTGAATTAAATCAATTAAAAAGTTCATAAAATTACTCTACAAAAATGCAGCACAGTAAATGGTATTTCCAGAAGTGTCTTTATGTAATCAGATTATGCTGATTACAAGTATACATGAATATTCCAGTAGCTATGCAGCATGTAAACATCCATTTCAGAATAAAGGCTTGACCAGATAATTGACCTAATCAGAAAATCGTGTGCATATTCATACAGAAATCGAATATATGAATACACATGTAAACCATAATTATAATATGTTAATGTATGGTTTTCTCTGAAATTAAAAAGTCACATTCTTGTACATATATTGCAACAAACATTTAAAAATTCTACAAAAATTGCCATTTTCATGTACACTCACCGGCCACTTTATTAGGTACACCTGTACATGTACATATTCATGCAGTTATCTAATCAGCCAATCGTGTTGCTACAGTGTAATGTATAAAATCATGCAAATATGGCTCAGGAGCTTCAGTTAATGTTCACATCAACCATCAGAATGGGGAAAAAAAATTGTGATCTCCGTGATTTGGACCGTGGCATGATTGTTGGTGCCAGACGGGCTGGTTTGAGTATTTCTGTAACTGCTGATCTCTTTAGATTTTCATGAATAACAGTTTAAATGGGGCAGAATATGACCAAATTCCTGTATTAATCTGAATTGTCATGCATGTAAACATGCGCAATCTTTACTCCAAAACAAACCCGTCTTTCATGGTAGTAACTACACGACCCACAATTGCAAAAGACACAAAGAGGACATGCGGAATATGTTTCCATCTTTACCACTTGAAAATGCATTTCATTTTTGTATTAATATAAGTCTATTACATTCACTGATGTCAAACTCTCGCTGTCCTGCTCTCGTGTTTTCTCTCTACTGATTGGTAGCGACATTCGCCCTGACTTGATGACTAAACTCAATCACCTGCGACAGGGTTGATTTGATGTCACTCGCCAGGTCTGTCTATTTGTTTGAGCACTTAAGAGGTAATTGTGTGACCCTTAGAAACGATGGCTTGCTCCAGGAGAGCACGGCAGAGCTGATGAACCACACACGGGGTGGAAGAATGAAGCTGTTATTAATGACATCTATTTTCTCTGATATCCACTGGGAGAGACAGACAGAGAGAGAGAGAGAGAGAGAGAGGGGGATTGGCGTTTGCATTGAAATGTCACAGTTCTTCACAACTATCAAGAAAATGATGTCATTATTTACTCACCCTAATGCCATTCCAAAACCCAAGGACCATTCCAAGGAACACAAAAGGAGAATTTTAAGAATATTAATACAGCTCTTTTCCATTAGAGGTCTGCTATGCAACAAGAGCCTGACGGGATTCGACAAACCGTTTCGGGCAGGGTTTGGGTGAGTTGTTTTAGGTCAACTTTTGGGGGTTTTGTAATTAAGTAAAAAATTAGTTATCATTATAATAAATATTTAGATGATATAATACAGGATCATTTTATTTAATATATTATATAATTTTTTCATTTTAATGTAACCTATTTCATGTGTACACTCTCACTTGTAGACACGCACGAACAGACGAGTTAAGGGCTGTTCACGCCAAAAGTGTTTTTGCAGGTGTCTGTGCTGTTTCTCAGTTGTTTTTCTATGTAAACGTGCTGGATTAACGTCTTACATATGATTCCAGATTGTTCTGCACCGAGACAGTTTTCAGCATTGATAAACTATTAAGGTGCAGTCACATTTACCTTTGCTGTGAAATTCCACTGGCAAAGAAGTTTAGGGATGTTGAGCATCCCTAAAACCAGCAATAAACTAATTGCCAGGTACCCTATTTGTAATGCTGCACTTTATACTCTGGACAGTGAAGTTAAAAAGAAACTCGCAGCTAAAATTATATAATTGTCTATTGCGAGTATTCAGTGTAGATGTGTATGAAGCACCGCCCACACAGAGTTTACTACTAAACCAACTTCCTAAAGGTCATGCTGAGAATTTGGCTGTCAAAGTTCAGTAAATTTGAACTCGCTATGCAAAGATAAATGTGACTATGCCTTAAAGGAATATTCCGGGTTAAATTAAAGTTAAGCTCAGTTAACAGCATTTGTGGCATAATGTTGAATTCACCAAAAATGTATTTTACTCAGCCCTCCTTTTCTTTAAAAGGAGCAAAAATCTGGGTTACAGTGAGGCACTGACAATGGAATTGAATGGGACCAATCCGTAAACATTCAAATGCAATGTTTTAAAAGAATATTCACAAGACATAAACAATATGTGTTTTAACTAGGGCTGTCGATTTAATGTGTTAATTCAGTGCGATTAATTTGACAAAAAATCACGTGTTCAAAAATATTACGCAATTAATCGCACCATAATAAGGAAGATTCTTGAGAAATGCAAGCTTGTAGTACCACCTGTTTACTCCAGAGGGCAGTAAGTGAAATTTCAGCTGTATGAGCATCGCACAGTTTATACAGTGAAGAAAACACTTCAGTAGGCAGAACAATGCAAACATACATTACATTCTTGCATTCAAAACACTTGAAGGACCGCAAATGCGAACTAAAGGATCTCAAGATGTGTTTAAAGATTGAGTATTAAACTATATTTATCTTGAAACAGTGAACTAAAAATGTTATGTTTATGATGTGACGCACCCTAGACGCTACACAAGCACGTCTGACGCAGGTGTAAATTGACAGGACCTTAAACAAGCCATCATAATAAATCTCCATCTGATTGACAAATTCACTTGTGTAATGTATTGCTGTGAACTGTGTGACAATGATTGACTTATGATCAATAATATGGTAGTAAACAATACATTTTTATGCTTTACATGCTTTTTGTATTGTCTTATCGATGATGAACTCTTCTGCTACAAGAATGTAATGCATTTTAATTATCTGAATATTTATATATAATTTTTAAATATTTAAAGATAACTATGTATAATTATATATTGATATAAATATGTATAATCATTATATATTTAATTATTGTTATATGAGGGGTTTTCTCAGCAAATATTTGTATATGCGTTTAATCGTGATTAATTAATCAGGACACCATGTAATTAATTAGATTAAAAATTGTCATCGATTGACAGCCCTAGTTTTAACACAATTTTAATGTGATAAAATCGCTTGCTAACCTTTTCTGTGTAAAGTTATATCCAATTTTACAACTTCGTTGCCATGACGACGTAATACCATAAATCCTAAAACGACTATAAAACAATGATTTAAATTCTCCAAAAATTGGCCTCCATTTTTACTTTATTTATAGGAAACGAGGGGCAAGTCTAAATTATGTTTTGTTGTAATCAACATTATGCCACAAATGCTGTCGATTGAGCTTACCTTGTATTGAACCTGGAATATTCCATTTAAGACAATAGAGTTTCCCTTTAGGTTCTAGTATGCTGAAAAACGGTATGTTTACTGTTACTATACTATTACGTATGCTGTCTACGATGTTGAAATAAAATACAGCCAGTTACAACAGATTTACTTGCTTGGGTTTGGATCGTGTTGGTGCATAAAATTTGATTGGGCTAATCATGGCCAAGTCACATGGCCATGGCCGGGTTCCAACTTCATGCCTGTGCTATTTTCCATACACCTAGTTTTCTGGGCGACTACTCGACTAGTAAAAATGGGTAGATGTGCAAGCCTTATGACAATGACGTCAAACCTAACTAGCCTGACCAATCTATCAAATTGAGCCATTTTTAAATCTGAAGGTGAATGCAAATTTGATTTTAGAGCTTCCAAGTATGGGAAGATTACCAGTGAATAACAATTTACTTTTCAAACTGTTCCTCCCATAAAGCTATAGTACAGCTTCAAAAGACTTCGAACATAGCGCACAATTCTCCTTTTATGTTCCATGGAAATTTTTAGCTTTGGAATGACATCCGGGTGTGTAAATAATGACAGAATTGTTATTTCTGGGTGAGTTATAATTAGTAATAGTGTTAGAGCCGCTCCCTTTCAAAGTGCGCTTTCATGTTTTTAACTAATCCAAAACATTCTTCCCTTACACGCCTCTTAGTTTCCAGCCATATTATATTCCGGGGTGAAGCATCTCCGGATTAAAACTGCTCTTGACCCATCACCTCAATTGTTTCTTCCCTTTTGCCTCAGGCTACAAAGAAACAAAACTGTGTGAAATGTCTTTGCCGTAAATCTGATGAGAATGACCACCGTTGCGAGATTATTTCACATAGACATTTAGTTCATTGTTCAAGGCTTCCAAATATCAGATGGCTTGCAAAGGAAGTTATCCACAACCGTGTTAATCAATGACCAGAGTTTAACCTCTGTCACCCACATGGCCCATCCTATTGCAATGAAATCAATAGATTGCCTATGGGACGTAAAACATCTGATTTGGGATAATTAGCAAAGACTTATAGATGAAGACTTTTTTATTACTTTTTTATGAATCATTAATTGTTTCATGTTTTGTGCTTCATAATTATTTAGCGGTTTTAACAGTTTAGCTGAAAAGGTTATATTAGAATATTTAATTGCAGGTTCCCATTGAGACAACTTACCCCATGTAGTGTGACAACATGCCCCACTATTGGTTCTAAAAAGCACAATGTGTGTTAACTGAACTGTATTTTGTTTTTGCAGCCTTTTAAAGGCATACATTTCAATACAGAATTTGACTTGATTGGTAAATATGACAACTAGCCCCGGCCTCCCCGTTTGCATTCTCTTTACAGATGAAATCTCACACTAGAGCCAGCACTGTTTATTTCCTCGTGCCAAAAGGCTTTTCGCCAACACATTGCTGATACGTTTGTTTATCTCAGGGAGGGATTTCATGAGATTCAAAGCTGATCAAGAGACACAAAAGCATTTAGCGGATAAAAGACACTTAGGTAATTGGTTTAGAGCACCGCTAAAACTCATCCTCTTTCTCCTCAGTTTGTTTTTTCTTTATCTCTGTGACTTAACTCTGGAAAAGAGAAAAGTGAGTGAGAAAGCAAAAGGGAAGACAGAGCGGGAAGGGAAGAAGCTTTTAGGCTGAGCGGATGTGAGATCAGAGGCATTGAACGGCTCTTTCTCAGCAGTAAACTGCTCCAGGAGATGCTGGTTGAGGTTTTATCTGGCTGAGAGCTGCGGGCAGCTGCCGTATCATTAGCTGTATCATGTTTTTGCGTTGAAGCAAAAAAAACTTCCAAAGTTGGGTTTTCCAGAAGCTGCACAGCTGATTTTGTTACTGTATAATTCAACTACCTATTGGAGAATTTATAGCACTTACAATACATGATATAATTTTAATATCAGGGGTGTAAAGTAATTGAGTAAAAATACTTACTCAAATATACTTAAGTATTATTTTGGGGGATTTGTACTTTACTCAAGTGCATTTTCAACAGAATATTTGTACCTTTACTTAATTACTTTTCCAAAGATTTTTTTTAAACTTTTTACTCCTTACAATTTTATTTATGATCTGATTTGAGCTTTGGATATGTGTAAATATTTGTGCGAATTGACCGTATTTGACCGCCCGACTGAATGTGATCTGAGCACGAAGTGAGAAGCACTGACTTTTTTTTGTCCTAGACTTTATTCTGTGCCTGCTACTTCTACAGATTGGACAGTTATGAAGTCCAAAATTATCGTTCAAATTGCAAATATACATATAAAACAAAAGGCTTTTGTAATTAAATGTGTACATGTCATTTATTTCTACAATTGCCTTCATATTTAAATCATATCTATGAATTCCTTCTCCCTATTTGCGGAATTATTGTTGTTGTTAGGCAACTATTAATTATAATAATAACTATAAAACCTGCAATGATAATGATGATGATAATAATGAGAATACAAATAATGGAATTTGAGTAAATATAAATTAAATGACAGTTGTGAAAAATACTATTTCTGAAGCAACCATGCAATTTTTGGGTGTTTCTATGACACTTTCAACTCGCATGTAGACTCGTATGCTCTTCAGGACTTGTACCCCAGTCCTTTACATCACAAGTGCAATGCTCTATCAGTTGAGCTACCGCACATTTTGATCACATTTAAACAAGCTTGTGTGGAGCGAAGGGGGGCAGGGCCGGCTAGAATGTCGCACGCCCGGTCCCCAATCGGCCTGATGGAGCGCGTGAGGGATAAAGGCGGCCGGTGACGACCGTTCGAGAGAGAGAGAATTACGGGCATGTCCGTCATGTGTGTGTTTATGTTTGTGCTTTTGTTTTGAGTTTAATTCAATAATTTTTTTATATTGACAAGCCGGTTCTCGCCTCATCCTTGTCCATCTTAACCCCCTTACATTGGTGCCTAAACCCAGGAGGGAGGAGGGATGCCCGTCGCAGAGTCCTCGACACTGCCGTCCACACGGGGAGCGCCGCTGCCATCTGCCGGGTGACGGAGTAGCCCGAACGCCCGGATGCGAGGAATGGCCGCTGTCCGAGGGGCGAGTGGGAACTGGATTCCCCGACCTCCTGGAGCGATGGAGCCGCTGCCAGGGGCGGAGGAGTGCCCTGCCATCCCCCAGAAATGCGGAGAGGTCGAGGGAAGGCCGCCGTCCGCGAGGGGAGGAGGGAAGTAACTCCCCGATCGCCTGGAGCGGTAGGGCAGCTGCCAGGGGCGGAGGAATGTCCCCAGGTGGCGCCAGAAAAGCGGAGGGGCGTTCTGTCCGCTGGGTGTCGGAGGTTTGACTCCGGGCCTCCCAGAGAGGAGAGGCTGTCGTCCGCCGTAGAGTGTGGCGGAGTGTTCGAGGACCACGCGACGGTACATCAGAGAACCGGTGAGTGAGCTTCTTCTCTCTCTCCTCTCTCTCTCTCTGTCGCACCATGTTGGCTTTTCCCCTCGACTATTTTTTTGTTGTTGTTGTTTTTTCCCTCCTGTCTCCTCCCAGGTCGAGGAAGGCGGGGATGACCTGACGGGGCACAAAGCACGCCCCTCCCCAGGAAAGGGGGGGGGGGGTGTATGTCATGCGGGTGGCACCCCGGCCTGAGGTAACGCCTGGGAGGAGTGTGGAGTGGAGGGGGGCAGGACCGGGCTAGAATGTCACACGGCCGGTCCCCAATCGGCCTGATGGGGCGCGCGAGGGATAAAGGTTGCCGGTGATGACGGTTCAAGAGAGAGAGAATTACGGGCATGTCCGTCATGTGTGTGTTTATGTTTGTGCTTTTGTTTTGAGTTTAATTAAATTATTATTTATATTGACAAGCCGGTTCTCGCCTCCTCCTTGCCCATCTTAACCCCCTTACAGCTTGTAAATGTAGTTGGTTATTTAATGCAAATGTTAAATGAGTCATTCACTATAGTAAAAGTGTTTAGATATCACGAGATTGCATTGTGTGAGGAACGGAGTGAAAAGTAAGTGTTTATGAACTGATAATCTTCCATTTTACTTGTGATTTGTGTGAAAGGGGATACAAGTCATTGTCGTTTTAGTGCCTCTAGTGTACATTCCAACAGGAAATTGCCATGTTACATACAACAGGCTACATAAAAATCATTTTGCAAAAATGTAGTTATTGTAACATGATTCTATGACCAGTTTGCGAATGCCACCGGGGGAGAAATATGTCGTTGAAGACCGTAAAAGGCGACTTCACAAACCAATTGAATTTAACAACATCCTCTCTCACACAATCTCCTCTCTTGATTTCATTCTAGCTTGGAAAAAAGTTACTTTTAATTTTTTATACTTAAGTACAATTTAACAAGAGTACTTTTTACTTTCACTCAGGTATGTTTTTGTCTAGATACTTGGACATTTAATTTAGTAAAATTTTCCATACTTTTAAAGTATCCATATTTTCACACGTATAATTTCTGAGTACCTTTACACCCCTGGTTAATCTACAGTGTAAACACAGAGAAACACCCCTAATGATTAGAAACGGCTCTGAAAGAATGTCTAAAAAAAGGTTTAAAAGCATAATAAAAGTATTAAGAAGTAGTCCATACAACTCGTGTGCTATAGGTATTCAAAGCATTGATGCCAACCGTCTTTGGTTCTTGCCTGTTATATGACCAATCACAATGGGACAAGTTTGAATATACACAACAAAAAATTATATTTCACTCAAAAAAAAAAAAGCAAAATTTACTGTATTACAAGTATTGTCTTGTTAAATATGTTATAATTTTTACAGTATATGTTAAGGTAACTACCTGTTAAAATATATATTTTTTTTTATAGTGTACACTGTAAAGACAATCCATTAAATTTACGGTAAAATATCGGCAGTTATGGTTGAAGAAGAAACATAAATGATCCTACTTCGGGTAATACTCAATTATTGTTTATTTTTTACCATAATTTTAACAAAAGTTTACTATAAAAAGTACATGTATTCTCTGTTTTTATTCATATACATTCCAGATATTTTTACTGCTAATATAAAATGGGAAAATCATACTTTTTACATTTGTTTTTACAATATTTTACCATAAAATGACATCATATGGATAGAATAGGCTATATGGAATTTGTCTGGAGTGGTGGTGGCGTAGTGGTCTAAAGCACATAACTGGTAATCTGATAATCGGAAGGTCGCTGGTTGGATCCCCACAGCCACCACCATTGTGTCCTTGAGCAAGGCACTTAACTCCGGGTTGTTCCGGGGGGATTGTCCCTGTAATAAGTGCACTGTAAGTCGCTTTGGATAAAAGCGTCTGCCAAATGCATAAATGTAAATGTAAAATAACAAGTATTGTCTTGTTAAATATATTATATATTTTTTTACTGTATTTGTTGAAGTAACTACCCGTTAACCAATTAACGTTTTGTTATTGTAGTATTTTTACATTCTTTTAATGTAAAAATGATGGACATTGTTTACAGTGAATGGCAGAACTTAAATTTTAAGCTATCGTATGACTTCAGAAGTCTTGGAATATTGCGCACATATCACATGGACTACTGTAGTGATTTTGTTTTAAAAAAAATTATTGGTGCTTTTTTGGTAGTATAAATCATCATCCATTTTCCTTTATGGAATAAAACAGCTCAGATGTTTTGTGTTTCACAGAAACAGAAAATAATACAGGCTTAAACCCAAGGTAAACTTCCATTTGACTGTGTTCAAAGTATAACAAAGTACAAAGCCTGTCAAAATACTCCATATAACTGTGCGCTCATACCAAGGTTATTATTGTAAACTAAAACGCTAAATAAATGTAAAAAAAAAAACATTCCGTAAACTGAAGAATCAGCAAAATTGGAAAAACTGAAACTAAACTAAAATACATTTTCATGGCTTTCTGAAAAAATTATTATAAAATAAATAAAATGGTAAAAAATATTTAGTTTTTGTTGCAATAGGTTTTTACACCTATAACCGGTTTTACGAGGTGTATCCCGGTGTCCCGTCATTTCTCAAAAAAATGTAATAATGTCCTGGTTTCAGCTGTTAGGCTCACTGAATTTTTGTATTGTAAATAAAATATCCTCAACGTCCTTATTGGTATCATGTCTGGCATCGATAGCAGGGAAGGGAAGATATTTTATTGTATTTAACGATGATTTGATGATACTTTCATCTGGTTACCATGACAACGGCTCAGGCACTTGGCGCTCTCTGCTGCTCTCTATCATCATCCAACACTTAAAAGAAATGCCAAAACGAAAATGCATGTTCAGCAAGCTGAAAGAAGCTATTTCTTTGCACAAAAAGTGATATTGGAATTTAAATGTTTTGTTGCAACTGTAAAGGTTCACTTTCCCATGACCACAGTGTTAAATAAGAGATTGCAGGTCATATTCACACACACAAAAAAAATAAAAAATAGTACAAGAACTTAAATGTGGAATTGTATTTTTTTAAGTTCCAATGTTGCAAATTTGTGTAAACAAATTTGTTGCTGACAAGATATTTCAAGCACTGACAAGTCATATTATTTCACATGCAATATGACATCATATGGATAGAATAGGCTATAGGGAATTTGTACATTTTGCAGATGTACAAAATGTGGTTACAAAATGTGGTTGCAATCATATAAAACAATATATAATAAAACAAAATAACATTTCACATACTTAAAGATGCAGCTACATATTTTAATACAATGTATGTACACTGGCAGCCAAAAATATGGAATAATGTACTAATTTTGATGTTTCGGAAGGAAATTGGTACTTTAATTCACCAAAGTGGCATTTAACTGATCACAATGTATATTCAGGACATTACTGATGTGTAAAACAGCACCATAACTATTTGAAAAAAGTCATATTTGATCAAATCTATACAGCAGCATCACTCCAACATCTTATCCTTGAGGAATCATGATAAATTGATCATTTGATACTAGAAAATCACTTTCTATTATATCAAATACAGTTGAAAGATATTTGGTTCATTAAATGAAGCTGAACATTGTCTTTATGTTTGTTTTTGAGTTGCCACAGTATGCAATAGACTGGACTGTCTTAAGGTCAATATTAGGTCAAAAAAGAAACTAGAAACTCATCAGTCAATCATTGTTTTGAGGAATGAAGGCGATACAATGCTTGAAATTGCCATAAAACTGCAGATTTCATACAAAGGTGTAACTACAGTCTTCAAAAACAAAGGACAACTGCCTCTAACAAGGACAAAAAGAGATGTGGAAGATCAGATGCATCTATAATCAGAATTATGTGTTTTGTTCTATTGTAATATTAGTAATGAAATTCAGTTGGTCTTATTCAAATTAATATTTTTTAAAATAAAATATTATTTATAAACTGTACATTTGTGTGTCCAGCTATACAACCCATATTGCACAAATGCCTGTTTCACCTATTCTATATGTATCACTTGATATAAAAACTTAAACTAAAATATAAACTAAATGTAATGAAAAATAAAACTAAACTATAAAATATCTTAAAACTTAACAAATTAACAAAAAAACTAACAAACTAAACGAAAATTAAACTAAATTTGAGCAAAAGTTGTTTTATTAAAAACTACATTTAAAATGTAAAAGTATTATAACCTTGGCGAACACACAGGCGGTTGGGCACATACGCGCCATGACTGCTAGGAGACACAATTTCTCTTCAGGAGTTTAGACCCATAAAGATGTCTTTTAGATTCCTTCAGAACTGAGTTATATGAATGCAGGTGTCTCCA
Source organism: Xyrauchen texanus (assembly GCF_025860055.1). NCBI lineage: Eukaryota > Metazoa > Chordata > Actinopteri > Cypriniformes > Catostomidae > Xyrauchen > Xyrauchen texanus. The sequence goes on from NC_068282.1 coordinate 47,097,143, forward strand.
GACCTCCTAACACATGCACTCTTGACTTGCACAACAACTCTTGTTGTTTTTACCTTCATCTCCTGACATTTAGCGATTACATGTTTTTCTAGCGCTTCTACGTGACAGCAACGGCTCAAAATGTAAGTGTTGCCACTTTTTGGACACACTAATTAGTGCAAATAACTCCATGCACATTCTGCGCATTCAAAGACATGCAGTTAGAAAATTGGGCTGCGCGCGCTCAGTGTTTGTGCACTTTGTTAATGACAAGATTTGCATTACGCATCCTGTACGTGGACACTCAAAATATACTTTGGGCTTTAGACTGACATGGAGGTGAGTAAATGATTTTCACTTTTAGGTGAACTATTCCTATAATTGTTAATTTAATCTTCTGTATTAAACAATACACATTTTTTCTAAGAGGTTAAGTCACTTGACTGAAACACCGCAAACACAGTCCTCCCATTCCTGACGCTCACCATATGGAAATAACCTGTGAGAAAGTTGCTTACTGGTGACAGATAACGGTGAAGATGAGAAGCTATGGATTAGAGACTGGAGACGATTATGGCCAAAAAGAAGGTGTGTGTACAGGGTGTGTTTGGGGGTTTGGTTCCACCATGAGTGTGTAAGTGTGTGTCTAGGCTGCTGGATATAAAGCAATATTAATCTGGGTTTAGTGCGAGCAGGACCCCACAAACGGCTCAACAAACAGCGCTTAGAGGAGGCCAAGCTGCACAGAAAGTCCTAAATCTTCACATTAGCTCCCCACGTCTCTTCAACTGAACCCATAAGCTCTTTTTCTAAAGGACATCACAAACAGCCCTATGCCACCCTGCACCCTCACAAACCCAAAAAAATCAAGACGGATTTGAGAATCCAAGATTGCTGGGACTTTATAAATACAAGACCCAAGTGGATCGGTAAAGATTAGATGAACCCCCCTCCCAAACCAATCCAAAGGAGGCAGGGTGCCTCCAAACTGTGTTCTCCCAATGGTATGTCCTACTTCTGCATCCATCAAGTCACTAGGGAGGCAGGAGCCACATTATAAAGTGATAATGAGAGGCAGGTACATTTAGAGTAACCTACATTCCATTACTATTACCATATTACGTGTTCCTCTGTTGTTTGACAAGTTCTTAGGAACTGGAGTGACATCATTTGGAAAATATGGAGCTTTACACCACAGTTTTGAAATTAAGCTGTGCCCCAAACAAATCACTGTACACTATCCACTCAGCCATGTAGTAAATACATTTTCAAAGGAGTATCATCCCAAATGGAACACTTAACGATTTATTTCTACACTAAATCATTCGCAGTTTAACAGCTGATGGAAGTGACCTTTCAGATGCATGCTATATGTTACCGCTAGCTTTAGCACCTTAGCCAACCTCAGTTCAACATTTGTATCTCAAACAATCTACATATTCACACAGTGTGGGGTAATGGTAAAGCTTTCAGCTCACATTTGTAAGGTGATGTCTTCATTGACATCCGCTAGTTGTTACATTCTCCATTATTTACAATTGTTTTGTCAGGCCAGGGCATAGGATAATGCAGAAGTGGGACGCACCTTCAGACTTACAAAAGAAGAAAAAGTTCGGTTTCTGTTCTATTTCTGCACTTTATCCTTAAATGTTAAAGTAAACAGGATGCATAATAAATTTTTTAATTTGCTTTTTTATATTTTTATTATTTGCTGTTTGATAAATGTACAAATTCATAAAAAAGGGTACAAGTGGCAATACAGGGAAGTAATGTAAAGCTATGTTGGGACTTAAGAAAAAAAGAAGGACCCATATAACTACTTTGTACTTAAGCATCTGCTAAAATGTACTTATTATGTAAATACGTGTTGTTGCATTTTACTTAATGTACATTTAAAATACCTGCATTTAATTACTTATGTAGTTACAATGTTATCCAAACCCCTAACCCTAATCCTAAACCTACCCATTTCTCAACCTCAGTAGCAGCAAATGTGAATCTTGTGAGAATTTTCAGAACAAGTAGTTACACAATAAACACATTAATGTTAATAAAGTACGTAGTAGTTAAAAATTTAAAGTGAGACCAAAAAGAAGTTACAAGTGTAAGATAATATACACAGAATAAGTTCTGTTTGAATTTTAAGACTCACTTTTAATAAATTTTTTATATATTTAATGTTACTTGGCTGTTTATTTAACACGTTTATTTAGTGTGCTTAGTTATCTAAAAAAATCACGTTAATAATGCGTTACACAGTTAATCATGCTCCCTGACCACTATGCAAATTAACAATAAAAGCACATATTTCCTTCTATCGGAGTAATTTAAGCGAAGTACATGTAATTTAGAGTTTTTATGAGCTGTGTCAGCAGGGGGCAGTCAGCACGCTTTAACAAACCTCATAAGCAGTGAAGCCACAGAAAAGCTCCTTTTCCACTAGTGGGCCAGTGCAAGCCTGGGCCAGCCAGGGCCAATAGTCTAGGACCTCGAGCTGCGAGACCAAATTCGATGTGCGTTTCCACCGTTGGGCCAATAGCCCCGCAGCATTGCTCAAAAACCCATCCTTAACACGCTGCCCTGGTGCCAACATCACACACCCCGCCCATTTTACATGCAAGAGGGAAGCTCAAGCTGAGGTATCATGTTACCTAGGCTGCGTTACACTTCACATTTTTATGCGCTTCCCTTGTGAACTTCCCTCCATCTCATGGACTCGGATGTACGTCATTGCTTACGAGTGCCCACTACTGGTGGAACCCCTGCAATGGGTTTAACTGGAATACCCTAAAAATACCCTTGATCACATGGAGAACGTTGAAGGCTGAGGTCGATATGTGGAATTATTTAGTGATTTTTACACCTGAGAAGACAACGTTTTCAGAGATTGATGCAATCACAGATTCAAGTCAAATTTAGATGTAATTTTAGAGGGTTGTGTATAAATCTTGTCTTTTAAGAAAAAATATTTTTATTGGAATATATTTTTAGAAAGGATTAATGCCAAATTAATATTAATATTAAATTACAATGAGCACAGGCTAAGGTAACAAACAGCCAGTTTAACATGTATTATGCTGTTAAATCTCAATATAAACCTTCTAAACTGATTTAACTAAATGACCTAACTTCACTTCATCATACAATAGAGTTGTTTGTGAGTGGGGTAGGTTAAGTGCGATCTGTGCTGTGATGTCACATTCGAGTTGCATTGTGGGATATGGAGCTGACTGAAGTGTACATCTGAGTAGGCTCGCTCCCTCGGTCAAAATCAAGGGTTTGAGGATATGTCAACAGAAACTTCCCCTGCCCACCTAACGAAGTGGAACGGGCTTCCCCTCAAGGGGAAGTGCTTAGGGAAGTTATCGAGTGGATGTTTAAAGTTAAACAGATAACGCAGCTGACTAGTTATAGCCCTAGTTATCTAGAATATCGAAATTATATAGTTTGTAAACATTAGCTAGCTTACAGTATAAGGGACGTTGTCCCAGCACACCGTCCATGATCTTGAGCCATGCAAAGTTCTTTCTTTGGGCACCGCTTTGTCCTTTGTGCGTTTTAACAGATTTTTACTGTACCCGCAATTATTAAATTTTTTTCCCAAACCTGTACACAAACTGGCAAGTTTGCTGAAACTCTGCTTTTGACCCCGCCTCACTCCCCAGTTGGCCATGTTTGGCCCAAGTGTAATTGGTGGGCCAAAGCCCATTGGCCATTGGCCCCAAGAAAGCCGCTAGGCAGCATGATGAAATCCTGGAAGTGACTGTGGAAACGCAACTGGCCCTGGCACGCACTAGCACGCCCTCATTTGGCCCATTAGTGCAAACATGGCTAATGAGAGCTGGTCACACAGGATGAGTTCTTGACAGCTGGACGAAGCACAGCAGAATGCATCTTGAGATGTGAATTTTTAAAGGTTGAACTACTTTTAACTTGAAGCCGCTTCCTAAAAATGCTGAAAACCAGTTGCTCTGAAATCGTCTGCCTGACACACATGTACATTGACAACAATTCAAAATAAGACAGAATGCAAGAACAGGCACAGGACAGATTGACAAAACTCAATTGCAATAGTGAGTTAAAAATGTAAAATGTTATTATAATAAAAAAGTAAATAAAGTATTTTTTTCTGTACAGTTTGGACTGAATTGCACTGTAATAAAGAGCTAAAGTAAACAGTATGTATGATGTTGTTTGGAGTTTGATGTGGGGTGTCACAGTAGTCAGCAGGTAGGCTGAGGTGGGTGAGGAGGGTGAGGGGGGGAATCCAGGGATTTAACCAGAGATGCTAAACCTAATTCTGTCACCTGCGGTTTACAGGCAGGGTGTAAACTTCTGCCCCGCAGAGTTTCATTAACCTGCCTGCATGTCCCTAAAACCTGCTTTACACTTAATCAAACTGCAGCCGCTGCAGCCTCGAGATCACCTGGGTGGCCCACGGCAGCTTTTCCCGGCCCAAACAGGGTCATTTCAAATAAGGTAAGTCTGCAATGTAGTATTATTTAAGCTTATTTTAAGGTCAGCAATTTTTTCTTAAACATGCTATTGCTAACCTAAATTATTTGTAATGTCACCGATGGTTAGGTTTAAGGTTGGGGTTTGGGTTAAGGTGTAGGGTTAATAAAATATGCATTCCTGTTCAGCTGGAAAACTTTCAACCTACTGTTGCCAAGATCACAGTGTAATCAGTCTAGTTTAGAAATGTGTAAATTACAAGATGCAGATGAAAGATTGTGTTCTATGTGAATGACCCATTAGAATGGAGCATTGGGTGCATTTGAGGGTGACACACGGTTCTGCTCACCCTTTTGGGGATTTATTTTCCAATATTGACCAGCTCATTGTTGATAATCCATAATATACCATCCCTTACACTGTCCAAATAACCTTGTTAACAAACTAACAAGGCTAGCATTGCTTTCCCATTCCCCCATCACTTTAATATTCACCATGTTGTTGTGCATGCACTCAGATGTGTAATACACACATTTAGCATGTCTGTGCATGGTGAACGTACCCTCATTCCCTCATGTGGTCAGTCAGCTGATGTTCAGGACCCTGGGGCATTTCTGCTCAGACAGCGACTTCCACAAATCAATCATCCTGTGACACTTAATTTAGACTGCATTAATGTGGCATTAGGAGCCATTATGGCCATTGGCAAGCCTTGACAGTCTTGAAACGTGAGCAGTTATCCAGCCTCCTGGGAACTATCGTGAATTTGAATGGACAGATAAAGCTTATTCAATCCCTGCGACAAAGTTTAAGTCATTTGACTTTTTTGCCTCACATTTTCATTTAACACAGTCATCACTATTTTCAATCAGCTAAAGTAATGTGTAAGGATTTTATTTGGCCTCTCTCTCTTTCTCTCTCTCTCTCTTTCTTGGCTGTAAACGAAATGCAGGAATGTTGTTCTCAACCTTGAAAACACGATACACATAACTCATTATCCTAAACTGGTTTATGCTGTACATCTGTCAGAATATTTGAGAGTATTTTGTTAAAGGTGCAGTCAGTAACTTTTGTCTTTGTGTCATCTTGGACTTACAGTGACACCTAGTGACTTGGATGCAGCATCAATTAAAATCAATATTTTTCTGTTTCAGATGCCATTGTAGAAATGTACTATACTCAGTCAGCCATGATTACTTTAATCAATGAGTGAAAGTGTCAAATAACAGGACAGTTACTGAGATTAAGTGAGTAGTATTCGGCTGGTCATGTGATCCTAACATGGCCGCCACCATGTGCAGACCCACTCCATGTAGAACTTTCTAGGAGTTAAACTTTATAAATGAGGAACAAATAACTAATTGCACCTTTAAAACTTGGTCTGTTACAGTTTGTTATATGTCATTTTTTTTTTGGTCATTATCGTCAACTAAAAGAAGTTATTTTTATCAACTAAATTTATGTGCCATTTTATGTCATGACTAAAATGAACGAATACGACATGATGAAATATAGACTACACCGATCAGCCACAACATTAAAAACCACCTGCCTAATATTGTGTAGGTCACCCTCGTGCTGCCAAAAAAGCGCCAACAGCATTCTGAGATGATATTCTTCTCACCACAATTGTACAGTGTTACTGTAGACTTTGTCAGTTTGAACCAGTCAGGCCATTCTCTGTTGAACTCTCTCTTAAACAAGGCGTTTCCATACGCAGAACTGCCTCTCACTGGATGTTTTTTGTTTTTGTCACCGTTTTGAGTAAATTCTAGAGACTGTTGTGTGTGAAAATCCCAGGAGATCAGCAGTTACAGAAATACTCAAACCAGCCCGTCTGGCACCAACAATAAATCCATGTGATTATCTCATTAACCATGTTATGTGGCAGCAGTGCGGTGGATAAAATCATGCAGATATGGGTCAGGAGCTTCAGTTAATGTTCACATCAAACATCAGAATTGGGAAAAATATGATCTCAGTGATTTGGACCGTGGCATGATTGTTGGTGCCAGATGGGCTGGTTTGAGTATTTCTTAGGTTAGGTTTGGGTTAGGGCTATATGAAAAATTCTGCATGATCTCATGAAAATTACGTGATCATGGCAACATTTCTGCAAACAAAATTATGTGCTTCATTACACGTTTCCAGCATGGGGCGCCAAAAGCAAGTGAAATGTTGTCGTAATCAGATGAGGTTTTTAAGGTAAATTTTAGATGGAGGTTTTAATGAGTAAAACTTACCTCCCTAACTTTAAACCTTAACCTAACCGATAGTGTCCTAAAAGCAAATGCAAGTAACCACGTCATATCGTACCGCTTCTATGACACTTTCGTCTCTTGTGTCAGTTTGCGTGCTTGGCTAGGCTCGAACAGCGATCTTCCAATTCCAAAGTCCAACACTCTCAGGTGAGCTACTGTGGAAGTTAATCAGGCTGGAATAAGTGTGTACATATAGGTGGGTCTTTGTAATACAAGTGTTAAAATATGTTAAAGTCCTAAACCGTCATTGTACCCGTGATTTGTGTGAAAGTGATTAAAACACAGTTGTTTTGGGGCCTCTAGTGTACAATTCAATTGAAAACTGCTTTGAAATGTAGAACGTTATAGTAATGTTCATTCTATGATACTATGGTTGGCACTCAACCCATAACAAAATAGGCCTAGAACAGAATATTTTTTTAACAAATATATTGCTTTTGTAAACAGTCCTATTAATATTGACTAACTTGCATTTTAGACACAATATGGCTGGTTATTTTGTCTGTTTTTGCGCCACAAATGAAAATAGTTTCAAACCAAGCCAAAGCAGGACTAACCATTTTATTTTGTTATGCAACCTATAGACTGATGGCCTATCTGTCTTCTTTTGCCCCAAGACCGCGATATTTTCTGCCCCTGTTATTATGTCAAAAGGTTATAGTTACAATATATTTGCCGTTTGGCTTCACACTGTTCCAAACTTCTGTTTTTTCCGCTCATGTGGCGTCTTCAATCACACAGTAATTAGGATTAAATAAGCAAAAGCTACATGCAAGAGCAAAAGCACATTATAGATATATGCGATGAAGTGGCCCATGTAAAAATATCTCACCACCCCACACGAGAGCCATGAGAAGGGGTGACTCAATAATCACATCACGGCAGCTTTTCAAACGTTAATGGGCGAGATGACCCCGGTCGCTTTTGCATTGGGCGTGTTGGTGTGTGTGCGTATTACAAATACCCACCTCCTCACTGTCAGTGACCGGGAGACTGAGAGGCACACCGATACTCCTTAAGGAGCTTTGCTCTTGGGAGGAAACCTAATCTTCTTTTTTAACGCCATTGCAAAGCTCCTCGCAGATTCTGAAAAGAAGGGGGCGGAGTCCCATGCTAAGTATCTCTGTCCCCACAAGACAGCATCGCCCTGGCGATCATACTCTGGGGAATTAACGGCTCTATAGACTGGGGTAAATCCCTCCGCCCCTGCCCCTGTAGTGCCTCCTACAGTATGGGTTATTTTTGCAGCTCTTATTTATTCTATAAACAACTGAACTGAGTGAGCGGATACACCTGCTGCATCTCAATTCACATGCAGTTCATACTATATATTATGCAAGGCTTGGAAGAGTGCGTGCTAAATCATAGCATATTGGAAATAGAACGTCTGGATGGTATATTAGTGTATGCATGCTTCTCCAGAAGTAGAAGTGGGGCGGTCACTATCATGACATTTGGCTGACGATGAATTGTCATACAAATATTTGCGATTGAATAGTCATACTTCCTTAAGGTGTACAGTATATGTGCTTAATACACATACACCTTTCATTTATTCATATTTAACTTGGAATCATACAATAAAATAAGGATATATGATTTTCTATAAGGCTTTAAAAACCTGGAAAATATTGCACAGGGGTAGAATGACATCAAATATTAAAATATTTCCAAATATTTAAAATATATCTCTCTTTTTATAAATAACTATATTTACACTGTTGTTTTTGGAACCCAGCCAATCTGATGTATTAATTGTGTTAATTAAAAAAAAAAAAATCTCAGAAATTGACACATTAAATTTCCAATAAAATGCAAATAAAATGTTATTTAGTCAGAATACATGGCAAGTTATGAATGGAGAAAGGAGAGAGTTACAGCTAGTTAAAGCTAGCTAAAGCTAGGCAATATAGATACAAAATTATATCTCAATATTTTTAGCCTTTTGAAGATATTCTATCTCAATTATTATATGTTTGCTCTGAAATGGTTAAAAAAAAAATTTTAATCAAATGAACAATAATTTAAACCAAACAGACATGGTAGCTAAATATATTGTAAATGCTGCATGCATAGATTTAATAAAGGAATGTTTTCCACAGTTTTTTTTATGAAATGAACATAAATATGATATTTAATAAATTTAATGTATATGCTCAATACAACAATTATAATACAACAAAGTTTCTTAACAAGGGCTACTACAAGCATGTTAGTGTATGTGCCTTGTTAGCATTATACAGTACATAAAAAAACATGACTTCAAAATTAACATTTGTAATTTAGATGGTAGAACGAGTACCTTGAAGAAATGTTTGCCACGGTCCTCATTTTACTCATAAATCCAAAACAGCCATTATAAAAACCCATAGGAAAATCAAGAGGGAACCCATGGCTCGAAAATGCCAATTCTCTACTGGGTTTTTGGATTACAACCTGTCCTGAACAACACTATTAGGCAGTTTAATGTTTCTCATAACAGATCTAGTGAAACACTGCTATCTGTATAATAACTTGTAGAGTTATATTAGTATATTAGTGTTCTCATAAAAAAAATGCTCCAATTGCAGCAATGGCAGCTTTGCAGATCCTTGTTATTCTTGCTGTCAGTTTGTTCAGATACTCAGGTGACCTTTCACCCCACACTTCCTGAAGCACTTGCCATAGATGTGACTGTCTTATTTGGCACTTCTCATGCACCTTACAGTCTAGCTGATCCCACAAAAGCTCACTGAGGTTAAGATCCATAACACTCTTTTCCAATTATCTGTTGTCCAACATCTGTGTTTCTTTGCCCACTCTAACCTTTTTTTTTTTTTTTTTCTGTTACAATTCTTCCCATAAGGCCTCCTGAGTCTTCTCTTTACTGTTGTACAAGAAACTGCTGTTGAGCGGGTAGAATTCAATGAAGCTGTCAGCGGAGGACATGTGAGGTGTCTATTTCTCAAACTAGAGACTCTGATGTACTTCTCCTCTTGTTTAGTTGTACATCTGGTCTTCCACATCTCTTTATGTCCTTGTTAGAGGCAGTTGTCCTTTGTCTTTGAAGACTATAGTTACACCTTTGTATGAAATCTTCAGTATTAGGCAATTTCAAGCATTGTATCGCCTTCATTCCTCAAAACAATGATTGACTGATGAGTTTCTAGAGAAAGCTGTTTCTTTTTTGCCATTTTTGACCTAATATTGACCTTAAGACATGCCAGTCTATTGCATACTGTGGCAACTCAAAAACAAACACTAAGACAATGTTAAGCTTCATTTAATGAACCAAATAGCTTTCAACTGTGTTTGATATAATGGCAAGTGATTTTCTAGTACAAAATTAGCAATTACCATGAAAACTATTAAATAAGGATAAGGTGTTGGAGTGATGGCTGCTGAAAATGGGGCCTGTCTAGATTTGATTAAAAAAATAATAATAATATTTAATTGTGATGGTGCTGTTTTTTACATCAGTAATGTCCTGACTATACTTTGTGATCAGTTGAATGCCACGTTGGTGAATTAAAGTACACATTTTTATCCAGAACAGCAAAATCTGTAATTAAATCGCATCTAATAATCATATAGGCCTATGACTATGTTGCGACTTGATGTTATTTTGATTCATTGTGCAGCCCTGAAGGATTGTGAAATGAGTCTAATGACAAGCTTTTTGAAAAATAAAAAAAATTAAACAAATAAACACCATGATATTTACAAAATTGCTTAATTTTATATCTCCAGCAAAATCATTGGGATAACATTGTGCATATTCAACAGGGGCTAATGGACGATGCTAACCAGCCAAACCCTGACTTCTTTAGTAAAGTCCTGCCAAATATCCTGTTATAAAATGTTATAATATATGTCATATTACGGTAACTAAGTCAAATGGATCGTAAACGCTGTTTAATGTGTACAGTAAGTAGCTGAATTTCAAGACAATCCATGTAGCTAGATGCTAACACTTAAAAGATGCTAACCAAAAATATTAGTATGCCTCAAAGGGCTACGTGGTAGCCAGATGCAATTTTATGTCACGGTTTTAGGTTGCAGTACTATCATAATGTCTTACTTCGGACTCAATAAATTATAGTGAAATACATTTTTGAGAACTGGAACGTAGGAACAGAACATAGTTTGCAGTTTTTCAGTAAAAATAAAAAAGGGTAAAGACAGCAAAACAGAGAGGTGAAAAGAGAGGTGCGTTTACAACACCAGAGTTCTTGACGCACATGTGGACGATGCTGACAGATACAAAGAAAGTGCATGGCTCTCTTGCTCTGTACGAGAGGTCAGGGTAAATATGAACTCTTCACAGAGCAGTGCGGAAAATATCAGGCGCTTTTGTGGAAAGAACGTGTGAGAGACTACAGAACCAGAGATTCCTTTGAGGATGAGACAAACTTTTCACCTCAACGGCTCTTGTGTACTTTACCCTTTACGGCCATTCAGAGTAACTTTACCCTTGTTAGTTCTTCTGTAAAACATGCTGTGGTCACTCCAAACACAAGACCGGAGGCTTTGAACGAGAGGTATTCTTGGTTCATTTCAAAGTGGCCTTGCAAAAATTCTTCAAGCGAGTGTGTATGAGTAAGAAAGCATGCTTCTAAATTATGCTAGTGCAGGTCAAAGTGAAGGCAAGGAGCAGGTATTTTTAGTGAAGGTGTGACATTCTGACACGACCCTGATAATACAGTCCTCGCACTAGCTTAGGATGGGCAGGAAGTATATAAGGAATTTAAAGCCATCAGAATTAACCCTGAAAACAGTTCTGACAGCTCTTCCAGGATTCACTGAGGGGCAATTATTGTATGTTTAAAAATAGTCAAATAAAATGCTTATATAATGCTTATCAGTTAGTTATTAAAAACCGTTGTTTACAAGAAAAAAATGCTCTTTGAAACAGATTTAAAGATAAAGTGTGCAATTTCTACTGCAAGAATTATGACAATGTTTTCATACAGATTTCCCGAACACTCCCCTGTCTGCAAATGGTCAGAAAACCCAACATGATCTCATGAGTATTTGTATATATTCTTAAAGTAAGAATAAAGAGTGGTTCTAGTATTTAAAGTATGCCGCAGCTCTAAACATATGACCAAATATTTCCAGCCTGTTCTCATGAAAATTACATGACAGTGGCAACATTCTTGCAAAACGAAATTACGTGCTTCATTACAAGTTCCGCTGGAGTTTCCATGTGAAATGTCCAGGGAGGGGGGCGCCAAAAGCGAGTGAAATGGTGTCATAATCAGACGCATTTTAAAGTCAGGATGAAATCAAAATTGACCCTATTTATTTTATTAATGCATGTATAATGGTCTTATGAGGTTGTGATCAACAGATGGGGTTGGCTGGGATTACACGGAGTTCTGTCTTGGCAAGGTTGAGCTGAAAGTGAATTTATCCATGCATACTTGCTATTTTATAAAAATAAAAAAAAATTGACTTTAAATTGACTTTAATCAAAATGTCATAACTTGCTCTTCCAGTGAATTGATTTGATTCTTAATGTGTATGTATTGTGGCTTTTCCACTCCATGGTACAAATCGACTCGACTCAGCTCACTTTTTGGCGGTTTTCCACTGTGGACAGTACCTGGTTCCTGGTACTTTTTTTAGTACCACCTCGGTCGAGGTTCCAAGTGAGCCGAGCTGATACTAAATGTGACGTCAAAATCCTGCATATTACTGATTGGTCAGGGAGAATCGTCACTACCAGCATCACTGGATTTCAACACGTGACATCAAAACGCTAGTTTTAAAGTTAGCAACAGCGATAACAGTATCATTTGCACAGGACTTTCGACTTATGTAAAAAGAAATGACTGTGCACAAACGAAAAAATCTCTCAGGAAGTGTATCAGCTGTTGGCCACATACGGCTACAACCGGACCTACCAACAGTGTAGGGAAAAGTAAAAAATAAAAAAAACATAAAAGTGACTACAGAACCATCAAGGAAAAGTGGAAGTGGTTCGACCAAATGGACGCTATCTAGATCAGCGAGCAATAGGAGGGAGAGTGCCCGGCTGGAGTCCACGATGGAGGATGGTATGTTTTGTTACGTTAACTCAATATTCTGCTTGAAAGCTTCACTTTATTTATTTGACCAGCTACTGGGAAGCTTCCTTCTAAAACAGCCAGGCCATTTTAACTGTTACACTTGTGTAAAATCACCATGCAACAACTGCTTTATGCAACACAATGAGCTAGTAGCTAACAGCTAGCGGTCATGTTATTGTTTTGGTCAGTTTGAGTCGTGTTTAAGATGACGACCAGCCTATAATCCCACCCACGCTGAGATGGCACTAAACTGCAGTTGAAATGCCAGATCGGAAACGTAAAGTGAGTAGAGTTGGGGCAAGTCAAACCATAATGTGCAGTGGAAAAGTGCCAAAAGTGTCGACTGCAAACACACATAAAGATCTGCCTCTAACCCATTGCAACGGCCACTTTTAACAATCCAATCAACAGCCAATGGATAAACTCAAGTACATTTTTTTATTGTTCGATAAGTGGTTTCACTCGGAAATACGTCACAATAGGAAGTAAAGAATATTTCAGTTCTGTAAGTCCTCACAATGCAGGTGAATGGGTACACACAAATGGGATCTAAAATATCTATAAAATAGCCAAATTTGTGACTGTACAAATACGTTTATAATATAAAGGGATTCAATATTTTTAAATATGTGATAACGTTTACATTTTAGATGCTGTCAGTACGTCCGTATTGTACATTTCCGTGTCTGTCTAAACATACAAAAATGAACTGTAAGTGTAAATGTCATACTGAAATGGGAGAATGGGGTGAACCAAACTTGTAAATTAATTAGTCCACATTAAGAATTTCATAGCAGTGAATATTATGGAAAGACAGAGTGCTAAGTTCATCAAGTAAGCACTAATACAGTATTAGCTCTCTTAACATTAGAATGCCACCATTCATGGCAATTAGATTGTAATTTACCCAATGTGAATATCAGGAGAGAGGGGTAGGATTCGAAGGGGGTGCACGTAGACATTATACTTGAAAAGTCTTAGACACACTTGTCATGAAACCTAAAGTAAAATGCACATACTGTACAGTAAGGGGCCCAGGAATCTATTTTGGAGGAATAATAGTATTTTTTTTTAACTGCCGGAGCCTTTCATGTCATTTAGAGAGGTGTTTAATAAGGATGGGCACTAAGAGGATTATGATCCCATTTGGCCATGGCCCCATTGAGATTGGGGGTGGTAGGGGGCATCCTTCTCACTGTCAAAACCCATTTCCCTCAGAAATCATCAGCAAAAGGACAATCCCATATTCTGAAAATGTGCTCAGGTCTCCTCTCGTCACCAAGTTGATGAAGACCCAGAGCGAGCCATTCTGATTGGTGGTTTGAGCCACTCTGGTTTGGAAACAACAGAAGCCAAGCAAAAACAGTCAATACATTTACATGTACTTCAAAACTTCCATTTCAGTTGGAAAATAATTTGTCTTTTTAAAATGCATTCAAGTCAAACTGAGATCTTTATCTCAGATTTTTCAGAAGTCGGACTAAGGTCTACTCACACAAAGACGAGACCATTTTTTCCCGGGCTATATGAAAAGCAAATTCTCCTTAACAATAGGTGGTGCTTAACAAAAAGCAGTTTTATTCCCATACAGTACAAAGTTCTCCATTTTAATTTAACATTGTACACTGCACAACACACAAAACATTAATAAAAAAACTTACATTTAATAAAAACTCTCCCATTTTTGTAGCTACTTTGGCGTTTATTAAAAAGTGCAGGTTTCTAGTTTCTATTATCTTCTTTATGTGTTTAATTTAAGCATATATTGGTACAGTGGTGCCACCAACACACTGGATTTTGTAGCTGCAGCGTCTCAGGACACGTGAATTATCTCATTGGTCAAGTCTGTTATAAACGGAGGTCGGAGCCAACTCCAAATGGGCGGGCTTTAGCTCCAGCAAGTGGGCTGTACAAACATCCAGCCTTGGTTGTAACAGAGATTTCCACATACTTGCAGCATAAACTCCTCCCATTTGGAAGTATCTACCTACTTGTGATATAAGCTCCTCCCGGTTGAAGATGAGCCCCTCCCACTTGGAGGTATCCAGTCTGCAGCTATACATTCATACTGCTCTCCATCCAAAAACGTTTGGATTGTCTGTGGACAATTTATCGAACACGGTGTAAATAGGAATCAATTTTCTTATTTGAAAACTCATTTAAATGTTATTGTTTTCATTATTTTTTTATTTTGTCTAGTAGAGATACTCTGTTCCACTGGTTTCTGTTTCTTAAAGGTGAATATTTTGGGTTATATTCAAGTTAAACTCAATCGATTCAATTTGTGGCACTATGTTGATTACCACAAAAAATTACTTCGACTCATCCCTCCTTTTCTTTAAAAAAAAGGAACAATTGAGGTTACAGTGATGCAATTACAATGGATGTGAATGCCGCCAATATTTAGAGGGTTTGAAGACAGAAATATGAAGCTTATAATTTAATAAAAATTATTTAGTTAAAACTTGTGTATTATTTGGGCTGTAAAGTTGTTTAAAGAAATAGTTTTTAGGGTGTTTTTGGGTTTAGGGTGTTACGTCGTCATGGCAACAATGTCGTAATTTTAAACAGAAAAGGTTAGTAAGCGATTTTATTACACTAAAATCGTGTTAACATGCATTTTGTTTACGTCTTGTGGTTATACCTTTGAAACAGTGAGTATTTTAATGTTTTCGGATTGGCCCCATTCACTTCTATTGTAAATGCTTCAATTTAACCCAGATTTTTACTTCTTTTTTTTTTTTTTTAAATGGAGGACGAGTCAAAAAATACTTTTTTGTGGTAATCAACATTATACCACAAATGCTGTCGATTGAGCTTAACTTTTAAACCTGTATTAAACCCAGAATATTTATTTTATTATTTTACTTACATTCCTTTTTTGTTCTTTTTGTTTTGTTTTTATTTCGTGGGTCCTGTAGATCTTGTATTGCATTAATTAGATGATATTCAGTGTCTAATTAAAAAGTAATTAGTTCTATCGGGAAGACACGCAGGCTTGAGTGAGGTTTAAGATGACATGTATTTTATGAATGCAAAACAGAAATGTAATGTCTCTCTTTGCTGTAGGCCCCGTCTGGCAGTCCGAGGGAGTTGTACTCGGAACCATCATATCCTGCCGGAGATAGGAGGCAGGGGCGAGGAGCCTACCCCCGTGTGGGATGGGGCTCAACTGGTGGTGGTGGGGTGGTGAAGGTTGCCGTGTTAGCACACTGAAACAGCAATGTGATAGATTGTGAGCAGACTTATAAAGCAATGGCTTACATGGGATTGGCTGGGAATTATCCAGCTAATGGTGCGAGGATGTACAGCTGCTAGTCTTCCCGCTAGAACTACGCTGCGCTTCCATTTACTGTAATCGTAATTAAAAGTAGTTTAATGTATTACATTTTAAATTCTTGTAATCAGATTACAGTTACTTTCAATTAATTTAATTACTTTTAAATATATTATATGTTTGATAGGTATGCTTGCAGTGCTGGACGGATTATTTGTGAATTGTAATCAGGTACTGATTAAAAATTACATGACAGAAAATGCAATCAGTAATGTAATCTCATAGATCTCACATACTTAATTTTAATCCTTACTACTTAGTAATAGTCCATCACCTATTTCTTAGCTGAGGTGCATATCTTAATTTTATAACGTAAAATGAGAACATGCTCAAAATGATCATGTGTGAGATTACTGAACTTCGTGGTAAGAATAAATTATTAACGATTTACTGCTGTTGCCTTGTTAATATGTAATCATGTGATTTATAAAAAGTAACTGTAGTCAGATGATGAGTATTTTAAAATGTTATTAAATGCAGTTACAAGTACTTTGTTTTTGTAATCTGGTTGTGTAATCCAGATTATATGCAATCCATTACTACCCAGCACTGTATGCTTGTATCCTATATATTATTTATATAGAATACATGAATTTTGGCACTGTAACGAGTCAATAGCTATGTTTCCATCCAAGTTGTGAATATAATTTATGCAAAAAAACATATTATTGCAAAAAAAAAAGAGTTCAAAAGGATGAAATTGTCACTTCTGTAGAAATTGTAGCCACTGTGAGTGTTTTATTAATAAAATACTGGCTGTTTAGAGCACGCAGACAAAACACTGTGAAGAACTTTATCTCATGTTTGGGAGCGGCAGCACATCGCACACTTCTGCGCACTATATGTATGTAACGTAATTTTTACGTTACTTTTTAGTGGATTACTATTTTTAAATAACTAACCAAACACTGATTATGTCGTAATTGTTCTAAATCCACAAGAAGTGCACTATCAATGCCTGCCCAATGTTAGTGCCCTTCTGTTAAATCTCAGATCATTATTACCTCTTGTTTTCCTAAGATAGACTGTGAGCTTCATTTCCCACAGCATGTGAGTCAAGCTCTTGGCTTTCTCTTCTCTTTTCTGCATGCGCTGGCTATTAAATGCATCTTCAATTCAGCAGCTTTGAAGTAACACTCCAGGAAATGCACTCAATCAATTACAAATGAAATAATCTGCTTATAATATTAGAGATTTTTAACGTGTAAGAAATACCGCCAGATTAAGGAACCCAAATCAGTTTTACCAGTATCTAAAGTGACAGCAGGAGAATCATGGGAAGGAATGGGGAGAAAGTTAAAATGATTATGTAGATCTGTGTCACGGGCGAATGTTTCTGCAAATCCCTGCAGGATCTCGCAGCACAGTGGAAACAGATTATTCCCGGCCTTATTTAAAAAGCTGTGGCTTGTTAAAATGGGAAACATTTATATAAATGTATACATGAATGCAATGCTCTGGGTAGACTTTTGCTTTCTTCCCTTTGGTCCAATGTCTCAACCATGTGTTTCTGGAGCTAAATTGGTAGTGCTAGCAACCCCAAGGTTGTGGGTTCAATTCCCAGAGAACATAGACACTGATTAAACAAATACATTGAATGCACTATACAGTAAATTGCTTTGGGTAAAATCAATGCTAAATGTATAAATGTAATGTTATTTGCAATTATGAGATTTTGATTTTGTGTGTTGAAATGCATGTGTGAATACAAATGAACAAAATAAAGTCAAGTACTGGATTTCGAGGAAAATAGCCAACTTTGTCATTATTCTATAAAGTGACTACACACCTTTCCGAGTCTGATTCGTTCTGGTTCGGGTCAGTCTCTAGTTTTTTCACAATTCACAATTTCCAACATTTCGTTATCATGCAGTTGTTCCTTCATCTCTAGTTAGATCTATCGTGAGATATAAATTGGGTTTCTGGCTGTGTGCTTGATGAATGACAGTAAAAACTGCACTGATCAATAATGTGATTCAAAACCATGTGTTTCAAACACCTCATCCATTCTCTGTTGACTCAATATCCTCATACAGTCTGCTTATTAGCATCTATACTGTTCAGACAGACAGGCTGACAAATGGCTAGACAGATATGTCTTTTTAATTTAAAATGGATATAAATATATAGTATATTTTCAGATGCTTTTCAGAACATTTTGAATCACCTCTTTGCTTATTACTTGCACTGTAAAACAAATTCGGAATTTCAATGTTAAAAGATAGTGAAAATTATACTGTAAAAAATCTTAATTTGTTTAACGGGCAGTTACATTAAAATATACGGTAAAAATCATGCTTTACTGTAAATATTTTGTAAAAGAAAATGTCATGTAAAAAGTAGGATTGTCTGTATAATTAACAGTACAAATGTATATAATGTTTAACACGAGAGTACATGTACTTTTTACGGTAAATTATTGTTAAAATTACGGTAAAAAACAATAATTTGGCATTCCCAGAATTCCCTGCATGACCCAGTTAATTTCATTATATTTTTGGGAACAGTTATGTTTCCTCTTATTTTAAATATCAGTTATGTACATTGGGTGTTCTGTGTTATTTTTGATGTACTTTAGTTAATGTTTATTACATTATTTTACCCTGATGGTGTTTAGTGTTTATGTGAGTGACACTGAGCACTGTCTCTACATGTTTATTGGTCATTGCTCCTGGAAGGGCCTCTATTGATGAATTTCATATCATCATGTGTCCTTTTGTAATTACTGTGGTGATTAACAATACATTATAGAGTGAAAAGCATATTTTTCCAGTTTCAGAAGGCTAATTTAATTTAATAAAGGTTATTATTTAATAATATACACAACGGTAATGCACCGTAAAATATACAGGCAAATACACAGGCAAAACATTGCATCCCGTAAAGCCTGAAACGTGGTTAACGTATTTTTTACGGTGAATTTCTGGCAACCACAGCTGCCAGTTTTTTACTGTAAATTTAATTTAAACCTTAATAGGCTGTGTTTATATGTTTTAGAAATACGAAACAATCTTTTATCATATCAGTCATCATATTATCATTTTAAGTCATTGTAACTTTTATATTCTTGTATGTATCTTTCACTGTGGCTCTCTTTAAAATGTTGGCCTGTCATGTGCTCAACAGATCCAATGTTACAAGAAAATGATTTATTGTTAGAACAGTGAAAAAGTTTTTGTACCTCTTGTAAAAAAAGAATCAAGCATTCCTTATTATAACAATGGTCAGATGACAAAATAATGTAAGTGACAAAATATTGGTAATGGCCTAATTTTTGTTAAAATCAGTATCGACCAAAAATGTTCATATTGGTGCATCCCAACTTATTACAAAACACTTGAAGATCAGAACTGGACTTTTGTCACTTTTAGTCTTTCTCTTCTGGGAAAATGGACCAAAATATTCAGGATTTATCTAGTAGTACTCACAGTCATTTACAATTTTTGGTCTAATACAATTCTCTCTATAATGAGAATGTCCCTTCCCCTAATACCTTGTGACACAAAATAGCAAATCCTGGTATGAGGCTTGTAGTATATGTAAATTAAAGGCTATTATCTATTTAAAAAATGGCAAGTTCTTCAATATTGTCAGGCCTAGCAGAGTTTCAATGGTTGCAACGCACTACTGACCAACTGAGCACTTATCGGAAAATGAAATGATACGATTTGGAAAGACAATATTGAATATACAGTATAAGGGTGTTTCTTCAACTTCTGGCATTTTTAGAAGTGCACTGTGGACTTCTAGTATGTAAAGCCTCATTAAAACCTTTTTCACACTCTCAGTAATTTATTTAATTTAATTACAGGAGATTTCTATCCTTTTTATCATGAAAATCCCCAAAGCTGATGGAAATAACTTTTGTATTATTATTATTGTTAATAAAATGGGTTGCTATGGCTAATTTCATGAGTTTCCAAAATAATCGCAATTGATTCATATATATTTTTTCACTTTTGTATAATTTGGCAAAATTACAGCTTGATTGAAAATTATGTCATATAAAAGTATTCATGTAACATTTACCTTGATTTTTCAAACATCACTTTTTTATTTTCACAGTTTAATATTGAAAGTCTGGGTCTGTGACAAGGCTGAAACAGTCAAATCTATATATTAAAGACATTTGAAAAGTACCAAAAATAAATGATGAAGGCCAAGTTTAAAGTTTTCATGTCAATGTGACCTTCATATAACAACAAGAAAAAAGGCCAAATCTATTCATTTGAATACAAATCAACCTCTGGAACATGAAAGTGCCCGAAGTTAAAGAAACACCCATAATCATCATTAACAATTTCGTTCCATTTTCTAGTAATTTCCTCTTTGCAGCGTGTAGAAAAATGACTTTGTCAGCCTTCTGTATGTTGACCGCTGGTATGTATTTAATGGAATGCTCTACTTTCATGCTGTGCTTGTCATGAACAACTGCTTCCATCGAAAATGATTTTGAAACTTTTGAATGGATGAAAAACAACAGCACATGAGAGCATTACATGTGGAAATAATTTGTATTGACCTCAGATGGGTTTAATTCATTAGTAATAATACTGCGACCACCGTATTGGGCAAAATCTGGACTGTGGAGCTGCCCAAGGGCAGCAAATCAATTGATCATTGGGGGAAGATACGTAGACAAACCCATCCATCACTGTTCTGTTCACTCGCACCCTACTGCTACAGAGAGCTACAGGGATTATCTGTGTTTAGGCAAGCGTCTGAGCTCTGTGTGTGTGTTCGCCGGCGGTCTCCTGGCTAACAGGTCGCTCTCACTCGTTACATGGTTAGTTGAACCCAATGAGGGCTCTTTCAGCTGGAGGTTCATTCTGTGTTTGCATCTGTGGAGGAGTTAGACACACTTGGTCAGCGGTTTGACAGCCTTGACTCTGCTGAAGCCACTATAGAATCCCTGTGGGTTATCATATACATTCACATACAATATATTGCGGCTGTTCTTACTGTAGTAATCAATGGTACCAGTGAAACTCCTACTTATTGTGGTTGAATCTGACTCTGATGTTATGATGGTAGCTTCCCACTCTGGAAAATCCGGTCACTACATGATTCAAAGTGATTACTAAACCACAAAAGCCTGCTATTTAATTATATAAATGTGTAGTCTGTATGTGCCTCACGCTACAAAGTGAATTAGCGCTCTTCTTGCTGTTATCTGCTATAAACAGTGCTCACAATGCTCATGATGGTGTTTCTATGTATGAGACAAGAAGCTCTAAAAGGTATGAGCACTTTGTGTCTTTATGTCTACACAACACCTGCTCCACACATTCACAAGCACTCACATTTAGAGCATGCAGCGCATGCAAACTATATATTTATTTCATTAAATCACAGCTTTTGTGTTTGGCTGGGAATTACCCAGCTAATGGTGCTATGATGTACAGCTGCTAGTCTTCCCACTAGAACTACGCTGCACTTACATTTCCAACTCAGTAAAGTGGTCTACTCATGGGTACAGTCAGAATATTATAACCAGACCTTTAAAATAATGTAAAATATATTAGTTTGGTGTGACTTTCCACAGCACATTAAAGTAAAACAAAATCAGTTGAATTAACAAGGTCCCACCCAGATAGCAACAAAGTGTGGGCCAATTCTGGCCTACTTTTGGCACTTCTGGTTTGGTTCTGGCTGTGAAATTGTAACACCTTTGTGTGAAATAGCATTTGGTTTAAGTCTGGTCTGAGTCCGGTCAACCAAAAGAAAAAAGGTAAGAATGGAATTTATGAGTCTGGTCAACCAAAATCGGCTGAGATCTGGGCTGAATCTGTTTCGCCAAATGAAGAAAATACATTCTGTCAGCTGAATTATTGTATTAATGCAGATAAACACAAGAAGACAAACTTTTGGCTAATTTCTTGCTGGCTTGAGACTCTACACTTATGTAAAGATTTGAGAATGTGTATTTTTTCACTAATGTTGCAATTGGGTTGGCAAATGTATGACAGCTTGTATGAGTGTTTTAATTAACACATTTATTAAACAATTCTACACCATCACTTTTGAAAATATTACATTACATATGGGGCTTGGTAACGTTAAGGATGTTATCAGGCTGACATCTGAGGAATTTGGCAAAACTGTGGTCCAATTACAGCTGCATGCTAAAGTTTGGCTGAGTTTTGGCCTCTTTCTGGGATGGATGCGGTAAGTGGCTTTTGGGTCAATGTTGGACCGTAATTCCATGCTCTCACAGCTAGAGCTGGAGCTCACACGTGCCCACACGTTCAACAACACTTCCAGCTTTGGCCACTGTCTAGAGCATTTCAGCAGAACAACTTTCCACCTAATGTCACCAAAGTCAGATTGCGATCAGTCTAGAACTTCATCTTTTGAGATATTTGAACAACTTTTGAGACACACGCAGCACTTATGTTATCTAGCTTTTGCATATTCAAATATTCACATTGGGATTATCTCACAAAGACTTGCTGGTCAGGCTAGACCGCTCTCCTCTCCGCTGTGCTAAACCTTTGTAATGAATCTCTAATCAGAGCATAAAGACCAGCCTCTCGGGCTCATTATCCCCTACTGCAC
Organism: Xyrauchen texanus; assembly: GCF_025860055.1. Lineage (NCBI taxonomy): Eukaryota > Metazoa > Chordata > Actinopteri > Cypriniformes > Catostomidae > Xyrauchen > Xyrauchen texanus. Next base: position 47,119,786 of record NC_068282.1, read on the forward strand.
AGACTTGAGCAGAAATTCTGGGGGAGTTCTCAGCCACACAGATGGAAAAATGACATTCTCACCTGTTGCATTAAAAGAAATGCAAACTATTGAGGTGTAAAACATTGAAACAACAGTTTAACAATCCTATCAAGAGATTCAGATCATTATTTAGGTTGCATGCTGATGGTTTTGTCCTAATTACACTTAAGATATTTATAGTCAACTGAAAACAAAGAGGTCGGTTGAAGCTGTTTGCTCGAGGCGTTGGACTGTAAGTGTTGCTGTGTTTAGACTCCAGAGAGTCATTGCATGGCTTGAGTCGGACTCCATCAGCGCATTCTTTACCTCAATATCCTTCTGAAGGAAAGAATCAGGACCACAACGGCTCTCTCGTGGAATATTTGGTGCAAGGGAGAAAATGGAAGCCTTCATTGCTAGATTCATAAAGTGGCCACTGAGGGTGAGATTTAAGAGGAAATCGTATTTAAGATTTATACCAGTCGAAGAAATCAGTCATTGGAATGAAAGAGGTGCAGAACTCATGGAGGAAACGTACTGTAGAATTAGTGCTAAAATGCACAACAATATTAAGTACAACTGGTTTTGCTTCAGGATCTTTTATGTTGGACTATACCAAACCTGTATTTTATGTAGTCTGGCTCATATTTTCTTTCACCTTGCAAAGTTGTGTTCATATTTTTCAAGGATAAGGGCATGTCACGCAATGTGTCCATGTTGGTATCTGTTTAATTTGACTAGAAGAATTTTGCCTGGGGCTTCAAGGTGCACTCGGTAATTTTCTCCTCATTAAAAAAGTTTAACTCCTAAAGAAATTAATAGTAATTGTAAAACATAGAAATAAAATCATGAGCACTCACATTAAAATGTAGACTCCCGTTATATCAGTAACCTTACAAAAGCTGTTTTATTCCACATGGAGAGGGTCCGCACATGGGGGTGGCCATGTTAGAATCACATGACCAGCCGAATACTACTCGATTAATCTCAGTAGCCGTCCTGTTATTGGACACTTTCACTCATTGATTAAAGTATTCATGGCTGATTGTGTATAGTGAATTTCTACAATGACATCTGAAACTAAATCTAGTGATTTTAAATGATGCTGCATCCAAGCCACTAGGTGTCACTGTAGGTCCAAGATGACAAAAACGCAAAAGTTACTGACTGCACCTTTAAAGTAAGAATTGTCATGTGGTGTAACAGTCTGAAAACAGTAAAAAAAAAAAAATGCATTTGAATTTTGTGGCAAAATAAACCAGAGAGGACCCCTTTAGACCCTCAAGATCAGGGCAGGAAATGGGGAGGTACAAAGGGAAATGGGGTTCCCGCAGTGAATTTCATGGGGGAACAGCGTTCCCATTCAAACTGGCTATATTTGTTAGGGGAATAAATGGTATTTCGATCTTTTTTTCACTAAACAGCCTATGAAAGCGTTGCAGGTTCCGCTCATAAATGCGCTGGATCTTCCGCGTCTGTGGTTGCGCAATGTTGACAATTGTGAGTGGCCAGAACACATTCACGCTACAGATCGACAAATGCACATGAGAAGAATGCACAAATATACAGGTTTCTTTGCTCACGATACCATCCACAAGTACATAAGTCATGCAGTATGCATGAATATGGGTTCCAGTAAGGCACTTACAATGGAAGTCAATGGGGGCCAATCTGTAAACATTAAAATACTCACTGTTTCGAAGGCATAGCCACAAAATGTAAACAATATGTGTGTTAACATGACTTAAGTGTGATACAATCACTTACAAACCTTTTCTGTGTAAAGTTAATGTATATCGAATTTTACAACTTTGTTGCCTTGGCAATGTAACGCCAAAAAACCCTAAAGCAACGATATAAACAACTTTACAGAGTAACTAATGTTAGTTCTTTTATAAAAATATAAGCTTCATATTTCTGCCTTTAAACCCTCCAAAAATTGGCCCCATTAATTTCTATTGTAAGTGATTGTAACCTCAATTTTATTTATTGAACCTGGTATATTCCTTTAAGATGTTTCTAGAGACAGAAACACATTTCTTGAACTCAAATCTTGTGAAATTTGCATTTTTTTGTCATTTAACTAGTCAAATATCTGGTGTCTAGAACTTTCTCTGTGACTCTCTTGTTACTTTGTGTCACTTGTGGCCTTGAAAGCCTGTCAGAAATGCTTAGTTTCTCCAGGAAAATGGTTTGTATGGATCTTTGCTCCGGGTCTTGCCCTGTTTCTGCACAATTTCTCTCCACCCTCTTGTTTTTTTTTCCTCCTTTTGTTTAGGTAAAGCTCGGATTAGGGAAGATTTTCCCCCTAAAGTAGTAGTTTGATGGTGCTTTTATCCCCAAGAGTTGCGAAGACGGTGGAGCCCCCGGATTAGACCAACACAAAAGGTGTTGTTGTGTCCGGCCATAGGCTGGAGGGAACAAACTCAACTGCCAGTTTCAATATGTCAATGTTCTTGGGATGGGAAGTTGGCCAAACCAATTGAGGAGATCTCTGAGTGTTTTGGTGGCAATTCATCTTTTTTGGGAATATGGCTAACAGTGTTGTGAAGTAGTTTGCTAAAAGTAGCAATGCAACTAAATGAACATTTCTCAGTAGTGAGACAGGATCTATTTTCACAATAGTGTAGCTTTTCCATTAATCAGCTAAATTTTCCAACAAATAGTGCTGTAGGGTCACAAAATGCCACATTTTTCATATTGTATTGTGATGCAGCAACTTCACGCACACTTAAACCAGCCAAATTCTCATTATTTATCAAATTATTTTTGTAATATAATTTTTTCAGATGGTAAATGGTCTGCACTTAGATAGCGCCTTTTTAACCGTAGCAGTTATTCAAAGCACATTACACTGCGTCTCATTCTCCTATTCACACACCAATGACGGCAGAGCTGCCATGCAAGGCACCAGCCTGCCATTGGGAGCAACTTGGGGTTCAGTGTCTTGCCCAAGGACACTTTGGCATGTGGAGTTGTGTAGGCCAGGAACCACACCACCAACTCTGCAATTAGTGGACAACCCGCTCTACCACCTGAGCCACAGCCACCCATGGTACATGTAAATGCACACACACACACACAGCCTGAATCATTTGGAGTGGTTTCTCCCTCCGTAAAACAGTATCAGGATATTTACCTACAATCCATTTAAGCAAAACCTGTAAGTGCATCATACCGTTTGCCAGCGAAGAAGAATTTTATGTGCATGTGTGCATTTGTGTATCGAGATACAAACAGTACACAAAAGCACATAAAACAACAAAATTACCTACCGAGTCTCATTACAAAAGTTGTCTATAGGTACAGTAGATTTTTGCAAAAGCATTCAAACTTTCAATGCTGCATGTTTCACTGCAGTTTCCAGGTGAAATGTCCATTGAGTGGCGCTAAAGCACTACAATTTGTACTATTACTAAGATAGATAAATAAAGAGTAGAGAGAAAGGATATGAGTTGATTGTTTAATTTTGGTGTGTTTCTCACACATGCGCTTCAGAACACTACGGAAGAGTGCAGTTTGAGGGAGAGTAACACAGTTTTCATTTTGCGCTTCTATTTTAATACAAATATTTAAAAATAGGGACATTTCCTTGTAGCTCTATTGGTAGAGCGTGGCACTCGAAATGCCGAAGTAATCACAAGTAATCAATAACATAATCTCTTGGATATATATATATATATATATATATATATATATATATATATATATTCTGACTACATTTGGATTACTTCTGGCCTAACTCTTGAAGATGGTGTGAATTATTTTTATTTAGAAGATGATTTCTAGACTATTGTCGTCCGTTCAGTTTTCAATCAATAATTAGTGAAGGTCACTGGATTTAATGTTGACATAGTATTTTACAGATATACACCAGCAGTGTTTAGTTACTTGCATAAATATCCTTCATGAGAAGGCATGGTCTAATCATTTGTGTGCTGTTTTTTGCATGGTGCGAAAATATGAAAATATGAGGTAGATGTTTTTCCACATCATGCTGATAGAGCTCTAGGCCCTTCGTCAGTGACAGACTCAAATATGTTTAAAGAAGTTTAACAGGAATTTCTTATGGGAGTGTTTCTGGAATTATGGACAGGTGCACAGGACGTGTCAAAAAAACTGTTTTTTACATTACATTACATTTGGCAGATGTTTTTATCCAAAGCAACTTACAGAGCCCTTATTACAGGGACAATGCCCCCAGAGCAGAGTTAAGTGCCTTGCTCAAGGACACAATGGTGGTGACTGTGGGAATTGAACCAACAACCTTCTTCGGAACAGTTGAGTGCTTTAGCCCACTACACCACCACCACTACTCTTACTTTATTTCAGCATTACAAACACCATCCATTTGTGCTAACAGATAAGACCAGTCATGTTTGTGTCTCAAAAGTTATCACAAAAACAAAAGTGCATTCATTTACATTTTTACATTTTACATTATTCATATACATTTACACCCCTTGAGTCATGAGTTCGGATCCAGGGTGTGATGAGTGACTCCAGCCTGGACTCCTAAGCAACCAAATTGGCCCAGTTGCTAGGGAGGGTAGAGTCACTTGGGGTAACCTCGTCGTGGTCGCTATAATGTGGTTCTTGCTCTCAGTGGGGCACATGGTGAGTTGTGCAAGGATGTCCTGGAGAATAGCGAGAAGAATGGCGAGAAGAAAGGTGAGAAGAAAGGCGAGAAGAAAGGCGTGAATCCTCCACACGCTCTATGCCTCCGCCGTAACACGTTCAACAAGCCACGTGATAAGATGTGCGGATTGACGTTCTCAAACATGGAGACTGAGATTCAATCTCCACCAATCCGATTGAGGGGAGTCACTGCACCACGAGGACTTAGAGCGCATTGGGAATTGGGCATTCCAAATTGGGGAGAAAAGAAAAAAAGAATAGCTTGACTGTAGTTTAGGTACTTTCAGTTATACGTGGCTTGTAGCTTGGGAAGCTACAGTTTCAAAGTAGAAGATGGCAAATAGGCTACAATATTTGATTCACACATGCTGTTTCTTATGAACAAAATTGTCAATTTTACAATTGAGCACATGTCATTTTAATAATTCAGCATATTGTTGGGCCTATGTAGTTCATATAAAATTCATAATTGATTTTGAGGATTATTTTGCTACTTATATATGATAAACAATTTTGGTAATATGTTAGGATGCCACTTGATGTCCAATATAAAATGTGAAACAAAACCAGTTGTGAACCATTGCTCTGAAGTACTGATGCTAAAAAAAAATGGTTTCTGTCTCTTAAAAATCATTCTCCTACAGGCTAAAGCAATCCGTGACCAATTTTCAGAGTATAAAAAACATTGTTAGACAATCCTTACCTCAACAGTAACTTCATGCTCTGTGTTAACATCACCAAAAAGCCTTCAGCCAATAAAGTGCTTTCCAGCCACACCTTAACTCTATGTGTGTGCGTACATGTATATATGTTAAAGAAGACCAATTCCAGTGCTGTTAACATTATTGAGAAAAGAAAACATGTTCCAAAAAAATCATTTTGACCCCTTTAAATCAGATTCAGCAGAAGTAGAAAGAAAATATTTTTACCAAATGTCTAACTAATATCACTTCTGACAGAATTGCTTCTGGCAAGTTGTTTTGTTATTCTTGTCACAAGAGTCCCCAGGCAGCAAACTTAAAACCATTAATCAAAATGATTAATATTCCCTATATCAGCACATACTAGAATACCCCTGACCAGAAGGAGAGAGGTGCATGGATGGCAAAAGTAGGTTGTTTACATTCATAACACAATAAGTAATAATTCTACAAGAGTTTCCTAGTACTGTATATATCTCAGAGGAAGACTTGATATATTTCAGACCATGAAATCTTTTATGCATCCATATTATAAACACGAAATTTGAGTAGGCTACCTAAAACTGGGCTTATTTCACTTGGCTCATTGGTTCATAGTTGGGTTTACAACTCGTTGAGTAAGCTTGCACATTTTGGCTGGTCGGTTGAGCTTCAAAGCAGAGAGGATAAAAAGTTTTGTTCTGTAGATCTGGCATGCGAGAGTGTCGTCTTCAAGATAAAAAACGTTAGGCTAAATCATCTAAAGAGGCTTTCTGTGATGGAGCGCCTTCTCAGTAAAATACTGAGATTGATGGCATAGAACAACATCCATAAAGACTATGTGCACACAGAGAGTGTTGAATAAAGGGCCAGAAAAACCAATTTGGAATGCCCAATTCCCAATGCACTCTAAGTCCTCGTGGTGGCGTAGTGACTCGCCTGATTCCGGGTGGTGGAGGACAAATCTCAGTCGCCTCCATGTCTAAGACCGTCAATCCACGCATCTTATCACGTGGCTTGTTGAGCGCGTTACCGCAGAGACATAGCACGTGTGGTGGCTACATGCTATTCTTCGCAGCATCCGCGCACAACACACCACGCGCCCCACCGAGAGCAAGAACCACATTATAGGGACCACGAGGAGGTTACCCCATGTGACTCTACCCTCCCTAGCAACCCGGACAATTTGGTTGCTTAGGAGACCTGGCTGGATTCACTAAGCACGTCCTGGATTTGAACGCGCGACTCCAGGGGCGGTAGTCAGCGTCAGTACTCGCTGAACTACCCAGGCCCCAACAAAAGCCACATTTAAACCTCTTCCTCCATCAAATCTACAAGTAATAATGTAATAAGAATGGAAGGCATGATACTCAGTGCATTAGCTAGTGGTGTTTGCATGAACCCTAAAGTATTAACACATCCCGTGCTGTTTGTGCTATGTACATGAATGATGACGCTTCAACCGTGATGCTTCAATCATGTATAAACAATCCAATTTACGATTTTCACCTGCCGATCTGAAAAGATCCCATGGCTTGGGACCCGAGCCATATCTAGGGACCAGAGGGTATAGCCTATTACAGAAATATCCAAACTAATCCTACCTTCTCTTACTTTGTCTTGACTTTAACTTGTCAGATCTTTACTTTAAACATATAGAAAGTTTCTGCATAAAAGCTCAAGATTATCAGAGTGACTTGGGAGGGGCTCTTTGGCTTGGGCCATGTAGTAAGCAACCACCCAGAAAATCCTAGCAACTATCCTACAGTCTCCTGCCCTAGCAATGCCCTAGTAACCATTCAGAACACTAGCCACCTAGCTGCCCTAGATACTTACAACTGTGAGGCACCTCAGAGTGCGAAACTTCCCTGCATTCTTATTGGATGGTAAGAACCTGAAAGTTATGATGTCACTTGCGATGATACTGAAAGGAAAGCGGTTATTCTGCATTCAATTCAAGTCAGATGTGGGATATTCCAACATGATATCTCAAACCTCCCACCATACATACATTGTCAGTTTATCATTTATTTTGTGCATTTCTCTGGGTTCTGACATGTTTGTGTGACGTCACGCACCTGCAGCTTTGCAAAGCAGAGTTTAAAATTTCTGCACGACTTTTAAAGTTGGAATTCCGACTTCAAGTGCCGTTTGGAAATCTGACTTATCGAGTTGAATGGAACTCAGCATTACAACAGACAAGTCTCTGATGAAAACTTGTTAAACAACAATGTTGGTGGGAAAGGTGAGACTTTTAGCCACAGCCGGTAGAGTCTCTTAAACCCTTCAGACGTGCTGGACAGGAGAGCATTAGAGTCTGTAGAGACATTGAGAGGAACTCCTTCTCGTTTTAATTGCTTTAAAAACGATCCTTGCAAAGAAACACTGCCCAGATTTACCTTCTTATTTTTCTTGGTTCAAAAGTGAATCAGATTTTTTTTTCTTCTAGATCTTAACCCTTGTGCGTCAATTTAAAAAAGATACTCAGAGGTCCTCAGAGGACAAAAATGTCCGCATCAAAAAACTGACATAATAATATTATATATTAATATTATTTTCCACTTTCAATTAGGTTTTTTTTAACCAACATCAGTCCTGATCATAACTACCAAATATTCATTCATTTTCAGGATTGAAACCCTTTAAATGCCAGTTTTTTTTTTTTTATATATAATGCCACCGTTGTTTTTTATATATATATAAAAAAAATGAACCCTATATATATATTTTTTCCATATAATAAATGCTATGGGGAATTTATTTATTTGGATTATCACTGTCTGGGACATGTCAATGATTAGCAAATAAATTTATTTTGACGCATTATTATTATTATTTTTTGTGCAGTGTCAGAATTTTTTTTTTTTTTTTAAACACACTCAGAACCTTAGAGGACAAAAATGTCTGTGTCAATCAAGCTGCCATAAAAATATTGTAGATTACTATTATTTTCCACTTTCACTGACCAACATCTGTCCTGATCATAACTATCAAATATTCGTTCATTTTCAGGATTTTAACCCTTTAAATGCCAGTTTGTTTACATAATGCCTCTGTTGTTTTTGCACACACACACACAAACACACACATACACATTTCTAAATACACTCATAAAAACACTCTGACATCCATACCAACACACACATAATTTTAGCTGCATCATTTATTCAACTGGCCTGCAGTGCTCTATAATACAATAAACAGAAAGCAGGAAAAAAGCATGTATTTGCTCCATAGGCTAAACATGAGGAAAATGGCGCCATCTGGTGGAAGATATTTTAATAAATTATATTTCTAAGTCAGTGATCCAAAATGAAAGCATAATATCATAGAATTCATGATTTATACTTTAATGGAACAGGGATCAAATATTGCAGTTTTAATGGGTTTCAATGGGGACATTTTTGTCCTGAAGGTCCCCACAGGTGTATTATAGATGTATTAGAGGAACTGATGTTGAAATATCAAAATTCCCCCTAAAATACACATCTTTGGCAAAATGTATGCCGTTGACATTAACACAGCCAAAATGATCGAAAAAACAAAAATGTAAAAGACAAAAATGTCCGAAGTTCGCACAAGGGTTAATACACGTTATGTTTTCAAAATTCTGATAAAGAATTCACCATAAAAAGAATTGAAAAATAAATACAAAATAAAATTAGCCTAATTAGATAATCTCAAAAATTATATTTTTGCTACCTATGATTTAGCCATCAGAAAGCGGCTTATTTATAAGTTTTATAGTCACACAGCTAAAATAGCTAAAAATTCGCCCGTTTTTCCTAGCATTTCAACTAAATATGCAAGCATTAAAGGCCACTTAATTCCAGCCTAAACGTTTTTTCTCTGGAAGAAGAAATCTTTTCAAAAAACCTTGAAGAAGAGAAGGGCATTATTGTTTTAATCCTCTTACCATCCGTCATTTTAAGACTTTTTTAAAGGCTGAGATGGCGTCTTGTCTCTCTAAATCCTCCAGGCCGGGAGAGATTTTGCCATCTATTAGAGATCTCTTTTTCTCTCCACCTTCTCTCCTTCGGTCCCTCGTGAAAAAAGCTTGTCAAAAGTGTAATGCAAATAATACACGCTGAATTTGCTTATAACTTTTTTCCTCCACAGCTTCGTCTTAAGGTCACATATTTTATAGTTAAGGTTCCAGAATGTCAATTATGCCGTAGTTTTTATTTTTTTTTATTTAAAAGTAGCTTGTCTAGCCCTGTTTCTATGTGGTACATTTGTTTTAGCGTAGTTTATTATTGTTTAAAAAAAATCTAAATAGATCCACATGAGAAAATTCTGAGCATCAAATGCAATTAAAAGACTATTTAAAAGGTAGCTATTAAAAAAAAATAATAATAATAATAATAATAATAATAATATATATATATATATATATATATATATATATATATATATATATATATGTGTGTGTGTGTGTGTGTGTGTGTGTGTGTGTGTGTGTGTGTGTGTGTGTGTGTGTGTGTGTGTGTGAGCGTGTATTTATCACTTTGTGGGGACCAAATGTCCCCATAAGGATAGTAAAACCCGAAATTTTTGACCTTGTGGGGACATTTTGTCGGTCCCCATGAGGAAAACAGCTTATAAATCATACTAAATTATGTTTTTTGAAAATGTAAAAATGCAGAATGTTTTCTGTGAGGGTTAGGTTTAGGGGTAGGGTTAGGTTTAGGGGATAGAATATAAAGTTTGTACAGTATAAAAACCATTATGTCTATGGAAAGTCCCCATAAAACATGGAAACACTACGTGTGTGTGTGTGTGTGTGTGTGTGTGTGTGTGTGTGTGTGTGTGTGTGTGTGTGTGTGTGTGTGTGTTTCTATCAAGGTTATAATTGTTCATTTCTCTCTTGATTGGGTCACTCATATTCTATAAGACACAATATTGTTTTCCTTTTCACCATAATATCATTGCACAGCAGCATGAAGACTGTATTGGCGAAGTAAAAACTTTGACTGACAGTTAAATTGGCCACTGAGATTTTGCTGTGATCTCACAGTCTTCCTCATTGGCTCGCTGGGCGGGGGCTCCTGGTTCTCTGACCGGAGGAGGCTTTGATATTTTGGAGGAACTAACATTACAATTCTTCAGAACAGAGCAGTTGTAAACCGACTCGGATACTTTTGAGTGCCAACAGGATTCAGAACTATCTGGAAATTGTAAACAGTCACTTTTTTTTCCAGTTGCGCAAAATATTTAGTTGCATTGACACTAAAACTGTTTGGAGAGGGAAACTTCTCACAGAGGTGAGTAACTGCATTTTTAAGATTCGATGAAAAATGTTTTAAAAGGATTTATTTTCAAAACCAAAAACAGACACTTGTTTTAACTGTTAACAGGACGAATTCAAGAGTTAGTGTTTTAGACTGATATTTTAAGCATATTGAAATATTGCTTTGCTAAGTTTAATACAGGCTGCAACATAATTCTGAAAATGCAGAACCCAAATATAATGTAACGTTTTATTCTGTCCTGTTACTGTTTTAAAATCGGTAGCGTTTTTACTCTTTTAAATGTAATTTAATTGCATGGAGAGAGAAAAAAGATCAATAAAAAGTGTGAATGAGTAAAGCCTTTTAACATCACAATTAGGAAAATAAATTAATAAAACTATTGCAAGGGTCATAAATTAACAAGGGCTCACCATAAGTGACACGAAAATACCCCCAAAATTAAGTTATATATGTAAAATATATATATATGTAATTATTATTATTTATTTTTTTATCATTATTTTTTTTGTTTTTGCTTCTTATATTTTTTTAATATTCCAATTTAGACCTATAAACCATTTCACATTATTTGTGAGTTTTAGGGTGAGAATGTGTGTTAATTAATTTATTACATTGAAGGATTCCACATAAAACGATGACAAGCATATATCTCTGTAGTTAGACAAAAATAGGACATTATAAAGGTAAATATTTACCCCTTAAGTTCATTTCTGACAGTGCAATCTTGTAATAACTTTAATTAACAATAGCCTATTATCATTAGGCCTATTGCAAAACACGTATTGCATAAAAGTGAAAAATGTGCAGATGTTTCTTTATCGAGCTATATTTCTTCATAATCTTAACCTTAAAATTGTTTTGTTGGGGTAACTGTATTGTAGTCTGGTTGAATCATGTGAAATGTGCCTAATACTGCCTAATAGATATTGTCACATTTCGCGAATTTCATAATTTACATTTACAGTGAACGCACATGTAATTACTGCCAAGCAAAAAATATCATATATTAATAATACATAAATAAAATATGTAGCCTGCTTAATTTAAATGTCAAACCTTCACCAAAAAAAAAAATAATAATAAATTGTTGCTGTAAATTTTAGTCGTTATATCTGTGTAATCATGTATAGACCACAATCTTTATGTCCAGGAGTTTTAGAGAAATTGTGGTGGATTGTTCAGGCTTGATATTCACTGTGTCGTCAACACAGTTTTTTATTTCATATACCGGCACAAACGCAAACTACCCCTCGTCCCATGTCAGACTGGTGATGAGAGCTATTTGCACCAACATTAGACGCGGCCCAGTTGGGACCAGCATGCATACATCAGGGCATACATCAGGGCATACATCAGGGCATACATCAGGGCATACATCAGGGCATCAGGGCATACATACATCAGTGCACATACATCAGTGCATATCAACAGCAGCCGCGAGGCGAACGGAGGAAAACGCCACCGGGAACATGCGCCAATTGAGCTTAACGCTGGGAGGGCAAAGTAAATGTTTAGCAAAGCACTTTTTGTGCAGTCGAATTAAAGTATTCCCCTGTGGCTGGAATACGATTACATTGGGGAATTTTCGTGCAGGGGACTATATAGTGTCAGTGACACAAATGCCACCGGGCTCTTTAGTGAACACTAAATCTTAAACCCTCAGGCTTAGAATTATTCTTATAAATAATAATAATGACTAATAAAGAGATTATTCCCACTGTAGCCAATTATGAGCGATTAAATGGCGATCATACTGCTGCCTAACAATGAGTAGCCTAATTCTTTACACATCTGCCCTCGTGCAGGCTCCAGTGAAATGAGCAAATACACCAAATATTCAAGGTATCAGTGAATTATGATAAAAGCTAATTATTTACAACAACAAATATACTATACACACAACCACTATTAGTCATAAATAAGCTAACGTATGTGTATTATTATTCTTTTCTAAATGGTTGTTTATCATGGCATCCCATTATAAAGGTGTCATTTCTCATTATTTGACAGACGGACATTAGCCTGAGCTTATGCCCTCGAGGACAGTTCGCGAATGCGCAAAAATGAATAAAACGTGCAAATGTTGGTAACATTCCTAAAATGAATTATCCACATCTTCTACACATTTAATTTGATAGACGACCTGACAAAACCTCCTTCCGGGAAATGTTACGGATACTTGCAAACTGAACGCAAACATGCATCATTTTAATGCTAATTTAATTGTGTCATCATATGTGGCATCAACGAAAAATGAAATGACATAATTTAAAACAATAATTTGTTATTTAATTTTTTACAGATAGACATGTTGTAATGTGTGGTATATGGGGAATACATGGTGAATGTCAAAAAGCTATTGTTATTTATTTATATGATTTTTTTTAAAGTGATCTTTTAGCATTTCTTTTTATTATTTTTATTTTCTATCTGATTGATTGACCTGTGTTTGCACAAGAAAATCTGAAAAGAAAAGTTATCTCATTTATAAACACAACAGCGTCTAACGTGGAGAATAGAAGTTGTCAAAAGACATATTTATTACATTTTCTTTATTATTTTGTTAAATATTTATTGATTATAAGAGATAAAATATTAGGCTATTATCAATAGTCAAACTTTAGATCTAAGTGGAGCACTTATTTAGGATTAACTTTATAACGGATTCATTAGGCCTAACTGTTTTTATGTCTAGTTGGATTTTAATTTTAATTTTATTTTTGCGTTTTCTATTTTCTTAATAATTTCCATGTAAAACACTTTAAGTTACCACTGTAGCCTATATGAAATTTGCTATTTAAATAAACTATCCTTAATCTTTTCTCGGGCGTAAACAGTGTATCTGGCACAAGCTGGTGCTTTTTATGTCAGTTAGATATGGTTATTAGTATTTTATTTGTATTATTATTATTATTATTATTATTTATTTGCTAGGACTATTTTCCATATTTAGTTGAGCATTAGGCCTGCACGTGACCATCATCAAAATCCAATAGAGTGCCGCAAACATGTAAACCACCGTACAACTTAAAAAACAACACTGTTAACTCAAAGTTTGAGGTTAAATTACTATTTTAGACACGTCAGTAATTTTCTGACTCATTTGTCTTTATCAAAGGGACGCGATGCAGCACTACGGGGTGAACGGCTACTCTCTGCACGCCATGAACTCTCTGAGCGCCATGTACAACCTTCATCAACAGGCCGCACAGCACGCGCAGCACGCTCCCGACTACCGGCCCTCCGTGCACGCGCTCACGCTCGCGGAGAGACTGGCAGGTGAGGATGACATCCTTTGTAAAAACAAATTTCTCGATGTAGAAAAATTATTTCACGATGTAAAAAGTGTGTAGTTAGAAATGTGGGGCAATTTTGACATTCTTGAGAAAAAAAAGAAAGAAAAGAAAGGTGTGAATATGGTTTAATTGGGACAGTTAAGCTTGTTTGTCTCTTTCTGGTGGAAATTATTCCTGTGTTTATAGATTATTTTACATAAAATCTTAATGGATATTTTAAAGGGAACTTTAATTTGTTGATTAATTTTAAGTTGATTTAAAAAAATTATATTTTAAGATTTATGCAATCCTGCACCGATCAGCCACAACCTTAAAACCACCTGACTATTGTTTAGGTCCCCATAGTGCCGCCAAAACAGCGCCAACTCTCATCTCAGAATAGCATTTGGAAAATACAGTTACAGAAATACTCAAATCAGACCATCTGGCACCAACAATCATCTATGCAATTATCTAATCAGCCAATCATGTGGCAGCAGTGTAGTGCATAAATCATGCCGATATGGGTCAGGAGCTTTGTTAATGTTCACATCAACCATCAGAATGGGGCAAAAAATTGATCTCAGTGATTTAGACCATGGCATGATTGTTGGTGCCAAATGGGCTGGTTTGAGTATTTCTGTAACTGTTGATCTCCTGAGATTTTCACACATAACAGTCTCTAGAATTTACACAGAATGGTGCAAAAAACAAAAAACGTCCAGTGAGTGGCAGTTCTGCGGATGGAAACGCCTTGTTGATGAGAGAGGTCTACAGAGAATGGCCAGACTGGTTCAAACGGACAAAGTCTTCAGTAACTCAGATAACAGCTCTATACAATTGTGTAGAGAAGAATATCATTTCAGAATGCTATTCTGAAATGTGGGTTGGCAATGTTTTGGGGGCACAAGGGGGACCTTCACAATATTAGGCAAGTGGTTTTAATGATGTGGCTGATCGGTTGCTGTTGCCAGACAGACAGACAGACAGACAGACAGACAGACAGATAGATAGACAGACAGATAGACAGATAGACAGATAGATAGATAGATAGATAGATAGATAGATAGATAGATAATTCTCATATCATTAAACTGATCATCATTCGTCATCTTCAACGGCTTAATTTTCAGATATCATCTTGGAGGCGAGATACGGCTCTCAGCACAGGAAACAGCGTCGCAGCCGCACTGCCTTCACCGCCCAGCAATTGGAGGCGCTGGAAAAAACCTTTCAGAAAACTCACTACCCTGATGTGGTCATGCGTGAACGGCTGGCCATGTGCACCAACCTACCTGAAGCTCGAGTCCAGGTGAGTTCACAGAAACAAAATCACACCCACCACCTGGACTGAGGTCACAGACTCTCACCTGACACTAGCCAATCACAAGTATTAGATATTAAAATTATTTTAATAAGCATCTTATAAGCAGAGAAAACTATAAGTAAGCAATTCGCAGGTTGATTTCCCTTATAGGTTAAATTCTTGTTGAGTTGACCAATCTTTAAGTTTCACATTTGAAAATGTCTTCTCATTTCTAACAGGTGTGGTTTAAAAACCGGCGTGCAAAGTTCCGCAAGAAGCAGCGCAGCTTGCAGAAAGAGCAGCTTCAGCGGCTGAAGGAAGCTGGGTCGGAGGACACTCCTGAAGCAGGGAAAGAAGAAGCTCTGCCCATTGAGTCTCAAGCTCTGCCCTCCCCTTCAGAGGGGAGTGGCCCCACAGGTCCCCCTCCCTGCGAGCTGAGTGAGGAGGTCAATGTCACCTCACCG
Source organism: Xyrauchen texanus (assembly GCF_025860055.1). Classification (NCBI taxonomy): domain Eukaryota; kingdom Metazoa; phylum Chordata; class Actinopteri; order Cypriniformes; family Catostomidae; genus Xyrauchen; species Xyrauchen texanus. Next base: position 47,135,401 of record NC_068282.1, read on the forward strand.
GAACAGTCAGGGGCGGAGTCAGGAGCTGAGGACATGACTGACAGAGAGGATGAATCGTTGTCCTTCAAAGATGAACCAAAAGAGGCGGAACCACCCCTGGTGACAGACCACAGATCGCCATCCTGCAAAGCAATCAGCCCCAAATCAGGTATGTATTTTTATATGAACTTTCCTTCACAATACTAAAAAAGGAAACACTTTTTCAAATAGATAAAAGAGGCAGTGTTTAGAATTAAAGGAAGAGCTCACATAAAAATGTAAATTCTGTCATCATTTTACTCACTCTCATGTGGTTTCAAACCTGTATAACTTTCTTCCGTGGAGCACAAAAAGAAGGAATGTCTAAGAATGTTCTAGCCACTCATTTCTATGGAGCTCCTTGGAGGGAATTTATTTTCTGAAAATGTTTTGTGTCCCCTCACAAAAAGTTTTGAATTCCCTCTCAATAAATTTTGCATCTCCTCACAAGTAGTTTTACATGCTGTTGCAATAAGTTTTGCAGTCACTTAAAAGTAGTTTTGAGTTCCCTTGCAAAAACCTTGCACTCAATCAGGAAAAGTTTTGTGTTCCCTCCCAAAAAGTTTTCTGTTCCTTTCTGTTCCTTTGCAATAGTTTTACATGCCCTTGCAAAAAATTGTGTTCCCTTAAAATATGTTTTGCGTTCCCTCGCAAGCGTTTTGTGTTCCTTTGCAATCGTTTTGTGTTCCTTTGCAATCGTTTTGCATTCCTTCGCAATCGTTTTGTGTTTCTTCGCAATCGTTTTGCATTCCCTCGCAATCGTTTTGCATTCCTTCGCAATCGTTTTGCGTTCCCTTGCAATCGTTTTGTGTTTCTTCGCAATCGTTTTGTGTTTCTTCGCAATCGTTTTGCGTTCCTTCGCAATCGTTTTGCATTCCCTCGCAATCGTTTTGCGTTCCCTTGCAATCGTTTTGTGTTTCTTCGCAATCGTTTTGCATTCCTTCGCAATCGTTTTGCGTTCCCTCGCAAACGTTTTGTGTTCCTTTGCAATCATTTTGTGTTCTTTCGCAATCGTTTTGTGTTCCTTCGCAATCATTTTGTGTTCCTTCGCAATCATTTTGTGTTCCTTCGCAATAGTTCTGTGTTCCCTTAAAAAAGTTTGCGTTTTCTCACAATAGTTTTGCGTTCCCTCGCAATCATTTTGCGTTCCTTCGCAATCTTTTTGCGTTCCTTCGCAATCGTTTTGTGTTCCTTCGCAATCGTTTTGCATTCCCTCGCAAACGTTTTGTGTTCCTTTGCAATCATTTCATGTTCCTTCCCAATCATTTTGTGTTCCTTTCCAATAGTTCTGTTTTACCTTAAAAAAAAAGTTAGCATTTTCTCGCAATATTTTTGTGTTCCCTTAAATTTTGCATACCCTCACAAAATATTTAGTGTTCCCTTGCAATTCATTTTGCATTCCCTCGCAATACGCTTTGCATTCCCTCCCAAAGTTTTGTGTTCCTTTTAAATAGTTGTGCATTCCTTCACAATAATTTTGTTTCTCTCACAAACAGTTTTGCGGTCCCTTGCAATAGGTTTGAGATTTTGTGATTCCTCGCAATATATTAATTGATCCCTGGTGGTAGGTTGCACTATGGAATTTATAGTAAAAACATAGTAACCACAAAATTAACAGTTTTAATAAATTATCTACCTGTCCTCTAAAGGGTTCTGTACATTTACAGATAATGAAATTGAATGGCCAAAATGACAAAAAAAAACTAACATTTTGTGTGACTGAAATCTGACATTCATTGAAAATCTCAATGGTGACACAGTTAGTCAAGTTTCATTATACTGGTCTCACAAAGCTATTGTATGTTATTTGGAATATAGTGCACTAGTCATTTGGACTGCTTTTATTATGCTTTTTTTGGTCATTTTAGAGTTCCCATTCATCATTACATAGAACACAGTGCCCAGTGCATTCTTCCATCAAACAAAGAAAGTCATACAGGTTTGGAACAACATAAATGTGCGCAAGTGACAGTTTTCATGTTTGGGTGAACTATTCCTTTAAGAAAGTTTTTATTTAAAGAATACAGTATTACAGTACGTCCTCTTCCTCTCTGCCCCAGATGTGCCACTCGATTCTCCATCGCTACCCTCCTCCAGTGGCGTCAGCTATGGGGTGCCTCAGACAAATTCCTACGCATCATCCCCTCTCAGTCTGTTTCGTCTGCAGGAACAGTTTCGCCAGCACATGGCCGCCACCAACAACCTCATGCACTATCCTGCCTTCGACATGACCACGCCATCTTCTTTACCATATCTGGGTGTAAACATGAACATGCCGTCTCCGCTGGGATCACTTCCTTGTCAGTCCTACTACCAGTCCCTGTCTCAAGCCCAGCAGATGTGGTCCAGCCCATTGCTGAAGTCCTCCGGGGGTCATCCCGCTCTGAATAGCAAGACTACAAGCATTGAAAACCTGCGACTGAGGGCGAAGCAGCATGCTGCCTCGCTAGGCTTGGACATGCTACCAAACTGACCACAGATCAGTAGAAATGCATGGATTCATGCAATAACTGGGGATGAATCATTTTCTGACTGAACCAAGTGAGAATGTTTTGTGTCCAGGATCTACATCATAATACATTTCTGAAATTACTTCACTGCTTGAATTGGAGCTATTTCATTATAATACAGCATGGTGGATTTAAAACTGTTTGGCAAATAGAAAACTTTTAAGTGTTTAGATTTAAAAAAGAAAAAAAAAAGCAAATAGAAATTCCTCCTGGTCTGGCTGCATGGCAGAGGTTTTAAACTTTGCAAAACACCCCTGGCCTTTGCACTTTGACACATTCAAAAGAGCACACCTGCGTTTCACATCCATATGACTCTGTAAATAACTTTATTCGGGTCCACAACCTCATTAGGAGGTTTGTGCAGGGCTCCAGACTGCGACAAAATGGTTACAAATGCGACCAAAAATAATTGCTTGCCACAATAATTAAAATAGTCTCCACTGGCGTTCATATGCGTTGTGTGCATTCATATGCGGTTGAATATATTTTTAGAACGTGCTCTAGTGTGTCTCGAGCCACTTTTCATCCGTTCTGTTTCTGATGAGCTCGCTGCACCGCACGCAACAACAAACCCAGCGTGAGAGAGTCATGAACAAATGACTCTTGTGTACCAGATCTTTCTCATGAATCACCCGAAAAGAAGGTTAGCAGTTTGAATCAGCGAATCAGCCGTCAGTGAGTTCACAACACGGAGCGCATACATTTCAAAATAAGTAATTTTCTGGTTTCTTTATAATTAAAAGTCCTGTATTGTGTATTTGTTCTTCTGGTAATTATTTCTATCAGGAAGACATAAGAGAAATTTAAGATGACATTTATGTGATGAATATAAAACAGAAATGTAATGTCTCCAGGGCTGGACTGGGAAGAGAAATCGCCTGGGATTTTACATGGCAACTTTTACATGGCAACTGGGCACTGTCCTTTTCTGCATTTTGCGGCACCATTTTGTGGTCTGGTTGGCATAACGCGGCGGCTCATTGTTGCTTATCGCGTCCCATTCGGCACGTTTCTCGGCCAAACCACCGGCCCGCTCGGTTCACCCGATGGCCATTACGCCCCTGATCGGCCCAAAAGTGTGTCGGCCCACCCGGAAAATGCCAGTCCAGCTCTGAATGTGTCCCTTTGGTGTAGGCCCCGTCTGGCGGTCCAAAGAACTTGTTTTCGGAACCGTCATATCATGCCAGATATAGGAGGAGCCTACCCCCATGCAGGATGGGACTCAACAGGTGGTGGTGGGGTGGTGGAGGTTGCCGTGTTAGCCCACTGAAACTGCAATGTGATTGATTGTGAGCAGACTTATAAAGCAATGGCTTACATGTGGTTGGCTGGGAATTACCCAGCTAATGGTGCAATGATGTACAGCTGCTAGTCTCCCCGCTAGAACTACGCTGCGCTTACATTGGGATTGGAGTAGCACAATAAACTGCATTTGGGATTTCATTTAATTTTCACTCTTGTAGTCTCTGTGTCTGCGGCTATCCGGTAACATTTAAGAAAGACTAAGGCTTTTGACACTTGAGGGACATGTACACAACTATTACACAAGGTGCAAACATTCATTGATGCTCAAGAAGACAGCACACTACTATATGCATACTATACTTTATGTAAATATCTTTCAAGTAGATTCTGAAGAGCAGTACTAAATAAAATAAAAAACCTTTATCTCTTATATTTGTATACATTATGAAAGGGGTGCAAACTTATCTTCTCAACTATATATACTGTTTATTAAACCTTCAATGAATGGGTTATCAGCTGACTTCCTTTTCTTCAGCTTTCTGTCATGTTTCTGAACAACAATCTAAATCGAGCAATTCTGTGATTTGGCTAGTTAAAATAACCATTTGGCTTCTTAATGTTTGAGTTTAGGAGCTAATGGCTCCTAAGTCATTTTTTAGTCTGGAGCCCTGTTGTGAAGCTTCTGATGTGTATATTCAAAGAGATGTTTAAATGTTTTCAGCATCTGTGGCTGTACAAAGGGATGTAATGCACATGGATGAAGGACATCTGCAGCACCTGGACTAATGCTCTTGTATTCATGTCATCTGTTTTGTCATTTTAGATGCTATTGGATATCTCTAAATTGTTTAAATACGTAAATGTGAATAATTTATCAGTGAAATGAAAGGGAATAAACCACATTTATGTACTGAATGTACAACTGTAACAAGTGGATTTTCTCAGAGCTTTCTTATTTTACTCCTAATGTCTCTAATTCTGACTTTAAAGGAATATTCTTGGTTCGATACAAGTTAAGCTCAATGGACAGGATTTGTGGTATTATATTAATTACTACAAATATGTATTTATCCCTCCTTTTCTTTAAAAAAGTATAGACACAAGACATAAAACATATGAGCGTTAATATTATTTTAGTGGGATAAAATCGCTTGTCTTTCCTGTTTGTTGGCAAAGAACAACAATTCAAACAACATTACAGCTCAAATAATGCAGTTTTAACATAAGAATTCAAATAAGTGTTTTTATAAAATTATAAGCTTTAAACCCTCCAAATATTGTCCTCATTCACTTCCATTTCAAACTTGATTTTGCCTCTTCTTTTATCAAAGAAAAGGAGAGATATGTCAAAATTATAATTTTTTTGTAATGAACATTATTCCCCAAATGCTGTCAGTTGAGCTTCACTTGTATTTTCCTTTAAAGACATTATGGTCAGTGAAACACAAATAAGCAGCATTACTCTAAAGTTGATCTAAAAACATATCCACAACATAATTCTAATTACATCTCTTAAAAACTTTAATCAGATAACTTACTGATTGCTTCATTGAAGTACTTTATTTTTTTTAGTAACTTTCTGAAACACTTTTCACAAACGTTTTTGGTTTGTTCCCTTTTAATGAACTCAAAATAATGTCTATACACTAGCTAAAAGAACATAAAAACATATTAGTTCATATAATAAATGTATTATACATCAGTTATATTTTGGAATATGTGTAACCCAAGTAAAGTACTTCAGAACCGGAACGCAAAAAATTATAATTTCTTTGCTTAGAACGAATTGAAAAACATTTTGTTTTTAGTTCTTGTTTTGAAGTTCTGCTACCTCCTTTCCAAATGGTCACCGGTAAGAACGAAATAAAAGAACAGTTAATAATTTTCTTTATAAAATGACAGTTTTCTGGGCTAAGGGTGGGTGAAATACCAAGGGAAAGAGAAACAAGCAACATGGTCTGGAAAAACAAGCCCAAAATAAGCTGCTTGACTCACCTAAATAAGCAAAACATTTGCAATTATTTTTTTCCCGGTGTGGTGGAATTATCAGCATAGAAATCATAACAAGCATTTAAATAATTACCAGTTAATTCATTTTTTTAATTAGTTAATTAGTTCCAAAAACATACTTTGACAAAACCTTTGGCCTTTTGGTTTCATGAAAAATTATCAGAACAAAATTCAACAAACAACAGCACTTAAAAATAAAGTTTTCACCCTGGAACAATTGAAAATCACTTTGTTTCCGACATTCTGCTTTCATTTTTTGAGCCGTTTTAGTCCCTGCTTAAAAATAATGACCATAATTGAAAGTCAGTAACTGTAATATGATTACAAGATATTAAAATGTATTGCATAACACTACATTTTTACTTCAAAAAGTAATTAGATTACAGTAACTATTACTTTGTATTTAGATTACACCCAACACTGCCAATAAGGAATAATGTACAGTCAGTTGTCCATTATCATAATATAAACCCAGACAGGGTGAACAGGACTGATGCGAAGGATCTTATTTATAACAAACGTTTTACCAAAAATAAATAAATCAATAAATGGGTATGAAATAATGACTGATTGATTATCCTCCTGAGACGAGAATGTGACTGCTGTGACTATTTTCCATGTCCCTTTTTGATTTGTTACTAGTAGCACCTAATAAACAAGCAAAATAAATATATTCTAGTGCAAACATTTTTCCTAAAAAGTGATGTCCACATATGTGGACTGCAGGACTAAATTGTGAAATTTTAAATAACACTAAGCTATAGAAAGTCTGATTTTTTAAATCTAATTGTTTATTATGTTTCCAGGAGTGTTGGTTATTCATGTTTTTGACATGTTACAGACATTACATCAGAAATTATCATAATTAATTCAGATTCATAGTAATGTCCAGCATCATCCAATCACTGTCAATCATGTTCAAATAAAATGATCCATTATAAATGTTGAATCTATGTACTGATGATCATCGTCCCATGTGTGTCAAACATGTTGAGTGATCCAAACATCATCTGCAGCCTGAAACTGAAATTTTGATCAGATGATGAGTGAATGCATTTAACTGCATAGAGAGCTATAGGATGCTCCCTTGCTCCCTATTTAGTGAATTACCTAACCTCGAGTGTGCACTGTCTGCACTGGTCTCAGAACAGTTCGAAATGCTCCTTATTTTCATCCTAACTCCATATAAGCATCTGAAGGCAACATTTATACAGCTTTGGATGAAGCCTTTGCATGTCAATGTGATAATGCACAGTCATTAATGGTTTTCTAAGGGGGAAATATGATTAAGTACACGTTAGTGTACATTGTGTTTGGTCACATTTTTTAAATGGCATATTGGATGAAACTAGAGACTCTAATCTTTTGACTCAAACAAGTTTCAATGTAAAAACGTAATTAGGTTTCTTACCAGATGTAGTTTTGTTGGCATTTCTACCAAAGACAAACTTCGCTGTGATCAGCGCCATGTTGCTTTGACTCGGTGAGTTGAAAGTTATCCCTTTATTGACAGCCTAGAGTCTTCTGAACTGAGATCAGTCGGTTTAAATTTATTTAAATTATGCGTTGCCTATAGCGAAGCCAAAATACAATGTTTACGCATGTGTACGCAGGGTCACACGAGGTTATGTGAGAAGAATGTGTGTGTCGTGATATGAGAGACATGAAACCTGCACAACTATGCAGGAAATTAGGTGCCTGCTGGGACAAGAGTCGATTATATGGTTTAGCGGGTCATTACACAACTCTATTTGACTGCAGAATGTCACGATTGACCTGAGAATCAAGTATTAAAGAGATTCGATTAATAAGCCAAACGACTACAAGTAAAAATGTATTTCACATACTTTGAAGGACTTCAAATTTATCCACAGATTTAGATTGAGCATGCTCCATTTTTAAAAATTCTAATTGATTGCCTGTACACCATTACAAAATCGATAATAAACTTCATCTGGCGGCCACAGTGACATGTTTTCTTCATCCCATGTTCTTTTTCTCTGTCTGGCTTTTCTGCTCTCACCACTTCAACATGTTTATCTTGATAAGTGATCCAGTGAAGAGCTTAAAACACAGTGGCAGAAAATGAGTCCTTTACCCACATCACCCTGAGTGAGACCGTCACCACCCACCTGTCAGAGGTTTGGCAGGCTGCTCTGAGACTCTCTGCTGTAAGGAGATTAGAGCGGGTCAGGATACCAGTGGATTAAATAAAGCAAAACACAGGAATGGAATGAGAAAATCGGTCATGTTCAAACACCTGTTAACAACCCATACTTCACTTTATATGCTGTTGTGTTTAAAAACATGGATTTGCTTCAAATTCCAGGAAGTAAAGGGACGAAAAGACAAGATCTTCAAAGGTGATTTTTGAAGTTAAAATACTTTCTCCGACACCATTTCTCAGCCTGTTCTCATAGAGTCCCAAAGAGCAGGCGAGGTGACACGTGAGCCGAAAGGGTCATAGAAGCACATGGTTGCTTCATCTCACATTTCCGTTATATGGCACTATCAGTTAGGTTTAGCTTTAAGGTTTTGGTTAGAATTAACAGGATTATCAGCTTGTTGTTGATGTCAAAGGGTGTGCATCTAATTAAACTCTACAATATTTTGTCTCAAATAGGGGTTGCTGTAGACTATAATCAATGTAGTCGTGGACTTGTCGCTTACCACGTGATCAACAAAACTTGTCTATAGGAAATACAGTGGGTGGCGGATTTCGGAAACATACTGAAGGATGGCAAAAAAGTGTCATTCATATAAATGAGGAAAGCTTAACATGATTTGATATGGTTAGGTTTAGGCAGGGCCACGTGATATGAGCGCGAAGTGATCGTCTGTGTTCCGCAACTGCTTTCAGGTCCTTGAATAACATATAACGTTCGAGTAAGGGCAGCTGGTGGACTTTCTGATGCCCTCCAAGGGTAAGATTGTGCCCCCCCCCAGGGAGTTGGTGCCCTACGCAGACTGCGTAGTATGCGTAAAGGGAGCGGCGGTACTGGGTTTAGGGGTTGGGTTATTGTTTCTCTGACTAAAAAGGTAGCGCTTTCCTGATGAAGATGACTGAATCATCCAATCAGTTGTCGCTTTATGAATAGGTCATGAATACAAATGACTTTTCCCCTGCATTCCTACTCACAAGTGGGCGTGTAGGCCGATGGCTCTGCTCTGAAAGGGAGTCGCTTTAACGTGACATCACAACTAGTCAGTTTATGGGCTTAACTAGACAACTATTAAAAATCAGTAGTCGTGCAACCCTAGCCTCTAATAACTCTGTAAATGTCAAGTTACAGTAGTTAGATGCCAGCATTGACAGGTTGTGTGACATCTCCTAAACCACAAACTAAATAAGGAAATTTGGCCCAGACTACGTTAAATAGAGTGTCACTGTGATGTTTTTCCAGCACCGTGAAAAATCACCGACAAAATGGTTTCACTTCAGTTCGGACAATTCTGTCACAGACTCTGCAGTCTTTGTATATTATCGCGCGTTTAAACGCAACATGTTTTATTATACTTAGAAATACATTATTTTAGTTACATTACACTACCATGTGGATATTTAAGATCTCCTAACCTAACCCCATTCCTAAACCCAACCACTTATCTGTCGATTGAGCTTAACTTGTATTGAACCCAGAATATTCCTTTAACAATATAAAAGATGTAGTAAGCAGATGTACAAGCACAGACATAATTAAAAAAAAAATAATAATAATAATAAAAAAAAAAGCACTATAAAAGTTTTTCAAAGGTTTGAAATGGCTGAAAATCTTTCTCTCTGTAAAGCAGGGGCGATTCTAGGATTTCAGTCTCAGGGGGGCTCTGCCCCCAATAAAACTATTAGATATGCACATTGAATGTATTTCACTCTTTAGCGTAGATTGTGTGATTTGTTTTTCAATTGTGTTTACATCATTCAAGCTATCCAGTTAATTTTGAATTTTGATTTTCTATAATAAACACACTTATAAAGTAAAAATAAATAAATAAATAACTGAACCTGTTTAAAGGACCTTTCAAATAATATATTTGGTTTTATTTTCCATTCTAATAATTTCACATTTTCTATAGATTAAAGTTATCAAAAAATCCACAAAAACCTAGTATTATAATAAATGTCTCTTTAAGATTGGTTGTTTTTTAGTGGAGTGAATTAACTCCAGATGATGTTTCTCTGTATGTCATTAACTCGTCACTCGAGTCTTTTGAATTCACTCAAAAGAGAAAATCACACCCCAACAGAGATTTTAAATGTAATTGACTAACCCTGATAAAGTAAAGGTGTAAAATTAAAAATTAAAAAAAGATTAGTTAAGATTTGTTTACCTCTTTGTTCTGGAACCATTTTTGTCAATTACACTTTTACACCAGTAGGAGGCAACAAATGAATGTCTTTATGTGTTTGAGGAAATCATTGAACCAATAAAACACCTTGTTCAAGACCAGAACAAGTCTAAATATACATTATTAAAATCTGCAGAGTGTTTAAGCATCATAAACATTTTACCAACAAATGACAACAAAGTATATTTCATAAACTGCTGTGCATGACCATCAAGGTATACAAAAAAAGACAACATTAATAGGCAAGTTTTTAATTTCCACTTGTTTTAATTTACATCCTGATATCATTGTAATGTCATTAGTCACTTTTGATTCATCCAACTCCGTTTTCTCCTTGTTAAAGGAGAATAACGAAATAAATTAACGACACACATCCTCATCTTCTTTAATCAGTCAAAAGAAGCTTATCTTCGCTTGTTCACGAAGCGAATAAGGAAATGGAGCGTATTCATTCAGTGGGTCAAACCAATGAAATACTCCTTCGCAGCCTGCACTCCAATCAACTCAACATCAACATCAACTTATAGAGCACTTTCAAAACCACAAGAATGGACCAAAGTGCTGTACAGAGAATCCCATTTCAACATCAAACACAATGCACACCATGACAACTAAAATATTTATACAAAGACATACACATAAAAACTTGAGAAATAAAAGCAAGTGCAAAGATACAAATTTACCTCATACACCATAATAAATACCCCTCACAAAGTTCAAACTTATTCAAAGGACAAAGCAAATAAATAAGCCTTTAGGCAAGTTTTGAAAGCATCAATACACAATGCTGATTTTATAGACAGTGGTAAAACATTCCATAGTCTAGAGACTGCCACTGAAAAAGCATGATAACCTTTGCACTTCAAGTGGTACCGCATAACTGTAAGACACAACTGGTCAGTACAGCGCAAGAATCATTGGGATTGATGAGGGATGATCAAGTCTCTGATATACAGTGACGCCAATCCATATAGCACTTTAAAAACAAACACCTTATAAGGACACCTTATATTGGATCCTAAACGAGCTGCCAAAACAGGTGTTATATGGTCCCTCTTCCTGGTATTAGTTAAAAGACTCGCTGCTGCATTCTGCACAAGCTAGAGGCGAGAAACCGAGGATTGACTAATGCCTAAATATAAGGCATTACAATAGTCCAAATGGGTAGAAATAAAAGCATGCATAACGTTTTCCAAATCTCTAATAGAGAGGATAGATTTCATCTTAGAAATACATCTTAACTGAAAAAAACTGGTTTTCACAACAGCTTTTATCTGACATTCAACTCTTAACTCAGAGTCGGAAATATCTCATAGATTCTTCAAATGAGAGTGCATGTTCCCAAACAGTAAACTAAAACTGTCTGTTGTATCCTTATCACGTTGATTCTGACCAAAAACAATCAACTCTGTCTTATCCTCATTTGATTGGAGAACGTTATTCACCAACCAACCTTTGACCTCAGCCAAACCATTATAAAAAAAGTGTAATAGAAGAATAATCATCATGCTTTAATGGTAAGGGTAGGTACAGTTGTAGGTCATCAGCATAAAAATGATAACAGATTCTGTATATTTTTTTAATTAACCCCAGAGGCAACATATATAATGAGAATAACACCAGCCCAAGGATTGAACCTTGCGGAACCCCACAAGAAATAGAGACAGATGATGAAGAACAGTTCCCAATCCTGAACGAACAAGTTCTGTCCTGCAAGTATGAAGAAAACCACTTCAGGGCCAAGCCCTTAATACCTACATAATCCTGAAGACATTTGATCAAAATAGTATGGTCTATAGTGTCAAAGGCTGCACTCAAATCCAATAACATTAGTGCCACACAATGCTGTTGGCTCACGGTTTAAGATTAAACTTTATTGTCATTGTGCAGAGCCAATGAAATGCAGTTGTTTTCACATATCCCAACTAAGCCGGGGTTAGAGCGCAGGGTCAGCCAAGAATCAGCACCCCTCATGTAAGGCAAATGTTAAAATTAGGGCTGTCAATAGATTTCAATTTTGAATCAAATTAATTACCGATTAATTAATTGAATTAATCGCATACATAAATGTTTGATGAGAAACCCCCTCAAATTACAATAATGCGATATATAAAGATTAAATAATTATAAATACAGAAAATTCCATTCCATTATTTAGGAACACAAGTTAAGCATTAAAAAAGACAATAAAAAGGTGGCTTTGAAATGCAATATATTGTTTATTTCCATATTATTGAACATAAGCCAATCATTGGTCGTTCACAGCGATCCATTTTAATCCAATTGAATTTAACCTTCAGTCCGAGATTTATTATGAGGGCCTGTCTAAGGACAGGTCAATGTACACCTACATCAGACTGATGATTTAGGAGCGTCTCGGTTGCGTTGCATCATAAACATACCGTTTTTAGGTCGATGTGTCAAGTTAAAAAAAGTTTGAAACATACAAAAACACTTCTTGAGATCCCCAAGTTCGGATTTGTGCTCAATCAAGCTGTGTTTGTACGCAAGAACGTGTTCTCATCTTGTGCTGTCTGCTCTCGGAAAGTGTGGTTTGTTCTCCGCCTATACAGTGAGCTTCACTTACTGCCCCCTGGAGAAAACAAGTGGTACTCCATGCTTCAAATGCTTATATGGAATGAATATCTGGGACATGAGGCATTATTTTTTATATAATGAATCACTGAATTAACACTTTAAATTGACAGTCCTAGTTAAAATGTATCACCTTACAACTCATGTGCTATAAAAGTATTTAAAAACAGGGTGAATAGTAAGTGATTATGAACTGATAATCTGCCATTTTACATGAGATTTGTGTGAAAGTAAATGAAAGTCATTGTTGTTGTAGGGCCTCTTGTTAATTTCAACAGGAAACTGCAGAGATACCTACTATAATAATTGTTAATATAGTGACATGACTCTGAGAACAGTTTGCGAGAACCACTGTTGTGTGTGTGTGTGTGTGTGTGGATAGGTGTAAAAATGTGCGAGTAGTTTTTTGGTGGGGTGCATTGCCTGTGTGTGTTGTTAAGCTGTTAATGTCCTCTTGAGCTCTTTGATGTGTATCAGGGTTGCGCACTGTCACAGGGATTTGGTGAGATGACAGCTGCTTGAATATGTGACGGTATTGCGATGGCAGTGTGTTAAAGAATGCTGGGAACAGGATTAGGATCATATTCTGGCACTGGCTGTCAGTTCATCAATGGGCTCAGGTTCCACAGTGACAGCTCTCCTTTGCTGCACAGCTAAGACCTTTAGAGGAGCCATAAAGGAGTGTGAAACAAGGGCTGTTTGAATGGCATGGTATGAGTTTTGTTCTAACCTTGCTGGATGTGCTTGAAGTGGGGAAGTATTAGAGGGGTGGGTCAGAATTTTAACACTTAGGAGGGTTGGAGATTTTGCAAAACAAAGCATAAACATGTATTTATAAAGTTTAAAGACAACTGCAAAAATGGAGTTTAGTGGCTTTTAGTGTCTCTTAGTTTTGAGGTCATCTATTTGCTAGTGGTACCCCATTTTATCAATTTTATATAATACTTCTAAAAGTTGACAAAGTTATCTTTTGCAGATAAAGGCACATTTGATTTGATTTTCTCCCAAAACACTAAACAGTAACAAAAAGTAGTACTTTCCTAAACACCTGCTTATCACTATACACAGCGGGCCAGCGATAAATATATTGTTTTTCAAAATATAATGATGAACACAAAATAGGTATGCTCTAATTTACAATACATGTAGGAATTATGACCAAAATTGAACAAGTGCTTTGAAATTGGCAGACAAATCAGAAGTGTTCCAATTTGATATATATATATATTAATTATTGCACTGTGCATATTATTCCAATCAGTAAAAACATCAAACTCATCAAATAGGCATGTGTCATATGTTGTTGGATAGCTCTCAAAGAGAATACAACCAGCCTATTTGTTTTACAGGCAAAAAAAGTAATAGATAAATATATGTCTTTGACAATTATGTTGGTGGTGTTATTTGCTGTATTTTCGCTTATAACTTCATGAAAAATAAACAGAAAACAACATGTCACATACCAATTGATTATCTTTCAAACAAGCCCACACACAAGGTAATAGGATGCATAGATCATTAGTTTATACACTGGAAGCTCAAAGTTACATATGACCACCAGGAGATGGCGCCAAATACATGACAGAGACTCCATGGTGACTTAAATGGCACAGGATGAAACTCATTCTGTAAAATCTTATTACTAATCTCACGTCTGCATTCTATGTAAACCTTTAGTCATTGTTGTGTTTGCATGTGTAATGACTTCTTATGTACAATGATTATGTTTTATTTGTTTGGAGAGGCTTTTGAACACATGGAGATGTGTTTGGACACAATGATAAATTATTTTTGTAATGCTATAGCTTTTGATTGCTTGTGTTGAAAAATGTTGTGTTGATACGACAAATAATTTTTTTTCCTTGACCAAGTCTGAGACTGTCAATCCATACATCTTATCACGTGGCTTGTAGAGTGTGTAACCACGGAGACATAGCGCATGTGGGGTCTTCAAGCTATTCTCCGCGTCATCCACGCACCCCACCTAGAGCAAGAACCACATTATAGCGATCACGAAGAGGTGACCCCAAAGTGACTCTACCCACCCTAGCAACCGGGACAATTGGTTGCTTAGGAAGCTTGACTGGAGTCACTCAGCACGCCCTGGATTCAAACTCTGGACTCCAGGTGTGGTAGTCAGCGTCTTTACTCACTGAGCTGCCCAGGAGACTTCTAGGAGTCTTTAGAACTTCAAGTTCAAGTGAAAGGATTGTATTTGGAGTAAAGAGCCCCCCTGTTGCAGAGGCTATAGGCCCCCATAAAACACTCCTAGAATAAGAAGTGGGGCAAATAGGTCTGATATGAAAAATTTTCAAATTTGGCTCACACTGACTGATCCAATTTGTTTATAAAATACTTATAATTATAAAATGATTTTGATATGTTAAAATAATTATTGAAAGTAACAGGAAATTGTGAATTGAAACAGTTATTTCGAATAAGCATCATTTTAATTCGTTACTCACAAAAAAGCATCTTGCCGTCTCAAAAATATTTGCATTAGTTGACAAATTTTGCACTATAACTATTGTTCCAAGCTCAGTGTAAAAGCCCCCCTGACTACCATTTCTTAAAAATAAAATTTTAAATCAAAACTACCTTGTTATTATTATTATTTTTTTTTCACACAAATTATTTTGCTCCATCACTAGTCAATAAAACACACACACACACACACACACACACACACACACACACACATATATATATATATTATTTTAATTTTTTTATTTCAAACCTTATACATTTTGTGACTAGAAAAAGTACATTGTCTTTAAGGTGTGCTTTTAGCCCTATTGTACCATACTTGGTAGCGGATCAAAAAGACAATAAGTGGTATTGCCATCTGTATTTTTCACTGCTTTTTTCTTTAGGATGTAAATGCTCATTTCACATGTGAAAAAAGCAACAGCGCTTGCAAGCTGTGGGTTTACTGTCAGGTCCAATGTAGTTTGTGCTGCCGCATCCTTCAGTAACAGCCATGAGTGACATGAAACTTTAAACACCTCAAAGAACCGCTCTCGACGCTAAGACAAGAGAAGAAACCGCTCAGCAGAAATTCAACGCTCACATCCGGTATAAACCCGATTTCCCATAATTCCACTCTAGTGAATCCTCTCATGAAAACTCTGCAAAGCCGCACACCTTCCATCTGACCCCGCCCGACGGCTCACTCTGCAAAACAATACTTTTACAATACCGCTGGACTTTTATTGTTGCAGTGGAGTTATATAATTCCAGGAATTACTGACAGGCAAGGATATGCGAAATCCTCCTCTACTCGTCCTGAAAGTGGATGAGACAGACTCTCTTTTCCGCCTCTGACTTGGTCGGTAATCCCGACACGCGCTGTCTGCATTTTTACTGTATGTGTTTAAGCGCATTTGCACAGCATTTATCTCCCCAATGTAAACCAATTTGGCAATAAGGGCCTTGGGGCGAGCTCGCCACGGAAGGAGAGAAAGAAAAACTCAGACATAGCAGAAGCGCGGTGGGGGGTGGTGACGTATGGGGGGGTCTAGTCCAAAAAGAGACAGATAGAAAAGAAAAAAAGCAGCAGAACGGTTCAGGAGAAAAGAGAATCTTGTCCAGCGGCTATACTTCCCGTTTGTGCAATAAAAGCCCGAAAGCAGCCAAAACCTGAATCACTGGACTGTTAAATCGCAAAATCATCTTGAAAATCATTGTTATCCGCTAATCCAGCAGTACATCCGCCAGAAATAGTATTCGAATTCCACTGAGGTGTCTGTCCTGTGTGTGAGAGCCAAATGCATGTCTGCAAATACAGTTTTATCAACTACCTGTATTTTCAAAACTTTGTTATTCCATGTCAAATTTCAAATATTTCCCCAGCTGATTTTTTTTTTTTTTTACACTTTTTCTGAAGAAAGATGAACATAAATGGTGATGAAAGCCAAAATATTAAATGCAATTATTCAATATTTATGGAGTAATTCATTATTTTGTACAGGGGGTCAAAATGGCAATTTTTGCCTATGATTTTGAAGCAAAAACGCAGGTAAAAAAATAACCTAGAAGAGTGTCAGCGTCCTTATTTTATTTGTACACAGAGATAAGTAGATCTATTATGGAAATCAGTTGACTTGGCACCACTTGTTTTATTACATGTCAATGGTGTCCAAAAATGGGGAAAGCCCTTATAGTGCCTATAACTCCAGAAGTATTAAAGAATATTCTAATATCCTTTTGTATTCTGGTTCTGAACAAATTTTACTTTTTGTATCTTAATTTTAAAGGCTCTATATGATTAAAACCCAGAGATATAAGGTTCTTAATGTTACATTTTAGATATGGCCCAGGTCCCTCCCTTTCAGTGCAAGTCTATGGGATTTCTTTCAACTTTTTATCATCTCTCAGGAAAATAAATATTTCACTTAGACAAATAATAGCACACCAGGGTGATATCTTCTTTTAAATGGTAAGAAACCACCCAGACCACCCTTGCAACCACATAGCAATTTCTTGGCAACACCCACAAAACCTTCGCATTGTCTCGGCAAGTTTCGTACAACTCACACAAAACTTAAGTCTAACAAGAAGTGTGTGTGTGTCTGTGTTTGATTATTGCTGAAAATAATTTTGTGATATCAAAAATCATTAGATGACATATATATATATATATATATATATATATATCTGTGATGCATTATTAAAAATAAAGTAGCAAGAAAAAGTATGTGAACATTTATGTATAAATTTGCCTTAAAATCTGGTCTAAGTTACAATAATGAGCAAACACAATCTGTTTTTAACAATTAACACTAATTATTGTATTGTTCTTGTACATATTGAATACATCATTCAAAAATCCAGTGTAGGTTGGGAAAAGTATGTGAACCCCTAGGCTAATGAAAGCTAATTAGAGTCAGGAGTTGGCAAACTGGCATCCAATTAATTAAATGAGATTGCAGGTGTGGGTTAGAGCTACTTTGACTTATAAAAAGCACTCAAACATTTTGAGTTTGCTATTCGCAACAAGCATCTGCTGACGTGGACCATTCCTCACAAAAATTGATTTCAGAAGACCTACAATCAAGAATTGTTGCTTTACATAAAGCTGGAAAGGGTTACAACGTTCTACCGAAGAGTTTAAATATTCATCTGTTTAGAGTTAAACAAATTGTCTATAAATGGAGAAGATTTAGTACTGTGGCTACTCTCACTAGAAGTGGCCGTCCAGCCAAGATGACTCAAAGGGCACACCGCAGAATGCTCAATGAGGTAAAAAAGAACCCTTGAGGGACAGATAAAGACACTAATGAATCCTGTGTGGCAGGGCGGGGCCGGGTCGTGATTTTACACACCCGGTCCCTTATCAGGCTAATCAAGCCTCCGAGAGGGATAAAGGCCAAGGAGGATTGTGCGGGAGAGAGAGATAGTTTACGGACATGTCCATCATGTGTGTGTTTGTCTTTTAAGTTTCTCATTAAAACTATTATTTATATTGTCAAGCCGGTTCTCGCCTCCTCCTTCCCATTGAACTCCTTTACACTAGTGCCGAATTCCTGGAAGGAGGAGGTAGTACGCCGTAGTACAGTTCTTACCACTACAGTCCACCCCAACGGAGCAGCCAAGGCCATCTGCCGGGGGACGAGGAGTCAGGCCGCCTGGAAGCGGACGACTGCCGCCGACCGCGAGGGGAGAAGGGGCTCCTAACCGAACACCTGGAGCGGTCAGGGCCGCTACCAGGGGTGGAGGAATACCCTACCAGCTGCTGAAACGTGGCGGGGTCTGAGACCGCCGACCGCGGGAGGGGAGGGGCACTCTTATTTCAGATAAAATTCAAAATGTGGGGGCAAATATTTCTTTTTGTTTACATGGAATAATTTGCTTAATATCCTGTTATAATCCTAGTTTTATATATAGGGCCAAAAATATGAATTGATGTAGATTTAATTCTTAGGGTAAGAGGTAATATCTCAATTTGTAAGAATAATTTATTACATTTTTAATTAATCAATTAAAACAAAGTATTTGACATTAACCAGATGAGACACAGTTTATGGTTTTAAATGGTTAAAAAATATGCCCCCATTAAAAAAGCCCCTAAAAATCAAATCCAGGGGGAAAATATTGCCCTTTAATGTAAAAGTTAATTTCTGGCACTGGTTAATATTTTTCAATTGCTCCCAACCACTGTTATAATCAACCCTGTAATGGGGGCAATTATAACATTCAGACTTCATGTGTTAAATTCAAAATTAGGAGTCTTTCTAATATGATGTCACATTATATTCTGTTGGTGCATATACATGTTTATTATTTCAAAGAAGGACAATCTCACAGGAGTAACTCACCAAATTATATCTAGTGTGGAATTAAACCAGCAACTCTAGTGATAGCAGACCAAATGCTTAATCAATATACAAACTGATGCCATCAAGTATTGTACATGTGCAGACTTTAATGTGGCCTGCAGAGTTTGTTCTTGGCTGTGAGTTGTTCCACTTCTCTCATAAAGCGCAGACACATTTCATCCTGCCACGGCAAAGACACACACTGTACTGCTACAGGCAGACCTACGCCACCCTGCACAGCCTGCAAACGCACACAAAAACACACACACAAAACACACACACACACACACACACACACACACACACACACACACAAAAAATAGTCTTTTACACTGCTTTGTTATTTGTTAGGTTGAAAGAACAGTCTGGGAGACCGGGGCTAGTTGTCACATTTCCACAGTAACTATAAGGTTATAAGTCAAAAGTCCAACAACATAAATGCTTGTTTTCGCTCGTGAAAATGTCCAATAGTGTATGTTAGTGCATCACAAGAGATTTCTGTCATGAAAATTCCCACCACAGTGTCATTTCCAGCACATCTCAAATTCTGTATTGTGTTTAATAGAATTCTGTGGTACATTTTTTTTATAGCTAACATAATGTTATGTATCCGTAATGCACACAAACAAATAATATTTTCACACATTTTGCATAATTTGACAAAATTACAGCTAGATTGGAAGTGATGGCCAATAAAAATATTCTGTTTACAAGTGAAATGTCCCTTGATTTGTCTTTGTGTTCTTCAAACATCACTTGTCTTCACTGACACTTTTGTTCACTTGGTTAACAAGAACACTCATTTTGGAAAAAACCTTATTAGGGGCAAATTGATTCAGCATGGTTGATATGATGCCACAACTGTGAGACAGTCATCATTTTTATTTTTTTTATTTATAAAAATAATTTTCACACAATAAATATTGAAATAGTTTAAATGAAATAATATGCATTTTATAATAGTTTAATATTGAAAGTCTGTTGCTGGGACAAGGATTAAACAATAAAATCTAGACATAAAAGACATTTGAAAAGCACAGAAAATAAATAATGAAGGACTGTTAAAATGTTTCCAAGTCAGTTTTTATGTGAAATAAATAACAACAATATAAAAGGTGAAATTCAACTCCAAGAACATTTCCCGAAGTTGAAGAAACACTCTTAAATTGTACTGAAAACCTACAATAGGCTGTTCTATTAGGACAACTTACCCCATAGTGTGACAACATTCCCCCCTTTTGATTCTTTAAAGGTCAATGGCCTGTACTATAGGGCTGGGTATCACCAGCCACTTCACGATACACTTGTCACGGTTTGATACATCACAATATCATGGTTCTTTTTTGCTTTTATTTAAATGATTTTGAGTATAGTTCAGTTATAATGTCCATTTTGCTTGGATGCAGTATATAAGAAATGATCTTTCAGCTAATGCTGTTATTTATTATAAGGGGACCTTCTAACTTGTTAAATTACGGACATAAACAAACGAATAATAAAATAAAGTTTTTCAAATGTATAATCATTTTTGTGACATTTGAGCTTATCTAAAAACAGAGTCCATTTAATCCATCAATAAATATGTTGTATTGAAATTATTTTAGAATATATAATATTGCGTGTATACAGGTTATTGTTACATGTTTGTTGTTTACATTCCTAATTTTTACTATTTACAATCTTGACTTCGATGTGTAGAACAAGTGCTAAAACGGTACTGTCTCTTTAAGAACTGTGGCAGGGATTTTGACAGTAGTGTTTGCTTGGTCCAATGGCTTCTTTACAGCATTCATGCTGTGTGATTAGAATCCTGCAGAGTCTCTGACTGCACTAAAAATATCACAATATATCACGATACATGGATCCATGTATCGATACAATATTGCGAGAAAACATATCACGATATTTGATTATATTGAAACAGCCCACATTTTTTACCCCCTGGGACATAACGGTGGAAACGTTTAGGTAAGTTCCAACACAGAAATTACATTTAAAAATAATCCCAACACCCTGAGAAATATTTACTGGAGTAAAAAATGTGACAACTAGCCAACCTTTTATCACACAGACACATATAACCCATTTCATTAAACTTATAAGTCAATCTGCTACTTGCAATATTGTTCCCTCTCCATAACTGTGAATATGCTGCCCCCTTGTGGCAGCCTCCATCCATGCATATGTCATCTATTAGTGATTATTGATTGTAAAGACTGCCAAATTGTATAAAGTTAAAATACTACATGCACGACATCAGTAGCATGCCCTGCACGGTTTATATTTACCTTAACAAAGAGTTTGTCCCACAAATCACCAAAGTTGCCCTTGTACTGACAAAGTTGTTCTTCATCCTCTTCCGTTACAGTGGAGACGGGCACGACCCCCGCAGGGAAGTTCAGCAGGTTGTATATGCCCGTATAACTGAGAGCACCTTTAGTAGCAGAGGAGAGGGAGAGAGAGAGAGAGAGAGAGAGAGAGAGAGAGAGAGAGAGAGAGAGAGAGAGAAAGAAATTAAATTTATTTCATCATTTTCTCACCCTCTTGTCGTTCCAAACCTATATGACTTTCTAGCATTCATGGTCAAGCTACACAAATTACAAAAGCTAACATTAAAGAAGTCCATATGATTTCTGAAGTGCTCTGAAATCATACAATAGCTTTGTGTGAGAAAAAGACCAAAATGTAAATATAATCTTCCTACATTTTGGTCTGTTCCTTGCACATTTCTAACTTATGCTCCAGAAGATTTTAATTACAGCACTCAAGTCTCATGTACTTCTTTAACTGTACTTTCACGAAGCATTTTTATAATTTTTGTAGCTAAACCCCTTCAGAGAACAAAAAAAAAAAAAAAAGACTCAAATTATTCATAAATAATATTGTATATGTATATAAACTAACAATAAACTTTATTTTTTTCCATTGTTATCCTAACTTTGTCAACATGTAATTCTGGTTCTGTTCATCTCACTTTGAAAAGAATAATTTTCTTCCACTAGATGACAGTAAACACTAGAAAAAACTTATATTTTCTTTATCACGTTCCATCACAATATACAGATCTGAAATGTAGGTGGCACTCTAGCACATTTTAGCCCATACAGATGTGCTCGTCCATAGACATTCAGTCTAATTTTCAGTTCAAGCATCACCCTTGTTGTTACATTGAATATCTCAGCCTCTGAGTGGACTAGATGCTCAATCTAGTTGTTCATATGCTAATGTGTTGGTATTAGCATGTGAAGTGAGCCCGTTTTCGTCTCTGTTCAGAGACTGTCTGATGCATACTGCACACAAAATGGCAACAGCTGACTGAAACTGCCAGTTCCAGTCTGATTTACACAACTTCCACGGGTAAGGTCATTAGTCCAGTTTTAAGTCATGTTTATAAAGTACCAAGTTGGTGCAATGAGTACTTTTGAGGATTAAATAATTGCTTTATTTGATTTTCAGATTAGTGATTTCAAATATTTCAAAGATATTCAAATGTTTTTTATGCACTTAATTAGTGATTAATCTACCTATATTTTGCCATTTTGTGATTATTGTCTGATAATTTTTAATTGACAATTTGTCAATTTGATAATCTGACAATTTACATTTGTCAAAACGAGTTAAACTTTGTACTGAACAGTCGCATTAATAACACACTAGCAGGTGTTTTTAGGTAACGCTTCAGAAAATGTGCTTTTCATGTCACATTTGTTTTAAGAAACAACCACTTCTTTGAATTTTGTGAATTTTGTGTCGCTTCTATATCACTTTCGTCTCACATGTCAGCTTGCGTGCTTCACTGGTTTCAAGCCGCGGTCTTCAGAGTCCGAAGTCCAACACTCTATCAGGTGAGAAGGGTTTGAAATTTACACCCGCCAACCGAGGGTAACTTCGTCACTCTTCCCAGCCACTTTGGCGGGTGACCTTTTCAGCATTTTTCCTGAATTGAAAATTCTATGACTATCAGGTGATTTGGAGCCACCGGAGAAGAAAATTTTGTGGTATTCATGCCTCTCATAACTCACATACGCATCTGTGCGAAACGTTCATAAGAGGCAAAAACAAGCATTTTCAATGACTTCTAATAGGATCAGAGCACCACGCTCGCAAGGTGGTTTCTCATCTGAAATTGAAAACAGTGGACACACACGCCAGTGGACACATATGGTCAGCGGGCTCCAGAACAAAACTTGCTTGAGTCTCTCTGGCTTTACTCGATATCAGGGATGCCGGCGGAGACAATAAAACTTATGTGACCCAGAGAGCATTCTAGTATAAAGCTCTATATGGGAGAAAATCAAAACCTTCAAACTGCTAGACATCCCCTACACTATAAACAAATAATACACATGATGAGTTTTTAAAATACACATCATCCATGACTAAAATCAATGTTTTGTTATTTGGTAATGTTTTACTTAAAAAGTTTTTTTTTACATTAACCTAACCACAGTAATGAGGAGCCACCCATGGTCTTACCTTATCATTACAAATGCTACTGTTAAACAGGTACATTTAATGAATTGGTTTAAGCTTCCATGAAATATGGACAAATTATTGACATATTTTCCTCCTGTTCTAACTGTACATGACAGATATTCTAAAGGTGACTTAAATCAGGCTTGTATCCTACTAAACTTATATCATTCTTGTTCAAATAATGTCCAAACAAAATGCATGCAGTTACAGTCTCCAGTAAACTTTTTGCAAGGTGGGGGATTTTGGCTAGTGAAAATGTTGAGTGGTTTGTGACCTTGGAAACTACTAGCCACAGTGGCCGGTGAGCCAACCCTACAGGTTGAGCTACAACAGAAGCTAATCACATTGGAATACGTGTGTAAACGTAGGTGGGTCTGTAATACAAGTGTTAAAATGTATCATTTTTCAAATGATGGTTACATTAAAGTGTTTTGATATCATTACCCAGTGTGTGTAACAGATGAAAAATAAGTGCTTATAAAGTCATAATCAGCCACTGTAGTCACGATTTGTGTTAAAATAAAAAGTGCCTCTTGTGTTCATTCCACCAGGTAACGGAGACGAAATGAACAACGTGACACGTAAATCTCAGTTTGCAAAAATTTAGCTATAAAAATGTATATTTTATGAGACTAGATTGTTAAAAACTCTGATTAACATGTCACATGCCGCTTTATATCGCATCTGGATAGGACACGGTGTGACAATTTGAAAACTATGCCAACTGTTGTGCTTACTGCACAAACAAATCTGACGTGCATTTCTGACGTGATGAATGTGCTATAAATAAAAGAAATACACATTAATCATCTCTCCTTCTCTTATCGTTCAAGTGAAAATGACACGTGTGTTTATGGTTGCCAACCCGTGAGTTTACACGAAAGATTTGACGATGGTTCAGATGACTATAATGTAAACTTAAGTTAAATTTAAGACAAGACACATTACTTGAGAGTTTGCCGCAGTATAAGAAATTGTAGGCTGGTCCAAGCATCGGGCAAAGCACAACGTCCACATTCAGTCTTCTCCATTCTGCCAGCACATCGTGAATATATTCCTACAGAATTAAAATGAGACAATTAATTATTATTTATTTCTCCTTCCATTTCCAACATACATACAATCATATGAAATACATAATAAAAATTGCCTACTTCAATTTCTGCATGTTTCTTCCATAATTCTGGTATGGACCTTAAAAAAAGAGCCAAAAAAATAGTTATAAATGAGCATAGTATATAAAAACAGGCAAAAGTTCACCAGAATAGTAGTCGATACAGCTTGTGTGCAATATTCCAAGTCTTCTGAAGCTATAAAATAGCTTTGTTTGAGAAACAAACCAAAGTTTAACACCTCATATTCTGGTGAATTTTTGGGCTGCTGCCTGCAATTTTTCACATTCAAATTTAAAAGCTCACCATTCACACTAATTGCAAAAAATTTGTCTAATTAAATACATTAAATAAGACTTCAATTATTCATAAATAATACTGTATGTGTTTATAATCTTATGATAAATTTTTTATGATGTCCTAATTTGTAAGCATGTAACTCTGGTTCTGTTCACTCTAGCTCACTTTGAAAAGTATAATTTCATTCCACTAGATGACAGTAAGCACTAGAAAACAATTATGTTTTCTCCATCACATTCCATCACAATATACAAGTCTGAAATGTAGGTGGCGCTCTAACGCATTTTAGCCCTCACAGATGTGCTACTCTTATTGTTTCACTGAATATCATGGCCTCTTTGTGCACTAGAAGCTCAATATAGTTGTCATTATAAAGCTAATATCCTCCCCTTTGCGATGATAAAAACATTTTATTTATGTCAATAGTCGTAAACATATTTTTCTGACGATTTGTTTAGCATACATTACCTGCTGGATGGCATATTATGTTCTGGACATCTAAGATATAACATTGCATTATTCAGCCAAGCAAACTCAAAGACAAATAAAAAATGGCTCATTTTTTAGAAAATGAAAGGTAAAAACATATATAAAGTTGTTTGTCTACTTGGCGCTTACAGCAGCAGCTATCAGAGCATAAATTAGATTTTTGTATTTGATGACTTACAGAAATTATATTTCACTTTATAACTGTGGTATTAGGTCAACAAAATAAACCGTAGAGTCACATTCATGAAAATGAGAGCTTGCATTTGATATATGACTTGTCCATATAGGTGCTATGTGAAGGACTTTTATTTTCATATTCAGATTTCTACCCCATTACCTCTAGGGGGCGTTAATTTGCGACATACATTTTTTTTAGCCTTATTTTGTTATTTTATTTAAAAAAGATGGAGAGGTTCAGATTCTATGCTTTCAAATGATACCTCATATGCCTTATGTATACAGGGACTTTAACGTTTTGACCGTAAAGATGTTTTGAACCGATGCTTTATAAGCATCAGTTCAAATGAATTAACACATTACAATAAGGTTCCCTTTGTTAACAATAGTTATTGCATTCGGTATCATGAACAAACAATTAACAATATATTGTTTACAGCATTTATTAATCTTTGTTCATGTTACTGAATAAAAATTGAATTATTAATTGTTAGTTCATGATACCTAATTAATTAACTAATGTTAACATATACATCTTTTGATTTTATGTGATAGTATATGTTGAAATTAACATCAACCAAGATGAATAAATGCCATAAAATAATTTTTCATTGTTAGTTCATGTTAAATAATGTTAAATATACCCATATAATTTAAACAGAACATCAGGCGAAATGGAAAAGTGCATCTATGTAGTTTACCGTAATCCGCGAGTTGCATCCATGCTTGCAGACATTCGTGGATACTGCAAACAGAGTACAATACAAACATAAATACAGTTCAATACTATAAACATATTAGGTTGAACATCTTTCATCCTTAACTCTGCTCAAAATGATCAAAGATGCCATAATTGAGGAATATCTGTCAGAATGACAGAAAAGAACACTTTGTGTAGAAATGATGTTTTAAAAATTAGGCACTGGGTCATTTTTGTCCCATATATGCATTCTAGAGTTCAATAAATGGAACTCACAAAAGGCTTGAGAACAACAGAAAGAATCTTCTTTACGAAGTCTGGAAGAAGGTATGGGGCGATTTGGGGACGGAGGCAAGGGTCAATGGGTCCGCCCTCCCTGAAAGTACAAGCAAACATTGTTGTCCAAAGTCTGAGATTCAAAATCTAGTTCATATACAAGGAAATAAATAAAAAGTGTCAGGATTTTAAGGAAAAAAAATTTTAAAACAAAGAAAAGTTATGACATACAACGAACAAAAAATATCTAAATAGCGATGCACAAATATGAAAAATGCAAAAGAATTATAGCCCATATATATATATATATATATATCATTCTGTAGTAATAGGAATGCTTAAAAAATTTATAAAGATGTACAAACACTTTTTAAATGTACAAAAAAAATAATTTCCAATATGTACAATTTCCGATACAGTTATTTGTAATATTTATATGTAACTTCCGATATCTCAGAAGTCAAAGTCTAATGGTTTCAAAGCATTCTGGATGGTTTCTTTCATCATGTAGCCTATAGGCAAGTGCTGATTTCACATGTCACATCCATTTACGGTGTTTTTTCCACATTAACAGAACAAGAAAGAACGAGAAAGAATTAAAATCAAATATTAAATGTTGATAGAAGGGCCAACCCTTCTACATATTGTGGTGATTATTATTCTTTTAGAAGAATATTTCAGCTCTGTAGGTCCATACAATGCAAGTGAATGGGTGCCAAAATGTGATGCTCCAAAAAGCACATAAAGGCAGCATAAAAGTAATCCATACGACGCCAGTGGTTTGATGGGTGTGGGTGAGAAACAGATCAATATTTAAGTCAATTTTTACTACAAATTCTCCTGCCTGCCCAGTCAATCTCCACTTTCACATTCTTCTTCTTGTGTTTTGGTATTTCACATTTTCCATGCATACGCCCCCTACTGGGCAGGGAGAAGAATTTATAGCAAATTTTACTTAATTTCTCACCCACACCTATCAAACCACTCATTCACTTGCATTATACGGACCTAAAGAGCTGAGATATTCTTCTAAAAATTTTCATTTGTGTTCTGCAGAAGAAAAAAAGTCATACACAACTGGGATGTTATGAGGATGAGTAAATGATGAGAGAATTTTCATTTTTGGGTGAACTATCCCTTTAAGAAATTTTGTATCCCTGTTTCACCACAAAGTAGACATACACTTTTCAGAAATGTGACTGGTGTCCATTCTATTAACACCGTTTCTTTTTGGGGTCAATTTAATTTTGATCACATTGTAGAAAAAATAAATAAATAAATAAATAAATAAATATATAAATAAATAAATATATATATATATATATATATATATATAAATAAAAAATCTAAATAAACAACTGACAATGGGGCATTCCAAATACAAAAAAATTTCAAAATTCATATTTATCAATTCAACTTTTTACTCAAATAGCTATGCTGGTACATTTTGTCATTTAAAAACCTGAATTAGAACAATGCAAAATAGAAAATGTTTTACTAGTGGTCACTGAGATTGAGTGTTTAATGTTACTAAGAATAAGATTAATCATGGAATATGCTGATAACAGACTTACAGATGACTCAAGAGGGTAGCAGCTCCATCAGCCATGACCCCTCTAAAAGCCAGTTCAGTAATGGCAAAGAAGACCCGTGGTGGTTTGAATGGAACCAGCTGAAATTTGAACGAAATCTGCTCACAAAACTACAGGTCTCATGCAAACTAATCTTTTCATACAAACAGGCATACATGTTCTGTACAATGTGTTGACACCAGTATTTCCTACAGATTTTTTTTTAAATATCACTTATAATATTAAAGGTGCAGTCAGTAACTTTTGTCTTTGTCTTTTCATCTTGGACTTACACGGACTCCTAGTGGCTTGGATGCAGCATCAATTAAAAACAAAAGATTTCAGTTTCAGATGTCATTGTAGAAATGTAGTATTCACTCATTTAATCAATGAGTGAAAGAGTCCAAATAACAGGACAGTTACTGATATTAAGCGAGTAGTATTCGGCTGGTCACGTGATTCTAACATGTGCACAAGTCAGTGTGATTTTTAAGAAATAGTGTTTAACAGTCAAATTCCCAGTGACAAACTACACTACCCACAATTCTGAAGAGAGATTCTCCAATCAGACAAGTCACTGTTACCATGGAGATGCAAACTGTGGCAAAAGAGCACAGCAGCGACTGGCCACTCCCATGGAGCATTGCGAAAGATGTAATCCAGTCAGTACACCAACAGTCTTAAACTATTGAATATATTTCAATAAAAATGTTATACTTCTAATCAATGACTATAAGTCAGGGTACTGTATTGTAGCCAAGTTTACAAGGTTGTGATTATTCTCTGAGCTTGTTGGTATGGTTAAAAATATAAAAAAATATTTGACATGCCTAGAGAGATATTCAATGGGGAAAAAAGTTCTGACAACAAGGCTGCTGAAAAATTAGACTCTTTAGCGGTGAAGGAAACACTGCAATTAGACATAAGCAGTTTCACTGTGTACCGTGTGTCCCGCTCTCTCTAGAAGCTCCTTGGTCTCCCTGAAGGCCCTGGCCATGCTTGGGGACGGCAGAAAGTAATCATCGTTCTCGTGGTAACCAATTCTCAGGGGCTTCGAGCTCTCATACACCTGTTTAATAAGAGTAAATGTTTTTGACTCTTAGGACAAGCATTCGCTAAACTTTGCATTCACATGAAATAAATACAAGCCTGTTAAACTGGCATCTGGAGTGCTTTTTGTACAGTAGTACCTCTTGGTTGAATGGTATGGGGGGGACAGTGGGGTCCAAGGTAAACATGTCCCGGCAGAGCAGTGCCCGCATGCACAATGCCAAACTCTCAACATCCCTTGCCATGGGGCCAATAGATGAGAACACTACAAATCAACACTGAGATGTCTTAGATGTTTATATACTATATAAAATTAGATGTAAGGATGAAGTTCATAATCTCACCTGCCTTCTGGCCTTTGTTGCAAGAACTGGCTCCACGCAAACTAAATAAAGATGATTAAAAACAAAGCTAAGCAAACATAAAAAATTAAGAAATCAGCATGAATAAATACATAACATAAAGCAATCCTAACAAAATAAATATGAGTGAAAATTAGCAAGAACATGTCCAGGTAATTTCTTCCTTTTGATTTCACCACAAGATCATATATATATATATATTTTTTTTTTAATAAAGAAAATATATTTGTAATAAACCTTGTATTAGCACTTTAGCATTTTTGGCTAAAATATATATATTAATATTTCTACCGCATAACCATTAGGTGGTGCTTATAGCAACACGAATGCTTTACTATTAAGCCCTTACTTTGTTATTTTAAGTAACATAAATGTTACCTACAAAAAGTTCTGATTCTAAGCTTTCCAACGATATAAGCGTAAACGTTTTTCGCAATATAGCACCCCCTTTTTAGACCCGATGGTGGATCAACAGAGTTGAAGAGGTTAAGAATGATTTATTTAGGTTTTTTTCCATTTAAATTAGGCAAGGCAAGTTTATTCATATAGCACATTTCATACACAATGGCAATTCAAAGTGCTTTACATATACATTTTAAAGAAAATACAAGATACATAAAATAAAACAAAAACAATTAAGAACATGAAATAAAAATAAAAAGCAATACACACATTGAGAAAAATAAAATAAAAAGAATAAAATAGCATAAAAATCAGTAGAACAGTTATTAAGAGCATGACTTCAGAGAATTGAAAAAGCAGAGAACATGAAATGATCCAAATCATTATTGAATTTCAAATGGTAGATCTCAGTGTACCCATGATCAACCAATGCTTACACTGTGTATATAAAACAAGAAAAGAAAAGAAATACAAATATCTAATCTGAACTAAAAGAATCTGCTATCTATCTTTTCCTAAACCTGGGGCACCTCTGTCTGAGTGGAGACACCAAGGGAGACTCCCATTCCCATTGAAAGTCTGCAGACTATTATATGCGCCATCCTTCTGCGGATGTCTCCGATGTCACAAGGACATCCCCACATTCTAATCAAGATACCACTACATCCAGGTGTGCCATCTAGCCACTGCTAGATTCTTAATAAAGACTCCCAAGTAAGGACTAGAACATAAATGTGGACTCCAGAACCACTCCTGCCCACTCTTGGTACAGAGTGCGGGGTGTCTTAGGTGTCTTTTATTCAGGTACTAACAGCAGCGCATCACTCATTCTCTCCACCAGACAGTCCCTAACAAAATAATAAAATCTACCTACAGTTAAAGTCAGAAGTTTACATACACTTAGGTTGAAGTCATTAAAACTCATTTTTTAACCATTCCACAGATTTAATATTAGCAAACTATAGTTTTGGCAAGTCTTTAGGCTTTATGACATGAGTAATTTTTCCAACAATTGTTTGCAGACAGATTGTTTCACATTTAATTGACTATATCACAATTCCAGTGGGTCAGAAGTTTACATACACTAAGTTAACTGTTCCTTTAAGCAGATTAGAGAATTCCAGAAAATGAAGTCAAGCCTTTAGACAATTAGCTTCTGATAGGAGATGTACTGAATTGGAGGTGTACCTGTGGATGTATTTTAAGGCCTTATCTTCAAACTCAGTGCCTCTTTGCTTGGCATCATGGAAAATCGAAAATCAAAAGAAATCAGCTAATACCTAAAAAAAAACAAAATAATTGTGTAAAATAACACAAGTCTGGTTCATCCTTGGGAGCAATTTCCAAACGCCAGAAGGTGCCACACTCATCTGTACAAGCAATAGTGCGCAAGTATAAACACCATGGGACCACTCAGCCATCATACCGCTCAGGAAGGAGATGCATTCGGTCTCCTAGCGATCAATGTAGTTTGGAGCAAAAAGTGCAAATCAATCCCCAGAACAGCACCACAGAGCCTTGTGAAGATGCTGGAGGAAACAAGTTTAGACAAGTATCTATATCCACAGTAAAAACGAGTCTTATATCTAAATAACCTGAAAGGCTGCTCTGCAAGAAAGAAGCCACTGCTCCAAAACCACCATAAAAAAGTCAGACTACTGTTTGCAATTGCACATGGGGACAAAGATCTTAATTTTTGGTCTAATGAAACAAATATCGCACTGTTTGGCCATAATGACCTTTGTTATGTTTGGGGGAAATGGTGAGGCTTGCAAGCTGAAGATCATCATCCCAACTGTGAAGCATGGGGGCGGCAGCATCATGTTGTGGGGGTGCTTTGCTGCAGGAGGGACTGGTGCACTTCAAAAATAGATGGCATCATGAGGAAGGAAAATTCTGTGGATATATTGAAGCAACATCTCAAGACATCAGCCAGGACTAAATTAAAGCTCGGTCACAAATGGGTCTTCCAAATGGACAATGACCACAAGCATACCTCCATATTTGTGGCAAAATGGCTTAAGGACAACAAATTCAAGATATTGGAGTGGACATCACAAAGCCCTGACCTTAATCCAACATTTGTGGGCAGAAACTGAAAAAGCGTGTGCGAGCAAGGAGGCCTAAAAACCTGACTCAGTTGCCCCAGTTCTGTCCAATGCCAAATGCCAAAAACTTAATGTGAGAAGCTTGTGGAAGGTTACCCAAAATGTTTGGCCCAATAGAAACAATTTTAAGGCAATGCTACCAAATACTAACAAAGTGTATGTAAACTTCTGACCCACTGGGAATGTGATGAAAGAAATTAAAACTGAAATAAATAATTCTCTCTACTATTATTCTGACATTTCACATTCTTAAAATAAAGTAGTGATCCTAACTGACCAAAGAGCGGAAATATTTTTCACGATTAAATGTCAGGATTTGTGGAAACACCGAGTTTATATGTATTTGGCTAAGCTGTATTAGAGTATTTTGCTTGCATTGAAAGACATCTTTAAATATTGCCTCTAATCCTCCACCTCTCTTAACAGCTCTGCAGACACTCATAAAAGTAAAGTTTGTTGGGGCTGAATCATTGAGAACTGTTGTACTGTAGCTTTTATCTAACCAAGTCTCATTTAGAGACATAAAGTCCAGGTTGTTTGTGGTGATGAGGTCATTGACTAGAAACGACTTGTTCTTTAGTGAGCGGATGTTTAAAAGTGCTAACTTGACAGTATCTGTTTTTGGCCCCACAATAATGTTGGTTTTACATCCAATATGCAACAGATTAGATTGGTTTGCCATACGTATTAAGAAAGCCTTAGTCTTCCAATCACTTAACACAACAGGTATTGAAAAAACTATTGGCACAGTGGGATCCCGCATGATCTGTAAACATTTGTGAATGTTGCTGCTACCGTAGCGGGAGCCCGAACACATCAATCAGAGCTGTTAGCGGTTGTTTGTTGTTCATCGAGAGCAGAAGATGGATGAGATGTACCCACTGTGGCAGTGGCCGGAGAGTTCTCTTAGAGGGAGGGTGATTTGGGCCTGCAGGCTTTGGTGGTAGAGGGGCCCGCCGTTTTTTTGGTTTGCATCTGGGGGCTCACAGCAATGGAGTGGGAGAGCTTTCTACCAGCATACACTAGTTCCTCCATTTTCTCAGAGAAGCTCAGGAGTTGGGAAGGTTGACATGAGCGAGAAGGTGTGTGGTGACAGAGACTGTGGCTCTGGTGTTTCTGAAGGCTGATGTATGTCTGTTATTATGTTGTAATTTTTTGGAAATAGTCTTTGGGACTTGTATCTTGGAGCAGTTTTAAGTCGTCAAAGTCTGACTGTAGTATGCTCTGTGTGTGTTGTGCTCATGTTGTTGTGTCTTCTGTGTTATTGTTGTATTTGTTGATCAAATGTCCATCCAGGTGCTGAAGTGCGATCCTGTGGTCCTCCAAACACTGCGGTGGTGTTTGTGTGCCATCCAGGATGAGTGGATTTGTGCGCTTTGCAGATGGATGAAGGAGGGAGAAGTAGATATTGTCCTTTAGCACTTTTGCACCAAGTTTGTTTGGGTGAAGGTCATCTGATTTAAACAGTTCTCTTTGAATCCAAAAAAGAATGATCACTGTAGTTCAGTCCTCTCTTGTTGCAGGTTTTGTGCAGCCAAGTGTTTAGACTTAGCAACCAAGAAAACATATGTGTTCCTCGGGCTGGGAGTGGTCCACTTATGAACAACTGGACTTTCAATCTCCCAAGTGTTTCAAAGAGTTCATTGAAATCCCTCTTAAGAAGTTCTGACTGCTCTTTCTGAATATAATTTCACCCCAAATGTATAATAACTCGATTCAAGGTCTTATGGTTCATTTGAAATGTTCATAAGTTCCTTATTTACCTCAGAAACCATTGCTCGAGGAACGCAGCAAGTGGTAGTAGCCCCGCCACCAATGTTTCTGATAATGGAGTCACCTACACTCAGACTGTGGTCTCAGCTGAATGCCGCTGTCTGCTCGTCCTAGAGCACCTGCCAGCTGTAGTGTTAGCTGCTGGCTATTGTGATCTAAACCTGATCACATTTCGGGTTTCTTCCTTCACATTCATTAATGGTTCAAATCTATTTTCTAGACATATTGGGGGTGGAAGAATACCAGTATTGGTTAGTCGTGCATAACTGGAGAGGAAGATGCCAAAGCTGAAATATGCAATGATTGTGACTGTCTAATATGTCGAATACCTTTGGGTTTAGCTCCCTGTTTATGCCATTGGTTTTTGCTCTCACTTTCATCAGTCACTTTTGCCATCAGTTTTGCTGGGTTTTTTTAAGCTGTGTTTTCCCTTTTTAGGAATGTAAACTGCCAGTTGCAGGAGGCTGATAGACTGCTTTCACAGAAAACCCCTTTTTTTTGTAGTAAAATATCAGTCCCAAAAGTCTTTTGTTGTAGAGTGGGTGCCATATTACATTTGCTGAACATAATATGGCACTTTGCTGAACTTCACATATGAGAGATTAAAATGCTAAAGCAAGAGAGCAAAGCGTGGAGCACAAAGCAGATGCATCCAAACAGTAGCGAAGCAGGAAGCTTTCATTTAAATTTACTTTATAAAAAATACAATTACAATTTTACTATTACAGTTATAAATTAAGATTGATTATAATAACAATTATTATTATTACATTAATTATATTTTCTATATTTATATTTATGCATTTGGCAGACGCTTTTATCCAAAGCGACTTACAGTGCACTTATTACAGGGACAATCCCCCCGGAGCAACCTGGTGTTAAGTGCCTTGCTCAAGGACACAATGGGAGGCTGTGGGGATCGAACCAGCAACCTTCTGATTAACAGTTATGTGCTTTAGCCCACTACGCCACCACCACTCCAATTAGTGTAATTCTGTTCTGATCATCTAATGAGAGTCACAATTAAAAATAAAGGGAATTCCAAACAAACTCCTTAGATGTCAAATGTCGGGACACTTGCAATGTGATTTAAGAGGTACAATGCGCTAAAAGTCTTTATGTAAAATATAACATATTAATTTATATGTTTTATTTTGGGGTGAAACGTGAGCTGGACATATTTTTTTAACATTCCAATTACTAATATATATCGTTCTGATACACACACACACACACACACACACACACACACACACACACACACACACACACACACACACACACACACACACACACACACACACACACACACACACACACACACACACACACACACACACACACACACACATCACTGAGCACTTTATTAGGATCACCTGTACATCTACTTATTCATGCAATTTTCTAATCAGCCAATCGTGTGGCAGAAGTGCAGTGTATAAAAGCATGCAGATACAGGTCAGGAGCTTCAGTTATTCACACCAAACATCAGAATGGGGGAAAATGTGATCTCAGTGATTTAGACTGTGGCATGATTGTTGGTGCCAGATGGACTGGTTTGAGTATTTCTGTAACTGCTGATCTCCTGGGATTTTCACACACAACAGTCTCTGGAATTTCCTCAGAATGGTGCCAAAAACTAAAAACATCCAGTTTATGAGAGAAGTCAGAGGAGAATGGCCAGACTGGTTTGAGTTGACAGAAAGGCTACGGTAACTTAGATAACCACTCTGTACAATTAAAGTGAGCAGAACAGCTTCAAACTTTGAGGCAGATGGGCTACAACAGCAGAAGACCACGTCGGACACTTAATTAAGACCATAGTGTTCATAATAAAGTGCGCAGTGAGTGTATATAAAAAGTATGCATCATGCATCAGACCTGACTAAGCTGACTAGGCCCTTTGTTGCATAAACTTTTGCTTAGTTAAAATTGAGAGAAATG
This sequence comes from Xyrauchen texanus, assembly GCF_025860055.1. NCBI lineage: Eukaryota > Metazoa > Chordata > Actinopteri > Cypriniformes > Catostomidae > Xyrauchen > Xyrauchen texanus. The sequence goes on from NC_068282.1 coordinate 47,171,183, forward strand.
GATCAATCTAACTACATATTTATATCGCAATATACAAATCTTCACATTTTTGTATTTGCGATACATTGTGGCAAAACACCTAATTACACCCCATTTTAGGCCCATCAGTTTAAGACGTTAACTTAGTGTGATTAATTATAAGGGGGGGTCAACACAGCAGCTGTACAAGCAACAGGCCTCGTCTAACCAACAAGCAGACAGTGCTCCGTGCACAGCACGCGTGATGCAAATTTTATCATCAGCACAATCTGCGCGGACGGTCCACATGCGGCCCAGATTCTCTCGACTAGCGGACAGTACCGGTTTGTGCCCATCATTGGCATACTAAAAGAGAATCACAAAGAAGTCGTGGTTCGCATGTGTGGAACACATTCGTATTAACTCTCAGTCAAAAGAGTACCTTGTAAGACAACGCAGACAACCAACTGCGATTTGATCCGGAACACAGAAAAATTAAAAGCTAAAAGACAGCTGGAATGAGCAGGGATCTCGAGACATGTTTTTCAAAGATCCAAACTACAATTAACATAGCACATCATAAACATATATTAGGGCTGAGCAGCATGGTGATGTTACCGTACGCTTTCTGTCAGTTCGAACCAGTCTGGCCATTCTCTGTTGACCTCTCTCATCAACAAGGTGTTTCCATCCACAGAACTGCCGCTCAATGGATGTTTTTTGTTTTTGACTGTTGTGTGTGAAAATCCCAGAAATACTCAAACCAGCCCATCTGGCACCAACTGTCAAAATCATTTAGATCACATTTTCTCCCCATTCTGATGGTGTATGTGAACATTAACTGAAGCTCCTGACCTGTACCTGCACACACAAATTAGACAAAAGATGCATAATAACCTTATTCTGTTTGATGTGGGCTTAAATCCACAGATTCCACAGAAGGCTGATGGGATTCGAATGCTCCCGCCAATGTCAGTACCAAGGCCCAGGATGGACCCGCCTCCACCAATCAGAGCGGACTCCCCTCCGGATGAACCGCCACAGGTCTTCTGAAGGTTAATGGGGTTCAGGCTTTGCCCATAAATGGGGTTACTGCAGTCATAACTGCAGAAGAAACAAACACAGGAGGTTTGGGTTGGTTCCAGTTGAACCAAGTGAGAATGTCTCAATGGTAGGTAAAGTTAATTAAACTGTAAGGAGAGTAACTTCACATCGAGTCAACATGGGCTGGACCACATAAATGGTAAATTTATATAGCCCTTTTTTTCATCTTAGGGTTTGCTAAAGCACTTTACACTGTGTCCCAATCACCCATTCACACTCATACACCAATGGCGGCAGAGCTGCCATGCAAGGCACTAGCCTGCCATTGGGAGCAACTTGGGGTTCAGTGTCTTGCCCAAGGACACTTCGGCATGTGGAGTCATGTGGGCCGGGAATTGAACCGCCAACCATGCAATTGGCAGCCGACTGCTCTACCACTTGAGCCGCCCCTGAAACAAGAAAGAGTTTCCCAAAAAATCTTAAAAGGTATATTCTGGTTCAACACACGTTAAGCTCAATCATCAGCATTTGTAGCATAATATTATGGTGGCGTAGTGGCTAAAGCACAGGGCTGTTAATCAGAAGGTCCTTGGTTCGAACCCCACGGACACCACCATTGTGCCCTTGAGTAAGGCACTTAACTCCAAGTTGTTCCGGGGGGATTGTCCCTGTAATAAGTGAGTAAGTCGCTTTGGATAAAAGCGTCTGCCAAATGCATAAATGTAAATGTAAATGTAAATGTAAATATTAATTACCACAAAAATACATTTTGACTCAACCCTCCTTTTCTGTAAAAAAAAAAAAAAAAAAGCTAAAATCAAAGTTCTAGTGAGGCACTAACAATGGAAGTGAATGGGGGCAAATTTTGAACATTAAAATAAAAAAAGGATGTGTGTGTAAAAATTATTTTATTGTGATAAAAATCACTAACATTTTCTGTGTTAAAACTTACTAACTTCTTTGCCATGACGATGTGATGTCAATAAACCCTAAAACGATTGTAAAAATGACAATATAAACTACTTTACAGCTCAAATAGCACATGAGTTTTAACAGAAGATTTACTGCAAGAGCTTCAATTTGTGTTTAAACCCTCCAAAACTTGACTCACTGTAACCCAGATTTTGGCCTATTGTAGTTTAGTGTACATTAATTTAAGCCAAAGCACCTAAAGCAGTGTAATTTTATTGAATTTTTATGAATTGCAATTGAGTAAATTCCTCTTGCTGTCTCGGTTTCAACATTCTGTGGAGCATGGCCAATTCAACTAAGTTCAAGTTATTTCAAGAGCGCAATAGTGCCCGCTCACTTTTAGAAGTCTTGGCTCTAGAACAATTTGTCCCATACATTTTTTTCTTTAAAAAAAATTCTTAAAGAGATAGTTCACCAAAAAAGTCAAATTTAATCATTGTTATAACCCAATATGACTTTCTTTCTTTTTCATAACACAAAGGGAGAAATTCTTTTGTGATGTCATACAATGGCAGTTTATAATGACCACCCCTTCAAACTTCAAAAGAATGCAAAAGTATAATTCAGAAGTCTAATACATTATTTGTTATGAAATCATATGATAAGGTTTGGTGAGAAACAAGCTGAAATCAAATGTATTATTTTGTGAAAATGTTCACTGCCCGTTGATCTCCTGTGCATGATAGAACAGAATAAATAACAAAGAATGTTTTTGACATTCTTTAAATCGAGTTTAAAAACTTTAGACGGGTAAAGGCAAAGAGTCCAATGTGAAAATCCCACATGCAGTTTTTTGTTCAACGAAAATCCAAATAATAACCAGAAAAAAATAAGATGTGGTGCATAACGCAGGACTTTTATGTATAAACAAGCCCGAAACACACCAGGGACTCTTATTTTGAAATGAAGGAAAAACTATCGGCAACGATTTTGCAGATAACGATAGTTCCAAAAAGCAACAACCGGCACTAATTAATCAGTACAACTGTTATAAATTATATCAAACTAACTCTACTTTGACTTGAAGACAGATATATTTGAAAATCAAAGAAACAGACAAAAGGTACAAGACTCCTTTTAACGTCGTTAATGAACTACAATCCCATGAAGCAGTGCGGGAGTTTGTGGAGCCCTAGGCAAAATCATGAAAATGGGCTCCAATGGTGTGAATATTGTCATAATTTTAAAACATCCACAAAAACAATGCAATCATGATAAGTGAATTTAAGCACTCAATATTTAGCACTCTATAGCTCGGTAGATAACAAATAACGTGTCCAAGAACTTTTATTCCACAGGAAGATGTTAGATTAAACTGTACATGAATGCATTATGGAAAGTGTGTATTTTAGATGCTTTAACAAGGTTTTTACCATTTTAATACACTTCCAGTTATTTTTTTAGAAGTGCAAATAAACGTGTGCATCAATTAATAGGAGGTCATGAAAACTGCAATTATAATAATTACCTCATAACACTTTACAATAAGGTTCTATTAATTAAGTTTCATAAACTAAAAATGAACAATATAATTTTAAAGCATTTATTAATTTTGGTTAATGTGGGGGCCTGGGTAGCTCAGTGAGTATTGATGTGGACTACCACCCCTGGACCACCATGGAGTCATGAGTTTGAATCTGGCCCTGGATGTAATTCTACTATAATACTACTGTTTATACAATATATTTTACATTTATATCAAAATTAATACATAAATACAAATATATGAGCAGTTGAAATGTTGAAATAATGCTGATATCTTCAACAGAACCTCAGAGATCACGATAGGACTGTTTTTAAAGGTTTGTAAGTTATTATTAAAAATCAATTCCCCTATGGTGAAAATTAAAGGGATTTTACTTCCAGAACCAGACTGTTGTGCTCTATCCAACATCCTTTGGGACAAATTCAATTCAAATCCTTGAAAGAGAGCCCAATCTTAAATTCTACATTTTCCTTAGCACTACACTATACTGAAGGACTGTGTAAAAGGAAAGTCTCTTTCTTAGAGAGGTGAAAAATGTGGCAATCAACCTTCACCTCTCATAAAAGTTGAATGACTGTGGAGCTAAAGGTGTTTGATATCATCTAAGCCTTTATGACTGTCGTTAATTTGTTTTCCAGACTGTTTAAAGGTTTGATGTTGACAAGGTCAAGCTTGGTACACATGATCTTACACAATGGCTGCATTCATATAATCATGTGAAGCACAGAGAAAATCCACTAAATTTCTGTGCATAATTTCATCATGTTTAACAGATGCATGTAAACACAGAGGGAACGGAGTTGTAGCAGAGATCATTGTAAAGATATTTAGGACAGAGTTCAAAATGTTTCATCTGACCTGCAGCTAACTTTAGAAACAGTACTAGTTAATTTTAGAAATGTTTGCTCTTAACCATGACTTTTACTTGGATACAAATTCTATGAAGCAATTTCCATTGAATGTCCATGTTATTATCATCAACATTCCATGTAAATTTCCATGTTTCCATGATATATTGACCATCACCTGTTATTCCTCTTTTAGACAGTTTGTTATTATTTGGTCTGCCTTGTCACCGTACCGTTTGCGGTAAATTGGCAAATTTCAAGGTTTAAGCGCAAGTAAATAATCCTAATATTCTTATACTTACCCCTTAAACCAAAGGGTGGCACATATCGTGACATTAAAAAACATTAAAGTTTTAAACATTTCAAAAGCTTAAATCATTAAAGTATCTGTATACATAAGTCAGGCATATGAGATATCATTTGAAAGTTTAGAATCTGAACATTTCAGAGATTTTATGTTGCTTAAAGGTGGGGTATGTGATTTGCAAAACGGCCGGCAGATTTTGAAAATACACAACTCATAAGGTCCTACCTTCTCTCCTCCAACGCTGGCCCTGACTCCACCCATTCGAAAAACATGGACGCGCAATCATGCACGAGCAAAAACTCAGATGCGCGAGAGCGAGCCAGGCTAGCATAGGTTGGAGTTTCTGCATGACGTCACCATTTACCTGCTAAGACCGTCAACATGGCACAACATTCAGCGGTAAGTTGCACCAGATATTATTAACATTCAACAGTCACATAAATCATTAGTATTGTTAGAAAATTGATGTTTTTGAAATGTAAATATATATTGTATAAAATATATAAAATATATTGGACGTCCTGGTTGTCACCGAAGTTTATGGCTAAATATAGGGCTGACCGATATAACGTTATCAGATGAGATTGTTATGCGCATCTCGTCAGTAAAGCACATAACATAAAGTGCATTCATTGATTAGTAAATCGCCATCAGCTGCTTTCAGATGGAGTGGCGTATACTACACAGAGCCGTAGTTCACTAACAAGCTGGGCCGTGATAATGAAGGGTAAATTGCCCAGCTTGTCAGTGATGAACTACAGCTCTGTGTAGTAAATGCCGCTCCACCTGAAAGCAGCTGATGACTAACGGACACGCAGCGCCAGGGTGGTGGGGGGGAGGGTGGGGCATGGTACGACCGTTTGATTGACACATTTTCTGTCCAATGATTCTAGATGGTCTTGAAAATGATCGGCTGGAGTTTTTCGAGTCCTGCCCGTTCCACAGATGATTAAATTGCTTAATTTTCATTTCAGTGCTTCTAATTTACAGCCAGTAAGTGGGTTAGGAATAGGATTTCAAGTTATTTTGAAAAAATGGTCAAAAAAGAAAATCACATACCCCACCTTTAAAATAACAAAATAAGGCCTCAAAACATTTGCGTTGAAAATTAGCATGAAACTTTGGGGAATGGTAGTACTCCGGCTGGCTATACATACGCACGGACTCGGCCCAGTCGCCAAAGAAGGGCACCACAGTGAACAAAACAAACATTTTGGGCCGTTTGTCACAGACTCAAGTGCTTTATATCATATACCACCAATTTACTTTTCCGCCATATTGGATTTTTTGCTAAACCTACTTTTTCTAACTAGTTCTTGGCTGTTCACCTGATCAAAACCAAACCAGAGAGAGCAGAAATATTCCCTGGAGTCACAATATCAATAATTATATGGCACTATGGCGTTTTAAAAGCGTGTAAATGGTTGTACAGTATATTCTGCTTTGTTTCACACAGACACAAGTTATTCATATCATATGATGGACCGCCACATTCTAAACAACTTTGTAGAACCGTTGATATATTTGATTATATTTGAGATTATTCAAAAAACGACTTTTGCAAACTAGTCCTAGGTTTTCATTCGACATCAACAAAACCTGTACAGGAAGAATCTGTTGACAGCCTAGATCAATAATTATATATATATATATATATATATAAAAATAACAGGATAATTCAAAAACATGGGAGTGGCCTAGTTTACCCAAAAGCCTATCAATTCTAAACTCTTTAATTTTCTTTTTCTTTTTACACATTTGCAACATGTCATTTTGGATAAGGGTGTAAAATGTGGTTGCGATCGGACAATAGGTGGCGCTATAACAATGACAATCCAAAAAAAGCTCTAACAATTAGGGATGGGCGATACCACTTATTTTCTTTTCGATCCTTATTTTAGTACTTTTAGGCCAGTATCGCAGATATCAATACCAATACCGATACCTCTAATTAATGGAATTTTTATGAATTCTTTGGATAAAATTTGTAACTTGAATATTACTTTTTATTATTTTATATATTTATAGGCCCAAACAGAAAATTATTAGGCTGCTTTGTTTACCTTTTAAAAATGTGTAAGTATAAGCAACATATAAAACCTTAAAATTAACCATAGATATTATTATATGGGTACCAATTTACAATATGGATACTACAGTAATGCTGTAGCAAAACCATGGTTAAATGTATCAAAACCTTGCTTTCTGCCAAAAAGAAAAAAACATGGCTACTACAGTCGTGGTTACTAGTCATGTCTAATACAATATTACTACAGTAACTCCATAGGTCGCTTTCATAAGGGTGTCATTTATTAACGAGGATTACAGATCATTATCAATGTTTTAATAAATCTGATTTTAAATAAACCTGTAAAAATGGTCGCACAAGCCCATTATAATACACATCACGTCTAGGTTTCTCATTACTTAGTGTGAATAACTCCAGATGCTGTTTTTCTGTCATTACCTCAGGAAAGCAATGCTCCCTCTTTGAACGAGCACTATGACTGAAAGGGTGAGCGCTGTCTGTCTGCTGGAGTATTTTAGCATTTTTGAACATCAAGATGAGCAGAAGAAAATTTTGAAAATTGAGTTCCTGTGTCATGAAACAATTCGCTCAGAAAAATATTATTTTCCACTTTGAAGCTTATGAGATGCATTAATATTCATGTTCTCTAAATAATAAGATCACTAGTTTAAAAAACCCCTTCAGAATCAATATTGTTGTGTGAGGATCGATATTCTTGATACCACATCAGTATCGGAAGTATTGATACTTTTGTATCGATCTGCCCATCCCTAATAACAATAGAACCGTTGAACAAACGACTTGAAATTTCGCACGCAGTGTCTTTGTTCAAGGTGTCATCAAGTTTTAGGAGTGTCGCATATCCTGAAAAACATGGCCGCCTTCAACCAATCAACTTTCAGCAGCTATTAGACAAGGTTAACAATGGCCGATCGGAAAAAAAACATAGTGGGCCTATTTGACTTTTGACCCAAGAGGTCTACGCTAAATTTGAACAATGTCAAACTTTCATAATTTGTTTTACACATATGCAGCATGTGATTCTGAAGAAGGGTACAAAATCTGGTTGAGATCGGACTATAGGTGGAGCTATAACAGACAGGATTGTTAAAAACGCCATATCTCGAGGGTCCTCAATGTAATAGTTCTAAAAATCTATTATAAAAGATCTCTATTTTAGGTGCTTACAGAATGTCTTATTAATACTTAATATCCTTTACATATTTACTTGAAACGTCTTAAACGCTTGAACCCCGTTATTTGCTGCTTACAGCTATATTTCAACATTTCAAGATATATTCCCTCAAGTCTTTCAGAATGTTGTGTCTCGAGTACATGTGTCCTGTTTTAAAGATGTTAAGATATTTTTACTAGAGAACAAGATAAAAATACTGATTATGAAAATTATTTTTGAACATTTTGACACCAAATGCATGTGGTTTTGTACTCATTTTGTGTCCAAGAATGGTTTGGATTGTTTACTCACTTGAGAAGTCCCTGTGGCACATTAGTTTTGACGAACGGGATCGCACCCTGCCTCTTCAGCACTGCAACGACCACACTGTCCATAACTGCAGGCTGATCCAACTTACACAACACGCCACATGAAGAGTCGTGACCCTGTTTATACAAACAGAAAGTTACTTAGTCTAAAACAGGAAAGGAAATCACTTCTCTTCAGGGGCGGACTGGGAAGAGAAATCGGTGTTTGTCCGTTCGGCCATGTTTCGCGGCCGGCCCACCGGGAAAAGTCCCGGTTCTCCCTATGGCCAGTCTGCCCCTGCCTCCCTTTACCCATCTAAATACTTCACACCCGCCTCCGCTCTCTTATATCCACCTTATATCCGATGTTGTCCTTGATGCTGATCGGTACTCCATATAGAAGCCCTTTCATGTGGGTGTTGTCATCCTTCAAATGATCTAAAGAGTCCATCAGCATAACAGTGTTGCAGTTCAGTTTACTGTTCACCTCCAAAGCCTTTGAAGTCAAACATTAGACATGTTGTTTACTTTTTGGTACTATGTTGAGTTTCCACACTACTTCTAATGCAAAATCTGTTTATTGAATTATATCATTTGAAAAGCACTAGTAAACTACTCGTAAATGGTTTCTAGGAAAGGTTGCACATGATGGGTTAAGAGGGTCATTTCAAATTGTTCAACGTCAATTTCAGACCTCTAGAATGGACCCTAAACTGTCATATGCAGAGTTATTGAAAGAAAAATTACAAGTTACAACCTTTTCCATAAATGCATGAAGTACAGCATCTGGCTGCAGGGATCCTTCCTTCAGATTTTGAATGAGTTCAACCAAAGGCAAAGAGACTATGGAGCTCTTCTCAAAGCCAGGATTCTGGAAAGATGCAAGAGAAAAACGTCAGATATTCTTATATTTATATATAGTAAAACACAATCCACCAGTTTCACTCATTTATAATTAAATAATATAAATAAATCATAAAAAATACATTGTAAAGTATAGCAAATTTAAACGAATAGTTGAATTGTAATGTGTCTTAGTATTGAGCGATCATTAATTCTTTATTGACTTCCATTGTAAGAGACTTACTGTAAACACTTTTGTTGTTGTTCTTGTATTAAATGAGGGGCAAGTCAAAATTAATTTTTGCTGTAATCAACATTATGCCACAAATGCTGTTGATTGAATGTAGCTTGTATTTAACACAAAATATGCCTTTAACATGCAAATTAGAAATAGAGCTGAATCTGTTTATTTCCAAGATTAATTTAGATTTTGAATACTGTATTTTCTATGTGGCATATTACCAGTGTTGGGTAAATTACAATAAAAAACTGTAATAACTAACTATTAATTAAATCTTATACAGTGTAATTAAATTACTGTACTAATTACTCTGTCTGAAAATTGTTCGTACTAATAAAACTTATTACTAATTACTTTCTAAAACCCTTATCAACCTCGACCAGATGAAAAATACAAGGATAAACATGAAACTGTTCTTTTAATTCTGTCAAATAAATCATATAAAATGAAATAAATTATTCATGAACTGGCCAAAGAATTTAAAGGGGCAGCGTTAAATTAGAAAATATACATTTTTACATTAGATGTTACATTTATATTTTAAATTCACTATTGTTTTATATAGACTTGTTCTGCAGCCTATAAAGTATTTAACACAATTACATCAGAAGTAACTGTAATTAAACATAACATATTATTTTTAAAAACAACAATTTCCAGCCTTTATATTTAAAACGGAGTATAAATAGGAAAAACAGAAAGACATTTAAATACATTCTCAGGGCTGGAAATCACAATTGTAAAATTTTCTTAAACCCTGTTATATCCCAATAGAACAGTTCTCATCATTAGCATTAATGTTCATAAATGGCATTCCTATTAATAAACCCTTATATCCATGCATATTGTATAACAAACACAGGTGCATGTTTGTGTACCGTCATTTTAAATTGTTGCACAGCTTCTTCGGCTTGTTGAAAGGATTTATCTCGTCTTTTCCGTGCGTTCAGTATTTTCTTCTTAATCTTCTGCTTATTTGTCCATTTCACTAAGAGAACAAATGCACCTCCACAACAACCTGCGGCTGCAATTATCGATGTCCAGTTAGTCTGCATGTCTGAAAGAAGTTGCTGCAGATTAATTCTCTCCATAACTGCTACTCTTTGCAACCGAGTTCAATGTGTCCTGAAACTACGCACACAGGTTGCAAATGTTCGTAAACCCACTGCTGGTCGGACTTTAAGCACATTGGCAGAAGGAAACGACAGAAAAAAAGGAAAAATAAACACACAAAGCAACTTCCCTTTCTGTTGGTTGCGCCTGATACACTCCCTGAGGAGAGCCAACCAGCTGCACTCAAAATAACAATAGTGTCCGCCCCCTTTTTCAGCCGTTAGGTTGCGGAAGTATTTTTTTCAAAGGCTTTTAATAAAATCATGAGTCAATGAACCAAACCAAACAGCTCCGAGTCCGACGTGAATCACAACATTACAAACTTTGATTTGAAGCTAAAATTATTTGAAAATCAGACAAAATGAGTGTATACTTACCAACTATCGCGTGGTTACGAACTACAATCCCATGAAACACTGCGCATGACGTAATCAAATAAATACAATATTTTAGGATTATAGCAAAATATTGCGATATATACAAATATATATATGCAGTGTTGAGTGTAATACAATTACTAAGTAATTATTTACTGTAATCTAATTACTTAACAATCAAAAAGGTAGTGTAATCACTGATCTATATATAATATATATATAGATCAGTGAGTGTAATGCATTACATTTAAAATTATTGTAATCAGTTTACAGTTGATTTACAGATGAATCAAATCAAATCAAATCACTTTATTGTCACACTACTGTGTACACAAGTGCAACAGTAGGTGAAAGTCTTGTGTGCAGTTCCGAATAACATAGCAGTACCAATTACAATAAACAACATATTTACACAACACAATTTACATAACAAATGTACACATACTTACACAACACAATATACAATGTACAGTAAACAATACACACAATATAGAATACACATACAATAAAAATAAAAAATATGGGTAAGGGTATATAAAAATATATATACAGTCAGTCGTTGAACTGGGGAGAATATATTGACAGTGTGGTACAAGATGATGATTAATAAAGTGCAGTGCTGATTGTTGATCGTGAGAGATCAAGTGTTGCTTGGGTGAAGAAACTGTCATGTAGTCGGCTGGTGCGGGTCCTGATGCTGCGATACTGCCTGCCTGATGGTAGCAGTGAGAACAGCCCATGACTCGGGTGGCTGGAGTCTCTGATGATCCTCCGAGCTTTTTTCACACACCGCCTGTTATATATGTCCTGGAGGGAGGGAAGCTCACCTCCGATGATGTTTCTGGCAGTTCGCACCACCCTTTGCAGGTCTTTGCGGTTGTGGGCGGTGCTATTGCCGTACCAGGTGGTGATGCAGCCAGTCAGGATGCTCTCTACAGTGCTGGTGTAAAACCGTGTGAGGATGTGGTGGTTTATTCCAAAGTTCTTCAGCCGTCTCAGGAAGAAGAGGCGCTGGTGAGCCTTCTTCACAACGGCCTCAGTGTGGACGGACCATGTGAGTTCCTCAGTGATGTGGACACCGAGGAACTTGAAACTACTGACTCTCTCCACCGGTGCTCCATTAATGGTGATGGGGCTGTGTTCTCTGTCTTTCCTGAAGTCCACCACAAGCTCCTTGGTTTTACTGACGTTGAGGGAGAGGTTGTGCTCCTGACACCAGCGTGTCAGAGTGTGCACCTCCTCTCTGTAGGCTCTTTCATTATTGTCAGTGCTCAGACCTACCACCGTCATATCGTCAGCAAACTTAATGATGGCATTGGAGCCATGTGTTGCCACACAGTCATGTGTGTATAGGGAATACAGTAGGGGGCTGAGAACACAGCCCTACGGGGCTCCAGTGTTAAGGGTCAGTGATGAGGAGATGTTGCTGCCCATTCTAACCACCTGACGTCTGCCTGACAGGAAGTCCAGGATCCAGCTGCACAGCGAGCTGTTTAAGCCCAGATTCCGGAGTTTCTCATCAAGCTTGGAGGGCACTATGGTGTTGAATGCTGAGCTGTAGTCTACAAACAGCATTCTCACATATGTGTTCCTTTTTTCCAGATGGGAGAGAGCAGTGTGTAGTGTAGATGCAATGGCATCATCAGTGGAGCGGTTGTTGCGGTAGGCAAACTGCAATGGGTCCAAAGAGGGGGGCAGAGCAGAGCAGATGTAATCTCTGATTAACCTCTCAAAGCATTTGCTGATGATGGGGGTCAGAGCAACAGGACACCAGTCATTTAAGCAAGTGAATTTGGCTTGCTTAGGTACAGGCACAATGGCTGATGTTTTAAAGCATGTGGGGACTACAGACAGGGAGAGGGACAGGTTGAAAATGTCCGTAAAAACACAAGCCAGTAGTAATACTTACAAGTATATTATAGGTTTACGCTTATACATTTTTTAGTGAAGTAATTCGTTTGTAATCTGATTAAAATTTTAGAGGAAATAATTAGTAATTTGTAGTGGATTACTATTTTTAAGTGATTTACCCAACACTGAATATAAGTATTTTAAGGGTGTTTGTAGCTTTTCACTATTCGTCATGTAAGTGAGCGGTTGCTGCTGAACTTGTTTGGTGGGCTTTGTTGGCCACAATTCTCTGATTGGCAGATCTTTCTCTAGTGGATCATGGGTAGTGTAGTTGTTCACCAGGAATACGCTATTAACAGGGTTGGGAGGGTTACTTTTGAAATGTACTCCACTATAGATTACAGATTACATGCTGTAAAATGTAATTTGTAACATATTTTGTTAGATTACTCAAGGTCAGTAACTTAATATAAATACTTTGGATTACTTCTTCAGCACTGGTAGATTTTTTCTCTTGTTTTGACTATAAAAACGTCTCGGTTACTAACGTAACCTCCGTTCGCTGATGGAGGGAACGAGACATTGTGTCGATGAGTTGACACTAGGGGTCGCTCCTGCCGAGCCCAGACATAAAAGGAGTGACGCTGCAAACACACATCAGGTATCGCACTGAGGAGCCGAGCCAAAGACCGTCCCGGGGCCATTTCACCGTCCCGGGGCTGCCCGTCTCAGGGGCGTTTTGAAGCCTTCTTGGGGTTCTTGGCGGCCGGCCTGTGGGTGGCTCTGTGCCGGGGACGGCACCGAGGGGTGGGCTGTGGCGGGGCTGGTATTGGTATTGGCACCATAGGGGGACACCCTAGGCCCCCTGAACCAAACAAACAGAAAAAAGAAAAACGTTCGCATTAACCCCGTGCACGACAGCGCCATCCGAGTCCATCCCTCTAAACTCAAACAAACCATGTACGCCTACGAGAGCTCGCATGACAACTTTGCCTTCAGATTGCTCAAGTCCGGTGCTTCTATACAAATTTTGTGAGACAGAATGACAAACAGAAAATATTCTATAAAACAAACTCCAGCCAATAAGCAGAAAAACTTGTTGATTGCCCTGAAGGTATGTTCCTCCACAAAACAATCTCCAGCCACTAGAAGATCCGGCATACAAAAAAAAGGGGGGTTGGGGGCGTTCAGTTCCTCAGACAGTCAAATGAATGTTCAGTGAGCTGGCCCGTTCGGTCGCTACACGAGTGCAACACATGCCCTAATCACTCCAATGTCCCATAAGAAACACTCCACAAAACAAACTTCAGCCAATAGGAGGCACAAGCACCAAGAAAGAGTCGATTCATCCACAAATGTCCCGGAGAAAGTATTCCACACAAAACAAACTCCAGCCACCAGGCGGAACCAACACAAAATAAAACGAGAAAGGCATTCAGCTTCCCCGGACAGTCGAGTGTATGTTCAGTGAGACAGGTCCATTAGGAGGCAACATGAAAATCACCAAATGGCTTACTTACTCCATTGACATTATGAAGGACATTGCTTGCTGTGGCCATATAAATTATCTATGTCCATCCTTAGTATCTATTCTCAGCTTGGCCCGGAAACATCAGTGCAAAAGCGATCTTCTGTTGATGCAAGAGATTCTTGCATTCCTTGAATCGATCACTTTCTCTCTTGTCAAATTTGCAAAGTCTGGGACAAGATAATGCTGTGGTTCTTCCAAGAAAGCCTTCCTTTACTCCTCGACTCACGTAACAGGAAATCTTTATAGAAATTTGCCCAGAACTGACCGGGGCCTGTCTCCCTCCATGTATCTCCGAGCCGGTACTCTGTGAGCTTGCTCAATTCCAAGCTTATGGTCTATTACATCGAGCAGACTCAGAAAGAGCTCATCTAGAAATGTAACCATATCGCTGCCTTCCTCATGCTCAGGAATTCCAACAATTTGGACATTGTTTCGCCGACTACGATTCTCCAAATCCTCCACTTTTCCCAAACGCTTTGCAAGTCTGTCATGGTCGCTAGCGGGTTAGCAGCTAATTCCCTCTCCGATGACTCCAGATAATCGATCCGTTTCTCTACGTCCGACAATCTTATGACCAACACTGCCTCCACGGAAGTGATTGGTCAACGTATTACAGCAAGATCCTCCAAGTCTGCAACCCTTGCATGTCGCCCATGAGACCCCATGGCTGATGTCTTGAGATGTTGCTTCAATATATCCACATAATTTTCCTTCCTCATGTTGCCATTTATTTTGTCAAGTCATTTTTATTTGTATAGTGCCTTTCACAACACACATCGTTTTAAAGGAGCTTTACAGAAAATCATGCATAAACAGTAAATTAAACTAATATCTATAATGCCTTAGAGTCATCATTGTGTAGTTTGATCAAATACGATTGTGAATTGTGTTTAAAAATAAGTCATTAAATAATAAATGTATTTATAACCCCAGTGAGTAAGCCGAAGGCGACTGTGGCAAGGAACACAAAACTCCATAAGATGTTGGTTAATGTAGGAAAATCACCTTGGGAGAAACCAGACTCATTGTGGGGGCCAGTTCCCCTCTGACTAACATCATGAATATAATGACAATATTACTTTTGTATAGTGCAAGTCATGGCTTAAAATGATTAAATTAAGTAAGTGTTAAGGGTCAGTGTTTAAACAAAGATTTACTATGAACTGTAAGATGAATGACTAAAGTGTTTGAAGTTCATCCTGGATTAACTGCAGAAGTTCACATTGATGCAATTGTCCTTGATAGTTGGCTGATGAAGGCTTTTGTTGGCAATTCATTGATAGTCTATGTATTCATTATAAGAGTGTAGTCCATCATTAGACCAAAGTGATGAAAGCAGAAATCAGGAAATGAGGTGCATCACAGTTCAACCGGCTGGTATATTGAGATGATTCCATAGTTTAGGAGCCAAATATGAAAAGGATCTTCCACCTTTTGTGGATTTTAATATTCTAGAAACTATTAACAGGCTGGAATGGAATAGAGCGTGGTAGAATGTCACTTAAGTACTGCGGAGCTAGACCATTTAAAGATCATCAAACGTAGTTAAATTTAACAGGTATCCAATGTAACAACGATAAAATGGGGCTCATATGATCATATTTCTTCTAGTCAGCTCTATGGCTGCTGCATTTTGAACCAATTGTTGTTTATTCATTGATCATTTTGTGAATGAGTGTACCAGCCCCTTTTTCCTCCAAACATAACGATGGACATTATGGCCATCAGACCAAAGAACATGTCTCCAAAAAGTAAGATCTTTGTCCCCTTGTGCACTTGGAAACTAGTTTTTTATGGCGGTTTTGGATCATTGAATTCTTCCTTGCTGAGCAGACTTTCAGGTTATGTTGATATAGGACTTGTTTTACTGTGGATATAGATACTTGTCAACCTGTTTCCTCCAGCACCTTCACAAGGTCCTTTGTTGTTGTTCTGGGATTGATTTACACTTTTAGCACCAAACTAAGTTCATCTCTAGGAGAAAGAATATGTCTCCTTCCTGAGTGGTATGATGGCTGCGTGGTCCCATGGTGTTTATACTTGTGAACGTGGTATCTTCAGGCATTTGGAAATTGCCCCCAAGGATGAACCAGACTTGTGGAGGTCTACCAATATTTTTCTGAGGTCTTGGCTGATTTCTATTGTTTTTCCCATGATGTCAAGCAAAGAGGCACTGAGTTTGAAGGTCTTAAAATACATCCACAGGTACACCTCCAATTCAGTACATCTCCTATCAGAAGCTAATTGGCTAACTGGCTAAAGGCTTGACATAATTTTCTGGAATTTTCCAAGCAGCTTAAAGGTACAGAAATGTAAATTTCTGACCCACTAGAATTGTGATATAGACCATTAAAATTTAAACAATCTGTCTGTAAACAATTGTTGGAAAAATTACTCGTGTCATGCACAAAGAAGATGACCTAAACGACTTATATATATATATATATATATATATATATATATATATATATATATATATATATATATATATATAAATTTTAAATGTATAATATTTTTATTATATTATATGCTAAATAATCTTTAGTTGGGGGCCTTTATTACTAAATATTGGTATATGTAAATGTTTACATAGTATAACATTAAAAAAATTGCAAATATATTGCATATACAAAAAGGCAATAATAATAAAGAAAATAAAATTAATAAAAAAATAATAAATAAACAAAAAATGTAATATTTGTCCTGGTTCACGGCTCATACAAAAATGTTATCATAATATCTTAAAAAAGAAGAACATTTCTTATTCATGAGCAATTTTAAAGATTTAACCAAGTACTCCACATCAACTAAGAACTCGGTGAGCCTGGGTAACTTTTTAAGATACCTCTGCTTGTGCAAATAAAATTTTGCTACAAGAATAAAACAATTAACAATACAAACTAATGCTTTATTCTCGTGTTCAAAATAACAGATAATATCTTTAATGCAAAAAATATCATTTTTATCAATTGTAGAAAAACAATAATCACTCAATTCACACCAAAACTTCGAAGATATACTATAAGAGAAAAATTAATGGCTAAGGCTTTCACTTTCATTATTACAAAAAGTACACATATAGCTTACATCAACAAAATTTGTGCGTTACATGGATATATTTTGTGCAAAATTTTAAAGAGCACTTCAAAAGGCTTTCTAGATTTACGCTGCTACAAAAGGCGGAAATGCGTCATCACAGTCGGTGATAGGGCCTCCATGTCAGCAGAGGACAGTATAGCGTTTAAAATGTAATGCTCTCCAATTCTTGCAGTATTTAATATGATGAAAACGCTTGTCCTTTTTCTTCAGTCTCTCTATAAATCTCCATATAATTAGATGTTATACTCATATAGACAATTATATACATATATTGATGAAGGCAGAACATGACACGCTTTTATTTACTGTTCAAGTGGACCTAACACTGTGAGCCGGAAGTTCGCCAAAGTGGACAGTCTCTCTGCATGAATGTCTTGAATCACTTCCGGAAAGTGTCACGCTGTCCTCCATCGGCGCTTAGGACAGTGGATTGTGGGTCATTTCAGGAAAACTTCGCTGAAATCATGGTTTTCGAGGACAAAATGATCATGAACGGAGAACCAGATGAGGTATGATCGCATGTCGAGTTTTACTGAGAAGTTTAAATGTGATTTAGGGGGTGAAGTGGACGCGTCATGTCGAAATGTGGCCAAACTCTAATATAAACTGTTGAATATTATGTGATTTTGCCTTTTGTCTTGCATGTGTAAACACATTCATTGTCCTGCATGTGTAAACACATTCATTGTCCTGTAAATGCTGTGTTGTGTTCAGGAGGAGGAAGAGGAGGAGGAAGAGGAAGATATGGTGGTAGGTGTCTTACATATATTATTGAAAAGACAATATATTCACATTCTGTTCAAATTAATTCAGATTAAACAGCGTGTTGTTTTGTATGTTCTGGTAACTGTGTCCTTGATCAAGAAATTTAACTTCAGATTTTCTCCAGACTGACCCTGTAGCTTCTGCTTATAATTATTATTAATTAATAAATAAATACATTATAAATGTAATAACTTACAGTATTTGTCATCTACTGTATGTACTTGATGGCAGTGTTGGCAAGTTACTCTAAAAAGTAATTAATTTCTAACTACTAATTACATCTTTACAGTATAATTAGTTTTCTGTACTGATTTTATTGTACTGTACGCTGTCAATGAAAAGAATAGACATGAAACTGTTCTTTTAATTCTGTAAAATAAATTATTCATGAACTGGCCAAAGAATTTAAAGGGGCAGCGTTAGATTAGAAAATACATTTTAACATTAGATGTTACATTTCTATTTTAAATTCGCTATTGTTTTATATAGAATTGTTCTATTGTCTATAAAATATTTAACACAATTACATCAGAAGTAACTGTAATTAAAATACTGAAAAATTTAGAGCAATCTGTTACGTTACTTTTTAATGAAAAAGTAATTTAATTACAGAAATGAATTACTTAGTAATGCATTATTCCCAACACTTAGTTCATTAAGTATTATCAAATAATATAACATATGTTTAGCATAAATGGTGCATCTAGTGCAATATTTTATGTGCAGTAAAATGACTGAATGAATATTATGTAGTATTGTTGTTTCCCATGTAGGACCCTTTAGAGACCGTTAGGCAGAAGTGCGAGCAGTCGGAGCATTGCGCTCACGCCCGTGAGCGGCTCGAGACTTGCGACGCACGGGTGGGCTCGCGTTCAGAGACAGCTGAAGATTGCACAGAGGAGCTCTTTGACTTCCTGCATGCTCGCGACCACTGTGTGAGTGATGTTGCTTGTGAACCTAGTGGTTAAAATCCAATATGGTAACTGAAAGGTTATAGGGTTGAATCCAGCATAGGGTGTTTAACAAGACCTTTAACCTCAGGTTAGGTCAAAAGGGAAAAGACCCTGTAGTAGGTGTATTTTAACACTTTGAATAGCACTCATACAATAGAAAACAATACAGAATCTCATGAAAAACTGTCACCAGTGCACTTAACTTAAAGGAATAGTTCACCAAAAAATGGATATTCTATCATTATTTACTCAATCTCATTTTGTTTTAAACCTGTACATGGTTATTTTTTTTCTATGAAACACAAAAACTGAATTTAAGTTCAAAGGGGCAAAAAATAAACAAAAAAAGACTACAGAAGTTGTCCATACAACTTGTGCACTATATACTAAGTCTTCTGAAATTCTTTATTCGTTTTGACTGGGGTTGGGAACCAAGAACTGGTTCCATTTTTAAGATGAACCAAAATCGAATGATTTTTGGTTCTGTTAACTGTTTCTGAACTAGCCTTTTTCCTCCAGTATGGACAGAGCACCTTATTAAAATGCTCCGACAGTGTTTCCTGCTGCACTTTTCAGCGGTAGCGCTGACCCTACTGAATCTATAGCGTTAAAAAAAAAGTGTAGTCAGATTCCCAAACAAATGACTCTTATGAGTCGGTTCTTTTGAAAAACATGCAGCGTGACCAGTGTAGAGTCGAACGACTGCTATGAAACTTTTTTTAATCTACATTTTTATTTATTTTATTTTTTTTGTGACTCAAAAGCGCTTCAGTTGGAGTAGTTAGTTAATTAATTTTACTGACCTGAAAGTAAATAATTACAGAATTTACATTCCATTAAAATATGATTTTTTTATATAATTTTTTTTATTATTATAACTGGCTGTTAACATCTTTATAATTTTTTTCTTCAGGTGGCCCACAAAGTCTTCCAATCAATCAAATAAATGGAAATCCTCCACGCTGTTCCTTGATGGATGTCTGCTAATTATAAATACTGTCCTATAATTTAGATGTGATATTTGTCGCAGATTCCACAAGTCACTTTAACTATTAAGTTGTTCAACTTCTCTGTTTTGCCGAATTGTGAATAAAGTTGTTAGTAACTGTAATGTTTTCTTCTTGTATGAAATAACTGATAATACAGTGTATTCAGACCCTTTCATTTTTTTCACGTCAATCTACACTCCATACCCCATAATGACGAAGCCAAAACCAGATTTGTTTATAACTTTGCTAAACATTTAATAAAAATAAATATCACATTTACATAAGTATTCAGTTCCTTTGCTATGACACTTGAAATTTAGCTCATGTGCATCCCATTTCTCTGGATCATCTTTCAGATGTTTCTACACTTTGGAGCCCAACTGTGGCAAATTCAGTTGATTGGACATGACTTGGAAAGCCACAAGCATGTCTATAATCAGGGTTGGGAGGGTTACTTTTGAAATGTATTCCACTACAGATTACAGAATACATGTGTAAAATGTCATTTGTAATGTATTTAGTTAGATTACTCAAGGTCAGTAATGTATTCTAAATACTTTGGATTACTTTTTCAGTACTGGTAGATTTTTTTCACTTGTTTTGACTATAAAACTGTCAGTACAGTAAGACAAAATACACATGTTAAAAAAACATTCTCTGAAAAAACGAAATATCTTCTGCAGTGTTGCTTTCAAAACAAGAAACATCAAATTGTGATTATTGTTTTAAGGATTTTTAGATATTTTTTACAGGAAAACATTACAAAAATGATTATCGAGAATATGATTTTTGCCCTAATATCAAAGGTTTTACTAGAAACGTGGATGTAAAATGTAAAAGGGCTAGAAATAGCATGTTAGCTTCGCATAAAGCTGACAATTTACACTGTTTATTTCTATTTCTACTTCTCTGTCTGCTCGTATGAATGTAACACATCATAAGAAAATGTTTCACTGCTTTTCAAATGCACTTTGGATCGCATCATTTATATGTATGTTTTCCATCTGAAAGGACTAAATATTAAATTAAACAAATGACAATAAAATGCAAAGTAATCTCTTCAGTAATCTAAATACTTTTTGAATGTAGCAGTATTCTAAATACAAATTATTTAAATTGTAACAGTTATTGTATTTTGTATTTTAAATACGTAATCCCGTTACATGTATTCCGTTACTCCCCAGCCCTGTCTATTTAAGGTCTCACTGCTGAAAATGCATATCAGAGTAAAGACCAAGCCATGAGGTCAAGGAAACTGCCTGCAGAGCTCATAGACAGGATTGTGTCGAGGCACAGATCTGAATAAGGCTACGAAATAATTTTGGCTGCATTGTAGGTTCCCAAGAGCAGAGTGGCCTCCATAATACTTAAATGGAAAAAGTTTGGAACCACCAGGACTCTTTTTAGATCTGGCCGCCCGGCCAAACTGAGCAATTGGGGGAGAAGGGCCTTGATAAGAGAGGTGACCAAGAACCCGTTGATCATTCTGTTTGAGCTCCAGAGATCATGTGCGGAGATGAGAGAAGCTTTCAGAAGGACGACCATCACTGCAACTCTTCACCGATCTGGACTTTATGACAGAGTGGCCAGACGGAAGCCTCTCCTCAGTGCAAGACACATAAAAAAGCACCTAAAGGACTCTGGTCTGATAAAACTAATATTGAACTGTTTGGCCTTAATTCCAAGTGTCATGTCAGGAGGAAACCAATCAACGCTCATCACCTGCGCAATATCGTCCCAACGGTGTAGCATGGTGGTGGTAGCATCATGAGGGGCTGCAGGGACTGGGGGACGGGTCAGGGTTGAAAGAAAACTGAATGCAGCAAAATACAGAGATATCCTTAATGAAAACCTGGTCCAGAGCACTCGGGACCTCAGACCTTCCAACAGGACATTAACCCTAAGCACACAGCCAAAACAATGCAAGAGTGGCTTAGGAACAACTCTGTGAATGTCCTTGAGTGGCCCAGCCAGAGCCTAGACTTAAACCCAATCAAACATCTCTGGAGAGACCTGAAAATGGCTGTCCACCAACAGTCCCCATCCAACATGACAGCTCAAGAGGATCTGTAGAGAAGAATGGTAGAAAATCCCCAAATCCAGGTGTGCAAAGCTTGTCACATCCTAATCAAAAAGACTTGAGGCTGTAATCGCTGCCAAAAGTGCTTCAACAAAGTACTGCGTTAAGGGTCTGTATACTTATACTTAATATTATTTTAAATACATTTGCAAAGTAATCAAAAATCTGTTTTTTGCTTTGTCATTATGGGGTGTAGATCTGTTGACAATGTAAGAATTTGGATAATCTTACTATTACGAATGTATTACTAAGAATGTTTTTAATTGGCATGCCAAGCACCAGGAATTAAGAGCCAATACATGCATTTCTTCTGTAGAAATTGAAGAGAAGCATGTAGAGTGGCAGGAAACAGCTTCCCAAAGTAGGCGGTGCTTAGCCACCAGGAAATGATCACTAATTGGTTGATTGCGATTGCAACCGGTATTGTAGAGCTCCTTGATTGTAACTACCAACTTTCTCTGCAAAGTTTAAGAAAAATGATATGCTGACTACCACCCCTGGAGTCGTGAGTTCGAATCCAGATCGTGCTGAGTGACTCCAGCCAGATCTCCTAAGCAACCAAATTGGCCCGGTTGCTAGGGAGGGTAGAGACACGTGGGGTAACCTCCTCATAGTCGCAATTAGTGGTTCTCGCTCTAAATGGGGTGCATGATAAGTTGTGTGTGGATCGCGGAGAGTAGCATGAGCCTCCACATGCTGCGAGTCTCCACTATGTCACGCACAACGAGTCACGTGATAAGATTCGCGGATTGACGGTCTCAGAAGCGGAGGCGACTGAGACTTGTGCTCCACCACCCGGATTGAGGTGAGTAACCACGCCGCCACAAGTAGTGGGAATTGGGCATTCCAAATTGGGAGAAAAGGGGATAAATAAATAATGATAATGAAAAAATAAAATTTTGCAAAATAAAACCTAAAAATGACTTCTAAATTCTTGAGTAGGTTGTCACATGAAAATTCACTTCAACATTTTGGGAAGTTAGAAGTGAGTAAAAAAAAAATCAAACCTTAAAAGGGGACGTTTAATCATATTTAAGTAGTTTAAGAAGTTCTGAACATTTGTTTAAAAAAAATTTAATAGTAATTGTTCACGTTATTAATGTCCTGTTTATACATTGTGATCAGTTTAATGCCACTTTGGTGAATAAAAGTACCAACACCTTTACGTAAGAGCAAAATCTGTACATTATTCCAAACATTTGACTGCTAGTGAGTGTGTGTGCGCGCGCGTGTATATATATATATATATATACACACACACGTAAGTTTTAAGGATGCACGCCAAATTTCTATAAAAAAAAATGCTGATGTGTACAGGGTGTCTATATGAAGCTGTGTACTTAATTTTGTGAGAATCGGGCACAAGGTGGCGCTTGAATAAGATCATTTATGTTTTTGTTAAAAAGTCTGGAATTGTAATGGCTAGAATACAAATTGGTTTTGTTTTTGAATCTTTTAGGGCCTCCAAATCATTTGGGCATGTGGATTTTAATTTCCACTACAAAATGTGTCTACAACTTATTTTTGATAAACCTACTTTTTTGATCTAGTCCTAGGTCATTAGTCTGATTCACAAAATGTACTGTGTATCATTTAGGGATGATTTGAAAGATGCACCTGTGAAAAAAGGTTTAAAAAAAAAAAAAAAAAAAAAGTAATTAGTCAAAATACATTTTATTAATTTAATAGTTTAGGAAATATGAGGCAGTTTTCGGGTGTGGCCCATAATGACTACTTGGCCTGTTTCTTGTGAGCGCAATATTCAAACTTAGGCTATTCTGTCATTATTTACTCATACTAAAGTTACTCCAATCTCGTATGACTCGTACTGTCTTTCTTTAGTGAAACATAGAAGGTGAGTTTCTTGAAAGGTCTTCACAAGGTTTATTTGCCATGTAATGAAAGTCTGACATGCTCCAAAAAGAACAAAAACCCAAAGTTAAAGTCACCGATACAACTTGTGCACTAAAAACCGATATAGCGGTCACAGCGATAACAAACCATGCTTATTTAATTTAAGATTGAATAAGGACTTAAGTTTTGTTCTATTCATCACACAAAGAGTTGCAAAGAATACTTGTCCTTTTTGCATCATGAGAGACCGGAGTCACTATTCATTCTCATTAAATGGCAAATAAAACATATATTGTGTTTTATGGAAGAAAAAAAAATCATACTGGTTTGGATCAACATAAGGCTGAGAAAATGTTTCAGTTTTGGGAGAACTTTTAACTTTGAGGATTATTCTGTGGCTTTTGTGAAGGACTTTACATAGCACGCCCAAAAATGAAAATTCAGTTTTTATTTTTCTTCCAAACCAGTATGCTGCATTCGTTCGTTTTCTCTTTTTTTCATGCGTGGAACAAAAAAGGAGAATTTTTGAAGAATCTTCATGCAACACTTTTCCATACAAAAGGGGAAACCAGATCAAATGTCTGAAATGTATGTAATTTAGGAGCTAGACTGATGGACTCTCGTATGGAAAAGAGCTGCATTAAGCTTCCAAATTCCTCTTTTGTTTTGTTCTACATACACAAAAATATTTTTCAACAACAATCATTTTTGTGTGAACTTGAGGATTTTTCTGTAGGACTATTATCACTATACCCAAAAAGGAAAATTCTATTAATTTCTGTTACAAACCGGTATGCTGCATTATAGTTTTTTCATGCATGGATCACAAATGCAAAACTTCTCCATATGACAGTTTATAGTGACCATGACAGTCAAACTATGAAAAGAAATAAAAATAATAATCTTTGGGTGATCTTCAACCGCTTATCCGAAGTTGGGTTGCAGGGGCAGCAGCTCCAGCAAGGGGCCCCAAATGTCCCTATCCCGAGCCACATTAATCTGCTCTGACTAGGGGACCCAGAGTCGTTCCCAGGCCAGTGTGGAGATGTAATCTCTCCATCTAATCTTGGGTCTTCCCTGAGGCCTCCTCACAGATGGACGAGCTGAAACACCTCCCTATGGAGGCGCCCAGGGGGCATCCTTACCAGATGCCCAAACCACCTCAACTGGCTCCTTTCGACGCAAAGAAGCAGCGGCTCTACTCCGAGCTCCTCACGGATGACTGAGCTCCTCACCCTATATCTAAGGGAGAAGCCCGCCACCCTTCTGAGGAAGCCCATTTCGGCCGCTTGTACTCGCAACCTAGTTCTTTCAGTGATGACCTAGCCTTCATGACCATAGGTGAGGGTAGGAACAAAAATTGACCGGTAGATCGAGAGCTTTACCTTCCGGCTCAGCTATCTTTTCGTGACAACGGTGCGATAGAGCGAGTGCAATACCGCCCCCGCTGCCCCGATTCTCCAGCCAACCTCCCACTCCATTGTCTCCTCACTCGTCAACAAGACCCCGAGGTACTTGAACTCCTTCACTTGGGGCAATACCTCCTTACCTACCTGGAGTACGCACTCCATCGGTTTCCTGCTGAGAAATCATTGGGTGGACTGTTTCTTTAAAAGACCATTCCCATTAAAGCAAATACAAATGTGATTTCACATACACATCTTCAGAACTGACTTTTGTGTAAATTGTATAGAAGCACACACACTTTTGGTACAGTTATTTTTAATGACGCTGATAGGAATAGATACATTTGTTATAAAAATGACAAAATAAATATAACACAAACAAACACTCCAACTGCTCCGAGATCAGACGCTCAGATGACTCCTTTCTGGTCCTCGTGTGACCGCTGGTGAAAGACAAACGTGACGGCCGCGTCCCAGGATGCCTGCAGCATAGGGTCTCTCAGTCCTCTCTTATCTGAACAGTGCTGCCAGTTGGACAGATCGCTGGTGCAGTCGGAGTCTTCTGGAGGAAGACGCACCTGTCGACCGTTTACACAGCGCCTGCAGCGGAACCTGGCCAAAAACAAAACATTAAGGAGTTACAAGAAAACTAATGTATAAATGCGTACATTTTAGGAACAGCCCTTATGTCTGAAGCACGCCAATGATGCCTTAAAATGCATTGCTGGTGTTTTTACCTGTCGTGTGTGTCGCTGATTGTATCCTCATTGAGTGAGAAAAGCTCTCGTAGCTCTCCGAGAGAGAAATGTCTTTCCACGTCCTGTTCCTCATCTACAACACAGCTGCTCAAGGCTTTCTTATGAGCCTGTCTCTGCAAGATCTTTTCCTCAATGGTCCCTGTCTGAATGAGGAAAAAATCTTCGCTATACACAACGTATAATTTAAATGAATTTAAACCGACTGATCTCAGTTCAGAAGAATCTGTGTTGTCAGTAAAGGGTTAAACTTTCGATGCATGGAGTACAACATGACGTCGATCACAGCAGAGATTGTCTTTGGATGAAACACCAACAAAACTATATATGGTGAGAAACCAGTTTGAGGCAAAAGACTAGATTTATCTAGCGATTAGCGATTTATCGCAAAACACCACATTGCTAAACACAATGTACACTAATTATTTTCTTAGAAAACCTTTATTTACTGTGAATTATCACACTGGAAATCAATGAAAGTCCATCCAAAAGTTGAAAAATTTAGCTTTCAGAGGGTTTATATGGAGTTAGGATGAAAATAAGGTGCATTTCGAACTGTTCTGAGACCAGTGCAGACAAACAGCACACATTAGTCATTCACTAAATAGGGAGCAAGGGTGCATCCTATAGCTCTCTATGCAGTTAAGTGCATTCACTCTTAAAATCTGATCAAAAGTTCAGTTTCAGGCTGCAGATGATGTTTGGATCACTCAACATGTTTGACACACATGGGACAATGATCATCAGTACATAGATTCAACATTTATAATGGATCATTTTATTTAAACATGGTTGACAGTGATTGGATGATGCTGGACATTACTTTGAATCTGAATTAATTATGCTAATTTCTGATGTCTATAACGTCTCAAAAACATGAATAACCAACACTCCTGAAACATAATAAACGATTTAAAATGCTGAAGAAACATCTTTTGCAACTCACCGACAGCAGTCTGTAGATGTAGCAGGTTTTCATCTGTCCATCTCGCCACACTCTGGCCATCGCCTGCTCGTCATTGGCTGGATTCCAGTCGGGGTCAAACATCACCAAACGATTTGCACCAATCAGATTAAGGCCACAACCTCCAGCCTTACTACTGAGCATGAATATGAACTCTGGATTCTGTAAGGCAGAAATTAAAATGTTATTTACCCAATAAAACAGGCTGAACACACAACTTGAGTGGTAAATACTCTTACAGAGGGGCTGTTGAATCTCTCCACAATCTTGGCTCTCTTCTTGATGGACATAGTTCCATCGAGTCTCACGTAAAGGTATCTGTTTATGAAGGACATTAAGACTGATATTTTAAAACCGAATTTATGATCAAAATACAGATGTTGGATTTTTAGTTCAAACTCTCACCTCCGAGTCCGACACAGCTTTTCAAAAAGATCTAAAGTCTGTGTGTAGTTAGAGACCAGAACCACTTTGTCACTTGTTGTGCTCCTGGTCATCGCTAGGATATAGTCCAGTACCAGCATTTTCCCTGAAATAAGACACAGCGTGTCTTAAATACTGAACATATTCAATCAAGGTCCGAAATTATTGGGGGTTTGGGGCCAAAAATGCAGCAGAAAAATGGCAAGAATGCAGGAGACATTTAAAATGTGCAGGTGAAAAGGCCCCTGTATGAATTTAGCAATATCTGAACATTTCATTACATTCTATTTTCGGCCAATATAGTTACAGATTTTGCATAAAATTGGGTTTTGTTGTCCTGCAGACACCATTAAGATTTGAAGATGTTATTTTTATTCTCCCAGTCAAATGTGGTTCTGTGTGAAGATAAGACAAGATGTTTCTAATAAAAAAGTAAACGGCATTGAATGTAGTGAAAGCAGTCCAACAACTCCAGAACCTGAAATGGCAATAGAATCTAAGGGTGAAAAAGCCCACTCTTAAATCAAGCTAAAATGGACTGACTTGTTACCGAAACCTCTGAAAACGATATGGCCTCTCATTGAAGACATTATGGAGCACAGTCTGATATGGGCATGATTGCACGCAGCACCAACTCTGGGCTCAATGGGTCCCATGGTGCAGCTCCACCTCTGGCCTCAGTGAGCCCCATGGTGCAGCTCCACCTCTGGCCTCAGTGGGTCCCATGGTGCAGCTCCACCTCTGGCCTCAGTGAGTCCCAACCCATTTAAAATGTAGCTTTGTTGTTCTAGTTTAAAGACTTTGAATTTGATGTTGATCTATTTTTTTTTAGTAATATTCATAATTTTTCAGATTTAAAATGTACTTCCAATAATTGTTTAAATTGAAGTATTTGACAAAAATTAACAATACGTTGTGTGCTTTTATATGGTTAAGAATATTATGTGCTGAATGTATAAATAAATGCACTAAATATGAGCTCCTGGGAACAAATATTTTCAATTAAATGAATTTCACCCTAATTAACAATAGTAGAAACAAGACGGTAAACAGAAGCAAACTTATAACTAAGAGTTTACCAGAGAGTTGTGGTTCCACTGCTTTAGTTGAATAATTTTGGGGGAAGAGATCCACTGCTCCATCAAAACCCTCCTCTCCTGCCAAACACTTCTCATAAATCAAAGCAGGATCTAACAGGAAGACAACAAAACAGACTTTAATTTATTAAAAGTGAGCATGACAAGTTTTCATATAACAACTTATAACTCACAGGCAGTGAAGCTGATCTAAGTGTGTCTTTATGTGCAAGTTTACATTTTTGGAAATCTCTACACTGATGAAAAGGTCAAAGGTAAAGTGTTCAATGCTCACGGTTGCAGAGTTTCTTCAGTGATGTGATGGAGGACAGAGAGGACACACTGATATTTCCAGTGTTCAGACTCTCAACAGGTTTGGCCTGTTTCAGGAATAACTTATACAACTCTTTCTGCAGAGGAGTCAATCTGACAGACAAAAACACACACAAAATATTCATTAAACCTTCCAATGCAGAAAAATGACAAAAGGCAAAGACAAATGAAACACTTTAAGATCTACATGCCATTTCAGAAACAAGTGCATCGTTTCAGTCGCTTACCGGCAGCAGACAACTTGTTCAATCTTCACAGGTAGATACTTGGAAAGAATGTCTGACGTTCGCCGAATCAAACACCTTAACAATACAAACACAGTGTATATGATTTGTAGGGGGTGATACAGATAGGTGTCTTTGATGGACGGGTTTCACCAGCACTCACCTGTTAACAATGCTGATGAGTTCTCGAAGTTTCTCCTCTCCCGCAGCTCGGCCTTTATCGCTGGCGTCAGCATCACGACCTTTAAGGATTGGAATCTCAAACCGTTTCTTAAACTCCTGAGCTGTGCCTGGGAGAAGTGATGCATTTAATTTCTTTAATTACAAAAAAGAAATGTGAAAATAGACAAACTTTCACAAGACTTTTGGTCCCCGGCTGAATGTCGATAATTAATATTCGACGAAAAACAGATTTCAATGCAGTTCTCTACAAGTCTCTTACCGAGAATACCAGAATTGACAAAGTGCACCAGACTGAAATACTCCAGTAAATCGTTCTGTATGGGAGTCCCAGATATCAGCACTCTTCTCTGAGCATTCATAGAATTCAGCGCCTGATACGTCTGATTGTCTGAGTTTTTCAGCCTGTGACCCTAAAACAAATAACAGAGATACTGCCATACTGGACAAACCGAATGGACATCCCCGGCAAACATTACACAGCGCTTAACTTCTTAATAAGGACATTTAATTGAGATTGCACTTACATAGAGTCTTTACTAGGCAATCAAATATTTTAAAGCTGAGCACAAGTAGAAAATTCCTATTCACTAAATCGCTAGAGATTTCCATGACTTCTGGGAACGGAGATATTATCAGTTCTTTTCTAAATAGGTTACCTCGTCACAAATAACCAGTCCGACTTTGCCTTTGTGCAGGACTTCAGCGTGCAGACGGAACGTTTCATAGGATATGATCAGGATTGGAGTCGGCACCCTCAAGCCGTGTTGGGAGATGAAGTTTTCTGAAAGAATAAATGCAAAAAAACTGACTCTGGCTAACAGACATTCAGCAGTATAACGTAAGAGGAAAGCTGATGGTTGATCAACAGACTATTGTGTAAGAAAACACTCAAATTAAAGGTGCACTCAGTACGTTTTTGTTGACATTGTCTTGAACTTGGATGCAGCATCGTTCAAACTAGGGCTGCTCGATTATGGCACAAATCCCAATCACGGTTATTGAACATAATTACTCACTGACTTTGGAAGGAGGTTATTGTCATATGATAATTATTTGATGTTACGTATGATAGTCAAATAAAGGAAAGCCTCCATCATCATCATTTAAAGCAACATCTACCATGTACAATAAAGTATTGCGACCTTATCACAATACCAACATTTCAGTTGTCAAAACTGAACAGACACGCATGTTCAGCACACACACATATACGCCGCCTGTCAATCAAACAGGGCGCAGCTGTTCCTAGATCGCTAGCGAATTATAAAATGACGTGCTCTGGATTACTTTCAACAGCAGAATAAGAATATTAACTTTCTAATAAGTGACACAGGCCATTTCAATGTCAACTGGTCAAAATAACTAAAAAGATGCAGCGTTTAGGAAGAGCTCAGAAATCACTATTTGGTGGGATGACCCTGATTTTCAATTACAGCTTTCATGTGTCTTGGCATGTTCTCTAACAGTCTTTCACATTGCTGTTGGGTGACATTATGCCACTCCTGGTGGAAAAACTTGCAGAAGCACCCCCGGATCATCACCTATCCTCCACCAAATTTCACAGTGGGTGCGAGACACTGTGGCTTGAAGGCCTCTCCAGGTCTCCGTCTAACCATTAGACGACCAGGTGGAGGATCGGTGATGATCTGGGGGTGCTTCAGAAAGGCTGGAATCGGGCAGATTCGTCTTTGTGAAGGACGGATGAATCAAGCCACATATGAGGTAATCCTGGAAGAACACTTCATTCCTTCTGCTCTGACAATGTTCCCAAACTCTGAGGATTGGTTTTTCCAGCAGGACAATGCCACACAGCCAGATCAATCAAAGTGTGGATGGAGGACCACCAGATCATGGCCAGCCCATTCTCCAGACCTGAACCCCATTGAAATCGTCTGGAATGTGATCAAGAGGAAGATGGATGGCCACAAGCCATCAAACAAAGCAGAGCTGCTTGAATTTTTGCACCAGGAGTGGCATAAAGTCACCCAACAGCAATGTGAAAGACTGGTGGAGAGCATGCCAAGACGTATGAAAGCGGTGCATGAAAATCAGGGTTATTCTGCCAAATATTGATTTCTGAACTCTTCCCAAGTTCAAACATTAGTATTGTGTCGTTTAAAAATGAATATGAACATTATTCAAGGTCTGAAAACACTGCATCTTTTTTGTTATTTTAAAACAGTGTTTGAGGATACTGAAAAGTATGAAAAATAAAGATTTACTGCTGAGTGACTCCAACCAGGTCTCCTAAGCAACCAAATTAGCCCGGT
Organism: Xyrauchen texanus; assembly: GCF_025860055.1. Taxonomy (NCBI): domain Eukaryota; kingdom Metazoa; phylum Chordata; class Actinopteri; order Cypriniformes; family Catostomidae; genus Xyrauchen; species Xyrauchen texanus. The sequence goes on from NC_068282.1 coordinate 47,202,639, forward strand.
TGCTAGGGAGGGTAGAGTCACATGGGGTAACCTCCTCGTGGTCACGATTAGTGGTTCTCGCTCTCAATGGGGCGTGTGGTGAGTTGTGTGTAGTTCGCAGAGAGTAGCATGAGCCTCCACATACTGGGAGTCTCTGCAGTGTCGTGCACAAAGAGTCACGTGATAAGATGCGTGGACTGACGGTCTCAGAAGCGGAGGCAACTGAATATTGTGCTTCGCCACCCGGATTGAGGTGAGTAACCGCACCACCACGAGGACCTAGTAAGTAGTGGGAATTGGGCATTCCAAATTGGGAGACATTTAACTGGGCATTACTTTTAACTTGGCACATCGTCCAATAAAATGAATATTTTGACCTTTAAAGACTCTTTGTGTATTCTTATAATTATCTTATTTTTTCTGGAAAATAAGACAAAAGTACTGATGAAGATGATATTGGTCTACAACTACTGATGTACTACATGAACTACTTTAATACCAAGTTTACGGTCTATTTCATCCTTGGAGCCGCCGTCGATAGCAACAGGATGTACCCGTCCACCGAGCCACTTGCCCACTTCATTGTACCAGTTCCGCACGAGGCTGGAGGGAGACACCACGATGACCTTGTCGATCTCAGGTTTGAAATCAGGACTCTGTTTCAGTAAAGTCCACATAAGAGTGATGCACTGCAGGGTCTTTCCCAGTCCCATCTCATCCGCCATAATACAGCCGTATGAGTTAGGGATCCGCCTGCCTGTCACACAGTCCCACAGGAACTTTACACCCTACACAAGAACGTAAGAAAGTAATTAATACACTTATACAAATCAGTTCAAGTAGTGATTATCAACCCAAACAGTGACAGTTTTAATTAGTTATATGGGTAGTTGAAGCATAACATGTCAGAATTTATTAAATCTAAATCTTAATATTTTAGTTAAAATGTAAATGAATGTGTAGGGGACAGTGTTTCCTGCCCCACTGTTCAGCAGTGGTACTCTGCCGCTAACGAATCTCTAGTGCCACGTCAAAAGAAATTATAATTCAGTCATTGTGATCATACAGCCTGAATTCAACGTGAAGAATGTTGCATTTATTTAGTGCTTTTTTTTGACACTACACTCAAAGCGCTTTACAGTGAATGGGACTCTTCTCAACCACCACCAGTGTGCAGCATCCACCTGGATGGTGCGACGGCAGCCATAGTGCGCCAGTACGCTCACCACACACCAGCTATTGGTGGAGAGGAGAGAGTGGAGTGATAGAGCCAATTAATGGATGGGGATTATTAGGAAGCCATGATTGATAAGAGCCAATGGGGGGAATTTGGCCAGGACACCAGGGTTACACCCCTACTCTTTTCGTAAAGTGCCCTGGGATTTTTAATGACCACAGAGAGTCAGAACCTCGGTTTCACGTCTCATCCGAAAGACGGTGCCTTTTTTTACAGTATAGTGACCCCATCACTATACTGGGGCAATACGACCCACACAGACTGCGGGATGAGCACCCCCTGCTGGTCTTCCTAACACCTATTCCAGCAGCAACCATAGTTTTCCCCAAGGTCTCCCATCCTGGTACTGGCTGGGCTCAACCCTGCTTAGCTTCAGTCTAGAACTACACGGTGATTTGGCTGTTGGCATACTGCAAAATCATGGCAAAATTACATGTCCTTCTTTCTCAGAAACATAAAGCATGACTAATTTCGTTAAAATCATGAATTACTCTTATGAGCCAGTTCTTTTACTGAATCGCTCCAAACAACTCAATAACTTCCGAGTTATTGCTTTGTATCAGGATTCATCTGCAAAATGACTCCTATGAGCCAGTTCTTTTAATGAATCACTCCAAACCACTTACTAAAGCGAATTGTCGCTTAGATTTCAGGATTTGTCAGACAAATTCTTCTTACTCGGTTCAAGTAATATATTGCTCCAAATGACTAACTAACTTGCGAATTGTCACTTTGAATCAGGATTCGTCTGACAAATGACTCTTAATAGGCAGTTCTTTTAATGAATCACTCCAAACAACTCACTAACTTGCGAGTTGTCTCTTTGAATAAGGATTCGTCTGACAAATGACTCTTAATAAGCAGTTCTTTTGATGCATTACTACAAATGACTCACTAACTTGCGATTTGCCGCTGTGTATCAGGATTCATCTGAAATTGACTTTTATGAGCCGGTTCTTTAATGTATTGCTCCGAACGAATCAAAATGCAGGAATAACTGTTTTATGTATAAGGTTTGTGTTGTAACTTGCCATGACAATGTGTAGTTAAATAAACACATTTGCAACACAGTTGTTTGTAGTAAATTGTATTTTAAATTTTATTAAAACATGTAAACGTTAAACTTTTAAATAGGCTACAAAAATAGTATATCGAGGAGCTCCCCGCTAAAAAAGCAGAATTCTGTGGGAAACTGCTTTTTATTTTATACATTTTAGCTTTTCATAATTTTTATTATCACTTTTTTGCCTTTTTGCATTATTTTAAATGGTCCTGCAGTGTGACAAATGAATTTCTTAAAGTACAAATATTTCATATAAACACTAAATTAACATGGCCATAAAATTGGCATGCATAATTATAAAATAATTCGCATAATTCTGTTTAAAATGGTTTTAGATGGAGTTTTGCATGTCACAGCGCAAGACGTGAATTTCCCAGAAGTATTTAATGTAACCTAACTATCCATCTACTAATATATTGGATTGTTTTTTTTGGCCATTTTCTGGGACGATGACTCCACTGATTTGGCCAAATAACAGAGGTATTAGTTTCCGTTTTTATCTTGTTAATGGATAATATTTTGCTCTTATTTTTTTTATCTTTGTTTTAATAATTATTGTGTAAAAAGCGGTAATTTCAGCAACTATCTGTGCATCTACTCTGCCGTAATTTTATATTATTATCTATATTTCACTTTTGCCGTTGAACCAGCCATATCGGACGACCATTTTTCACTATCTCTCTATAGTAAGATCATACCTCTCTCTGATGGGGGCGAAGCACTTTACTCAGTACTGGATCCACAACCACATGCACTGGTAACTTCTCCCTGCAAACAAGCAAAAAACAAAGTCATACATGTTATTGTTCAGCGGCTAGAGAAATATAAATGACTATCATCAGAATGTCACAGACTTGTCTGCTTTGATGAGGTCATGAGCACTGATAGCAGGCGGTTCGTACAGAACCAGAGCTCCATCTTCAAATGGGTCATGAAGGGCTTTCCTCACACCAGCCCGCCTCAATCCCAGAGCCCGCAGACCCAATGAGCCTAAACACAAACAACACAAGCATCTATATAATTACATGCTGGACTATCACACGAAGTACAGAGTGAGTCATTCTTAAATCAGCCAATGAGGAAAGGCAGTTAATAACACCATTATATTACATTTACATTACATTTATGCATTTGGCAGACGCTTTTATCCAAAGCGACTTACAGAGCCCTTATTACAGGGACAATCCCCCCGGAGCAACCTGGAGTTAAGTGGCTTGCTCAAGGACACAATGGTGGTGGTGGCTGTGGGGATCGAACCAGCAACCTTCTGATTACCAGTTTACCAGTTATGTGCTTTAGACCACTACACCACCACCACTCCATACACAAGAATGAAAATGTAACAAAACGTTCAGTGTTTACCTGTATAATTTAGGATGGGAATCTTGAATGGCTTTGATAAGATCTTGCGGATGAAGGCTTCCTGTACGAGATACACTTAATCAATCAGTCAACAATCCAAATCAACCTGGTTCCATTCTGACATGTAACACACACTTTTCATGATCTAATCCATTCCTGATGGATAAAATCAAGTCTTGCTCTACATACGGTTTCATTAGAAAATACATTACATTATGAATGTAAATTACAAACAGTATTTCACATAGTGTGTTCATGTTTTTTAAAACAACTCACATGTTCGTTGCCATCCACACACACAGGCCTGTTGGTGAGTTGTGTCAGGGGTTTCCTGTAAGGAGAGATGTAGTTTTCTCGACAGTCTCTCTTGCTGTCTGATGCCTGCGGGAGTAAATACAGTCCATCACACATCATGTATTCATGATCATACATGTACAGTACTTCAAAAATATTTTATGCATAAGTTATTAAAAGTATATTTCACCCAAAAAGGAAAATTCTCTCATCATTTACTCACACTCATGCCATACCAGATGTGTATGACTTACTCTCTTAAATTATTCTGCTGAGCACAAAGATTTTTAGAAGAATATTTCAGCTCTGTAGGTCCATACAATGCAAGTGAATGGTGGCCAGAACTTTGAAACTCCAAAAAGCACATAAAGGCAGCATACAAGTAATCAATATGTCTCCAGTGGTAACATCTATATCTTCAAAATGGTAGGTGTGGGTGAGAAACGGGTCAATATTTAAGTCCATTTTTACAATATTCTCTATATTCTCCTCCCTGCTCAGAAAGTGGCGATATGCATGCAGAATGCAAATCGTCCAAAAAAAAATAAAGTGGAAGTGAAAGTAGAGATTTATAATTACAAAAAAAAAGTTAAATATTGATCGGTTTCTCACCCACACCTATAATATCTCTTCTGAAGATATAGACTTAACCACTGGAGACTTATGAATTACTTTTATGTGCTTTTTGAGCTTTAAAGTTCTGGTCACCATTCACTTGCATTGTATGGAGCTACAGCGCTGAAATATTCTTCTAAAAATCTTTGTAAAAGAAAGTCATACACATCTGGGATGGCAAGAGGGTGAGTAAATGATGAGAGGATTTTCATTTGAGCTATCCCTTTAAATCGCAAAGCAAAAATTAGGGATGTGCACGAGCAGCTGAATCCTCAAGTATTCGCATCGCTGGCTGTAAATACAGTGAAATGCACATTAAATCCTGAACACCCAGAATAAAACTCGCTGTTATAACTGAATACATTGGGTGGTGCTGTGGACACAAGTTGATCACACTTGATGAGAGTATGGCGTCATCTGCCTCCAGGCTCAGCGAGGTTTGGAATTATTTTGATCAAAATGATCATCATGTCATGTGCAAGCATTATCAGGAGATCAATAAATCATATTTGAACTGACGGTTCAAACACTGAACCGTCAGTATTGACTAGTCGAATGAGAAACGACAGCAGTCGACAGCAGGGACAATGACTCCTTACTATGGTTAAGGTTAGGGGTAGGTGTAGGGATAGGCTTTACGGATAACAACCAATCAGGTAGCAGGGAGTCAAAATCTGGTAGGGAGTCAAATTTCGGCACAACGCACCGGCAGAGCGTGTTTTCTCTGCCTGACTTTCACCCGAGCATGTCATGTCATGTCATGGCTGCTTGTTTTGACATGACATGATGCTTGTTTTTCTCAACAAGAACATGGCAGGATACATGCTAACATGTTAACCATTATATGCTGAGTGCTTATGTACATTCTGTACATTAATTGTGGCAGTCTACTTTATTAGCGGTTTCTTTTTCTCCACTTTGGGTGAGCTTAAATGCTTTTGTTCTATACTTTTTTGTTTACACGCATTGCTTAATTAAACGTTTTCAACACAAAACTTGTTTTGAAATGGTGACGCAACCTTGACGATTAAAGAAATGTGTCTCTTTCTCATTAATTAACTTAAACTAATAATAGAGTATTTGTTTTTTTATGAGCTCAAATATTCCAATAAAACATTATTGAAACATGCCCATCCCTAGCAAAAATCATTTATTTTTTATTGAAAATAAGATTATAATAATTAACTTTCTTCACAATAATTCCTTTGCAACACAAGATAAAGGTAATTACACTGGCAGCCAAAAGTTTGGAATAATGGACAGATTTTGCTGTTTCGGAAGGAAATTGGCCCTTTAATTCAACAAAGTGGCATTCAGCTGATCACAAAGTATATTCAGGATATTACTGATGTAAAAAACTCTAGAAACTCGTCAGTCAATCATTGTTTTGAGGAATGAAGGCTGTACAATGCTTGCAATTGTCAAAAAATTAAGATTTCATACAAAGGTGTAACTACAGTCTTCAAAGACAAAGCACTACTTGCTCTAACAAGGACAGAAAGAGATGTGGAAGACCAGATGTACAACTAAACAAGAGGATAAGTACATCAGAGACTCTAGTTTGAGAAACAGACGCCTCACATGTCCTCCGCTGACAGCTTCATTGAATTCTACCCGCTCAACACTAGTTTCATGTACAACAGTAAAGAGAAGACTCAGGGGTGCATTATGGGAAGAAATGTAACAGAAAAACAAAAAGAAAAGGTTCGAGTAGGCAAAGAAACACAGACATTGGACAACAGATAATTGGAAAAGAGTGTTATGGATCTTCACCCCCATTGAGCTTTTGTGAGATCAGCTAGACTGTAAGTTGTGTGAGAATTGCCCGACAGCACAGCCACGCCTATGTCAAGTGCTACAGGAAGTGTGGGGTGAAAGGTCACCTGAGTATCTGGACAAACTGACAGCTAGAATAACAAGGATCTGCAAAGCTGTCATTGCTGCACGTGGAGGATTTTTTGATGAGAACTCTTTGAAGTAGTTTAAGAAGTTCTGAACATTTTAGTTTTTTTTCAAATTGTAATAGTAATTTTTCATGTTATTAATGTCCTGACTATACATTGTGATCAGTTGAATGCCACTTTGATGAATAAAAGTACCAATTTCTTTCCATAAGAGCAAAATCTGTACATTATTCCAAACTTTTGTCCTCAAGTGTATCTCAAAGGTACCTAAAGATTTCCTACTTTTATCATCCATTTTAAACTAGTCATAAATCAAATATATAAAGACATAGAAGCATTTAAAAAAATACTTTCATTACTAAGTGTAAAAGGTAACAATATTTTTGGATGGATCATAACAGCGTGAATGGATAGAAATAGACTTTAAAGATGCATCAGGTAAAATGTAATATTTACAACTATTAAAAACTCACAATGTTCTGGTCCCAGTCTTCATCATCATCTGAATCTTCTCCTTGTTTCCTTTTGGCCATCTGACTGGGTGCTAGACTTCTCCTCTGAAGTAATTCATAAATAAAGAAGATAATAAATGCAAACTATATACATGGACAGGAGCAATAACTGGAGCAATTCTGTGCAACTACTTTTTGCCACATTTTGGAGATTCAATTTGTAACCTACCATTCTGAATCAGGAAATTAATCTGATTTAAATAAATAAACAAAAATGAATGAATGTGCATTTGCTAATCTCTCTGTCAAATCTTCTTTTATCTTCTTATGTCCATCCACGCGCTACAGTCCTCGGTATCACGAAATTAAAAAATCAAAACTGTCGTTTCAAACGATACACAGTTCTTTAATTTAACACATAATTGTATTTTTTCGTTACAAATGAAAACAAAGCTGCAATTATGAAACACTAGCAGCGTACCTTAAACCGCTCTATGGCGAGCGGAAAGGGACAAACTAAGCTTTATGCGTTTCAAAAATGGCGCGCTTACAACGAGGAAAGGAAGAAGAATGAACATGTTTATTGTATTCTAGCATTTTTTTCTAGCAAGTTTTATTACATTATATTATTTGACAAAACTTTTTAGCACCAAAAGAAGAATATATAGTTTAGAGTTGTAAAGAATATGCTTATAGCTCAGAGCATTTGTTGTTATTTATATGTTAACATGATTTCAAGATTTAGCCTGGAATTAATTACATGACAATTTATATATATATATATATATATATATATATATATATATATATATATGTATATATATATATATATATGTATGCATATATATGTACATATATATATATATATATATATGCATTAAGTTACAATTACAGTAGCAAGTCACATGTATATGCATTGACTTGGCTACTAAGTTAAAGGTCATGACATATATAATTTCTTTATAATTTCTGTCAGAAACACTCGGTTTTGGTGCTGCTTCTCCTTTAAGACTTGACAGTACATGCCCACTATTCTGATTGGCTCTCTGCTTTTGACTGACCTACTCTCTGCTTATAATCTCTCTGCTCATCGCTACTGGGCGGGGCTACGGAAGTGATTAGGTAAAGCAAGTGTTGATGTGTTGTTGTGGATGCGGTCAGATCACTGATCTATATTTATAGCCTGGAGCATTTAAAGAATATATATAGATCAGTGATAGATTTGATAGACATTTGCGTCTATGCAAATGTCTATCAAAGTTTGGCACACAATGTGGAGGAAGTCGAGAACGAGTCTTTTTTGAAGCTCGGTTTCAACAAATGCTCTTAATTGCAGTGAGGAGGTAAGTTTTGAGTTCTGAAACGTACAGTATATTTTTTTATAGTACAATGACCTCTTATATCAAAATATCAAGGGAAATTTGATTCCTCATGTCATGAGGACTTTAACATTTTTGTTAAACATTCTATTCTCAGACACTTCTTGCTGCTAAGGTTTCTCTAGATGTATTTGTCTATACAGCTGCAAAGGGTTGAAAAATAAAGTGAATCATTATAATCGTTAAATCCCCTTGAATTGACTATTAGAGACTACAGTGGAGCAGTGAGTTTTTTAGCATTCTTTTAGGACCTTAATCAATATTTATCAAATCGTTGAAGTCAGTTAAACAAACCGGCCACCAGATGGCGCAGTAGGGTTAGAAATAGCTGCTGACGTCATAAAAGCCAATCAACTCCTGAAGTTGGAGCAAGCCAGGGAAGTTTGAATGGAAGTTTGTCATTCGTTGAGGATACTCATGAGTGAGATATTGTAAATTACAAACTATTCATCTTCTCTTTTGTGTAAAATAAATAAATAAATGGGTTTAGAGACACTGCAGAAATATGGGTTTGTAATGTTTCAAATTGACATTTAAATGATTAGAGACTCTGTCATTCATATGTGTAATTTACTTAAGCTGAATGAAATAAAATCTGAATAGTTAATGAGTCTTAGCTATAAAATCAATGACATCAAATACAAAAGTAGCTGTAAATAATGCACAAGATATCATAACAAAATAAACACTAGAATACATTTGATATAATGTATTATATCTCATAACTACCTAGAATGTTTTGACCTACTGTATATAAATCTTTGAAGACATATAAAATAGCAGAAATTGGCCCCAACATTTTAATGTCACTTTCGGCGACATTTAGTTAATTTCTGTATTTGCCCATAAAAACAGGACTTTTTAAACAGTAAAATTGAATTAGATGACCTTACTTGGATTGTTCAAGGCAATCAGTTTGCATGCTTTTTTTTAAGTAAGCACACTTACTTTGCTCAAGTAAACAAACCTTCATTTTTTTTAAGTAACGTTATCTAGTTACAAATCAACTTAACTCATCTGTGATAAAAGGATCGCTGTTTTTATGTAACTATTTAAATTGGGTTATAACATGTCTTATACAGTATAAGGGAAATTATGCCACGTAACACATTGGATTCTCCTCAGTACTTCTTAGTGCACATAAATCTGCACGTTTGTAAAGTACAATTGAGTAAAGAAGAATGGCTTGAACATAACGGGCTCCAAGGAAACAATAATCACCCTCATGGTGACTTCACAATTATCAAACAGCTACAACAAAACAAGAACAATAGTCATCAGAATTCAAACTAAATACATTTTTAAATAACAATTATTATTTTCTACATAAGTTCCCTTGTCATGACCAAACATGCATTTATTGAAGCGCAAGGGTTTATGGGTATTCCACACAGGTACTTGGTAACTTTGAGTTAGTAGTACTCAAAGCCAAAGTTTATATATTTGAGTCATGATTCCAAAATGTGACATTTCAAGTAATGTTTAAGGAACACTTTAGGGTTTAGAGAGTAACGGTACCTTAGTTAAAACTAGTAGGAATAATAACAACATAAGCTTAAGTTGAGTAAACAATTTCTTTTTATTTGAGATATCTACAGTGATGGGTACATTTGAATAGCAAATAAAACTGGTGAACTATTGTGAGAACATTTGTTTCAATCTCTTCTGAACATGTTAGTTCGGCTAGGAGGGTTATGTTTTTATGTTTATTTTGTGTTTGTGTGTTTTAGAGGGAATTGTGAGTGAGCGACAATGGTGAAAAATCCCTTGTTAAGTCGTACGTGAATGTTGCCAAACAAAGTGAAACACGTGGATCACACAAAGAGTACACTGTATTTCTTTCTTTAAATGCATCATTTGTATAAAAATCTGAGCAATAAATTCCACGTATGTACACGTTATAAATAAAATATAATTATGATAACATGTATACAAAAACACTACAATAAATACATACATCAAACAATAGTAGTAATTACCCTTAAATAAAGCAAGAGATGCATAGCATCCAAAGGGTGAGGTCATCTTTCACTATTCACTGCATCGCTGGGAAACTCATTTAGATGTTCGACTGTACAGCCATGAATGATCAAATCCTGTTTCCTCAGTTCTCAATTGATCAAAACTGACTGAAACTTCCCACATTATCACAACAACATTATTGCTAATGATATAAAAGTTAGAAAACATGTACATTATCGTCTGCCATTATTCAAATGTTGGGAAAAAGCTTGAAATGTTAATCTAGTATTATCAGACACAGAATAGAGAACAAAACACTGCAAGAAAATTAAACAAAAGATAAAGAAGTCCAAACAAAATCTGTTGAATAATATTTCTATTACACTGAATAATATCCTGAGTTTTGTTATTAGTTCGTAAGCGATTAAGAACAATTTCTCCCCAAATTCATATTAACATAATGCTTTGTTTTGTAATTACCATTATTCTCCATGGTGATTTTCAATGTTAAGTTAACAACACTGTAATGCAAGGATTTTTAAAATCATCAGACATTTAAGGAAGTGCAACAAATACTACCATGATAAGAACACATAAGTACTTTACAAATGAAATAATATGTAACCATTATGCATTATGCTAATAAGAATGAGGGGTGCTTACTTGTCATTAAAAAAATGTCACAATGCAAAAACAAAGCAATTGTGCTACAAAGAAAGAAAGGGCTTTGCTCCTATAAGCAAAGTGTCATTTCCAATTTCTTTTGATTTTAGGGTAAAATATGTCTGGGACATGTTCTTGACAGGTTTCGTTAGATTCACCAATGAGATTGTGTGTAATCATGGTAGTAACCAGGTAGTAATAGTGTCTGTAAAAATTAAGGTAAAATATGTGATTAAAACAGCGACAGTGAGAACCCGAATAGAGGAGTGTGAACTTCTGGAGGACTGTAGATTACAGATTTAAAAGAGCAAAGCTATGCTTTTGCTTACCCATAGTTCTCTCATCTCATACCATCCCAGAAGTGTGTGACTTACTTTCTTCTGCTGAACACAAATGAAGTTTTTTAAAAGAATATTTCAGCTCTGTACGTCCATACAATGCAAGTCAAGAAGGTCCAACAATTTGAAGGTCAAAAAGCACATAAAGGCAACATAAAATGAATCCAAAGACTCCAGTGGATTAATTCATGTCTTCAGGAGGGATATGATAGGTGTGGGCGTAAAACAGATATATTTCAATATATCAATATTTAAGTCCTTTTTTACTATCAACTCTCCCTGTTCAGTAGGTGGTGATTATATAGGTATATATAGGTATTTTATTTCGTTGTGTAGTCTCATGTGGTCCTGTGTTGGTCCTTTGTTGTTTTTATGTAGCACCATGGTCCTGGAGGAACGTTGTCTCATTTTGCTGTGTACTGTATTAACTGTATATGGTTGAAACGACAATACAAACCACTTGACTTGACTTGATATGCACAAAGAATGCAAATCTCCTAAAACAAAAGAAGAAGGACTCTTACAAAGACGAGCGCTTAACACGGCTGTTTAAAAGTGGAGATTGATAGTAAAAAAAGGACTTAAATATTGATTTGTTACTCACCCACACCTATCATATCTCTTCAGAAGACATGGATTAAACCACTCGAGTCGTATGGATTAACTTTATGTTGCCTTTATGTGCTTTTTGAAGCTTTACATTTCTGGTCACCATTCACTTGCATTGTAAGGACCTACAGAGCTAACATATTCTTCTAAAAATCTTTGTTTCTGTTCAGCAGATGAAAGAAAGTCATACACATCTGGGATGGCATGAGGATGAGTAAATGATGACAGAATTGACATTTTTGGGTGAACTTTCCCTTTAACACCATAAAACATGCATATATAAAGTGATATGACACTATTTATATTTTGTCAACCGACAAAAGCAGCCAGATGTTTGTGTGGTGACTTCCTCAGGCGAACGGGAGTTTTGTTTGTGAGCATCTAGATTCTGTTCGTGAGCGTCAATTTAACTTTTGTGTCTACTGAAATGTGAAAACCATTTTGAAATGTATATTAGTTATACTTATATGTTAAAAGAATATGTATGCTTTAAGACCTCATTTTAATTCACATCAAATTAAATACTAAAAATGTGAATATACAGTTTATTTTATTTTAAGTGTTTTAGAGCCATGAAATTGAAATTGTTTTTATTTTAGCATTCATTTTCATTTCAAATAACTACAGAAAAACAGAATACCACTCATGCAGTGGTTGATAAAAAATAACAATGTTGATGCTTTAAAAAAGTACTTTTTTCAGGATCACTGTATGAAAAAATTCCACACACTATAAGTTAAAGAGGTATTTCTTGAAATTGCATCAATAGAGGTTACTGGATCTGGCATCAAAACTACTGGCTAGTTGAGTATGTGTGTGTTTGTGTGAACTTGTGTGTAAGAGAGGGAGCGCTTACGACAATAACATCATGTCCTAACTAGGCGCGACAAAATATTACAACAATCAATCAAATGTCTTGCATGTAAATCTGCATTTGTGTCCAACCAGCAGCAACTGTGATGAGTGACAGAACATTCTGTCAGTAGCCCCACGGCCACAGCAGAATCTTATTGGTCCAATGTCATGCTTCACATATAGAGCACAACAGTCTGGTTTCGAAAGTTAAAATCTCATAATTTATTTCTATATTTAGTAGGTCCTCGGTGGCGCGGTTACTCGCCTCAATCCGGGTGACGGAGGACAAGTCTCAGTCGCCTCCGCTTCTGAGACCACCAATCCGTGCATCTTATCACGTGACTCGTTGTGCATGACACCGCAGAGACTCGCAGCATGTGGAGGCTCATACTACTCTCCGCGATCCATGCACAAATTACCACACGCCCCATTGAGAGCGAGAACCACTTGATCCCGACCACAAGGAGGTTACCCCATGTGACTCTACCCTCCCTAGCAACCGGGCCAATTTGGTTGCTTAGGAGATCTGGCTGGAGTCTCTCAGCACACCCTGGATTCAAACTCGCGACTCCAGGGGTGGTAGCCAGCGTCAATATTCGCTGAGCTTCCCAGGCCCCCAGGAAAATAGATTTTTAACAATAACTTGCAAACCTTTAAAGACAGACCTATCGTGAGCTCTGAGGTTGGTAAATGCTTCTGTTGACCCCATGTGACTCTACCCTCCCTAGCAACCGGGCCAATTTGGTTGCTTAGGAGATCTGGCTGGAGTCTCTCAGCACACCCTGGATTCAAACTCGCGACTCAGGGGTGGTAGCCAGCGTCAATATTAGCTGAGCTTCCCAGGCCCCCAGGAAAATAGATTTTTAACAATAACTTGCAAACCTTTAAAGACAGACCTATCGTGAGCTCTGAGGTTGGTAAATGCTTCTGTTGACCCCATGTGACTCTACCCTCCCTAGCAACCGGGCCAATTTGGTTGCTTAGGAGATCTGGCTGGAGTCTCTCAGCACACCCTGGATTCAAACTCGCGACTCCAGGGGTGGTAGCCAGCGTCAATATTCGCTGAGCTTCCCAGGCCCCCAGGAAAATAGATTTTTAACAATAACTTGCAAACCTTTAAAGACAGACCTATCGTGAGCTCTGAGGTTGGTAAATGCTTCTGTTGAAGCCATCAGTTCATTTTAAATTTCGTTTAATAGTGGAGACTAAGAACTACACTACCCATGATCCCGAGGGGAAAAATCCACCAAAAAGACAATTGTGGCAAAGTGCACCAAAAGAGCTCTGCAGTGATCGCACACTCCCTATGGAAAACATGAATGCAAATAATACTTCCGGAACCAAGATGGCTGAAAAAGATCTGTTGTGCTCTATGAAACCTCAAAAGTCTTCTGATTGGCTGGAATTGTGTCACGTCGTGTTGTGTAGCTTAAAACTTGTCACATCGCGCCTGTTTTCGACATGATGTCGCATGATAAACTATAAATAAGCACATTCAGTTCTGTTACAATGAAACTTCATGGTATCCACATAATTCTTAATATCTGCCTTATAAGAGGCCGAAATGTGAAAAGTAGACCTTCAAGTTCCTTCAATTTGAAAACTGCAGTTCGGAGCAGATATCTGAGGACTCCCATCAATGTTTTTTAGCTCTCTAATGGAGATGCTGAGGACAGAGGAGGTGTTGCATCTCCTCTGCAGACTCCAAAAACCAGCATTCATGGCAAGGTGACCTCTACCCTGCAGGTCATCCCTTATTCTTATGGTTCCTGGGGTTCCTCACGGTACAAGATCCACTGTGTATGCACCCTAGCCACAATAGCTACGACTGCAGCATCCATACGGGCATCACTAGGAACGCTGCATCGCTGTTTCCTTTCAGAGTATTTCCAAGGAATTACTAAGGAATCTCTTTGGATTGAACCGTAGGTTTGGATTGATTTCACCGGTTGCGTTTTATTTGTCTCTCTCATCCCACACAGCTGCAGTTGGCTGCTGAAAGCCATTTGATTGTCTGCCAGCTCGTCTGTGCATCCATGAACGAGACGGTCTCAAAGCGTGTGGGCCTGCAGCAGGGATGGGTGCTCACCTTGCGGCTTGGAATGCTGCCATTATCTGTCAGCACCTTCAGGGCCAAGTCGTAGTTCCTGCGGGCACTCATGCACGTCCCAACACAGTACTTGAACATCACGATTTCGTCCGAGTCATATCCAAGCCCTAGGTCACGCACCCTCATCTCCTTCTTCTCCAAACGACAGTCCTGACTGGTGCGACCTCGTGTCCGGTTACGACGTTCCTTTCGGTCCTTAGGGGATTTCCTCAAACTGGAGACGTTTGTAGAGGAACGCTGCCACCGGATTCTATGTCCCTCACCCTCCTCAGCCACTAAAGAAACATAAAACACATCAATTATAGTAAAAAAAAAAATTGTATATTTAGTTAAAGTTCGGTCTGTTACAGTTTGATACATGTTTGTTCCAATTTGCACTTTATCATCAACTAAAAAAAATATATATTTATTTGTGTCGACATAAATGCAATTTAAATAAAAAAGTGGGAAGTGTTAAAGAATGGTCTGCCAAATATTTAAATTATGTCATTTACTTAACCACATATTGTTGAAAACCCCTGGACTTCTTTTCTTCCATGGCACACCAAAAGGTAAATTTTTGAAGAATAACCTGGCCGATCTTTTCTATATAATGAAAGTAAATGGGGATTGGGACTGTCAGTCTCCAAAATGACTAAAAAAAATCTATAAACACCAAAAATGTTCAGGGCTTTTCCTCAAAAATGGTCATTCACATGATCAAAGTTGGTTTATTATATAATTTAATTAATATATAGCAATAGTTTGAATTCCCTTGCAAAAAATGTATCCTGGTTTTACTAAAATAACCATATTTTAACCTTGATATTCGTAGTAAAACCATAGTAGGCCTACTAATACAGGAAAACAAAAACTAAAAAACTATTGTAATAAAATACAATTATTGTCATATTTTTGTGGTTATTTTGATTTGACTACAAATACCATGGTAACATGAGTAACCACAAGATTAACCATGGTTAATCTATTTATAAAACCATGGTTAATATTTGGATACAGTATATTGTATTAAAAGCAGGATTTTGGGGGGTCTGTGTAGCTCAGCGTGTATTGACCCTGACTTCCACCACTAGAGTTGCGAGTTTGAATCCAGGGTGTGCTGAGTGACTCCAGCCAGGTCTCCTAAGCAACCAAATTGGCCCGGTTGCTAGGGAGGGTAGAGTCACATGGGGTAACCTCCTTGTGGTCACGATGTGTGGTTCTCGCTCTTAATGGGGCGTGTGGTAAGTTGTGCGTGGATCCGTGGAGGCTCCACATGCTGTGAGTCTCCGCGGTGTCATGCAAAACGAGTCAAGTGATAAGATGCGCAGATTGACGGTCTCAGAAGCGGAGACAACTGAGACTTGTCCTCCGCCACCCAGATTGAGGTGAGTAACCGCGCCAGCACGAGGACCTAGAGCGCATTGGGAACTGGGCATTCCAAATTGAGGAGAAAAGGGATACAAAAAAAAAAAAAACATTGTTATTATTATAAGCCTATTATTATTATTATTTGACTAAATAAGGGTGTTTCAAGGCTTTATTGATTTAATTTCTTTCATTTGTATTTATAATTCACTGCAAAATGTGTGCTTGACATTTCACATTTTGCCAGGTGACATTTCAGAAATACCAGGATAAATCACAGTTAACAACATATTCCACAGTTAATGTGGCCAACAAATTCAGTTTCATCTGGGTAAGAAAATAAATTATAAAATGCTATATTTTTTTAAAATAATAATGGTATTATAATAATAGTAGTAATAATAATAATAATTATTATAATAATAATAATACAATTATTATATATTATATTATTATTATTAGGCTATTAATAATATTATTAATGGGTATATTTTATTAATAGAAACTATAAATGTGAGAGTAACATTTAAAAATGGGCGTTTCATTTAGTTTTGGCACACTTCCGGTTTAAGCCCCGCCCACACCCAGTCCTCTCCGAATACAGTTACAAATACAGATAATGGTTTTGCTGCACACCCCTAATAGACACGCATCTAAAAGTCCTGTAACTTTGCCTTAACAAGCCATGCGAATACATAATTTGCTTAAAAATTTAATAAAAGAGCCACAGTGGGTTTTACGTCCTTTTTTATTTCTATTTTGCGCCATTTCCACATGAATGACAAATTTATTTTCTTAAACACGGGATGGAAACGCTGCTTTACTGGCAAATTGTTATTGCAATATTCAGACTTTTGGCATAAATTCAATTCTAAACTTGACTAATGACATTAAGTGTTCTTGGTTTTTCACATCATTGCCGTCAAACCTGAACGTGACCCATATTATCAGTGAATAATGACTTTGGTCTATTCCTCACACAAACCCATTAAACCGTATCAATATACAGGTATAACACACATAATGTAAGGACTACTTTTATGGTGTGTTTTTTTGTTGTTGTTGTATTTTTGGAGCTTGACAACCCCACTCCCCCTTCACTTTCATTTATGTAACAGATCTATTGTTGTGTTTCTAAAAAAGAAAGGTTTGAAACAACATGAGGGTGAGTCACTGATGACAAAAGTTTCATTTTTGCATGAACTATCCATTTAAAAGCTCCTCTCCAGAGAGGACAGCTGGTAGCACGTGTCTCTGATGCATTAAAATATCCTTCCTGACTGTACAAGGCCCATCCGATGCCCGCTGTAATGTAACACTGACATTTCAAAAGGTGATAACACCAGTGGCCCTGGTTCACACCTAAACAGCTGATTGTGTAACAGTAAATGCCTCTCAACCGAGTTCACACCACTGTAAAATTCTTTACGTTATTGGCAGGGCACATTATCACCACAACTCTCGACTGTTATTGTACTGTATGTACAACTCATGCTGCAGAGTTACACAGCATTGAACACAACCCCTGACATGCTACATCCTGTTTATAGATTTTTGTTTAAAGTCAGTCAGTGAGGAGAAACTAGGAATATGAATTAAAAGTTTCTTCAGGCAAAGACTGGGGTAATTTGCTTCCAAGAGAGCAATTTGCTGTGTCAAAACCTGCACGGAGGAGGTTTGGAATAATACTATATTGCATAACACCAATGATGGCATCATGTTAACACTGAGATTTCAGCATAAAATGGGTCATTTCATTAATAATAAGGAATTACATTTTCTTTTATCTTTTGGGATAAAACAGCTTGATGTTCAATGATAACATGCTGTAACTTTCAGAACTCAAAACGTCCTGCCCAGTTCAAAAGGAGCACTGTTTTTTTTTTACTGTAGCATTTTTACATTTTACAATAAAATAATTTAGGCCTGTAATCCTCATCTGACTTTGCATTCCACACATTTTTTTTTTTTTGCATTATTATGTAAACAAATATTTTATTTACACAGAATGGACTAAAATAAAAATAGAAGAATAGAGAAGAAAAGGAACTTGCCTTGAAGCAAGATGCTGACAGTCACAGTGACAGTGACATAACAATAACATCATCTGAAAAGGGTTTCTCCATAAATGGTGACTTTAAGGTGTTAGGGTGAATGTCACGGAAACACGTCTAGGTCACATTTCACTCCCAAATCATAAAAAATACATTATATTTTACATAAAGAAAATTAAATCGATTTGTTTTTCTATATAACATAACTTTCATGACCAAAAAATATTGTTTTTTTATTATTCACTGTTGTGATTCACAAATACAATACAGTATTCTTTAATATATTACAATTCAAAATACTGTAATTATTTTATTTAAATATTTACATTTTATTTTACATTTAATATTTTTATTTTTATTTAATTTATTTAAATGAGCATAAATGACATATATTACATATATTAAAAATAATAACATGTAAATAATAAACAATTATTTGTATAATTTTAGAATTATGTTTTTATAAAATCATATATTTTATATTTAAATTTACATTATTATATTTATAATAATGTTAAAAAATAGAGCATTTTATATATATATATATATATATATATATATATATATATATATATATATATATATATATAATTATATATTATTATATATTATTTTTAAAAATAATTATTATTATTATAAATATTTTTTTATACAGTAAGGAGAATTTGGGTGGTGGGATGTGTTTAATTGTCATGAAAAATAATGTTACAATGCAAAATAAATCTTAATGGTCTTACAAATAAGCTTCTTTTTCTTTGCTAAATATAAAGTCTTATTTCATTCTTTTGATTGTGGGGTGAAATGTGACCCAGACAAGTTCCTTACTGGTTTCGTTTGGCCGTTAAGGCTTTGTGGAGTATTTTTGCTTTTGTTTGAGTACACTGAAAGTGTAACGCATCAGTCCCAAAGGATTCAAACCTCTGACAGGTGTGAAAATCTAAAAGCAATGACGCTTGAGATCACTTCACATAAAATAGTCTGAGACTAAAATAGTAGGAGAAACATCTGAGACAAAGTTGGTAGTTAAACGAAACAATTACAGTGCAAACACTATTAAGACCCAGAACTATAAAAGAGAAACACCTACGACAGCTTGGTGAAGATGAATGGGCTTCTACCTGCTGCAGAACTGGCAAGATGGTTTGCTACACAACCTTTGATATACATTTTATGACAGCATATCATTTGGAAATTGCACACATCTATCATCACACATAACAGCAAATGCTTTGATGGGTTCATTTTATTGTCGGTACAGATGTAAAGTCTCCAAATGTAATAAGAGGTTTTGCAAATATGTTAAAGCTGGATGTGACTTCTTAAGTGAAGTGAACGGTAGATATCACATGGGAAAGTTAACAAGAGGTTTATTTCTAAATAACTCATTATTATAAAATATAATTATTATACTAATAAAAGTAGTCAAGACTTTACGATGTGTGCCTATACAGAAACTGACTTCCAAAAATAGCCTACCCCAAGTAATTTAACAATACAGTATAGACCATTTCAAGAATGTAAACAAAAACACAGGAATTAGAATGGTCCAGATGTATTTCTGGGTCCTTAAAATAAAGCCTCTTTGCATATGCGTTATTGAGTTGATTGACAGGTGATTTCTGTATCTAAAAGGTGATTGGCTATTTTACCTGTAAGGCGGGTTGACCGTTGGGCGTTCTAATTTCTCCCATTCATTTTAATAGAAGTGGCCTGTCTCTGCTAAATAGTCTCTGTTTTGACAAGCAAGAAATGTTCCTGGAACGATGACGTCACCAACGAACAGTCCTTGAAATGGTCTATATATATATATATATATATATATATATATATATATATATATATATGACAACTAGCCCCAGTCTCCCTTATATGCTTTAAAATACAGTGTCTATGGGGTACAGACCATGCAGTCCTGCCCAGGGTGCTTTGCTCAGCCACTGGTCTGCGTTCTTCTTGGGTCGGCCTGGAAAGGTCAAAGGGGTTCCTAGTATGCTGGTGTGGGGTTCCTGTGTCTCGTCCTGCAGGTAATGTCCATCAATCAGACCCAGAATACACACAACAACTAACAGAATCACCTACAAGCACGAGAAGAGAGCAAAAGTCAGAATATAGAAGTATAAAATGTAATGCATTACTAATGTGAATCACTATAAAGAAAGAGCAGACATCTAGTGTAAAACACGTTGACATTTTGTTGAAATCTAATCTTTGAGGTCAAATTGACCCGGTTGCTAGGGAGGGTAGAGTCACATGGGGTAACCTCCTCGTGGTCACGATTGGTGGTTCTCGCTCTCAATGGGGCGTGTGGTGAGTTGTGCGTGGATCGTAGAGAGTAGCATGAGCCAACACATGCTGTGAGTCTCCGCGTTGTCGTGCACAACGAGTCACGTGATAAGATGCGCGGATTGCCGGTCTCAGAAGCGGAGGCGACTGAGACTTGTCCTCCGCCACCCAGATTGAGGAGAGTAACCGCGCCACCACGAGGACCTACTAAGTGGTGGGAATTGGGCATTCCAAAATTGGGGAGAAAAGGGGATAAAATAAAATAAAAATATCAGATTTAGTATTTTTTTTTTTTACTTTTTTTTTTTTTTACATTCATGATGGGTCCTCTCTGTTTTTTTTTTTGTTTGTTTTTGTCACATAACAACAGAATGGCTACCTGCATGTTGGTTACACCACCTGACTTTAAATTAGTGGACAAAAGTTAAAAATAATATTTTAAAACAAAACTGTTTTGTTGCTCATTTATTTAAGAGATACTATTTTGAAGATTATTCCAAACTACTTGTGCCAACATTTCTTTTTTAAGAATTTAAGTGCTCTATTTTTGTGAGTCCGCAAAGCTTTACGACCATGTGCAACGTCTTATACAATTTTCGTGAGAGCGCTAATTCTAAGTGCAATTTTCATGCCAGTGCAAGTGGGCATGTGTAGAGCGGAGGAGGGCGTGGCCAGGCTGGAACAACGCACGCCAATCAGCCTGATGGGGGCGCGCGATGTATAAAGGTGGCCGGTGACGATAGTTCGAGAGAAAGAATGACCGGCAGCTGCTCTGTGTGTTTATGTTTGTGTGTTTTTGGTTCAGTTTGTTTTTAAACTATTATTTATATTGCCAAGCCGGTTCTCGCCTCCTTTCCCTTATATCCCTTTACAGCATGGTTGGGGGTGTTTGTGCTACTGTGGGTTTAGGCATGCAAACTGTGGATGTATTGTATGTAAATGACGTAGCGCAAACCATAATTTGCTATTTTCGTAAGAATTTGGTCGTTGCGCTAAGACATTTCTATGTCACGTCTTAACTCAGCGCAAAGTCCAAATTCAGCTCCTGCATTTGCAGTTTGGAGATTCCACCAGCAGATGGTAATAAAATTAATGTCCAAACTCTGAAAATACTGTATAGTGGAACTTTAAAGGAGCAATATGTAACTGACATCAAGCGTTTAAAATGGGTACTGCAATACAAATGTAAAAATATTGGAGAGAGTTGTCTCCCCCACGCCCTCCACCCCAGACACGAAGCTCACGTGGGTTGTCGGGTTGAGGACACGCAACAGGAACGAGCAAACTGACAATGGCAAGCGACGAGCCTTACAATGTAAGTTAATCAGATAATTATTTTGCAAAATAATAAGAGGTGTCGAAATACTTTTGGGAAATGGGCAGGATCACACAGGCCAAAACACAAACAGAAATTCCGGCCGTGAACGGACATTTCAAAGTAGAATATACTGGCTGTATATGAGGGAATGGACTATCCACCTTTTTTCTACATCCCCTGATGCTTAGCGAGAAATATGTGCGTTACTTCCGTTGTCAAGTTAACACCGCTGTTGTTGTGGTGTACGTCCATTCGTTCTTTCATTGTGATGTTGGGATTTTGAGGAGAGCATGTATGATTTCGTATGGACAGATCACTACATCAATCACTATATCAGTGTGTTACTGAACGATAATAAACTGCAAAAAAAGTCATAAAGACAAAGAAAGTGCAAACAAAACCGGCACGCTGTTACTCTCCGATGCAGTTGAGATATAATCTTAGCACAAACGCAACATTCAAGCAAAATGATTGGTTGTTTTAGTGGAGTAACTGTGTTAGTTCGGCTTCAGATACATTTTTAAATGTGTATCCAAATACTTTTGGGTCACTGTAATGGCATGCATGTGCATAGAGTGCTGGTGTGTTTTCAACACTACCAGGGTTAATCTCCATGCACTGTCATGGCCTGCCAATCACTCCTGTGTGTGTTATATAAACCCTGTGTGTGTATTACAGTAAACTGATCCCTGATGTCCGATCGGCCCATTCAGATGGATATCCCCTCCCCACCCCCAAACCTGCTCTGCACCCAATCTCCACCCTGCTGTAATGAATTTACACTGCCAACACTTCAACCTCTTCAATTACTTAAGTAACACCCAACACCGGCATAATGCCCGCTGAGTAAATATTTCAGGGTGACTTAAATGAACGAGTGTCTGTCTGTAAAAGATCTGATGAAAATCTACATACAAACAAGTCCAAACCGACATGCTCATTTGGGTAACACAGACAAGCAAAGACCAAACTGGAATAGAGATGATATGTCAAGCAGCATCAAAGTATGTGTTTATTAGGAGGCATCCTAAATGATGAGGACTGCTCACCTTCCAGTTTCTCAGGTGACAGCGGGCAGATGTTGCCATGGAATTCTCTGTACTTCTCCACCCTTTGCCATCTAGAAAAGAAAAAAGCAGCAATCGCTAATCAGAATAGAGTTTATTTGATATGCATGTAAATGCACGGACGCTAAAGATACAGAATAACCAGTGGTGTTATAGGATGCCATCCTGGAGTGGGTAAGTTCATCAAATTGCAAAACAAGATGCGCCCCTCTGCTAAATATGGTCTACATATAATGCCACACTGTCTCTTCAAATAAAATATGTTTATAAAATCGTTCGTATCGTTCGAATGTGTTGTGTTCTTACAGGCAAACTGACATGACTGCAAAACTGTACTAATAATTGAGTAAAATTAACATAAAAAAAAAAAAATTGTTAAAAGAAAAACATAGCCTACGTATACTTATTTAGAAACATTTCTTTACTGCTTGAATTTAATTGATCAAAGTAGTTTTTTCCCCAAGTCTACTTATTGTTTTTCCAACAGAAGTGCTTGATTATTCTCAAAACAATTAATGCCCTCTAGCAGCACAAGTTTTTTTTAATTCTCCTCTCTGCCCAGTAGGAGGCGATATGCACAAAGAATGTGAATCGCCAAAAACAAAAGAAGAAAGTGAAAGTGGAGATATAGTAAAAAATGACTTAAATATTGATCAGTTTCTCACCCACACCTATCATATCTCTTCTGAAGACATGAATTAAACGGTTGGAGTCTTTTATGCTGCATTTATGTGCTTTTTGAGTTTCAAAGATTTGGACCCTGTTGACTTGTATTGTATGGATCTACAGAGCTGAAATATTCTTCTAAAAAAAAACATTTTATTTTGTTCAGCAGAAGAAAGTTATACACATTTGGGATGGCATTAGGGTGAGTAAATGATGAGAGAATTTTCATTTTTGGGTGAACTCTCCCTTTAAAATACTCCATTACATGGCTGTTACTTTGTTTTTTAAAAGTGTCTGGGAGTTACTTACAAAATAATGACTTGTTGGTCTACAGGCCAGCTTTTTTGCTTTGAGTGTGAGAAGTCCTAGGTTTGAATCTCATGTAAAAGCTTTTCTTTTTAAATAATACAAATTGCAGCTGTATGTCAGTGGATGCATATCAGAAGCAGAATGCATTTTATTTTGTGATATTGCTAGAATGGGGTGCAGATCTATTCTACTGCCAACATCACCATTACTATAAATTGTATCTTTATACAAGCGTAAAGATTTTGTTCAACATGGAGCAAATACATTTGGAGGCAAAAGCATGTTTAAAGTTAATTGTCGAAGTCTGGATGGGATGTCCTGATACCTTTTTAACTACATAACAACAGTTTATTTCAATGTTATCATCCAAATTGTATTTAAATACATTCATTATTTTAAAACTTTAATCAAAGGAAAATATAACAATTAATTGGCAATAAAATCTTGTTTTATTTTTATCAAATGAAAGGATTTTTTACAGAACGTCACAACACAATCCAAAATACAGCATTGGAGTTTAATTTTGTCAATTATGTGCTGCATAACAGAACATCACAGAATATTTACTACTGAATTATTATTATTACTACTACTATTATTAGTAGTAGTACTAGGGGTTGTACTAGTAATACAATGAATATTACATAACTTTACAGTAGTGATATATTTCTGTCATGCTTTTTTCATTAAAATTTTGACGTAGCTTTTATTTTGAAGTGTTTCCGGTTAATAGTGGCAGACGGCAGTCCAGACAAGCCGGTTGCTACATGACCTCTACGGCTGATTTTTTAATTAAATAAATATATCTATATGTGCCTTGCACTACAAATTTGCACTCATCCGTTACAAACAGAGAGCGTGATGTTCGTGATGGTGTTTTCCCTGTATGAGCCATGGAGGAGCTTTAATAGGTACGTGCAGCTGGCATTAGCACACCCCTGTCTCCACACATTCACAACGCTCACATGTGAAGCGCACCACACATGCAAACTATATATATTTATCACATTAAATCGCAGCTTTTGCTGTAAAATAATCTCACTAGGACATAACGTAATTTTAATTTGTGCGCTGAATGTTTAGATA
The DNA here is from genome assembly GCF_025860055.1 of Xyrauchen texanus. Taxonomy (NCBI): domain Eukaryota; kingdom Metazoa; phylum Chordata; class Actinopteri; order Cypriniformes; family Catostomidae; genus Xyrauchen; species Xyrauchen texanus. The sequence goes on from NC_068282.1 coordinate 47,227,591, forward strand.
ATGACATTCGTAGGTCAGATGGTATCGTTTTTTTGAATCGTAGCATTTTTACGAGTATATGAGCGTGGTGTCCGACCCAATTCTGATACCAGTATCGGTTTCCGTTTGGGGGCCAAAAGCATTAAATATTATTTCCTTATATTAAAGTAGATGTATTGCATGTGACTGCTCAGTGTTCTTGTGGTGCCAGCAGCCAGTTAGCGTTGCCAGTGTTCATTTTAATATTTTATTTTAGTCATCACTTTTGTCAATTTTAATGACTAAAATGGCATTTTATGAGTCGACGAAAATATCATACTTTGTACATTTTGGTGATGTTTTGTAATAACCAAATATTTAAACACTTTATAAAAATGCATACATGCTTAGTTCCTTAAACCTGTAGCCTGTTAAACATTAAAAAAATTATTACTATTAGTTACTTTTTAGAATCATTGTGAATCCCGTTTATGTCCTTCATTGTCTGTGTAGATATATTGTAAGATTACGTTTATGTTGTAGATATAGCTAAATAATCTCATATAAATCCCATATAGGACATTTGAGTGAGCAGGTTCAGTTTTTTCATTTCGTCAGTAATCTTGTTGACAAAATTAACACTGACCGATGGTGATGTGCCAGCCAAGCAACTGCCATTGAAATGAATGGGAATGCTAACAGCTCTCTCCAGGTTTGTTAACCTACAAGGTTTTTCCCCATGTGTCAAAAACCATGTGAGTAGATGTTTACCTACTTTATACAGTATCTGTTGCACTGTCTGTGTTTGAAGAGGTTAAGACAGCATGAAAGGAACTTTATACAACAGGTGACGTAAATGAAACAGTTTTGTAAAAGGACCAAAGAGTGTTTTTTTTCGTTCCAGGCAATTGCGTCCTTAAAAAAAGAAATGTATTCTTTTGTTTACTGTCTATTTCAATAAAGCATTCCAGTGTAACCACCTAAAATTCACATTATATCATCTTTAATCACACTGCTCAAAGGGGGAAACTTGACCACAAGTATAAACATGCATATACTGAAAGGCTCTCATGTGTTGCACAAGAACTGCACGCATTTAATAGTGGCTGCTAAAACAATTATACAACAGGACGTGATAAAATTAGCAATGTATTTTAGACCTGCATGAGTGAGATGTCATATCTGCAGCCTTAAATATCTATTTTACAGCACGGTGCTGCTATGAATAACCTGCGTTTGTCAAAGACTGCAAGGTGTTGCGAACACTGGCACAGTATGAATAGTTTGAGATGAATAAAGGTTTGTAGAAGCCTTAAAACCCGCTACAAACCTGACCATTCTGGCAATGAGCCGCAGTGTAATCCAGTGTGACGGTAGTGTCACAGACAGCAGGGAAACAACGATAAACGCATAATAAAATGCAACGAACCATATAATAGTGCATGATTAGCAGAGCAAGTCCCAAATTATATGGCCAGTAATAACAGTGATGTTTATTAATAGTGACCATTAATACATGACCCCAGAAGATGGAGGCAAGCAGCTAAAGGTTGGCCCTTAACCAAATATTTTCAAGCAGCAAATCACTAACACAAGCCTTCAAAAGTAGATCAAAGGAAGTAAATAACTCTGAGGTATGATTCACAGTTGAGCAACTGCCTTTTCTTCAACTTCAAATTAAGAAAGAGATTCATTCATCACTGTGAACACATGTCGAAACCTGGATGCTTTAGTTGTGGTAAAATATGTCCCGATGACACAGCAGGAACATTTAAAGAAACAAACACAAATATATATATATATCATACAAATTAGGCAACAAGAAGCCTAAGTCAATATCCTTTTCCCTCATGTACATGCAAAGTTAGATTGTTAAACTGATATGAAAGCTTCCGATTTCAAAATACAATCACACCAAAATACTAGTGCTGTAGTGCATCAAATTCCTGGAAAATGCCTGGAATGTACTGTATATTTGGCACCAATTATGTTTCATAAAGGGGCAAGTTTTTCATCTATTTTCAGCATGCAAGTACTAAACCAAAAATGTTAACTTAATCCAAAATGTGGCCCCCAAAGCATTTGGACACTTAAGTCACACTTAAAATGTACTGTTTAAGTGTGATTGCAATAGAACATTAAATATTAAAGCATGCTCTAGTGCAACTCAAAACAATGCGTTAATCCAACTCACCTGCTGTGTTGTTGATTCTACTAAAAAAATGATTAAAGTTTATTATAATAGAAAATCTGCATCAAGATGCAATATTTATGTTCTTGAAAGTTGCTAGAACTTCAGAATAGTATGTATAAAAAAAAATAAAAAAAGATAATTCATGCTCATGTTGTTCCAAACCGGTTTGACTTTCTTTCTTGAAAAAAATTAGTCTTTCTTTTCCATGCAGTAACAATGAATGGGGACTAGAGCGTTCAAGTTAAAAAAAAGGATGCTAAAGCACCGTGAAATTATCATAAAAGTGGTCCATGTAACTTGTGCGCTATATTCCAAGTCTTCTGGAGACATATGAGAGCTTTAAGGGAGAAACAAGCCGAAATTTAAATAGCTATACACTAATAATCTTCCCCTCCGGTAAGCTGTTACCTCAAAAACCGCTGTGACTGATTAATCATTAAGTTAGGGAGTTGAACTCGAGAACCAGATCAATCAGATTTGTAAACTAATCATTCACAACGTTTTGTGAACTGGATAATAAAATTCACTGAAAATATCGGACTCAAATGAACAATTTGTTCAAGAATCAGACGTCGATACTGCTCTCATAAACCCGCCAATGAGAGCCAAGGCGAATGTTATGATTTTTTAGTCAATAACGACTTAAATTTCAGTCTATTCTTCACCTAAAGCTTGTATGACTTCAGAAGAACATGAGGGTGAGTAAAAGGTTTCATTTTTGGTTGGACTATTCTTTTTGAATTCCCATGAAATCACTCGGCATGTGTCGTTTTTCTTTCCTTAAATTTCCAATCGAAACAGGAAGTTGAGTTGGGACTAAACAAACGGCTTTTAAGAAAAATAACTAGCCAATAACCTTTATTTTATGCCACAGACATGAACATGATTTGTTACTTGTCAGAAGTAGGCAGTGTTTGGGGGAGGGACATTCTCATTCTAGAGAGTATTTTATTGGACAACTTTTTTTTTATAAAAACATTACATGAACAAACAGCAATGAATCTGGAATCGGCAACAATTATATTGCTAGGTCAAAGCTAACAGCTCAAAACTCCAACATACTTATTTTTAACCATGTAATCATGTAATCTATAAAAAGTAACTAGTGTGATTACTATTCTTTTAAAATTGTTTTTGTAATCTGATTTTACGTAATCCAGATTACAGCTAATCTGTTACTAGCCAGCACTGCATAAACCAACCAGCACAGTGTTGTATTTATGAAAAAAAAAAAAAAAAAACACCTAATAAATATCCATTCTATTTTAAAATAAAGTGAATAAAGTCAAAATATAAAAGTATTTTTAGCCAGCTCATATCAGACATCTGTTAACTGTTAAGTGTTGCACGGTATTCACCATGTATACCATGCAACAAAATCAAGCTTCAACATAGCGGCAGTACCACAGTGTTAACATTAATTACAATTTTATGAACAGTATTAATATTTCAAGGTTGTGATATCTGGTTGAACTCGGCTGTGAAGCGAAATTTGCAGCTCAGACTCTCTCACACTGACGTAATGGCATGTATTTAACTCCAGGATTGACGAGTAATGGAATACATGCATTATGTATTTAAAATACAAGAAATATGTAACTTGTTACAATTACAGTTACATTCAAAAAGTATTTAGATTACTGAAGAGATTACTTTGCATTTTATTGTAATTTGTTTCATTTAATATTTAGTCCTTTCAGATAGAAAACATACATATAAATGATGCGATCCAAAGTGCGTTTGAGCAGCGGTGAAACACTTTCTTATGATGTGTTACATTCATACGAGCAGACAGAGAAGTTTTACGTAAGTTTGGAGCAGAAGAAATAGAAATAAACTTTGTGTAAATTGTTAGCTTTACGCTAAGCTAAAATGCTATTTCTAGCCATTGTACATGCGCACGTTACCAGACACGATCATATTTTTATTTAAAATATCCTTATTTTTCTCTAAGACCTTTTGATATTAGGGCAAAAATCATATTCTTTATTAAATTATTAAATTATAAATTAATTTATTATCAAAATGTTTGTATTGTTTTCCTGTAAAAATATCACAAAATCCTTAAAACAAGAATCACACTTTGATTTATCTTGTTTGAGAAGCAACACTGCATAAGACATTTAGTTTTTTCAAAGAATGTATTTTTAACATGTGTATTTTGTCTTACTGTACTGACAGAGTTTTTATAGACAAAACAAGTGAAAAAAATCTACTGTATTTACTATGCACATTGAGAATCAAAGGGTTCATCCAAAAGCTGGAAAATGTTGCTTTCAGAGGCTTTATATGGAGTTAGGATGAAAATAAGGAGTCTTTCAAACTGTTCTGAGACCAGTGCAGACAAACAGCACACTGGAGGTTAAGTCATTCACTAAATAGGGAGCAAGGGAGCATCCTATAGCTCTCCTATAACTGTTCTGAGACCAGTGCAGACAAACAGCACACTGGAGGTTAAGTCATTCACTAAATAGGGAGCAAGGGAGCATCCTATAGCTCTCCTATAACTGTTCTGAGACCAGTGCAGACAAACAGCACACTGGAGGTTAAGTCATTCACTAAATAGGGAGCAAGGGAGCATCCTATAGCTCTCTTATAACTGTTCTGAGACCAGTACAGACAGACAGCACACTGGAGGTTAAGTCAGTCACTAAATAGGGAGCAAGGGAGCATCCTATAGCTCTCTATGCAGTTAAGTGCATTCACTCCTAAAATCTGATCAAAAGTTCAGTTTCAGGCTGCAGATGATGTTTGGATCACTCAACATGTTTGACACACATGGGACAATGATCATCAGTACATAGATTCACCATTTATAATGGATCATTTTATTTGAACATGGTTGGCAGTGATTGGATGATGCTGGACATTACTTTGAATCTGAATTAATTATGCTAATTTCTGATGTAATGACGGTTATAAAAATGTCACAACTCAGTCCAGCTGTGCACATATGTGGACATACATTTTTAGGAAAACTATTTGCTCTAGAAACAAAAATATGTATATTATATATTGCTTGTTTATTTGGCGCTACTAGTTACAAATCAAAAAGGGAAATGGAAAATGCAAACAGCAGTCACGCTCTGGTCTCAAGAGGTTAAAGCAAACATACATGGACTAAAAAACAGAAATCACCTATTTTGATTTCAGGCACGTCTCTGGTCTAAGAGAGATGAGCTGTTGTGGTGGGAGCATTTTGACAGTTTTTAAACATGTTCCTGTATCTACAAATGAAGAGGCATCTGTTTGGATTCTCGACTGAGAAACTTCTGTGCGAGCGTGACAGTGGAGAACCAGATGTCCAGCTGTGAACCGCCTCAAACACACACACACACACACACACACACACACACACACATCTATCGCTCATCTCCTTGTTTCTGTGTGGCGTACACAGATACACACATCTGTCAGCTCCATTAAGACAAATGAACCTGCTCGTTGACATGATGAATCAATAACATTTGGCAAATAATACAATCCAGTGTGTGTGAAACAAATCAGATACACTTTTCCGGAGTGTGTGTGCATTCTCTGTGGGGTCCGAGCTGTCAGGAGAAAAAGGAGATGTACCCCTTACACCTCATGGGAACACTGGGGTGGCTAAAGTGTGTTAATGAGAGTAATGGTGAAACAAACGAAAGCACAAGTGTGACATAGTGAAATAAAATAGACTGAAAGAGGTATTCCGGAAAGCGCTTGCATTTGTTTTCTGACGCCAATAACGTTCCACATCGCTGTTTGTAACTTGTGAACCAAATTAATTTAGTCTCTGATCCTCCTGCAATTTATATGGATTATGAAATGCCTGGCAAAAGAACAGACCTGTTTAAGTCTCAACTTTGTCTCAGATGGTCATCATAAAAAAGCCTTGAGAGGACTGATAATAGACACAAGAGAAAAAATAGGTGACATACAGTAAGATTATTGAGCTATAACATGATTTGCAGAAAGTATAGCTCAGATGTGCTCTTGGAGGAGTTCATATTAAGATCTCTGACTTTGATGCATACTTTGGTATTTCAGCAAATCTGAGTAAAGTGTTTTTGCACAGATCTCTTCTAAAACTCCAGAGGAAATCCATCTGAGATTACTCCAAGAAATATGAGAAAAGCAGGAGACTTGTGTAAAAGTGCTCTCAATTTAATCTCACAAATGCGATATTAAAAAGATCTCTTTTTGATTTTGATTTCTATATTTACATGAATATACCTCTTCTATTATGAACATGTTTTCCATTTCTGTCTTCTTATTCATTTTAATATTAAAATGTAAAAAATGCTAAAAGTAAATACTGTCAAAGTAGTGTTACTGTTTCGGAGGAAAACTAAAATAAATACAGATAAAAGTTAAAAACTTGAATTAAAGAAATGTTGGCATAAATAGTTTGGAATAATCTTATTATTATTTTTATTATTATTATTTTAAAAATAAGTAGTGAAATAATTTAGTTTAAAACTATTACATACATTCGAAAAACCTTTGTCCACCAAATCAAAGTCAGGTGGTGTAACCAACATGCAGGTAGCCAAAAAAAAGCATAAAACTCTTTTGACATTACTTTGCGAAGTTGTAAAAAAATAAAAAAATAAAAAATCGAACTATTTTCGCTTTTTATGCAAATGCATTTTTTTCAAGTCAAATGGAATAAACCTAATACAACTTTTTGCCATTTGTTACTAGAAATAAATTTTTGTCAAAAACAATTAAAAATAAATAAATAAATAAAAATCGATATTTTTAGTTTGAAAAGAATATGTATGATAACTTTTTTAAAGATGGCATTTCAATACTGTTTTCTTGATGGTTAAACCACTTGACATTTTTAAAGTTTTAAATTATTAGTTTTAATTAGGTTAAAAGTAAAACATTTTAAAGTTGTGTTACAGTTTCAGAGAAGAAAAACAAAGTTAAAAACTTTAGTCCCTCATGACTGCAAAGTTTTGAAAAAATATCCGAAATTAATTTTTTTATGCCAATGCATTTTTTGGAGAAATCCTAATAAAACTTGTTACTGAACATTAATGATTATTTGCAACAAAAAAGAAAATTATATATTTTTAGCTTGAAAAAAAATGTATGCCAACTTTTCTATATGGATGGTATTTTAAAACGGTTTACTTGATGGCTACACCACTTTACTTTTTTTATTTTATTTTTATCCCCTTTTCTCCCAATTATGGAATGCCCAGTTCCCACTACTCGCACCCTGGATTCAAACTCACAACTCCAGGAGTTATAGTCAGCGTCAATACTCGCTGAGCTACCCAGATTATTAAAAATTCATAAAAACCAACATGAACACAAAGATTAAATTTCTACAAACATGTGTTTTAAACAAGATTTTTAAAAGATTTAACTGCAAACCAACTCATCTAGTTTGGAGTCTTAGCCTCAGACGTTACACCCACAGTCTGTTCACAGTCTGATGCTTATTGCACACACAACTGTGAAGTGCTTTCTCGATCTGGCAAGCTCTAATTTGATTGGCTGGATTCACTTAGCATAAGGGCGACGTCAGTACTTCTGAAATTAACATCAACACAATTTTTTTCTTTTGCTATTTCAACAGTGTTTTCCCTAAAATATTAATGGAGACTGCATCGCTATTATTTGAATTATTATTTTTGTGGTAAAACTAACTGTGATTGATTGCTTTACATTCAGACAGTCTCTTCTTGTCTATATAGGCAGTTCTTGGCCAGAATAAGCTGCAGTGTGGACCAGCTGTCGTGTTGTAATAACACTGAACTTTAGCAATAATTATCAGACCCCCTTTTTGCACTCTAGTGTCCCTCTGCCCGACTCTGACCCTGGATAAGGTGTTTCTCATTATCGCGAAACTAGCCTGTTCATTAGTGCAGCCTGTAATAAATTATCCAGCGGTTAGACTGCCATGCGGTGACTGCGGCCCATAATTTTTACTCACACCACAGCACTCCTGAGTCCCCCATGGTTGCCTGATACTCATGTTCTACCCTGTTTCCATGCTCAGAGAGTCATGAAACCAACACTTGTTATGCAGGAGCTCCATCAAAATTAAATGGCCACTGAAAATACAAATCGACAACCACATACTGTTGTCCTGCCCCAAACTCATGCCATTGGTTGAGCCAATGTTGCTGTGTCTGAATGGTCGGGATGCTCAAATTAACAGAACAATATTTTGATAGCGTCAGTGTCACAGTGTTTCACATTTCAAGCCTGATCTCATGAAAATGATGTGACTGTGGCGGCATATTTTGCTGCTCCACACATGTATCACGGCAGTTTTTAGGTAAAATGTCCACTATGTGGCGCTAAAATGTCGTTTTGCTCTAAAATGACTTGTGTGAAAAGGAATAAAATGTATTGTTGTTGTAGCGCCTCTAGTGTCCGTTTCACCAGGAAACTGCTGTGATACATACAATGAGTACTAGAGGTCTTCACAGGTCCAAAAATGTGTCCCCGAACCCGAAAAGATCTGGAAATGTGCTATCCGGAACCAACTCGGACCGGTCTATTATTTGAAATCTGGACCTGGACCCGGCCAGGACACACCGACCCCATTGAACCCGATCAGAACAGATCCCACTCTCCAGTACCCAACCGTGACGCATACAATCCATCCTCCTTGCCAAGAAAGATGGTATTATAACATCCATGTTGTTCCTCTCTTGCTAATTGAAAGAGCATGTATAATCCGCTCCTTGTTTCAGCTTCAAAAGTCCAATTGCGTTCACGTTGGCGGATGACAAACGCAACTTTTTTTGTTTTTTTGCATCTTGCAGAATATGATAACTTCCACTGTTTGCCCTTTTGAACTATAACAACGATTGCTCATTCAGTGCCATGGCCGCTGACGTTAGCATCAATCATTTTACTGTCATCTGTGCTCTCTGAGACGTGTCTGACCATAGATTTTATATATACAAGCGAACAAACTCCAACCACAATATCTCAAAAATTGCTCCGACGCCAATAATGCACTTCTGTTTACGTCATCTGTCAATTACCGATATTGCGGAATAAGTCCCGCCTTTTAAATAAAAGGCCAATCGTCAATTGGTAAAGCCATCATGTCACTGCAGATGTTAAACAGACCGGAGACCCAAAGTACATGAATGGGACCTGACCCGGACCCGGCTGACCGTTTAAAATATGGACCCGTACGGGGTCGAGTCCCGGGTCCTCGGGTTCAGGTGGACCCGTGAAGACCTCTAATGAGTACTATATAATATACATATAGTAATGTGATTCTATGAAACCAGGTTGCACTTTACAGGGAAATCATATAAATAAGCTGGGATAGGAGGAAGTATTTTAACATTTTACTACAGACACATGCTTACAAGTATTAAGAGGAAAACTCCATAGATATTGAGCCATTTTCCAAAAAAATAAAATAAAATAAGGCACATTTTAGAAGTGATTAAATGGTATTATAGTTTTCACAAGAAAGTATAAATGAAAAAGGCTGGGCGCCTGCATTAGTGTCTCTTAAAACAGGTGTGATTCACGCTGTTGAGTGTTAAAAGCCAGAACACCTAATCTATCATTCCTGCAGGAAAATGTACCAAAGACACGACTTAATGGCATGTCATAAATTACAGAGATCACATAAACCCATTGATGATTCGACAGGAGTTCTACAAAACTCCATTAAACTCTACTTGGTGACACTTCACAAAAGAGCACATGGTGAAAATACACCAGAAGTGTAAAGTTTGGACACACCTACTTATTCTTTATTTTCAATGACACATTTCAGAGTAATAAAAAAGTCAGCTGTAACACGGTCTCATAGAATCACGTTACTATCCCTACGTTTTTGCTAAATAATTTTTACGTGGCTCTTTGTATGTATCACATCAGTTTCCTGCAATGAACACTAGAGGCGCTACAACAACAAAACGTAAAACGGCAGATTATCTGTTCAGTTAAACCCTTACAGTTCTTTTCTCCCTTTTTCTCACACTATGTTATCTAATGACATCTAAACATTTTTAATAGTACATGACATGTAAGGCGATAGATGTTCACATTATATAACTGTATTTACTACTTGCGATGCAAAGGCCCGGGGTACGAGTCCTAAAGAGCACCACTAAATGATGTGATTGCTTCAGCAATTGTTTTTTTAATCTCACATTTGTTATTTATGACACGATCAGTTAGTTTTAGGTGTAAGGTTTAAGTCCTGTTCACACCAAACACATTTTTCTGGTGCGATTGTTTGTTCCGAAAAAGCTTTTGAACGGTATCAAGGGAGTCCGATGACGCTTTTCACAGCGGGTCCGACAACTCGTCCTTCGTACTGCGATGAAAGAAGCTTTTTGTCATTTTTCCAGAGTCGCTACAGCTGCTCAATTCAGCACGTCTGTGTTATACTACTAATACTATTCAACTGGCAAACATCAGCATTTAAGTATATAATCTAAATTATATACTTAAAAATAAAGAGTTGCAGTTCATGAACCCTTTGTACTGCAAACATAAACTTGGTCTGTTTTTGAAAGTTTGCTTATGGTTTTTTGTCTTAATCTACATTATTTAATATGTACATCACTGTGCCTGTTATATTTGCCTGGAATTAAAAATAGCAGCGAGGTTCGGCAGTTCATTTTCACTAAGCTCGTAGTAAAATAACGCGTTAAAAGATTTGTTACATGCAATGTTTCAGAAAAACTAATTGCAGAACCACACTGCTTTTTTATTGCAAGGACAAATAGCACAATAATTTAAATAAAGACCGTGAGTAGTGTTTTATATTATTTTTAATATATGCATCATATTTTATACTATACTGTTATTCTCAATGTACATTATTCCACGTGTATTTATATCACTGTACCTTGTGTTATATTATCCAGGCATTATAAAAAGAGACGTTGGGTTCGGAAGTCTTTAAGGCTAATTCTCGATCATTAGCCTTAAAAACGTCATCCTTTCAGGTGAAAATTTAACTCGCTTTTAGCGCCACACAGTGGATTTTTCACCTTGGTATCCTCATGCCAAAGTCCTTCTTCATTCTTCGCTCAAAGACAAAAAAAAGACTGAAACAGATGAGCAACGGTATACTTTTTGCAAACATTCAGACACCGGCCGCACTGCTGGAGGAGGCGTTTAGAGGAGTATTTAAATATGAGGATGCACAAGTCTACATGTAAAACCTTAAATAATGTGACATAATTAAGCAATAAGGAAAAAGAGGCATGCTATATTATGAATATAGTCACCGCTGAAGGGCTTTGTTAGGCACAACGCAAAGCGGAATAAACAGTAAACAGAATGTTGCTAGGCAACTAGAATAAGTGTGAGCAATAGGTATTGTGGAGTGATGCAAATAGAAGTTCCGTGAAGAGGTCAGAGCTTAATGGACCCTGTTCACACGTCCACGTGCCACGAAGCGGAAATCGTCATAGTTGGTTAAACTTGAATGGCGGTGAATGGGGGACCACAGCAAATTACATTTTTTGCTTACCCGTTTGCTCCAACAGCAAAAGAAAAAATCAACTATTATGTTTTCACAGCTTTGCAGAAGAAGTTAAAAATATACAGTGCTGGATTACGGCAGTAAGAAGAGATAAACGGGCCTCAGCAGCTGTGTTAGAAGCCTCATCGCAGCTATGGTAAATGATTTGGAAATATACAAATTTGCTACATTTACATTGTTAAAGAAAGCAGAAACGCGTCATAACAGGTCTGTGAAAAGGGTCCATCGTGAATAAAACACGGCTGTTGACCAATCAGCTTCCAGGACCAAAACTATCCATATCATTCACCATATGCGCTAGAGAAACTAGCAAGCAGCCATCTTGAAAAGGTTGTCTTTAAACTTCCAGTCTGGCGGTTTCTGTATAGCTACCTATTGTGTTTATGTCAATGTGTAATTAGATAGCGAAGTGGATTTACAGTTTGTAGAGTTGGCAAAAGGTTTCATGAGAACTGAAGAAGTGTTCAGGGGATGTCATTACAACTGGAAGCAGAGCAGGTATGGGGTGCCATTTTGTAAAATTAAACATTTTACAAAAACTAGGACTGGGAATCGATTCCAAAAAGAATCGACTACTCGATTCTGAGGCATTGGGAATCGAGAATCGAGTCAATTCCTTTCGGGGAAACCGGTTAACCGGACTAAGCCTAATATTACTGAACATTGGCAAAGTAGATTTCCTTGAATCCCAGCAAATACATACATAATAACAGAATACAAATACGTTTTCACACGAATTTTAAAAACATCAACTGACGGTTGATGATTAAACATGATTTCACCAAATAAATATATAAACATTACACCTTACTGCCTGCTTTCCAGTACAGTCTGCTGGTATTTTACTATGAATGAAACTTATAATCGATTAACATGGCATATTTGTGACAGTAAATTGGCATACAATAACAACTTCCCCGATGTTACAACACAAGTCTACAACAAGAAGACAGCAGAGTTCAGTTAGCGTCCTAGTTCACATCAATAAATCGGTATGCTAAAGTTTAAATGGTCAATGTGCTGTACTTATAAAAGCAAGAATCTAACACTTCTCAAATCATTCTCAACATTTTTACAGTGTTTTAAAACCCTTGGCATATATAAATATATGCATTTTAACTAGCCTACATTTTACACCATTTTACATTAAAAACTATTGTTTTAAATGAACCAGTACAACAACCTGGATGGTTAAATAAAACTGAAGTGTATTGTTTGGACATTTTATTCAATGTACAAAAGGAAGTGGGCATTTTCTGTACGTTATAATTTAAACCTCTTAAAAACAAGACCTCATGAGTGGAAACAGACCATTTCAATGTAGGAAAAATGCCGCTTTTAAGATGATTTGCAGTAGTTCTAGTAAATACAGCCGCATCTACTCGAACTTCCCTCACATTTATCTCATGGGATTGAAGCATCGTGCTTTGGTATCTGTACAAAGGCCCTGGTTTAATTTTAGAATAGACCTATTAATAGTGAATGTTGTTCATGCTATTATAAATAGTGGAAAGAACACTTTGTAGTGAGCTGTTTGTTATGAGATTTAACTTTACCTCACATTTTTTTCAGAATCGAAAAAATTTGTGTGGAATCGATTCCCAAATTTCTGGGTTTTCAATTTTGTCAGATTTAACAACAAAATCTGCTCAATTTGGACACATTTATATAAATAAATATGTCTCTTTTTTTTATCCATTTATTGTGCAACAAATACTTAAAAAATAAATATCAAATCTAAATCTGACAAAACTAAATATAACTGTTAAATCTAAATGTAAAACTCAAATCTAATATATACATTTTTAATATAAATATTAACTGTAAATGTAAATTCTACATGTAAATATAAAATATAAATCTTGAGCTAAACATTTAGAGGACATATAAATAAATTATATGAGTCATCAGTCTTGACTGATGACGTTAAAGCAGTGCGACAGGGCAGCAGTGGCAGATGACCCTGCGTCCCAAACGGGATCAACCCGCCTCTGAAGGGCACTTAGGGGGAACGATCGTGGCCGCCATGCTGAAGGGTCATTCCAAAATTAAGGGCTCATAAATGGCTGCTTCGAAGGGCCCTTCAAAATGAGCATTTTTGTAGGGTTCAACTGTTGGACACTTCGCTGCAAACCGGACCATATAAATGTGCAGATCTGCAACCAGCTACAACTACAACCACAATCTGGTATACCCAAAAACATGTGACATCCCTTCATCTCAATTATTTATAAAAGCTTTTAATCATTATAAATAACTTTTTAAATGTATTTTTAACCCCGGTTTATTAGTGTCAGTCTTTGTGGGACAGCAGTGGCTCCTTTGGCTTGGGTAGATGACGCTGAAGTGCATTCCGAATTACCAATATTTTCGACCAAATGGACACTATCTAAACTGGCGAGCAATGGGAGGGAGAGTGCCCTGGCCTCAGCCACGATGGAGGATGGTACGTTTTGTTACATTAACTCTATATTCTGCTTGAAAGCTAAACTTTATTTACTTGATCAGCTACTGGAATGCTTCTAAAACAACCAGGCCAAGTTACACTTGTGTAAAATCACCATGCAACAACTGCTTTATGCAGCACAATAAACTAGTAGCTAACAGCTATTATTGTTTATTGTTTTGTGTCGCATTTAAGATGATGTCACGGCAGTAGAGGCAGTGCAACTATTACGATCAGCCTATAATCCCACCCACGTTGAGTCGGCACTAAACAGCAGTGGAAAAGCAAGCTCAGAAAAGTAAAGTGAGTAGAGTCGAACCGTAACGTTCAGTGGAAAATTGCCAATACAAGCCAGAACAGCCACTGCTATTGGCTCTTTGTATTTACATGGGTACAAATGTGCAAAAGCATGACAGAACAACCACATAATTCAGTGATGCTAGGGAACTAAGAGTTTTAGATATTCTTATTGGAAAACAAGCTAAAAGAAATAAATGTATTTTGTTGCAGTGTCTAATGGGGCAAAGTCTACCCTCTCTCACCTTTCTGTTCACTTCAATCCATCTTTAACTCACAAAAAACAAATTCTCTCTTCTATCTAAAGCTGCATATTGCAAATTTTCTTCACAATAAGAAATGCATAGTGACATATATTATGATTCAATAAGTTGTGAGCAATCATGTTATAATCTAGCTGCATTAAATGTGTGCGCTCGAGGGATGAGCGTCCCCATGACAAAGTGTGCATCAGCCGGTGCAGTTTCAATCTCTCCCCCTTAGATCGGGACATTTGTGCAACTCATAGAAGAGGCGCTGACCGCACAGAGAAATGCCAGTGTCGGAGTTTGTAGTTAATTACATGATCTGCTTCTGTATTATTTGAACTTTAATAAAGCTATAACACATTCAATATAACGGCATTAAAGATGTAACACCGGGGTGTTTCCTTTAAAGAACTTTGACTCCGCTTATTCCACAATGAGTGTGCTTCTGTATTTACTTATTTGGTATTTTTGTATAATTCCTCATACGATCTACATCACCTGAAGCTGTTTGGGAAGTTTGGAGTGCGTCTGTGAGCTGTAGCCTAACATTTGCAAAAATGTCACTACAGTTCATTTTTATGAAATCAGTCTGAAACTTTGAAATACCATTTTGAATAATGATAATTATCTAGTGACCAAAAAATCATCAACAACTCAAAATCTTCTGCAAATTTGTCACCCTTTGTCTAGATTCCAATTTCCAAATCTCGAGCAACTTCATGAGGTGCATCCTGAGATGCTTTTCAAACAGTATTGAAGAAGTTCTTATGTATGCTGGTCCAAGTCACCCATTATTAAAAATATATACATTATATGCACGATTTAGCTATATTTGTCTACTAAATGAATGCCACCATTTATAGTGCCATTTATTTATTTTTTAGATCAAAAGATTATTATATTATGAGAAATTTAAATTGACTCGAGTGTGTCCAAACATTCGACTAGTAGTGTACGCAACAAAAAAAGAACAATCTAATGACTCATCAAAACTATTTTGTCTTTGAACATGACATAACAAACAACCGGAGAGAAAGTAATTCCAGATTCCAGATGACCATGCCAAAACCACACCAAAAACAAATGCATTAGATAATACTGATCCCACGATTGCACTAAATTACCAGAGAGTAGCCTAGTCTGCAGTCTGTTAAGAAGTTTTAGGAATATGCCACTAAAATGCAATATTGCCTGGCCAACACACAAGCCAACTAACTAACCAATGAGCCAGATGGGTAGAATATTATAAGGAAGCCACGGCCACACATGGGACTGGTTCTGAGTAAGAAGCTCCACACATTCCACAAATCTTTTTAAAAGGATTTAACATACAAGAGGGGTGGGCAATGGGGTGTTGTTGATTTGTTTAAGCTTTGAGCACCTTAGAGGGTCAATTCAACACAGGAGCAAAACACTTTTAGCTGAAATGCACTTCAAATCAGCCAATTTATAATTTCAAGCTGTTGGTCTATGGTCAAATTTGAATGAAACTGAATATGATTGGAATAATGAGGCTTTAATAGTCAGATATGAGACCTGACAGATCACAAATGACCAGGAAATGATTATTTGTTTTAATGATTATTACATATCATTAAGACTATGAAGTTCATGGCAAGTGTAAAGGAATGTTCTGGGTTTGATACAAGTTGAGCTCAATCGACAGCTTAATGATGATTACCACAAAAAATTATTTCAACTCGTCCCCATTTATATTAAAAAAAAAAAAAAGAAAGAAAGAAAGAAAAAGCAAAATTCGCAGTGAATGGGAGTGAATGGGGCCAGTGCACAAACGTTCAAATACTCACCGTTTCAAAAGTATTGCCACAAGATGTAAACGTTGTACATGTTTAAACATGATTTTAGTGTAATAAAATTGCTTACTACACTATTGTGGCAATGCTTTTAAAATAGGAGTATTTTAATGTTTAAGCACCGGCTCCATTCACTTCCATTGTAAATGGCCAACTGTAACCGCAATGTCTGCATTTTTATAAATAAACGAGGGATGAGTCTAAATTATTTTTTGTGGTATTCAACATTATTCCACAAATGCGGTCAATTGAGCTTAACTTCACTGTAAACCCTAATGCTGTCAATACTGCAAAAAATCGAGTTGTCTTAATTTAAAAAAAAAAAAAAAACATTACTTGAAATATCAAGTTTTGGAGACGTCATTAATCAATTCAACTGAGAAGCAAGTTTACTGCAAAAAAGACACTTACAAAAGGGGTGGTGGTGATTTGTTCCAGCTTTGAGCAACTTTGAGCAGAAACATACTAGTGCACCACGGCTGAAAAGTAACTGGCACAAGGCTTAGAGCTTAAACCCAACTCAAATCAGTCCATTTAAACAGGGAGTTCAGACTGTTCTTCATGATCTATGGTTACATTTGCATTCAAAATAATAGGATATGATAGTAGATGAGACTTTAATACCCAGATACGAGACCTTACAAATCACAGATGACCACAATGAGACCGGAGTGCAGAAAACAGTCCCGGGTCTGCTCGTCTCTGTATCCAGATTTCATCCCTAAAAACAGCTCTTTGACAAGCACACTTTTTATCAGTCCCATCAATCAGAACTTCAGCCAGAAGAAATCAATCTTATTCAATAAGCCTGAGGATACATTTCATTTGGTAATTGTGATATATTTTCATCATGCATGTTTAAGATTGAGGGTAGTCAATTTGTTTTCCAACATTAGAAACCACCTTTCAACAGACCCAAGAACAGTTTGTATATATTTGATTACGTTTTATATAAATCTTGACGCCTCCTGAGAAAATGTTCTTACCATAAGAGGCAATTTAGACTTCAAAGCTAAAATCAATAGAAACAGTGAAAGTATATGGCTTAAAAAAGTTTAAAAAGGTACATTTCAAACATTAAACTGTATTTAATGTTCATGTTTTTCTCACCTTTTTCAATGTAAATGCTCATGGCAAAACATACCGGTAAATCATTTCCTGATTCTTCGGCTTTTGTGGCTTAGCAAAAAAAAAAAAAACTTTCACATGGTAAAATTAATTAAATATTTGATTATTTATATATATAGTCAATCTAAAGATATTAAAATTATTATTATTTTTTTTTAAATTTCTCTAAAAAATGAGCACGTTTAAGTGGATTTAATAAGAAAACCTCTGCCAAAAACATACATTCAATATGTTATTATTTTGCAAAAATTGTTAACGTGTGCAAACTTCATTTTTAAGCCTTACACGGAGATTCATAGAAACTACAGTGCTTTAACAAATTAAATCAAGTGTTCCAGGGGTATATTTTCACTTGAGTTTTTGCTGTAATAAAGCTGTTTAAATAAAATAATAAAATGTTTTTAAGTGATTATGATTGAAGAACTCCTTCAAATGATTCTAATAAGTAAAATGTTACCAGACAATTGGAGACAATAAGTTTACAAAACGCGACATTAGCAGAGAGGTGAGTATTTTGCATCCTTTAATTAAAAATATAAACTACTGTAAACACACCTTTTCTGTCCTGATCGACCTCTCCAGTCATGGACTTGAGAGAAATAAATTAAGAGTGAAAATAATCCACAGATAATGAAAATGTATTCCTCAACGTGTTTTCTCTCGACTTCTCCCTGAAGTGATGATGCATAATGCTGAACTTCCACTTTTATTTTCACATAAAATGTGTCCGGAGTGGCCAGAAACACAGATGCGTCGCAAACGCAATTCAGACGCGTTCAGATGCAGGACGTTCCGCGTCCAGTAATTCCTCAGGAGAACTTCTCCACTCTGAACGCAGAAGCATGTGTGCCAAAACCAAGTCCCATAAACACATGAGAGTTCGGAACCCCGGAGGGGTCGAATTCCAGCCACATGATACACTACAAGCGAGCGACGAGTGAGCGCGTCCCGCTCCGCTGATTATAATGAGAGCGCTCTGATTGGTCAACTGGGTCCCAACGTCAGGATCTCATCGCTTCAGTGCACGCATCGTTCAATATATTGGGATTATATTGGGATATACGCTAACTCTAGAATATAATAGAAATATATGGTTCTTACACTCAAAAAATACTTTAGCCTATTTTTTAAGATTTATCCATTTCAACTGAATAACAAATTTCCATCTAATTGAATTGCCTAATCTTTAACTAAATAAAATTTATAAATCTTACAAAATGCAAGTGTTATTAATTACATTTTCTTCAAGACTATTCAATTCAATTAGATGGAAATTTGTTATTCGCTTGAACTTGATAAATCTTAAAAATAGGCAAAAATATTTTTTGGTGTAGTTTGGTTCTCTGCACGCACATGTACGAGCGCACGCGCGCACACACACACGAACACTTGTAAAAACCCCCTTTTATTTGTAAGAAGGTTACTCATAAGGCCCATTTTCTTTGTATATTGTTTTTGTTGACTATTTTGTTCTTTGGAGATTATTATATTATTCTAAATGGAACCTTTATTTTAAGGATTTTACAATTCTATTCTATTCTGGCTTTTCAAAACTAGTTTAATTTTACACAATAATAACAATAACACTGTACACTTCATTCAGAACCTTTGACACTGTAACACAAAGTGTTTACAAACAAGTGTAAAGTTAATTAAAAACATTATAATCATAAATAAACATATCCACATTTATAGCATAAGACCATCAGCAGTAAATCTATATTATATTATAAGATTACATAAAGATAAAAACATTTTCACATCCATTCATTGAAAAAAAAAATTATTCAGCATTTCTTCAATTCATTATTGCATTATTGTCATTCCAAGTTCATGTTAAATGAACAGTTCTCTTAAAGATGCGCTGTTCGTTTTTGTTTTTTTATTGGTTAAAAATTAACAAATTATTGATTAAGTACATAAACAATCAGTGTTCAAAACAATGCCCTTACCCTGATTCATTTCGGTAAGCCTATGAAAATCATTTGTATTTTGAGCTGTCAGGTCGGATTTGGCACGAAAGCACTAGCTTATGTCGTTCCTCTTTGCGTCATGACATCATGTCCGTAAACACAGGAAAGAAGTGCCGGCTGTCACGTGTTCTGGCTGAGGATGCTGTTCAGTTCAGTTCAGTAACACTCACACAGTTCAGGACAGCTTTGTTGCAGTCTGGATGGATGTTTATCTGTTACCCGTTATGTCTGGTAGGGGTAATGCTTTTATGAATCGAACAGTGCATGTGTGCTTACCGATCGTGATCCGTTGTCAGGGGAAGTTACTGTGCATGTTTACTAATATAATATGTACAAGTCAATTTCAGAAGTCATATGTATGAGTATTAGCTACTTTTTATAAATCTTCATGCTTTAGAGACTTATTAATTCTCCATGGAAGGATATTACATTGTGTGTAGCGTGTTTCTTATGGAAACAGTGTAGCCTATTCACAACGTAAGTTACGCAACGCAAATCATGACTATTCCGACTAGTGCATCATTTCATTCAAGCTCACATGTTCATTAGTTTTCATTGTGCAAATGTAAATTGTTCCATAAATGTTGTAGATATATTGATGAATCTCATGAATAAATAGGATGCATTTGAAGCGGTAAATTTTTTACCGTGTACAGCTTACACAGCTCAAGTGGAGAAATGCCCAACACACTGGATTAATGGATTAGGTGAATCCATATCTATCATCTTATATTTACAGATTATCAATATGTTTCTTTTTCTGTTTATATCTTGCACTGTTAATATCTTGCAGTATAATTTTTATAGTCATATTTTCATCAATAGTAGCCTATGCTTTAATAAAATAATTAAATTATCGTCATGATATGCGCCTTTTTCGTCTCGTCTTCGTAAATGTTGACAAAATCAAAAAACATTTAGTCAACGAACGTTTTACATTGAACTCGAATCAGCAGTATCACGATTTTCACCTCTTACATTAATAATACAATACAAACATAAATAGTCGATAATACACTTGAATAATCATTTTATAATATACTTGTAATATAATATACTAGAGTCCCCTGTTCTCTATGTAAAAGTGCTTTTAGTGTAGTGTCAGAAAAGTTTTCAATTCATTCATTCAAAATATGTAAATAAGAGTGTTGTTTATCTTCATCAAAGCAAGTAATATTTCATTTTTAAATGTTTAATCGTATAACATAATTATATCAACATGAATAAAGCATGTTATAACTCCGGCTCTGAATATCTTTCAGTCATGATCAAACAGGCGATGTCCAGGTAAGCTCAAATCATAAGATTCATCCGCCATAGCAGTAGTGTCAAAACACGACTGACGTAAAACGTTCTTCTGCAATTTTACATTTTAACCACAGATGTCGCTAGAGAGTAAAAAGATACATAGTGCAGCTTTAACACTGCTGAAGAGAAAATTAAAATGATAAATGATGTCAAACAAAAATGAAACATGCTGATTTTAAGGTCACAACATGTCTGGAGGCTTTACTTTGTGGTACAATCAGAAACTACATACTTATCTTTGACTGCATCCAACAACGTTCCATGTCCCTATTAGAAGTAACCGTGAAAGATATCAACGTGAGATTTCTAACTAATAGAACTGTTAGGAAAGCAAAAACAACACATTCACGATTGGCAAGAGTTTTCACTTCTGAATTTCCAATGTTTTCCTTTATCATGGCTCAAATGCAAATGGCTTTAACAGCTCAAATGCAGCTGAAGTGGTTTTTAACTGTTCGCTCAGACAATATTTGTGTCTGTGAAGCAAATGTCCATGCCATCTGCAAAGGCCAAAGAAAGAAGATTTAACTTTTTTGGGCAGTACCACCTTAAGATGTGCCGTTGGAGCTTGAGCTGATGTTTACAGACTAATCTCACTGTGAATTCGGGGAGAGGAGGTTGAAAGTTCTTCAGCTGAAATCGGTCTGTGCTTACCGAATTTTGAAGCACTGCCCCCAGTGGCCGAAGCTGGAAGAGTTGTTCAATGTTTGGGAACATGTGAACTTCAGTTTAAGGGGAATGTCCACAGTGTGTTACTAACTTCACTATATTTTCAGAAGATTGAAATTAGCTCAGCTTTAGCTTTTCCAGTAACAAGCTACATTTCCCAACGACTAGCGTCATTAAATGTTACATTTGTCACATTGTATTGCGAATGCAGCAATGGAGCCAAGGGAGTAATCAAGCACGATCACTTAAATCGTTCACTCTCGCTCATATAGCACTGTGAACACCAAAACACAAATCAAGTGAATCAGTTACGCTTAGGCAAACGATTCAATTTAACATCAATTTAACTTTAGTAAGTAGGTTTCTTCAGACGGTTCATGTAAAATAACTTGATGATTCACTTGAGCACCGACCAGCCTTCAAAGGGACTTAGGAATATTTAGTTAATTGCTGCTGTTTTTCACTATATTTAGTTTCAGTTAGGTATACATTTATGTTCAATTTAATGTCACCATATTTGTTTAACCCTTATGACAATTAACCCTTGTTTTACTATCGTAATATTGTCTGCATGATGTCATAAAATTACTTGACTGTGGCAGCATTTTTGAAAAATCACATACTTTATTATACGTTTCACTGCAGTTTCCCAGTGAAATGTCCAGTGAGGGGCGCCAAAAGCGAGTGAAATCGTGTTGTAATCAGACAAACAAATTTGACATGAAAAGCTAACTTTCTGAAGCAACCTCATCATTTCATGTCACTTCTGTGTCTCTCCCGTTTCATATGTCAGTTTGCATCCAGGGCTGGTCTTGAACCGCAGTCTTCCAAGTTCATAGTCCAACACTCAACCAGGTGAGCTACCGTGCAATATAATCGCAATTAAATAAGTGTGTAAATCTAGGTGCATCTGTAATACGCGCGTTCAAATGTCAATTTTCAAATGATGTATTATAGGAAAAGTGTTTCGATATCATAACATAGCAGTGTGTGAGTAATAGTGTGAAAAATAAGTGTTTATAAAGTCAAAATCAGCCATTGTAGTCATGATTTGTGTGAAAGTCAATAAAATGCACAGTTGTTGAAGTGCCTCTAGTGTTCATTTCACCAGGAAACTGTTGCGAAACGAAGAACGAAGCATGTAAAATTCAAGTTTTCAAAGATGTGGTTATAGTAATGTTCATTCTATGAGACTAATTTGCATATTGTAGTATTCATGACTATAGTAACCAATTTTAATTTAGTGGTGACTATGGTTTAGCTACAAATGCCATGGTTACTGTAGTAAAACCTTGGTTAATTTTCATAAGGGAATGTAGCATTACTTACATAAATCAATTAGAACTGATTACAGAATTAAATAATATAATTTGTTATATAATGTTATTTAAATAGCTTCATTGTAGTTAGCTAATTTTTGATAAATTATCTTGTAGTGTAGCTAACAACTGTTTATAGCTGTTTTGAGTACCTTGTAGATATCAGTAACAACAGATGGAAATGTGTTCACAGTTAAATCGATGCAAAAATGTCTGCTGAGAGATGCATTTGTGTAATTTGACAGAATAAGGTTGATTTCAGTGTACACGAACATTTGGAAGCAATATGTCGATTTTCTGTGTGATCATGTTGTTCAATGTTAGTCTATGTGTTCAATAACACACCAGGCAAAAATCATTAAGTTCAATTGCATTGAAGAGTGAGGGCACCCTTATCCTCAACAAGCCGCACGATGTCTGTAGCACGAATGGCGTGGGACGAGTTATGCACCCAAGTTTAATCCTTAAGGTTAGGAGTTTGCTCAAATCACCACTCTACATGAGCACCAGCCTTAGCAAACAGCACTAATGAATGGAGAAGCTGAATGGAGCTATGGTCATGGAAAAGATGAGTGACAAAAGAAAGAGGTTTGGTAAGGACACCAGGACTGAATCACTACTAATACTTGTCTTCCATCACAGTCTATGTGTATAGATGCACAAACATCTCCCATTGCCAAAAAGATTGCACATCAATCAGCTCAGGACTAGAACCTCCTAGTAGAGTGTGTTTGTTTCTACAAAGCTTAGTCGATCGTGTTTTCTTAAGAGCTCATCTTCTGAATAGATGATGAAATGAATAGAACGCATACAGTAGATAAAAGACCTGAAAGAGTCAAATGGCACGTACTGTAGAGACAAGCTAGTAGATACAATACATTAAGTTTATAGGGGTATACTCTTCCTGTATGTCCACAGTTGGCTCATTTCTCCATTTATTTATTTCTATGCCAGAATCATACCAGAAAATAACTAATTTGAAAAGGAGTCCCGACATTGGCAACTATTTTAAACCAGATGGCCAGGAGCCTGAAGCCAAAACAGACAGACAAACATGTTCTTAAGATGGAGTCAACACACTGTACCGTATGACACACTCTTGTTATGCACTTAAAAAGACACACACGCACACACACCCTTTGCTTTAAGCAAACAAGCCAAAACCCACCTGCTCTGTCTAAAGTGACAAACCCTGCCCCCCCCCCCTCTCCCTCTCCCTCTCCCTCTCACTCTCACACACACAAATACACACACACACACACACACACAAATCAGCATATCTGAACTGTTGTTCTGGTTCTGGGTACAATAGATACTTCATCACTTGATACTTTACATGCTTGATCGCTGTGCACACTAAGTCAATTCATGCATCTTGATTGATCCAATTGCTATGATCACACACAAAATTGACATGTTGTTTCTGAAATGTCACATACCCTGATATCAACCCCATTCAGACAAATAACTAACAAGCAGCATTATAGACATTTTTTTTTATTCAAGTGTAAACACATTTCCCTGTGCCACTACTGACAGCATGTTGCGTAATCAACCTCTGAGATAAATATTTGTATCATAATATAATGAATTATCATTTGTCTATATATACATTATGACCACCTGCCTAATATGCTGTTGGTCCTCCGCATGCTACCAAAACGGCATAGACCCGCCGATGCATTGACTCTTAAAGACCCCTGAAGGTGTCCTGTGGTAAATGGCACAAAGACATTAGCAGCAGATCCTTCAAGTCCAGTAAGTTGTGAGCTGGAGCCACCATGGATCGACTTATTTGTCCAGCACATCCCACAGATGCTCAATCGGATTGAGGTCTGGGGAATTTGTAGGCCAGGGCAACACCTTGAACTCTTCATCATGTTCCTCAAACTATTCCCAAACAATGTGTACAGTGTGGCAGGGTGCATTATCTTGCTGACAGATACCATTGCCATGTAGGTGTGTACCTGATCTGCAACAATGTTTAGGTAGGTGGCACGTGTCAAATTGACGTCCACATGAATGGCCGGACCAAGGGTTTCCCAGCAGAACTTTGCCCAGAGCATCACACTGCCTCCACTGGCTTGTCGACTTCCCATAGTGCATCCTGGTGTCATCACTTCCCCAGGTAAATGGCGCACACGTACATGGCCGGCCACGTGATTTAAAAGAAAACGGGACTCATCGGAACATTCTTCCACTGCTCCAAGGTCCAGTTCTGATGCTCGTGTGCCCATTGTAGGTGCTTTCGATGGTGGACAGGGGTCATCATTGGCACTCTGACTGCAGCAGTGTGCAATCCACTGTGTGTTGTGACACATTCCCCCACTAACCATCATTAACATTTTCCACAGTAAACCTTCTGTCAGTTCAGACCAGAGGGGATAGCCTTTGCTGCCCTCGCACATCGATGAGCCTTGGGCGCCCAACACCTTTTCACTGGTTTCTGGTTTGTCCCTCCTCGGACCACTATCGGTAGGTACTCACCACAGCTGCCTGGGAAAACCCCACAAGCCTCACATTATTTTGTATTTAATTCATCATAATACATTAATGCATTAAATTAACAGTCTTACTAAAAATACAGCCTTACTCGCTTTTGACGCCACTCTGTGGACATTTCACCCGGACACTGGAGTTCACACGCGTCCATACGTTTAACAACACTTCCAGCTTTGGCCACTGGGGGCAGTGATTGTAATTTTGGTAAGCATAGACTGATTTCAGCAGAAGAACTTTCGACCTCTTGTCGCCGATTTCACAGTGCGATCACATCTATCTGTCTGTCTGTCTGTCTCTCTCTCTCTCTATCTATCTATCTATCTATCTATCTGTCTGTCTATCTGTCTATCTGTCTGTCTATTTGTTCTAAAGCGGCATAATTCAAGTTACTTTGAATATAAAGCAGCTGCTAAAGCACAAACAAGTATCTACCAAAGGGCTCATTTTACACTGAATGTTCCCAAGCATTGTCTTCAGCAATACAGCAGCGAGTGACCTTTAAAAATTGACTAATGAAGAATATGATTTAATTCTAGTACTAATTTAGACTCCAGTCGGCTTCTGTCAAAGTGATATATATTCAGGGATACGTTTTTCAGCTGCGAAAACAAAGCACTTCGCTTGTAACATCTTACAGTGTGAGTGAAATTCAGTCCCTGTAGTGTGATCACAGAGCCGCAGCTGACCCGCGTTCACACACATGTGTACTCAGGAAGCCAGACTGCCTGCTTTTCAGAATACCGGGTACACAAAGTTCCCCTGAAAAAAAACATCTTGTCTGGAGAGCATCAAATTAATTCAAACAAAAAGTGTGCTGTTTTTCCACAAGAACGTGCTCAAATTTGGTATATTTTGTTTAGCCTCAGACAAAGTGTGCCAGCATTCAGAGCCAGAATTTGACACTCCAATGACCTGATATGTAATCAGGGCAATGAAAGAATAATTTACGTTAATAAATGGCTGGGGAAAGAAATAACATATGAGATATGCTGCATCTGAGCCAGTATAAAATTGCATTTGATGACCAACACCATCAATCAAATCCACAAAACAAAGATGCAGTTTTATACTCTTTAGTACACTTGATGTGGATCTGCCTTGTCAAAGTAGTCAGTTAGACTGCAGATTGTAAATGCCTCACTGTAACTGAGGAGGGACGAGTTGATTTTCTTTTTCTTTTTTTTTTTTTTTGTGGTAATTAACATTATGCCACAAATGCTGTCGTTTGAGCTTAACTTGTATTAAAACCAGAAAATTCCTTTAATTCAAGACACACTATGTTCTATGAAAACAAGTCTTAAAGGGACAGTTCACCAAAAAATTTAATTTCTTTCATCTTTTACTCACCCTCACGTTGATGTTGTTCCAAACCCATATGACTTTCTTTCTTCTGCAGATCACAAATGGAAATTATTTAACCTCGTGTCCACAAGTGTGGACGTTGTATTTTGGCTTTGCTATATGCAGCATAATTTCAATTAATTTAAGCCGACTGAATACTGTTCACAAGACTCTCGGCTGTCTTTGAATGGTTAAATTTCTCACGCACCGAGCCATGTGACACAACAACATGACGTCGATTTCCATGAAGTGCTTCTACAGGCACAGAGCCAACATTAGTGCCTCTAGTAAGAAATCTCTTTACATCTCTTTTCATTGAAACCTGTTTGGGTGTAAAAGGTAGCGTCTCTAGTATTCATATATATTAACTGTACATTATCACATTTAGAATAAATGGTTCATCCAAAAGCTAAACATAATTGTTCCCCGAGCATTTATATGGAGTTAGAATGAAAATAAGGTGCATATGAAACTATTCTGAGACCAGTGCAGACAGACAGCACACTTGAGGTTAAGTCGTTCACTAATTAGGGAGCAAGGGTGCATCCTATAGCTCTCTATGCAGTTAAGTGCATTCACTCTTAAAATCTGATCAAAAGTTCAGTTTCAGGCTGCAGATGATGTTTGGATCACTCAACATGTTTGACACACATGGGATGATGATCATCAGTACATAGATTCACCATTTATAATGGATCATTTTATTTGAACATGGTTGGCAGTGATTGGATGATGCTGGACATTACTTTGAATCTGAATTAATTATGCTAATTTCTGATGTCTATAACGTTTTAAAAACATGAGTGACATAATAATTAATTTGATAAAAATCAGACTTTCTATAGCTTAGTGTTATTTAAAATGTCACAACTTAGTCCCGCTGTCCACATATGTGGACATCAATTTCTAGGAAATCTATTTGCTCAATAATTGTCAATTTATTTTTGCTTGTTTATTAGGTGCTACTAGTTACAAATCAACTTTGATGTAAGTTATATTTATTCATTTATTAAGTAGTGCAACAGTTTGGTGTTAGCTGTTTTTGTCTAAATGAATATTAGTGGCCAAATCATGCTAAAGCAATATTTTTTGTGCTGTGTTTTGTTAATACTCATTAAGTTACTGCTTTTAAACAGCAAGCTTTCTCTGGACCATAATATTACCCTTACACAGGGCCATTCTGAGTTCTGTACACATTCCTCAGATTCAGTTATTGAATGTGATTTTCACATTCTGAATTAAATGGATATAGCATTGACCTTACGTCACCAAAGTGAGGACTCCGAGAAGCACCGCAAGAACTGAGGGTGGCATTTAGGACAGTGCTTTGTTCGTAACCCCTGAACATGACCTCCACCCTAAGATCCTTGTGTGTGTTCACTCAGATGTCCCACGGAGACCTGCTCTCACTCTGGTGTCTATTGTGAGGAAAATCTCAAGTAGAACAAGAAGACAATGGTGCTGAACAAGACTCTTTATAGCTGCACTCATCAGACGCTGACCTCTGAGACCTAGATATACCACCTTGATATGAGAGAGGTCAGAAGATGCTTGGGTGGTCACTGCAGGTCTGAGTATCCAGGATCAGACTCCTGTGGTTCAGGTCAAGCTGGCAAATAATTCCTCTATGCATTACCATTCCATGGGCCAAAAGACAAGACTACCACCCCTGATCAGTGTCTGCATCAAGACATGGCATTCAGTATGTTTATTCTGTAATATAAACAATAGTATCCAGATAACTAGATTTGTACATTCATACATGCACATTTGTACTTTTTCTTTTGTGTGTGAAACAAAATGTAAATGGTGAATGCCCATGCAAAATTTGCCAGCACAAAGCATGAAGGGGTATTGTGGGTGGTTGCCATAGGATATCTGGGTGGTTACTTACAGCCCGATTCAAAAAGAGCCCACCCCCAAGTCTCTATGATATTCTGGTCTGTAGATATGTCTCAGGTCCTTCCGTCAATGTAAGTCTATGGGATTTGTTCATCCATTTTATCGTCCTCTTCCTCACAAGCTGCATTATTTGTGAACAATAGCTAGTTTCTGTCCAAGTTGCCAGTATAATTTTATGTAAAATATCGGAATATCGTAAAAACTATTCGCGATTAAAGCAGCGTTTCCATTTCATGTGTTTAAGAGAACAAATTGATCACTTCTTGGGAAATTGACACAAATTAGAAGTTAAAGGAATATTTGGGGGTCAATTGACAGCATTTATGGCATAATGTTGATTACCACAAAAAATGTATTTCGACTCGTCCCTAATTTTCTTTAATAATAGCACTTACAATGGAAGTGAATATGGCTAATTTTTGGAAGGTTTAAAGACATAAATATGAAGTTTATAATTTTATAAAAGAAAAACGTTTGTGTTTATTAAGTTTAATAAGCGATTTTATCACACTAAAATCATGTGAACACACATTGTTGTTGCTATACTTTTGAAACAGTGAGTATTTTAAAGTTTACCGACACATCGAACGAGCTGTCAGAGCTTTCTCTTGTGTGTAATACTTGTGGATGAGGTATTCGTCATTTTTCCAAGCGCCGGTTTGCCTTTGAAATTATTCACTTTAGACCGCAAGCTAATACAGATGCATTTGACGCATGCGCATGACTGCTTTGCGATCCTCTTAAGTACATGGTTTTTACCATTTTCAACCAATGAAATTTTATGACATTTCCAGTCAAGTGAGATGTCGGGAAATACATATTTTTAAATAATTTTCATTCAGACTGATTCGCCGATGAATCATGACCAAATAACTGCAAAGAAACTACTCAAACGAAGGATTCGGTCACAAATCTGACAATGCTAAATAGCTTGAAGGTAAAAATAACCAAGAGCATTATTTAGGGATTTCGATATTTTAGAGCACAGCTTAACTTGAAAAATTTATTTTCAAGACTGGAAAACACAATTTTAATATGTCTATCTTTTCATAGACTGTGGGAATCCTGTTAGTACAGTTGAAGGCAGGTGCGTGCAGATAATGCGCACAGATACAGACCGGTCACGTGTCAACAAACACGAGCGGACAAATATGCATCACAAACACTTTGCGCCAAATGTAGTGGCACGTGGACAACCAAACTATACTTTGGCCATTTGGGTTGGGAGTTTGTTTATATCTCTACGTTTTTATTTAAGCAAGCACCACTAATGAGTTTAGTAAAACCCGAAACTAGAAGAATCTACTTCCTTATGAATGAAATAGTTGCCAAACCTTCCAATTAAATATAGATGATACGGCTTGGACATTTATGTTGGAGGACAGTAGGCCTACATGCTGGCCTCTTAAAGACAGAACATAAACTAACAATATAGCAAACAAAGCTGGCGTTTATATTTAGTCTGTTCAGCCAGAGAATGTACCAACGCATTGAGAGGATGCTTGACGGTGAGGTAAACACACAAACATATCGGAACGTTCTGCTTCTTAAAAGGGTCCCAAACAGAACCGAATGTTCTCAAATCTTCCGATTAGATCATTAAGAGCATTACCTTCACAAATTAAAGGAATACTCCAGGTTCAATCTACAGCATTTGTGGAATAACGTTGTCCCCAAAAATGTATTCGACTAGCCTCTTCTTTTCTTTAAAAATAAAAAATGGAGGTTCTAGTGAGGCACTTATAATGGAAGTCAATGGGGCCAACCTTTGGAGGGTTTAAAGGCAGAAATGTGAAGTTTATCATTTTATAAAAGCACTTACAGAATATTAATTCTTCTGTTAAAACTCATGTATTATTTGAGCTGTAAAGTTGTTTAAATCGATTTTTACCTGGATTATAGGGTTTACGGCATTACGTCATCATGGCAACAAAGTTGTAACATTTTACATAACTTTACATAGATAAGGTTAGTAAGCCATTTTATCCCACTAAAATCATGTTAACACACACATTGTTTACGTCTTGTTGCTATACTTTTGAAACAGCTAGTTTAAGGATTGGCCCCATTCACTTCCATTGTAAGAATAAATAAAGACTATTACATGTCATGTCCACCAAACACAACAAATAATCGATAATGTGAGCCTTAAGGATACAATTAAATGGTTAGTTCACCCCAAAACAGTCCACACCATAATATTCATATTGTCAATCTCATTGAGGGGGCACTGAAATCTCTTTTTAAGGGTGCTGTTGCTCTGTTTGTCATTGTGGAAGCTGTTGTAGGTGTGTTTTGTGTTGGGGTTTCAAAAGAGAAGGTGGGAACTGACAAAGTGTCGGGAAGAATAAAGCCAACGGAGAGTGATTCTTCACAGGCACAAACCGGCCTTTAGTCAAAACTCACATGTTAAATAATTGTGTAACTGAAACCTGGTCAACTCGGCCCCATGGAGTGTGTAACTGTCAAGATGTGACATCACCATCACAAGTGTGTCACGAAGGCCCACCTACATGGAGAAAGACACCTGTCAGAGTGAATTCCACCCCCTCTATTCACTTCTTCAGCTCTGGAAGCCAGCAACGCTCTCGCTACGCACACAGTCACAAACTCGGCCGCAGTGTATGACCAGGTCAAGGATTGTCTTGAAATAGTAGACACCTGCCTGTTGTGTTCATAGCTCAACTGTCTGTGATCTCACACTACTTTCTAAATCTGTTTGCTATTTACTGCAGTCCGAATAAATGTTTTAGCACACGGGCAGAGACAGAGAAGTGACACAGGTTGAAGGCAAGGCCACGAGGCACCGTTGGCATCCTAGAACTGCTGCCCTGAGCACCACATAGTTGTGGAATTTGTTTTAACGCTTGTGTTTGAAAGATTTACATTGTGAAATTTCACTGTTAACATGACATTTAAAAAAAAACAAAACAAAAACAAATCAGGAAACATTCATTAATGATATTTAAAACCATTACCGAATTTTTAACCCAAAAAAGCATTTGGAGACTTTTGGACACTTTAGTAGTATGGAGGACCAAATTATTCTAAAAATGATTTAAATAAATCATTAAATATATAATACAACTGTTACAATTGATGGTAGTGAAGAAAAGACAAGAAAAGAAGGGAATCAGGAAATGTTGCGAGCCATAATCGAAACCCACATAAGCATCACTGTGTGATATATTAAAACCCAAATAACTAGACCAGTGGTTCAATGTAACCTCAAAAAAAAGATAGATTCTTTATGAACACAATTTTGCTTTTACATGTATTCAACATAGTCTCATGACAACTCTAAAATGTTCTTTTACCATAGAGACCAACCAATCAACAAACAGAATTTAAATACAATGTCTCTGTACAAATGTGGTCACTCATTCCATATTTATGCAGTTCATTTTTTTTAACCCTTTGTAATTCCAAAACAAATAAAACAAATACTGGTTTTCTGCATTAATTGGTCATAAAATGTGATCTCATCTTCATCAAAGTCACAAGTACAGACTAACACAAAGTGCTTAAGCTAACAACACACAAACAATTATAATCTTTCATGTCTTTATAGAACACTTCCCATTAAAAATTCACAGTGCTGTGGAAAATCTACGTGAACCCTTACATTTAATAACATGTCTTTCCTCCTTCGGCAGCAATAACCCCAACGAAGCATTTCCGGTAGATGCGGATTAGACCCGCACAGTTTTGGACCATTCTTCTTTTCAGAACTGCTTCAGCTCAGCCATATTCTTAGGATGTCTGGTGTGAACGGCTCTCTTGAGGTCATTCCACAGCATCTCTATTGGGTTAATGTCTGGGCTCTGACTGGGACACTCCAAAAGTTGGATTTTTTTAAGCCATTCTGTAATGGATTTACATCTATGTTTAGGGTCATTGTCCTACTGCATCACCCTACTTCTACTGAGTTTCAGCTGGTACACAGACACCCTGACATTATCCTGTAGGATATCTTGATAAACTTGGGAATACATTTTTCCCATGATTATTACAAGCGGTCCAGTCACTGAAGCAGCAAAGCAGCCCAAATCATGATGCTCCCTCCACCGTACCTCACCATTGGGATGATGTTTTCTCATGTTGGTATTCGGTGCCCTTTTTACACCATAAGTAGTGCTGCGTGTTCTTTCTAAACAATTCAACCTTAATTTCATCAGTCCAAAAAACATTTTACCAGTAGTGTTGTGGAGTGTCAAGGTGGTCTTTGGAAAACTTCAGGCATGCAACAATGTTTTTGTTGGAAAGCAGCAACTTCCTTCGTAGTGTCCTGCCATGGACACAATAACTGTTTAATGTTTTCCGTATAGTAGACTCATGAACAGAGATGTTAACCAGTTCCGATGATTCCTTCATGTCTTTATCTGTCACTCTAGAGTTCTTCGTTACCTCATTGAGAATTCTGTGGTGTGTCCTTTGAGTCATCTTGGCTGGACGACCACTTCTAATGAGAGTACCCATAGTACTAAATCGTCTCCATTTATAGACAATTTGTCTAACTGTGGACAGATTAATATTTAAGCTCTTCAAAATAACTTGGTAATTATTTCCAGCTTTATGCAAAGCAACAATTCTTCTGAAATCTCTTTTTTTGGCATGGAGACATTAGTCATTAGTCTAGGGGTTCACATACTTTTTCCAATCTACACTGAATGTTTGTCTTTGTTCATTATTGCAACATAGATGAAGATCAAACCAGATGTTAAGACAAATATACAAAATTGTGAGTAATTCCAAGGGGTTCACATACTTTTTCTTGCCACTGTATATCGATGTTTTCTTTATTCTGCGGTACACAAGTTATCTTCTTTTTAAAATTGTGGTTAGGTGTAGGGTTTGAGGAAGGGTTACACTTTATGGTTAGGTTAAGTTTAAGGTTAAAACAAATCCTAAAAAAATGTCAATGTTTTTTATTTTTCTCTATGGAAAAAAAAAAGTTGTGGATTTTTGTACAAGCCAACTTACAATTTCGTTATCTCATACTAATTACCAGCAGGGCTGGACTGGTAATCTGGCATACCGTGCATTTTCCCAGTGGCCGACGCACTTTTGGTCCGATCAGGGGTGGAATGTCCATCAGGAGAACCGAGCGGGCCGGTGGTTTGGCTGCGAAACGGGCCGCGATAAGCAACAATGAGCCAGCGTGTTATGCAGAACGGACCGCAAAACGGCGACGTGATATGCAGAAAAGGCCAGTGAACCCCCCCAACAGTTGGGCCAGTTTCCATATTAAATCACAGGCCGATTTCTCTTCCCAGTCCAGGCCTGATTACTGGTCATGAGAACGGGTTGAATGTATCTAGTTTTAAGGATGTTAAGATGATTTAACTGGAACGACAACTTCCAGAGGAAAAGTTGGACCAAGGCATTCACAGTAAACACACAGTCGAAAAGATATCATTAACCTTCAGACCTACAGCTGATGTACTGTATCTCACGTGAATAACTATAATCTCCATGATTCTGAAAGAGGCTGGGCACCCTAGAATGAAAGATATCATGAAAATGGAAAGTGGTGAAATTGTGTTCTCAGGTCGTCTGGATGGTTGACAGGAGAGGTACTGATCTCGGAAACCAAACACAAGGATTTCCAGGAATGCTGCCTGACTCCCAGCCTTTAAAAAGGATCCTTCAAAAATTCCTGATACTTCACATTAACCTTTTGGCACAAGGGTCCAGAAAATCCCCTCAGCATGCCAGTGACTCATCAGTCAAACAGCCAAAGTGTTTGCTTCCACCACGTAAACATCCAACTGAATATGGTAGGTTGATCAGGTGGGAGTTTGAATGCTGACAGGAGAATAAACATAATAAATCACTAATATATATTAGACTGGTGATTATATTGACCAGGCCAATAAATCTGACATTTTCAATTTGTTGCTATTGGCCAATAAATGTGCACAAATGGCAGATTGATTGGTGATAGTTACCTTTCTGGCCTTGTACTGTAGATGGATGGATATTGCTAAATTGTTTATTAAAGATAATTTTGAGAAAATATTGTGTAAAATAAATTGTAATATATGCAGGCATTATAGCGGCAAGACTGACAAGCCCACTAGTTTAGAAACTTTTTAGAAATCGTTAAAAAGCTAATTTTCTTTTCATTAAATTTATTTTATGAATCTACTTATAGCTTTTTTCTTATTCTAAATAGCTCTAGCTCATTAAATCACAAAAAAATATCACTATATATAAAAAAGGCAGGCAGGATTATAAAATTATGGCTGGCAATTAATTGTCATACAATCATAAAATGTCATAAATCTCACATTTATGAAGTCATCTATTCACATCGACCTGAAAGAAATACAATATAATTTCCTTTAAGACTTTATAAACAAATATTACACCGTTTAGAATGACATGGGGTCCACTTTTCTGTTTTGGATACCAGCACACCTGAATATTATATTTAGTAATAATTTATAAATTAATAAAATAATATAATTATATTATACTGCATATTTTTATTATGTATTATATATATTGTATTGTTATATATTCTTTGTTTTATTTTGTATTATTATTATTTTATTACATTGAATATTAGATTATGTTTATTGCATTTCATAGTATTATTATGGAACAGTAATATACAGCTCTGGAAAGAATTAAGAGACCACTGCAAAAAGATCAGTTTCTCTGGGTTTACTATTTATCAGTATGTGTTTGAGTAAAATTAACATTTTAGTTTTTTCTATAAAGTACTGACAACATTTCTCCTTTATTCCAAATAAAAATATTGTCATTTACAGCATTTATTTGCAAAATAACAAAAAAGATGCAGCATTTTCTGACCTCGAATAATGTCCATATTCATTTTTCAAGAACACAATACTACTCTTCTAACTTGGGAAGAGTTCAGAAATCAATATTTGGTGGGATGACCTTGATTTTCAATCACAGCTTTCATGTGTCTTGACAAGATCTCTAACAGTCTTTCACATTGCTGTTGGATGACTTTATGCCACTCTTGGTGGAAAAACTGGCTGAAGCACTCCCAAATCATCGCCGATGCTCCACCAAATTTCACAGTGGGTGCGCAACACTGTGGCTTGAAGGCCTCTCCAGGTCTCCGTCTAACCATTAGACGACCAGGTGGAGGATCGGTGATGATCTGGGGGTGCTTCTGCAAGATTTTCCACCAGGAGTGGCATAAAGTCATCCAACAGCAATGTGAAAGACTGGTAGAGAACATGCCAAGACACATGAAAGCTGTCAAGATGTCAAAACAAAAATGTGTTCTATATGAACAGCCCCTTTTTCAAATGCATCAGTCTACAACCAAGATGAAAACCTCATTTTGGACTCAATCATTTATAAATCTCGATAATAATTTAATGGACCTGGTCTCCTACACTGTGTGCACATTTATTAGGCAAACTGTATTCCTCTGGTTTAATTATATTGTTGAACAAACACAAT
Source organism: Xyrauchen texanus (assembly GCF_025860055.1). Lineage (NCBI taxonomy): Eukaryota > Metazoa > Chordata > Actinopteri > Cypriniformes > Catostomidae > Xyrauchen > Xyrauchen texanus. Next base: position 47,263,617 of record NC_068282.1, read on the forward strand.
GTTCTTAGTCAATTCAAAATGTTATTGAGCCTCAAACCTGAAAGTTTAACAAAGAAAAAGTGAGTTTTGTCTTTCTCAGGGGATATATATATATATATGTGTGTGTGCCCAATTATTAGGCAACTAAATTACAAAAAGTATTTCTCCCAACCCCATCCATGGAGTCTGTCAGTTTCATCTGTTCATGATCAACTCTGGCCTGAATGCTGTTCAAAGGGGTGTAAATGTCCCTCACTGTAAATGTCACATTTGAGGATTTAAGTCAGGTGAGTAAGGGGGCCAAGTCATTACTTCGGCATCTTTGCGGCTCATGCTGGCTAGCCAAGCAGTGGAGTACTTGGATGCATGTGATGGAGCATTGTCCTGCATAAAGATCATGGCCTTCTTGAATGCTGAGGACTTCTTCCTGTACCACTGCTTGAAGGAAGTACTTTCCAGAAACTGGCAGTAGGTTTGAGAGTTGAGTTTCAGTCCATCTTCAACTTGAAAAGGTCCAACTACCTCATCCTAAGTGATAGCTGCCCATACCAGTACCCCCTCCTCCACCTTGCTGGCACCTGACTCAAAGTGGTGCCCTGTGCCCATTAGTGATCCAGCCATGGGCCCATCCATCTGGTCCATCAAGAGTCACTCTCATTTCATCTGTCCATAAAACCTTTGAAAAATCTGTCTTAATGTAATTCTTTGCCCAATCGTGATGGTTCAACTCATGAATATATTCAGTGGTGGTCGTGTTTCAGCCTTCTTGACCGTGGCCATGTCTCTGACCACTTGGCACCTTGTACTTCTGGACACTCCAGGTAGGTTGCAGTTCTGGAATATGGTAGCATTGGAGGATAATGTGTTCCTGGTAGCTTCACGTTTAATTCATCTCAATTCTTTTGCAGTTAATTTGCGCCTTCTCTTCTCCATGCTTCTTTTGCTCCCCAGTTGATTATTCACAACAAAACGTTTGATTGTCTGGTGGTCACGCCTCAATAGTTTAGCTATTTCAAGAGTGTTGCATCCGTCTGAAAGGAATTTTACTATATTTGACTTTTCAGTGTCATTTAAATCTCTTTTTTGGCCCATTTTATCTGAGGTAATGAAGCTGCCTAATAATTATGCACACCTTGATATGAGGTGTTTCATTACACAAAAACATCCCACTTGAAAATGATTGAATACAATAAGCACTCAAGTTTATATGGTTTAGAGTTAGAAAATGTGCATGGAAATAATGATAAGATCAGAATACTCACTTGCCTAATAATTGGGCACACAGTGTATATATCATGTTCAGACTCCACACAGAGAGTTTTACACATGTGCAAGGTGCAGGAAGCAAGTAAATGTTGATTGGATAAATGGCACAGTTTTGATCAGAAGAGCAGCAGGAAATCAACGCTGACAATCATTTGTTCTGTGGTGTTGTGCAGTAACGCACAGCCTGAGATTGAACAGTTTAAAAGCATTTCAGTTTACCTATCTTAAAAAAATAAAGCATCTTAGTGATGGTGATTCGAATACGGTCTAATAAATATTAAGTACATTCAAAGAGTTCACATCAGAAACCGCTTTTACCTCTGCTGTAGAGTAAAAAAAAAAAAAAACGGAGGAGGCATCAAAGCTTTCAGTCTTTGTCTTGCTCTGTGGCACAAAAGGATGGCCATTCCAGTGTTTGAGGTATGGTTGCCATGGGTAACATCACCATAAGGGGGAAGGCCATTCCTCCAGAGGTACCATGTGATAAACTAAAACATCTCTTCCTTTATGACCTGTGATGGCTCACATTAACGTGTCCATCCGCAGGGACTGCTACACTGTCCACAAAAGGAGGATGTTGAATACTGCCTGTTATCCGTATGATGAGGGCGTGACATCAGATCCCATTGGTCAGGTCCTGAATAACTCCACCCTTCACCAGCTTCCGGAGAAACTCCTTCTCTTTGGGTATGTCGTGTGTCCACGACTGGGTGTGTGTGAGAGAAGAAAAAGACAAACATTACAATGAACGTATAGAAATAGACACAAAACAATCAAAATACGTAGTATATGCGATGTTTACCTTAAGTAAACGTGTTACATTTTTGTAACATATTTAATGTTACAAATATTAACGTACAAATGGCTACGTATGTTAATGAGATCAGGCTGGTTGAATCAACATTGACATTGCAACAAAATTTCAAAGTTAACATCATTGAATCAATGTTAGAATTTGATGTTGGATTCTACATCACTTTTGTTGAAATATCAACAAAGATTTAAGAAAATTGGTGAAAAACAATTATATAAATAAAATCAACTTTCACATAGTTTCTACAGTTTCATTTATTTTCATCACAATAGTAATAACAGTTCAAACAAAAAAGTTTTAGCTGGAGTAGAGGTCTGCACGGGCTTTAAAATTAAACCCGACCCGAAACCCGTTGTTTTCTCGTTGGGTTGCAGACCTCTAAGCTGGAGGTACTGGACAAACTCCTCCCACACACATTTGCCGAATTAATGCATCTAAAACAAACATATCAAAGAGAAAAACTGTATGACCAAAATTCATGGAACAGAATAATAATATTGTGGCAGGGCGGAGGGCGGTCCCAGGTTTCGGCACCAGTGTAAAAGGATTAAAGGGAAAGGAGGCGGCGAGAACGGGCTTGAGAATATAAATAATATTTGAATAAGAAACTTAACCAAAAAGACAAACACACACACAGGTGTCGGACAGCTGTCTGTAAATCTCTCTCTCTCACACTGCCGTCTTCGGTCGGCCTTTATCCCTCTCGAGGGCTAATTAGTGTGCGGAATCAAGACCCGGCCCTGCCACAAATATGAATTGTCCACAAGTGGAAATTTTGTTTGTATATTCCAGCAGTGTCATGCTTTGACAAATTGATCATATATGCTAGTTCAGTCCTGCACATTTTGAATGTCTCCCTTGATTCAACTCATCTCGTTAGAAGATCAGAAAAACATTCATAATGTGCAGTCCGTGGGAACAAACAATTCCGGCAACATACGGTTTGTCTAGATTTTTTTAAAAGGTCTCTGGTATTTTTCCATGTTTATTTTTTCTTTATTTTTCTAAACTTCTCCCTCATAAGACACGAGGAAAGGATGCAAGGATGCTATGCAAGTGCAGAATCAAAGAATGAAATCATCAATACTGTACATGTGTAAAATGGCATCTCCTTGCTTACTCAGGGTAATATGCTTTTACACAGAATGTATAACCAATGCACGTTGAGGGATCTTCCATAATGCTGTTTGAACTTTGTTAATGAAGACATTCCTAATAAATCTTGATTAAACAATGTTTTAGATGCTTAAAAGACTTTAAGCACTTTTTAATGAATGCATTTAATTAGTGTAACTAACAGAATCCATCACACACAAAAAAAGCAGTGCAACAAAAGGACAGAGAAAAAATAAGCAACGCCATTGTTTGAAATTGTGCCAGAGAATTTGTGAGTGTGTCATGTGGTTCAACAAACAAGACTTCTGTGTACGGTGTACCTGTGATTCCTCACTAACGAGGAAGCATTAATTAGAATGATCTTGTGGTCATCAACTACAAATCAATGTAAGTTCAACACACTTTAAACATTGAAATTTAGATCTCGACCAAAATGATGATTCAAATGAAAAATCAACATTGTATCAACGTCGCCTTGCCATCTGGGTTGGTTAATTAACAAGAAGAAATCAATCAAAGCGATATCAAATGAGCAAGAGTGCGATATGACCCTACATCAGCACTGCTGTGATTCGGCCGCAGGTCAAGTGCCGTAGCGAGTGTGATATTGCTTATATACAACAGAAAATGTAAATAAATTAGGAAAAACGGTATGTACGGTCATAAAAACGCATTTGTGCATGGAACTAGTCTCTTACGCAACCGATCAGAATCTGCTGTTGCTGGTTCAAACCAAATGATGCGTCCAAGCCTTCGTTAGTAATTCAAAAATGTCACTTCAGAAATAGTATCACGGCTTGTACTGTTTCTAACAAATTATTGGATAAACGAGGATAGATGGATGGATGTGTGTGTGTGTGTGTGTGTGTGTGTGTGTGTGAGTGAGTGAGAGAGAGAGACGGAGTGTGTGCAATCACCTGTTGCCACTCCCAAGCAGAGATGCTGTCAGCTTTCTGAATATCAGCTTGCTCAGTGGAAAAATAGCATACAAGCGGGGATATTTCTCCCTATTTTGCGGTAGCCGGTGCGCAGGAGTCGATCACTATAGAAACCGTGATGTCCTCCGCCATTTTAACCAGTACTTTTTCTCCAATGTGGAAAATCCAGTAAGAGGTAAGCACTTTGAGTTCTGTAATAAATCAGTCTGTTGTGTCTCTCAGCTGTGATAAGCCTTAATGTTGAAGTTGTCCGTTTAAAGCTATTTCCTAGCTTTGGTAATGTATTAGTAATACGAGCGATCACGGAGCGCTGTACTATGTAAACGGATTCACTTTACGTCACCAACTGGCTCGTATTACACACAAAAATGATCTTTTGCCACCACCTGCTGGCTAACATAAGTGATGTCAAAAAAAAAGAGCACACACACACACACACACACACACACACACAGGTCTGAGTGCCGTTTCAATACTCTGACCTCTTGGGTTTCTGCTTGTTCATGAAACAGCAGCCGCAAGGTCATGTGACCTGTTTGTAGACGTGACTTATCAAATAGAATATTCCAAAACATCATCAACAAGAGAGCAAACTAGAGGACACATTAATAAAGTCCATTCTTTTTACCCAAGCAGCTTTTCTGAATGTAAAGAAATAGTGGCTGTGCTGAGCTACACACCTAGGCATATAAACATATTAAACAGATAATGAATGGCATATAATGCATTATTATATAGGTGTTTCTCAATAGTTTATTTAATTTGTCTACCAACAATGTCCATTAGTGTATGTACATACATCACAGGATATTTATGTCATTTATGTAATTTTTAAAGTCATAAAAATTCCAATCACAGTGTAATTTCCAGCACATCTAAAATTCTGAATTCTGTGCTGGAAATGATGCTGATGGAAATTACATTTTTTATTTTATTTAAAATTGTATCCCCTTTTTTCTCCCAATTTTGGAATGCCCAATTCCCACTACTTACTAGGTCCTCGTGCTGGCGCGGTTACTCACCTCAATCTGGGTAGCTGAGGACAAGTCTCAGTTGCCTCCGCTTCTGAGACCGTCAATCTGCGCATCTTATCACGTGGCTTGTTGTGCACGACATCGTGGAGACTCACAGCATTTGGAGGCTCATGCTACTCTCCGCGATCCACGCACAACTTACCACACGCCCCATTGAGAGCGAGAACCACTAGTCGCAACCACGATGAGGTTACCCTCCCTAGCAACCAGACCAATTTGGTTGCTTAGGAGACCTGGCTGGAGTCACATCCTGGATTTGAACTCATGACTGCAGGAGTGGTTGTCAGCGTCAGTACTCGCTGAGCTACCCAGGCCCGCGGAAACAACATTTTTAACCTTTTTGAAATGAAATGACAAAATGCATTTTTCTTGCTAAGGCTAATTTCATGGCGTACATACTTATTTATTAATATCTTCACACTTTTTACGTTATTTGGAAAAATGTATCTTGATTTGAAATGATGCCCGATAAAAATATTCTGCTAACAAGCAGTGTTGGGTTTATTCCATTTACAAATAGTTTCTATAATCTAAATTCTTTTTAGTCAAAAAAGTAGCGTAATGCATTACATTTTAAATTCTTGTAATCAGATTACAGTTAACTTTAAATTAATGTAATTACTTTTAAATACATTAGAGTTATGCTATTATTTATGTAGAGTACATGAATTATGGCCCCGTAACGAGTCACTGTGAAGGAGAAATATGATGTGCTGAATGTATGACTTGTGTGTAACAATGAACAAGAAATATAGACATAATTTTGAATTTGTTGAGCAGAAAAGTCTTTTAGAAAGTAACTTGAAAGTAAAATAATTAGTACCGTGATTACTTTTAAAACAAAGTAATTAGTTAAGTACTATAATTACAATTTTAGATAAATAATTAGTCATTTGTAGTGGATTACTATTTTTAAGTAACATACACAACACTGCTCGCCAGCAATATTTACCTTGATTCTTGTTTTCTTCAGACATCACTTTTGTTCACTTGTTTGACAAGTACACTAACTTTTGAAAACAAAAAAAAACCTTATTAGGGGACAAAATTGTTTGGTGTGGTTGAAATGACGCCACAACGGTGGGACAGTCGTAATTGAGGAAAAATTTAAAGAGATTATTTTCACACTATATGAATTGAGATGGTATATGTTTATTTCACTATTTGTTAAGGTTATTATAGTTTTAAACACGTAATAATTTGTATACTTAACAAGTATTTTCATTGTTTATTATTGAAAGTCTGGGTCTGGCACAAGGCTAAAAGATCAAATCTATTCATATAAGGCATTTGAAAAGTACCAAACATAAATAATAAAGGCCTGGTAAAAATGTTCCAAGTCCATTTTAATGTGATCTTCATTTAACAAAATGAAGGAAGTTGGGGCAGTGTGAACCAGTGTTCATAAAGTAGCTGCCTGTGTATGCAGTAGACACTGAGTCTGGAAGGTCAAGTCAGTGTGGTGCTGTTACCTCTTTGATAGCAGACATCTTGAGTGTCTCATAATAGTGCACAGGAGCATTAGGCGAATTCAAGTCATATCCAAACCCAGCCACTGCCACCTCATCACAGTTATGAAGGGCCATCGTGATCGCAACGGCCCCCAATGTTGGAATATTCTGAAGACAACAAAAAACACTTTAAATTCTCTGAAGTATATTTATAAAGTGCTGTACTCAATAGTATCACTTGAGAATTTCAGTAAATATATATACTTTATGAAAATGGACTCAAGAATAGAAATGGTGAAATACAGGGGGTGAAATCTGTTGTGCAGTAACCACACTCAGGCTACTGTTGAGTGCTTTGTTCAAACACTTCAGTTCAGATAATGTCCCCATGTGACTGACTATATCAGAGAGAGATGTGTGTCTGTGCGTGTTTATCAGCATGTCACTGTCTGATCAGCGTGTTTGGAGTCTCATTGTTTTATCTGCACAGAGAGACACTTTCTTGGCTAATCCTGCTCCAGACACTCTGCCTGTATGCTGATAATACAGGAAGCACATATAAACTAGAGTCCTGTGGCTCACACCACCTTAAACTACTGTGTTTTCATGCTCAAACAGACTCTGGATCAGGCTCAAAGATGTGAGTCAGAGTACGTTATGCTCCTCACCCCTCTGCCCATGAGGCCGTTGTTGTGTGGAAGGCCGATTAATCTGAAGGCTGCTTCTTGAATGAAATACGGATTGAGGATACGCATGTCCACAGGTTCTCTAGGAATTCCAAGCGCCACAGACTTCCAGAAGCCCTCTGTAGTCCGCTGCAAGAGACAGAGAGAAAGTGTGGACGTCAAGAACAGGATATATTGTACATCACAATACATACACATGAAACAAATGAAATGACTAAACCTGCGTGACTTTACTGGTGGTCTTTACTATGAGCCGAAGCAGCTCTGTGAATGAGCTATTATAAGCGCAGAAAGGTTGTAAGTGAAACTGACACAGAACAGTCACTCGCGATCGCTGAATAATGCACTCAGCTGAGTAAATAAGCCACTCACTTTGATAGCCTCGCACTTTGATTTTCAGAATAAAGAGGGTGACGCCAGCACACCAGAAATGTCATTACAGTTGGCCCGGAGCCAACAGCATGCCCAAACACAGAGCTCTTGCTGTCCTGGTGGGACACCCACTTCACCTGCACCCAATATTTAGGACCATACAGGCACACATGGAAAAAGCAAAAGAGTCTATAATTTTGTCTATAAATTCTATTCATGTCCATCCCAGTAGTGGTGGTGGTGGCGTAGTGGGCTAAAGCACATAACTGTTAATCAGAAGGTTGCTGGTTCGATCCCCACAGCCACCACCATTGTGTCCTTGAGCAAGCCACTTAACTCCAGGTTGCTCCGGGGGATTGTCCCTGTAATAAGTGCACTGTAAGTCACTTTGGATAAAAGCATCTGCCAAATGCATAAATGTAAATGTCCTTGAATCAGTTCAAACTGTACATGTCAATGCATTGATTCCATACTTCTGATTCTATAATTTGTTGAATCGTTTGTGCCTGAAGTTGAATATATACATTTATTCATCTTCAGGCACTTTCATGTCCCAGAGGTTGATTTTTATTAAAACTAACAGATTTTAACTTTTTAATCGCAGTTTGAAGGTTACATAAAAACTGACTTGGTAACTATTAACTAGACCTTGAACATTTATTTTTAGTACTTTCAAATACCTTTTATGTAAAGATTGTCCTGTTTTAGCCTTGTCCCAGATCCAGACTTTAAATTGGAGGTAGACCGATATACTAGTTTTACCGATTAATCGGTGCCGATAGTTGGCGATAGTGTTTTCTTTTTTCCCTAATTTCTTTAAATCTTCATCAATAAACCTCATTTGGTGAAATATATACATACAAAATTCAGCTGGTGAATATATAGGCTATAAAAAGCTTCATTTGGTAAATACATAATATAGAGCATTGTAACGAAGCCAAGTCTTAATCATCTGCTTTATGCACCAAATCTTCATTGTTCTGGTTAAAATTGGTATTTTGGTTGCACTATAAATTGTTTTTGGGACTCTATTCATTTTGGACTCTTGTAGCCTCAATGTCTGTGCCCTTCATAGTAAGGAAAGACTAAGACATTTCTATAAATCGATTTTTAAAAACTATCGGCCGATTAATCTGTTATCTGCTGTTATCGCTATCTGCAAAATCCCCTATCGGTCAGCCTCTACTTTAAACTATGAAAATCTATTATAAAAAGTTTTTGTCACTTATAGCGTTTTTCAAAAGTTAGTGTTCTTGTTATCAAGTTGATAAAAGTGTCAGCGAAGAGCATGCTTGTGATGGTTGAAGAAAAATCAAGGAAAATATCATTTTTGAGCCATTTATTTTTATAGAAAGTTTTATCCAATCGAGCTGTACTTTCTAGAAGTTTATAGTGCTAAAAGTACCTGAAGTTGAAGAAACACCTATTTGTCGAAGAAATATGTTATTGTTATTGTTAAAGGGCTGAAAAATATCAATATGATTTTTTAGCTATTTTCCCAGCCATACACCTTGGGAAATGTGCCTCGTAAAAGTCGTAACTTTAGTTGACATTCAGGAAGTCTGGGGCAGCAACTCCGGTGGGAATTCATCAAACGGCATCCCACTCTTAAAAGTCATGGTACCACAAATGAACACCGTATATAATTACACACCCTGTATGAAGCCTGTGTTTTCTTTTCATGGGTGGGACAAGCTTTACAGGTTGCAGAACTGCAAAAATAAAAGAAAGGAACAAAAAAAAAAAAAAAGTGGTTTGTCACACAGAACGTTTCTTGTGGTTTTCTGGTTATAATAAGATGCTTTAATGAGTGCAAATATTGAATATACAAACCACATGGGGAGCGGCACAACCCAGTTATTTGCTCCATCTGGATCATGGCCCTCGTTTAATGATGTAAAGGTACGCAAAAAATCACAACCTGCTCCCTTACAACTAACTACACCAAATCAACTGATTCACTCAGTTCATGCATGACAGAATTTGAGAGAATGATCAGAGACAGGATTTCTAAATGAAGTTAAACAAGGGCTGTATCCCAATTTGCTCTACTATGCTAAGAATGTACTTTACAGGTGATGAGAGAGTACACACTTTTGGTTATGTACTACGGCCACGTCCACACAAATATGTTTTCATTTAATTACGCATTGATTTAGCTATGTTTGCCCCTCTCATCCACACGGGGACATTTTAAAACACTCTCCATTACTACCGGTAAATACTTTGTAATGGAGAAACTTAAAACAGGACTTCCAAAAAAAAAGAAAAGTTTAATATCCCTTTATTTATTTGGCAAACCGTCATGTAAACCTACAGGCAGCTACCAATATTTTGCCACTTACCTTATTTTGTAATTATGTTTATAAATGTACAAACAGGTACAAAAGCTTATTTATTTTTCTAACAATCAATAATTTCCATTGAACATGGATTGGATCTGCTAAACACATATCTGGCCAACATTTTAAAGAGAGCCACAATAGAAGATAAATAGAAAAAAAAGATACAAAAATAATTACGTATGATAACATGATGATTAATATGAAAAAAAAAAATTTTATACTATTTTTGCACTTCTGATTTTGCAGTTTAAAACAACAGAACTCACACTTTACATGAATGTACTGTATGTAACAGAACATTAATAATTCACACTATGCATACTGTATGTTGGGTAATTCCACAGAAATGTTAACCAAATCATGCAAAAATGAAAAAAATTTAACCAAAAAGAACAAAACCCCCTTTTAAATTCTGTATTATAGTATAATGGATAATGGAATCCAGACCGCTAGAGGGCGCCGCTTGCTCACACAGCACAGACTGAAGCGCTGATTGCAGAAACAAAACCTTTTTAGGTTTAGTTATAACGCAAGACCATATGGTGATTTCAATCTTAATTCAATCAATTGTGCAGCATTAATGGATAGCGTACTGATATTTCATAAGTCAAAGTCTGCTGGTTTCAAAGTGTTTTGTATGGTTTCCCTCATCATGTAGCCTATAGGTAAGTGCCGTTTTCACAACTGTCACATCCGTTTTTCCACATTAACTTGAGAATGAGAAATAATACAAATGAAATATTACATGTTAGGAGTGCCACATATTTTGGTTTTTATTATTTCTGGATTGTGCATTTGAGTTTTCACAAAGCGTGTCACTAATGGTGCTGGTAAGTCCCTGACAAACTTAAACCCTGCCACGGCAAGCTCTGCTCTGAGATGCTGAGTATTCAGAACAGGGTGCACTGAAGCAGAAATAAATCGTAGAGCAGCAATATGTTGTTCAGTGTTGAACTCAGCAGCTTGCTTGAAGAGGGTGAGTCACAAACACAGGTGGAAAATGTGACGTGGATCAGGCAGAGGGATATAAACACAATACCCTGCGCCATAAGAGGAGAGGGGCCATTTAAAAGCCCTTTGAAAAACAAGAAGGGCAAACAAAACCTCATAGAAAAGGAAGCCCCTGTATCATTCACCCTGCGGCGGGATCTGCCTCCTGCATCGCAAATGGCCTTTGTGTGCAGAGTTTCTCTGATACCTGTGGCCGAATCGCTTTAAATAGATCAACGGGTAAAAAAACAGACAACTGATGATTACGAACTCTGAACTCTGGCTGATGTGTGTCCACTAGATGCAGCTGACAGTGCTGTCTACATTACTCATTGTGCCATATTACACACACGGTCACTCAACACTGCCGTAGCAACGAGCAGCAACTAATCTCACAGAAGTGTTTCCCACACCACCATCTCGCGTGTTTTCTACTTTGGGCACTTTTAGCACTGTGGACTTCTAGAAAGTAAAACATAAATTAAAATACTTTTCACACTCTCACAGGTTTTTATGACAGCCATAAAATTCCAATCACAGTGTCATTTCCAGTGCATCTCAATTTCTGTATTGTGTTTAATAGAATTATGTGGTGGAAATTACATTTTTAACACTTTTGAAATAAAATGGCTGTATCTTTTGCTTTGCTAAGACTAATTTCATAGCTAACATTTTATGTATCATAAATACACACAATGAAATAATATGTTTGCATTTTTTGGCCAAATTACAGCTTGACTTGTAATGACCCCCAATAAAATCAAATGACCTTGAACTTTCTTCAAACGATAAAGAATTTATCAAAGTCGAAGTACAGACAAACACAATGTACTTAAGCTAACAACACACATTTATAATCTTTCATTACTTTATTGAACACATCCCATTGAACATTGACAGTTCTGTGCAAAAAGTAAGTGGACCCTTGGATTTAATAATTGGTTGTTCCAACTTTGGCAGCAATAACCTCAACCAAAGTTTCTGGTAGCTGCGGATTAGACCTTCAACGTTCAGGAGTTTTGGACCATTCTTCCATACATTACTGCTTCAGCTCAGCCATATTCATAGGATGTCTGGTGTGAACGGCTCTCTTGAGGTCATTCCACAGCATCTCTATTGGGTTAAGGTCTGGGCTCTGACTGGGACACTCCAAAAGGTGGATTTTCTTTCTTTGAAGCCATTCTGTAATGGATTTACTTTGATGTTTAGGGCCATTGTCCTGCTGGATCACCTACTGTAACTTCTACTGAGATTCAGCTGGCACTCAGCCACCCTGACATTATCCTGTAGGAAAGGGGTCGGGAATTTTTTTTTAACTAAATATTTTTATTTTTGGTTGATGCATTTTCTGGAAAGAGCCATAGCACAAACAAATAATTTACTATTTTCAAAAACAACGTTTTTCAATAAAATAAAATTTTATATTGCCCATAGACTACTCAAAAACACAAAAACAAACAAATATGCAAATTGTGGAATTGAATGTTTAACATGTTTGTGCGGGTCTCCATAAAATTACTTCATTTTACAATTGTTTATGAAAACTTTAACTTCCCTTTTGGGCTGGGCAATATGTAAAAAATATTTTAATGATAATCGCCTTTAAAATATCACGATATCCTATTATATGGTCAACCCCCTGCCAAGAGTCGTGAATATTTTTGCTTTATTGATTTTGCTTTAAAAATTAAATTAATTTATTGAAACACAAAAACTTTTCTAAATTCAAATTTCACTTTAAACGAAAAGAAAAATGCTATTAAAATAATAGTGATTAAAAATTTGTGTCTCATTAATAAAGTTTATGCTGCCTAAAGAAAAGAAAATAGAACTCAATTTTAGGTTCAAGTTGAACATCATAACATCATCAAGTTTCATCTTTGTTTCTTTCATTCAAAGACACCTGTATATATTACTGAACCTGCAGAGATGCGTTCACAATGTGTAAGAGCAAACTGCTCCGTGGAAATAAAGCAAACTAAACTCACAACACCTCACGAGATGATCAGAGATAATTTGCATCATTCTCATAGACAGCATTATTCTTGCAAACAGTTTTAAGACGAATGAAACAGAGAAAAAGGAGTGATAATTCTTTCCATGCACTTGTTCCACGAGACAGGGTCCCGCTTCACATCTCTGAACAAACAGAGAATCAGACACGAGCACTGACGACTTTTCTTAAAAAAAGTCTGTTCTTACAATACGATAAAGTGTGTTTCTTCAAGCACATGTCTTTTTGACTAACAGCATTTCTTGTCATTTGTCACTCTGAGACGTCTTACAGGTCACCCACCTTTTGCGGGTAGATAAGCAAAATTACATACGCATGAAATACCTGCATTTGAACGAGGAGCTCACAAACTGGATTGAGCCTTGTCGCATTTTGCGGGTGCTATTTCACACGCTGGGCGATTCATAAAATTGCTCGTAGAAAATGCTCTTAACAGCTAAGATCAATAGTTATTGGGAAAAGAGTCCCAGAACTCTATGAATGTACGTGTGTTGGAGAAGCGTTTTCATTGCACTTGTGAATAACAGCGCTCACTACGAAAACATTTCAAATCAGACGCGCATCGGCTGCTTTTCTTTCGTCTGTTCTTCAAAATATAATCATGTTTCGTCAAACACACGTTTTTGTGTCTAATTTCTTGTAATAGATCACTCCGAGAAGTCTTACAGGTCACCTTCCACAGTGGCTGGTACATCAGCAAAATGCTCAGCATGAAAAATCTGTATTTGGCAGGTGTTCATTTCAAACCTTGTTCACCAGGAGTAGGCTGTACAACAAATTTGGGTGAAAGGAAATCAAAAAAGGGTCATTGACTTCAAGCATTGCAATCACCCCTACACTTTCTGCAGGAAAATTATTTCTAGAAAGTTTTAAATGATCATGTGTTTGTGAATGGTGAAAAAATGGTGTTCTTCTCAAATAATTCAACCTTAGTTTCATCAGTACACAAAATATTTTACCAGTAGCGTTGTGGAGTGTCAAGGTGGTCTTTGGAAAACTTCAGGCATGCAACAATGTTTTTGTTGGAAAGCAGCGGCTTCCTTTGTGGTGTCCTGCCATGGACACAATAACTGTTTAATGTTTTCAGTATAGTAGACTCATGAACAGAGATGTTAACCAGTTCCATTGATTTCTTCAAGCCCTTAGCTTTCACTCTAAGGTTCTTTATTTCTTTTAACCTCATTGAGCATTCTGCAGTTCACCCTTTGAGTCATCTTAGCTGGATGACCCCTTCTAGGGAGAGTAGCAACAGTATTAAATCATCTCCATTTATTGACAATTTGTCTAACTGTGGACAGATGAATATCTAAGCTCTTTATAGCTTTATGTATTTAAATGTATATTAATGTACTTTGTCCTGTTAAATGTATATGGAGTGTAAAGTGTCCTTTAACTTGTAGAAAGTTGCTATATAAATAAAACATTAATATTATTATTTATGCAAAGCAACAACTCTTCATCGCAGGTCTTCTGAGACTTTTTTGCAAGGCATGGTCCATGTCAGCAGATGCTTATTGCTTATATACTCAAAATGTTTAGGTGCTTTTTATAAGTCAAAGTAGCTCTACACCTCCAATTTATTTTCATTGATTGGATGCCAGGTTTGCCAACTCCTGACTCTAATTACCTTTTGTTGACATCATTAGTCTAGGGGTTCACATATTTTTTTCCAATCTACACTGTGAATGTTTGAATGATGTATTCAATATGTACAAGAACAATACAATAAATTGTGTGTTATTAGATAAAACAGATTTTGTTTGTTCATTATTGTTACTTAGATGAAGATCAAACCAGATTTTAAGGCAAATGAAGACTATACATAAATCCAGGTAATTCCTAAGGGTTCACATACTTTTTCTTGCCACTGTATTGTGCAAAGCACCAGTGAATATTGCAGTATTGCTCTGCTGATTTCCACCCCTAGTTTGAATCAGTGTAACAAATTTGTCAAATAATGAACTCTCTGAAGAATGTGAACCGCAAGGCATTACTTTTGGTTTTATCCAACCCACTGCAAAAACACAATTCTTTAGGAAACACCAGCAAATACACACTCTAGGTCACATACTTTCCCCGATGGGTAATCTTCAAACCCTCTAGTTCTTAGCCTCCAAACTTCCCTTTCTTTGGTTAAAAGGGATCCTGACACATTTTTGTGTGATGATGCTGGCCTGTAACCTGTGGGCGTAGAGCGGGCCCTGTGTTACCCTGCACTTGAGAGAGGCACTGGAAGTGATTACAGCTCATACACAACAATAGCCACTCTCAGACTCTGTTACTCTCTGGAGTTGCGGGTCGCAGACTTTATCGCAAAATCCATCAGTTTCCACTCCGCTGACACACATTGCTGCATTCATAAACCACTGCTGTCTTCAGCAGTGGTCTGATCTGTGGTTGAGCGCGCTGACCTCGACACTGACCTCCACTCCGCTGTCTCCTCATGTCTGAATCACCAGCCTCAAGCACACTTGATGCTCATTCACATCATTGTGTTTGAATGTGTAAGAAGAACGTGTCCTACAAAGCATTAAATGATTCACAGACATGGGCCCTGTTACTAATTCTAGTGAGCGGCCTATCTAAGCCACATTTTAAGGCATCATAGGCATACTCCGGACATGAAGGCTGTTCCAAATAGTAGGCAGTGAAATTAAATTGCATTAAAAGAAATTCCATTTTGTTGCCTACGATGATAACTGCTTATGTAGACAGGAGCTAACAAGAGTTTAGAATAGGGCAGATTTCCTGATTTGATTTCAAAAGCTATCAAATTGATTCAGATTAATTTGGGTATATTTAAGTTCAAATTACCATTGTGCTTACATATAAAAAAAAATATCTGCTAATTCTGTTAATTATACAGGGGCCCTCATTACTTGGTACATTAATAAAATAAAAATATTAAATAAAAAAAGTTATTCGTTTTTCATCATTTTGGTCAAATTTTTGCTTTTTTAAAATGTACAAATTCCATCAATAAATATGTCTTATTGCGTGAAATTGCACATTATTTACACTGATGAGACAAAACATTATGACCACTCACAGGTAAAGCATATTACATTGATCCTCTCCTAACAAGGCCACATGTCAAGTTCTGGGTAGATTAGATGGTAAACGAACAATCAGTTCTCACAGTGAAAGTGTTGAACGACCAGGGCGTACTGAATGACTCCAGTCAGGCTTCCTAAGCAACCAATTGGCCCGGTTGCTAGGGTGGGTACAGTCATGCTGGGTTAACCTCCTCGTGGTCGCTATAATGTGTTTCTCGCTCTCGGTGGGGCATGTAGTGAGTTGTGCATGGATGCCGCGGAGAACAGCATGAAGCCTCCACACGCGAGGCTTGTGGGGTGCTCCCAGTCAGCAGTGGCGAGTACCTACCAGCAGTGGTTCGAGGAGGGAAAAACCGGCGACAGTGTGTTGGGTGCCCAAGGCTCATCGATGCGTGAGGGCAGTGAAGGCTATCCTGTCTGGTCCAACCTGAAAGAAAGTCTACTGTGGCACAAGTCAAAGAAAATTAAGGATGGTTACGAGAGGAATGGGTCACAACACACAGACCATCGCACCTTGCTGCGTATGGTACTGCGTAGCTGCAAACCGGTCAGAGAGCCCATGATGGCCCCTGTCCTCCGTCGAAAGTGCCTACAATGGGCATGCGAGCATCGGAACTGGACCTTGGAGAAGTGGAAGAAGGTCGCCCGGTCCAAAGAGTCCCGTTTTCTTTTACATCACGTGGACGGCCATGTACGCATGTGCTGCTTACCTGGGGAAGTGATGCCACCAGGATGCACTGTGGGAAGACGACAAGCCGGTGAAGGGAGTGTGATCCTCTGGGCAAAGTTCTGCTGGGAATCCCTGGGTCCAGCCATTCATGTGGACGTCAATTTGACAACATCTTTGCAGACCAGGTACACCCCTTCATAACAATGGAATTCCCTGATGGCAGTGGCCTCTTTCAGCAGGATAATGTGCCCTGCCACACTGTACACATTGTTCGGGAATGGTTTGAGGAACATGATGAAGAGTTCAAGGTGTTGCCCTGGCCTCCAAATTCCCCAGATCTCAATCCGATTGAGCATCCATGGGAAGTACTGTACCAACAAGTCCAATCAACGGTGGCTCCACCTCGCAACTTGCTGGACTTGAAGGATCTGCTGCTAATGTCTTGGTGCCAGATCCCACAGGACACCGTTTGGGGTCTTGTAGAGTCCATGCCGCGGCAGGTCGGTGCTGTTTTGGCAGCACATGGAGGACCAACAGCATATTAGGCAGGTAGTCATAAGGTTTTGACTCATCTGTGTTTATATATTGTTAGACGTTAAATGTTTACATGCATAATTTGTACTACTTCCAAGTATTTACACTGATATTTATAACAAGAGCT
Source organism: Xyrauchen texanus (assembly GCF_025860055.1). Lineage (NCBI taxonomy): Eukaryota > Metazoa > Chordata > Actinopteri > Cypriniformes > Catostomidae > Xyrauchen > Xyrauchen texanus. The sequence continues at coordinate 47,281,009 of NC_068282.1, forward strand.
AAAACTTTACTTTCTCTTTAAGAATAGTGGCAGATCAGCGTGTCTCACAGAAGTGTTTCGAATCAGCATGTATTAACGAGAATCGTACGGCTTCTTTAGAGCATCCATGCTGTGTGATTTAAGAATTAAATGTTTTTTTAGATGTTTATTATGATCAACAATTGACTGTTAAGAACAGGAAGGGTATTAAAAGAGACATTATTCAATGATGAATAAATTGCGTGAATCTCATCTTTGGACACATATTTCACAGAACTTCAAACAAAACGTTTATTCTCAACACGCAGTGAAAGGATCTCGCTGCTGAACTTCTTCGCCACTATACAACTCAATCACTAATGAGTTAAATCTTAACATTTACTTTCCAGTGGCTAGTCATAGAAATTTTCATTCACATAATACAAAATCTGGTCACATTTGTGAGTGATTTAATAGCAATGTAGAAGTTTGTGCATAGAGATCATTGTTGGGATTTTAGGAATCGATATTAGGATTGTTCAAATGATTGTTCATCTTGATTAATCCCCCTTTATTTTTTTTTTTTAACCCAGCCCTAGCTTGGACCAGTATTTGTCTTCAGAAAAGAAGGATGAACTAAATGGTATAACTGTATTTTCAACTGAGTATGTTTTAAAAAGATGATATGAAACCCTGCCAATCCGTTCTCTAAACTCTCATGTCACAGTGTGTAAAGTGATCTGGTGAAAAGAACTAACACTAGGATCAAGTTGACAGGTGATCCCTAAATCCCCTTATGTTCAGAGTCCATTCAGTGACACCAGAACCCTTGTGGTAACATCAGAACCCTTCTACTACTGCTGCTGCTCATTCAGGCACATCAGTTCAAAATGCACCTAATTTTCAACCTAACGCCATATTAAGCCTCGGAAAACAATTTATTTAGCTTTTGGGTGAACCCATTGATTCTCAATGTGATAATGCAGTAAATATAGGAATGGATTTACTAATGTTAATGAATACATCCGTATTGTACAGTGATCAAATAAAATATAACAACATTTACAATAAAGTTAAGCAAAATGACCCACAGACATGTTAATATTGAAAGTTATTCAAAATATCTAACATGTATTTTCAACTTTTGAGGGAATACTGCTCAAAATCCCACGTATGTGGACATCATGTTTATCAGTGCGCTGAGGCGCAAAAATGTATAGCAAAAATAAAGCGGCAAATCAAACGAAACTAGAGATGCTACTCTTTACACTCAAACAGGTCTTCACAGAAATTGACGCTATGCTCTTGTGTCAAGTGACTCAGACGTTTGTGCCAGACGTTTAACCCCTTGAATGACAGTCTAGTCTTGTAAACAATATTCACTCATTTAAATTAATTTACTTTATGTGTTGCGTATAGCGAAGCTAAAATACAACATCCAATTGCACAAGCCGCATCACTATATCAGCTCAAATAGAGCAGAGTTAAGCTGGATTATGGGTGGTTAGTGAATAACTAACCTCTTCTCTTCTCATTTACACAGAGCAGCTAGAAACGACTCATTACACCAACAGTGGAAACAACAGCAACCAGTTTATTGACTGCTCACCCACCTGCTCATGTTTACCTTTCTGTACAGCCGCTTTAGAAGCTCAATTCAAAGAGACAAAGAGGAGACAAAAGCATAGGGACAGCTACAACAGCTGACATGACCAAAACCTCCTCAGCAGACCTCTGGCTGGGCTAATATCTCACATATGGTGGCATTAGTCTAAACAGACTGCAAACGCAATGATGATTTAGCTGTTTTGACGCATCATTTACGACAAGATATCTTGGCCGTTCTTTTGCTTTCAGAAGACATAGTTGCCATTTAATTCTGAATCAACAGAGATGAAAGTAATAAGCGTATTTCAAAGTCTAAGAATCGCACGGCAAGATTACCGCCAATAAACAGACATGAAGGAAAAACATCTACTTTACCTTCGACCTCTCAATTATTCTCATCAGTTTTCCTGTTTGAATGTTTTGAATGGAAGGCTTTTTACTAGACAGTTCGGCTTGAAATCCGCACACTTCAAAACCTTCCCCGCAAAAACACGTTCCGGTTAATTTCATGTGTAATTTAGATTTGTGATTGTAGCATGCAGGAGGAAGGGTCAATGACGGATAATGCTTTCTAAGTGGAAGAGACATTCAAACTGAAAACAATTATTTGAAAAATTTATTTTGTTGTTCTAAGCTGTGGAGTTTTTTGAAGTCTGTTTATCATTATATAAAATTACAAGTAAATTCTACTTAAAGTGGTTAATTTATTGTTCAGTTTGTTCTGTAAATCACTCTTACAGGCCTAAAAGGTAATGGATCTACTTATAACGCACGCTATGGCATGCCGTAAGACTGAAAAGATCCATCTTCAATCTCATGCATACATAAAACACTCCAGACCTAATGGGCGATCGGATCCCATGGCAGACTTTTCCGTACCTACAGTCCTCTCTTGGTATTAATGGCTTTGGCGATGGGAATTCTAATGGAGTTGGATATAGAAGGCGGAAGGAACGTTATCTTTGGCAGGTGTTTTTAGAATAAGAAAGAGTCAGTAAAGCGGTTGCCTATGGGGAATAGTGCTGTATGAAGTCTTTCAATAGACACAGTGGTGAATCTGAGCCACGAACCTTATCAGGATACAGTGCGACACTAAATTGATCTCTTATTCTAAAGACGGCCTCTCCAGAAGATGTTTGTGGGCTTTGTGTAACTCCTTTTGAATGACTCTCTAGTCGGATTGGCTGTCAGCAAACACACACACACACACACACACACACACACACACACACACACACACACACACACATATATATTTAAAAAAATACTAATAATAATTATAGACATTGAACGTTTTGTACTGTTCCATGTTAAATTCATGTTGATTTTGATGGATGGTGTCCCTAGGGAAAAGGAAAAATACCAGACATTTATGACCTGATGATCTGCTGTCGATGAATTACTGAGCTCATACATGTTTCATCTGGGCATACTGTTGTACCTACTGTCTACCTGCTACTGAATGCATCAAACAAACTCTTGAGTTTATCTCTAAGATCGGATGCCACACTAGATCCTCCTTAAAAGTGTTCATTGTATCAGCCTCTTTCAGCCCAAAGCAGTCAGTCAGAATGGACTAAGAAACTGACTTTACCAGCCATTTGTCTCTAAGAGAATCCAAAGAAGACATTTCCTTGAGCAGAAACTCCAGTTACACACAAGTGATTTTTATTACAGTGTAGCAACGTGGGCATCCAAATAATGCAGAAACGCCCTTGAGCTGACTGAACCAGAGTCAGCTTTCATCACGGGAGAAGGTCCTCTATCAAAAGAGAGGCCAGATGTGAGTGCCATTTTCATTAGCATTCTGGACATAACACACAGAAAGAGCCCAAACCCAGGAGATAAGAAGCCCATTCTCCGGGCCAGAACACACAACTAAGCACATCGCTGAACTCCTGTCAATTACCTGAGGGAAACGTTACACTGCCTGTCACACAAAGACAAAGACATCAGCCACACACAGCTGCATATAAATGACATAAGAAACACAAAACCCACAAACTTCACAACTTGCCACCAGCTGACCAGTTTCCTGGATACCTGTGGTTAAAAACCACTGCTACATATTTAATTCTTTTTTGTAAATTATATTCTCTCATTGATAGAATGGGAGGAAACATACAATCTGTGGCCGTGCCCAAATGTGTTTATGACATACAGAGAACCCAAGAAATTACGTGGACACTAAGCCCACTAAAATGGATTAATTTAATTGCACTATATAGCAAAATATAGTAGTAAAGTTTATGTACAATCTTTCTAGATAGATCGATAGAGCCATTGTTACAGCCATGCACATTCACTTTGTCTAATGTGTTTAATCTTGCACTGCTTTTTGAGCATCCCACTATGTGCATTGACTAGAAGGCGGCATTTCAAGTAAAAAAATAATACAACTTATTAAAAAACCCAAAAGAGCCTAATTATATAGGCTTACCTTTTAACCAATACGTTGATTAGTCGTTCAGGCAACCAATCAATTAGGCATGAAGTTTTGCAATTTAAAGTGGTGTCTGCAAATACTTCCTTATGCTTGACACATGCACAAGTGCACTGTTTAAAAGGAAGCAGGGAAGTGTAATCGAGCTTCTTTAATGAACGAACCAAGGAGACTGGAAATCCAAGATTTGTACTTATAATGGGGTTTTTGGGGTCCTGGGTAGCTCAGCGAGTATTGACGGTGGCTATCACCCCTGGAGTTGTGGGTTCAAATCCAGGGTGTGCTGAGTGACTCCAGCCAGGTATTCTAAGCAACCAAATTGGCCCGGTTGCTCGGGAGGGTAGAGTCACATGGGGTAACCTCTTCTTGGTCACTATAATGTGGTTCTCGCTCTCGGTGGGGTGCGTGGTGAGTTGTGTGTGGATGCCGCGGAGAATAGCGTGAAGCCTCCACGTGATAAGATGCATGGATTAACGGTCTCAGACGTGGAGGCAACTGAGATTCATCCTCCACTACCCGGATTGAGGCAATTCACTATGCCACCATGAGGACTTGGAGTGCACTGGGCATTCCAAATTGGGGAGAAAAAGAGGAGAAAATAATAAATAAAATAAAAATCAGTTGATTCGTTTCCTACCCAAAAATTATTGTATTTCTTCAGAAGACATGGATTAAACCACTCAAGTAATATGGATTAATTTAATCCTTCTTTCATGTGCTTTTTGGAGCTGACTTGCATTGCACAGAAAAAAATACAAATCATCTCCTTCACAATATCTTTGTGTTCCGCAGAATAAAATAAATTAATGCGAATTTGAGGCGGCATAAGGGAGAGTATATCTTTGGTTGAACTATCCTTTTTAAAGGGATAGTTGACCAAAAACTGAAAATTCTACCATCATTTACTCATCCTCATGCCATCCCAAATGTGTATGACTTTCTTTCTTCTGCTGAACATAAACAAAGATTTTTAGAAGAATATGTTAGCTCTGTAGGTCCTTACAATGCAAGTGAATGGGGACCAAAATTTAAAGCTTCAAAAAGCACATAAAGGCAACATAAAGTTAATCCATAAGACTCGAGTGGTTTAATCCATGTCTTCTGAAGAGATATGATAGGTGTGGGTGAGTAACAGATCAATATTGAAGTCCTTTTTCACTATCAATCTCCACTTTCAATTCCACATTCTTCTTCTTTTGTTTTTGGCAATTTGCATTCTTTGTGCATATCACCACCTACTGGGCAGGGAGGAGAATGTATTTTTGGGTGAACTATTCTTTTAAGATAGTAGCATTACTACTTTGTTAACTACTCCCATCACTGGTGAACACTATATCTATTGTTATATCATTTCAAACCTAATAAACTTCTTTTGATTAATGTTTTGCTTGAAAAATGTGCTTGGGATATCTTTTTGTTAAAAAGAACATACAGCTTTTATATATATATATACATACATACACATACATATTTTGTCTCTCTCCACTGCTCATACATGAAAATAATATAAATAATTTCTTTTTTTTTTCAGGGCTGACTAAAATCTCTTTCACAGACTGCAAACACTCATCCCATGTTTCCAATGGATCCCATGGATCCATTAATTCATCTTCAATACCAGTGTTCAGAGCACACACCATGCTGCCCCCTACTGGTGCATGTATCAGCTGTCAACATTTGATGATCCATTTTTTAATCAGAATAGTTTCCCTTTTCTGTGTTGATTATGAAGTAAAAATCTGTGGAATTCTGATAAATTATTATTTAAGCATGGTAAAATGTATCAAAAGGCGCTGAGAGTAATAGACTCCTATAAATAGCCAAAAGCATAATCAAATTAGCATGCATAAGTAATCTAACACAATTTCTATGCGATTCTACCTGCTTATAAGGTATGAGAGCTTGTTGTTGCATGAACAGCAAATGTCTTACCGGTCTCTCATTGAACACTATGTCTCGGAGCCATTTGAAGTCCATCGATTTGAAGGCAGAGAGGACAAAAAGCGAGTACTTCTCGTAGCTGTGCCAGTTTCTGGATGGATCCTTCAGGGTATGTGATACGCATGGTTGTCTTGGAGCCCACGTACTTCTCAAACCCACTGACTGGAGCCGAATTCAGTCTAAACCCAACGGATAACATGAAATCAAAATGGACCCGATTAACTTTATAACAATGCAAAAAAGTTCATCTTTTATTAAAATGTAATCCTAAATGACTTTTCAACTGACTTCTCGCCTCTGAAACAGAATATAAAAAAATATGAAGGCTAAACAATCAAAACATATTTTCTTAAAGCTTACCGTACAACAACATCATATCCATCAATTCTGGACCCCAAGGACTTGCTCAACAAAATGCCGCCGTTGCCAATAATAATACACCTTTTACAACTCATTCTGCAAAAGACAAACAGCATTTGATTAAGCATTGATCATTATTCAGTTGTACAGCATTACAGGCTGAAAGCATGAAAATAAAATGCTTCTATATAAGATAATATAACAAATACTTTTGGTGGATGTTGATTGTAAAAGAAAGGAAATAAGTGCTGACACGCTTCAGTTTTTCATTAGAAATAAATTACCTGTCCATTTCAGGGCCCAGTGAATATCTCTTTGTAGCCTTTAAAATAAGATCGATGATATTTTCTGTAGACAGAAAAATAACCAAGTTACCCATCCAGAGAGTATTAAAACTGATGAAGAATACTTCTGAGCTGTGGTCGATGTTGACCTGAACACAGGAACAGAATGCCAACAGGAAGTCTAGTGAGCATCTAACAAAATGCATTACTTCCTATTCATTATTACTTAACTGTTACAACATGTTCAACTATCTAAACTCAATGTGTTCAGAGATAACTACTCTACGTATGCTATTTGTAGTTTGACTTCCTTAGGAATTTACACACTCTGTCTCTCTAATGGAGACCATTATTTGAATATTGTTCTGTTTATTTGAGCAGTCTGACGTGACTATTTCTAATCTTGCATTTAGGATGGACAGTATGTGAATTAGGATGCAGAAAAAGAGACTAGCACAGTCTCACGCTGTCATGAACAATGTTTTATCCTCACAACAGCTTCAAACACACTCAAGCATGAGTTTCCAACTCACTTTATCCTCTGCAATATCCCCTGTGCTATTTTTAGTAAAACATACAAATCCAGTACTGGGAAACAAGCTCTTTACTCTGAAGATAATAGAAAAGGATTTCAATGTTAAGTCTACAATAACAAAAAATGATGGAGCTGTTTTACTTTAAAAACGTTTGTCTATTCCAAATAAGCACATGTTTTTAGTATCTCTTAAATAATCCTCTTGAAAAGATGTTGCTTAAGTGTTCTGACTGTTATGTAGCACATTGTTATGTGGTTGCTAAGGTGTTTTGTCTGGTTGCTAGGTGGCCAAAAGAGCCCACCTTCAAGTTTCTATAATATTCTGGTCTCTATATCACTGCAAGTCTATTGGTTTGCTTAGCATAACAATAGCATACCTTTGAAGTTTGAGGCATCATACATGTCTATGGCACAAAAGTGCGGTACAAGTTACACAGTAAAATTAAAAACTTCGGGAAAGTAATTGTAATAAATAGTACTACTGATGCTAGCCTAGCAAACATCACTAGCAATAAAGCGCAACAGTGTCTGCCAACTTTTCCAGCCTTCTTGTTCCGGAAGTGTATTTCCATTAATGTCACTGCAGAGCTCTTTTGGCGCACTTTGTTTTTATTGTGATTCTCTGATTGGTGGATTTCCCCCTCAAGATCATGGGAAGTGTAGTTCTTCATTAATCACATCTTTTTAAAAATGAAGTTGTAATAATATGGACTGATGGCTTCAACAGAAGCATATACCATCGATTAACTTGGAGGTCTGTATTTAAATGTGCACTCAGTAATTTTTTGAATATGTCATCTTGGACTTACACTGACACCTAATGGCTTGGATGCAGCATCATTTAAAATCAAGTTTTCAGTTTCAGACGCCATTGTAGACATTCACAATTCACAGCCAGTCATGATTCATTTAATCTCTAAGTGTAAGGGTCAAATAAGAGGGCAGTTACTGAGATTAAACAAGAAGTATTCGGCTGGTCATGTGATTCTAACATGGCCGCCCCCATGTGCGGATCCTCTCCATGAAGAATAAAACAGCTTTTATAAGGTTACTGATATCACCGGAGTCTTCATCTCATGCGAGCACTTACAATTTTATACATATGTTTCAAAATATCAATTAATTTCTTTAGAAGTAAAACTTTTTAAATTAGGAAATAATGACTGAGTGCACCTTTAAAAGGTTTAATTAAAAGTTATCGCTAATAATCAATTCCCTCCGGGAAAAATGTATAGGATTTTTCTAAATGGCATTGCTTAGAAAATGCAGCTGTTTAAAATGCACAACAGCATCTGCTCACTCACTAAGGTAAAAACCAAAGTAGCTAAGCGGAGTCAGAGAAACATCCATCACTTAACAGCAATTGTGTGATTTAATCCGGCTGGGAAGCAATTAGACCCAAACCTCAAGGGCAGCACTGAATGAAGGTAAGTGGCAAGGAGAAATGGCTTGTGATTTTGATTTGAACATCTGCAAGTATCTGGAAATGGTGGATGTGGACTGCTATAAGAAACTGGCTTCCACCTTACCTCTAAGGGGCCCCAGGTGACTAGTTAAATAGACATTATCTACAAACTATCTAACCAATTTTTTTCCCCCTCATTTGTTCTCATTAGTCACATTTGAGTAAAAAATGTCCACAAAATGGAAAGAAAAGTGTAGGCTATAAACTGCTTAAATTGTCTAAATCTTTTGATTTGAAAGTCCTGTTAGACAGACATTTGTGGCCATTGTGTTGTGCCCCTATATGTTTCCATCACGAGCATCACATTTTTAGATGTTGTGCCGAGTTAAAAAAAACGTGCATTCCGTTTCCCTCAAAAATGCATCCTCCAAATTTGTACCCATTTGGCAAGTAGTTTTTCTTGATACAAGCATAAGTCTTCCAAAATTGAGAAAGGTTAACTTGAGTAAATTGAGTTGGGTACAGTAATAAGAGAAAACAATTTGCCAATGGTGTAAAGAAATTAACTTAATTCAAGATATATTCGCTGTAAACAAGTCTTACTATTGTACACAATTTGACTTCTCAATCTTATACGGTGTGTACTGGACAATAAGACAAAAAGTCTAATTCAGGAACTCGTGCATCTGTGCCTATCTTAGAACATAACAATGGTTAGTGCTATATGTGTAGATGTTTATAAAGCTACATGAATGGAATCTTCTCAGTTAATGGACACCATCACTGACAAAGAATAGATAAGATTACACCATCGAGAACCAGCTGTTAATGGGTAAAGCTTGACAAGAATCTTCTGAATGAGACTGCTGAACTTATTTGACTGTTTAAGGCAGTACAAATACATATCTGCCAGAAGAATCCAGATCTGAATCTGAATGTACTGAGGAACAGTGTTCGGAGCAACACTGCCTTCACTTTATATAGTGCACTTCATCATTGTGACCGCAGGTCAGTCTGACTGCAGCTTGAAACACACTTTAAGAACAGGAAAGATAAAGTTGACTGAGCGTATAATGACTGTACGTGAGGGAATAGAAGCTGATTAAATTATTTTCTTTTGCTGAGAGGAGATCTTTGGGGACGAATAACACTCTTCATGTGCAGATCATGTTGAAGTCTTGTTTGAGCTTTATATTCTGACTGGATGAGCCGTTCAAAGCTGTTGTTAAAAGGACAATATATAACAGTTAGCTCCAGTCTAGGGATGCGCCGATGTGAATTTTTTTGCCAATTCCGATTTTAACCCCCCAAAAAACGATAGTTTGCCACTGTTTTACTTTGGAATTCTTAAAAAAATAATTTTTTTTCACTTTTAACAATAAATAATTTCCATTGTACATTGGATCTGTTGAACACATGACAGGCCAAAAGTTTAAAGAGAAACACAGTGAAAGATAAATAATATTTGAAAAATAAATAAATATGATAACATGATGATTGATTTGGAAAAAGGTCATTTTTGTACTTCTAAAACTTCTGTTTTTGCAGTTTAAAACGCAGCCTTTTGAGGTTTAGTAATCACACAAACCCATATTGTGATTTCTAATCTTAATTCAATCAATCGTGCAGCATTAATGGACATCATCCTGCTATTTCAGAATTCAAAGTTTGCTGGTTTCAAAATGTTTTGGATGATTTCCCTCATCATGTAGCCTATAGGTAAGTGTCACGTCCATTTATGACGTTTTTACCGTGAGAACATTGAATATTAAATAATAACAAATTTACATTACATGTTCTAAGGAGTGCCAAACCTTCTTCATATTGTGGCTATTATTATTTTTGGATTGTGCATTACCCATTTTACCATGGGTAAAGGGTGTTCGGAGGCTCTTAACAGAGAAAAATCGGCCTCGAGTGGCATATGCTTTAAAACAATGGCGGTACCAGCAATATGATAACAGATACCAATGTACAATAAAAAGTTACATTTATTTACAACAATAATCAGAGTAAACAATTATTCAACCACGTAAAGTGGTTTATCACCCTAAATGTAGGCTGTTTATGGTTACCAACAATGTAGCAACTTGGCACAAATATTATAAATGTGAGGTCACAGGCAGGGCTGGACTGGTAATCTGGCATAGTGGGCATTTTCCAGGTGGGCTGACGCATTTTGCGGCCATTGGGAGAACCGAGCGGGCCAGTGGGTCAGCCGCGAAAAGGCTGAGTGGGCCACGATAAGCTAAAATGATCCGCTGTGTTATGAAAAATCCCAGGCCGATTTCTCTTCCCAGTCCAGCCCTGGTCACAGGTATGCATATATCATCCTTTCACAGTGTGTGACTCATCCAATCAGAACTAACTAAACTATCGTTTTATAAGAGGTCTTGTTCTCATGGCTTATTGCTTTATCTTTGTACATCAGGGTATGGGATTGTTTTGTATTATTTAAACAGAGTATCAAGAGTAGTTAGGGGCATGTGCAACTGTGCAAGAGTCTGCTGGTTGGCAGAGCAGCACAGATCACACAAACAGTCAGACAAGACAGACTGGAACATCCTGTTGAATCATGGATCATAGTCCTAACTCTTTAATCTTACCAGCATGGAGCTGTCCATCCCATGTAGGTTTGTTTAAGAGTAAATGTCACTTTAATAACGATAGACATCTCAAGAATGTGCAATATATTGTGTTGTAAAATCGTATGGATTTTGCAGTGATAGCTTTTAGTGTGTACGTCAAGTTCTCCTTCTTTTGCTAAGGGATAGTTCACCCATAAATGAAAATCCTGTCATAACAAACAGTCGTTCCAATCCTGTATGATTTTCTTTCTTCCATTCAACACACAGGAGTACCATATATAAAATATCAAATATTGCGCACCGCTGTGAAGCTAAAATTAGCTGTGTGTGAGTGTGTGTGTGTGTGTGTGTGTGTGTGTGTGTAAACAGGGCAGGATGAATTCAATGACATTCATGATTAATATTCACTCTGTATATATTATATATTATTATATTATAAGTAATTTCATTATTAATACTATTTTATACTTATAATTATAACTAACAGCAACAACGACCATAATTCAGCAAAAATGAAGCAGAAATGTATATAAGTGATTTTAAATATGTAGGTTTTACGTGTGCAGAAATAAATGACACATGTACACATTTAATCATGTATTTCTGTAATAACAAAAGCTTTTTGTTATATATAGTATTTGTAACTTAAATGATTATTTCAGACTTTTTTATTCATAATCGTCCAATATACAGAAGTAGCATTAAAATAAAGTTCAGGACAAAATCTGTTGATATTTCTCACTTCGCGCTCATAGTTTTTAATTGATTACATCACATCCGGTTGGGCAGTCGCAAATGGTCTAGTCGCACAAGCTCAAATATTTCAACGCAGCCGAAGCTCCGAAAATGGTCGGAACCGTACGTAGCCTCCGTGCGACTCTCCATTGGAAATGAAAGACTTTCGGTCTATTGCCTGTTGTCTGTCAGATGCAGTGAAAATGTGGTTTGAATGATAAATGCATTTTCTTTCTTGTGAAATTTCCTGTAATTGAAACCGTTCTAAACAAATAGAGAAATGAATCACACCTCTGTGCAACTTTACCAGAGCAGTCTCCAGGCAGGTGTGACATAAAAATAGACCCAAGGAATAAACATACCTTGTGATCTCACTCCAAAGGGAGGTGGGTATCTGCTGATCCTTGACAGCCGTTTAAAATTTTGATCGAGGAAAATGGGGGCTGGTTTTGAAAATCTAACAGAATAAATATAAGGAGAGAGAAAAGGAGAAATCACAAGATAAGTTACAGCCTGTGAATAAAATGATCACATTTATGAGCCCGCATGAGAAACAGGAATAAGGAAGATATACTGATAACCAGTGGGGCATTTGAAAGGATTATACGGTTCATATTACCCATAATCCACTAGCTACCAGTGTGTTTATAAGAGATGAGCAAGGGAATGTCTAAAGAAGCCAAATATGGACATGTCCTTACATGCCCTAACAGTATTGGGGAAACTCACTCGTCAGTTAAAATTCAATCAAGCAACTGGTTTGAAAAAGTAGTTAGCTGCATTTATAAGCTACTAACAAAAAATAGCTAACTACACTGAAGCTATTTAAGAGGGCAATATCTTTTTAAAATGTTTCTACAACTTCAGGCACTTTCATATACCAGGAGTTGTTTCTGTTTTTTTAAACAAACAAATTTCAACTTTTTTCTTTTTGTTATATGAAGGTCTCATAAAAACTGAATTAAAAACTTGTTGCCAGACCTTCATCACTTATTTTTGGTACTTTTCAAATGCCTTATATATATATATATATATATATATATATATATATATATATATATATATATATATATATATATATATATGTGTGTGTGAGAGAGAGAGATAGAGAGAAAAATGTTTTACATTTTCATTCCAGTGATGTTTGAATAAAACAAAAGAAGACAAAAAAATTACGTAAATCATGATGCATTTAAATACATTGTTGGACATTGTAAGTAGGCAAATAAATAAACTAGTGAGAGTTTGTTTTAATGAGACATTACTTTCTAGACAGTGCTAAAATATGCCGAAAACACCCACATATATCACCAAATATCAGATTATTTCATTTATTTATAATGTACTGTAATAATTGCACTGTAAGTTGCTTTGGATAAAAGCGTCTGCCAAATGCATAAATGTAAATGTAAATGTAAAATATGACCTTGTAAGCAGGAAGTATCTTGCTGTGAAGAGAAGCACAAGCAGAAAGATGTTTTTTTTTACATTTGAGGTTTACTGATTGTTGTGAGACAGCAAATGTATTCAGGTACATAATGACATTCATGCATAATGGTGCATATCCAATGCATAAAAACCCATGATTTGATTAGCACACTATTAGCTCTGAAGCACTAAGCTAGCTGCTTTTTTACAAAATAGTCACTATGAGGCAAAATGCGCCAAACAGTCTGGGGTAATTTGAGCCACATATTTGTTCAAATAACTAACTGTTTTGTTTATAATGTTTACAATTAAAAGAGGACCTTAAAAAAAGGAACTTTTCCAAAGATTTAAAAAAGTAAGAAGGAAATTATAATTAATAAATAAATAGATTATACATTTTGTGGAATTTTATTCAGTGCATAACTGAACAAATTCAATGGTCAGCTTATCCCCAGATGGCTCATCTTACCCACTGACAAGGAGGACCTTAACCCTAACCTGTGGCTGGTTAACCCAATGGATCACTTTATTTTTTTAAACTTCCATCACAGACTCATTTTTACAATTTCAAGTGATAACAGACACCCGGAAAAAAAGGTAGCTCTATTTGACCTCTGTTCAATTTTTTCTTGTATAGGAGACAACATATGTAAAAATCGGCTCATCTTACCCCACTCTCCCCTAAATGGAATTCTACATAACGAAAACAGACAAAAGGAGTGATAAAATGAAATGCTCCAAGACTGTTTAACAAACTTGGAAACTATCTTGGAATGCCGCTAAACTGTTATTGAGACAGACAGAGAACATTTGAGGAAACCGTGTTTGCTCAGCTGTAAAGCAGCATGCACAATACAATGTGATGTAAAAAAAAAAAACAGCAATGTAGCATTTTGTAACGCTACACCACTACTTCTTGTGAAAAAATGGTTACTGGAAAAGCAACACTTTTCCTTAAACAGCTAAACTGCTGTCACACTAATGAGAAATGGGCTAAACTTTACAGTAAGTTTGTATACACTATAACAATGGTTAACATGAACTTAAAATGAACAATACTTTGAGCATTTATTAGTCTTGATTAATGTTAATTTCTATAATGAACAACAGTATAGTTGAACTAAGATTAATAAACATACAAAATCATTCAATCTTAGTTCATGATACTTAATGCATTAACTAATGTTAACATATAGAACTTGTATGTAAAGTGTTACCACTAACTGTTCAGTGACATGTATTTAACACCAACCACTAACTTGTTCTGCAAACTATATAATAAAATACTCTCCTTGTTTTGCCAGGAACAGCGCCTGTGGTGTAGCTGTAAATCTGCATTTCACAGAGAAACACCCACCCAACACACGCACACCTGACTTGATAGCACCATCCACCACAAACACGCTTTCAGTCAGGCTGACAAAACAACGCCTGCACACTTTGTGCACAATTTTCATGTCGTACAGAACTGCCCAACCCCTGGTGTAATGTACTAATGACACAGGTGGTCCAGTGTATTAGTGTTCTCATGAACGCAGGACTCTGGGCCTCCTCACGTCCCAAACGTTTAAGTGAAGGTGACACACACTCCCCCAGTTTCTCACCAGTTCTGACTTCCAAACACGTACACGAGAAAAGTCTGTGAACCGCTCATAATTGTCGGTATTGCACATATGACTACAAAAATGTGATTGGATATTCTCTGTCATAATAATAACAACACAAATCTCACAGGTCCACATTTTTAGTGAACAAATGAGTTAATGATAAAGTGAATATATGCATTTCAGCGAGAAAGATATCATGATAATTTGTATTTTATTAAGGGTGTTCAAAACAACTTAGGTACAGTATGGGCAACAACTCTGACTGAAGTTGTTTCTTGAAATCTTTCAACAACTTTTTTAAACACAGGCTTATGCTTAAATGCTTGAAATTAATTTTGTAGAATATAAATAGTGCCTGATAGCTATATGTGTACACCTTTCCAAACTAAGGCAACGCACTAGGGTTGCGCGGTATACCGGTACTAATGAAATAACGTGATACAAAAAACATTTAAAAAGGTACCATATCATAATATTTTTACATTTTGGTACTAGCCATTAGCAAAATGCAATCTAATGTGACAGTTTTGAGATCAAAGACCATTTAAAAGTAATAATAAAAAGCCTCTATATAGCCAAGTGTGATCATTAAACAGCAGAAGGATGTAATTTAATGAAATAATATACAGTCAAATGCGCTGCACCCCACAGTATAAGAGGTGCCTCTCTGCCCTGTCATTCCCTTCACACACACACACACACACACACACACACACACACCTAATGCTTGATTTTCATGCGGTGTGTCCAATAGTATCCATTTGCAGAGCCACAGATCAGTGTGTTTAGTGTACACACGGCTGTGAACTCTCAAAATGACCATTTTCACCATTGCAGCTCAGAGATTTCAGCTCACGAGATGCAGGAAACTTGACATAAAGAATGAACCCTTCACATACAGGAAGAACTTCAAATGTCTTTTCAAATTAAAAGTGCCGCTGAAATGACAGCTCTATTCAAGTGTAATTGAAGAAATTACAACAGAAAAATATTACAACTGCGTAAATGTGTAATATTTAAAGCATTCCAAATAATATTCATAGTAACAGTGATATAATATTAATTGGTTAAATTATTAGTAGGGCTGTCAATCAATTACAATTTTTATAGAATTAATTACATGGTGTCTCGATTCATTAATGGCGTTTAATCGCATTTACAAATATTTGCTGAGAAAGCCCCTCATATAAAAATTACTCAGTATATAATAATGAAATAATGATACATAGTTACAGTGAATAAAAAAAGTCTACACACCCCAGTTAAAATGCCAGGTTTTTGTGATGTAAAAGAATGAGACAAAGATAAATCATGTCAGAACTTTTTCCACTTTTAATGTGACCTATAATGTGAACAATTCAATTGAAAAACAAACTGAAATCTTCAAAGGGGAAAAATTAAAATTAAAAACCTTACAATGACCTGGTTGCATAAGTGTGCACACCCTCTTATAACTGGGGATGTGGCTGTGTTCAGAATTAACCAATCACATTCAAACTCATGTTAAATAGAAGTCATTACATACCTACCATCATTTAAAGTGGCTCTGATTAATCACAAATAAAGTTCAGCTGTTCTAGTAGGATTTTCCTGACATTTTCTTGGTTGCATCTCAGAGCAAAAGCCATGGTCTGCAGAGAGCTTCCAAAGCATCAGAGGGATCTCATTGTTGAAAGATATCAGTCAGGAGAAGGGTACAAATGAATTTCCAAAGCATTAGATATACCATGGAACACAGTGAAGACAGTCGTCATCAAGTGGAGAAAATATGACACAACAGAGACATTACCAAGAACTGGACGTCCCTCCAAATTTCATGAAAACATGAGAAGAAAACTGGTTAGGGAGGATTCCAAGAGGCCTACAGCAAAATTAAAGGAACTGCAGGAATTTCTGTCAAGTACTGGGTGTGGTACATGTGACAACAATCCCTGTATTCTTCATATGAATGGGCTATGGGGGAGGGTGGCATGACAGAAGCCTTTTCTTACAAAAAAAAAACATCCAAGCCCGGCTGAAGTTTGCAAAAACAAACATAAAGTCTCCCAAAAGCACGTGGGAATATGTGTTATGGTCTGATGAAACCAAGGTTGAACTTTTTGGCCATAATTCCAAAAGGTATGTTTGGCGCAAAAACAACACTGCACATCACCCAAAGAACACCATACCCACAGTGAAGCATGGTGGTGGCAGCATCATGCTATGGGGAATTATGAACAGTTCCAAATACCAGCCAATTTTGGCACAAAACCTTTAGGCATCCGTTTGATAGCTGAAGATGAAGAGGAAGTTCACCTTTCAGCACGACAACAACCCAAAGCACACGTCCAAATCCAAAAAAGCATGGCTTCGCCAGAAGAAGATTAACGTTTTGGAATGGCCCAGCCAGAGCCCACACCTGAATCCAATTGAACATCTGTGGGGTGATCTGAAGAGGGCTGTGCACAGGAGATGTCCTCGCAATCTGACAGATTTGGAGCACTTTTGCAAAGAAGAGTAGGCAAATGTTGCCACATCAAGATGTGCCATGCTAATAGACTCCTACCCAAAAAGAGTGCTGTAATAAAATCATTAGGTGCTTCAACAAAGTATTAGTTTAAGGGTGTGCACACTTATGCAACCAGGTTATTGTGAGTTTAAAAAAAAAAAACATTTCCCCCTCAAAGATTTCAGTTTGTTTTTCAATTGAATGGTTCACATTATAGATCACATTAAAGGTGGAAAAAAATCTGACATGATTTATCTTTGTCTCATTCTTTTACATCACAAAAACCTGGGATTTTAACGGGTGTGTAGAACATCTGTATCTTTAAACAGTTCAAAATTATATATATATAATAAAAAAATATTCAGATAATTAAAATGCATTACATTCTTGTGGCAGAAGAGTTAATCATTAATAAGACAATTAAAAAAGTGGCTTTAGAATACAATGTATTGTTTTCTACCATATTATTGATCATAAGTCAATCATTGTCACACAGTTCACAGCAATCCATTTCACAAGTGAATTTGTCAATCAGTTGGAGATTTATTATGAGGGCTTGTTTAAGGACATAATGGCGTAGTGGGCTAAAGCACTTAACTGGTAATCAGAACTGGTAATAAGATTGTAGGTTCGATCCCCACAGCCACCACCATTGTGTCCTTGAGCAAGGCACTAAACTCCAGGTTGCTCCGGGGGGATTGTCCCTGTAATAAGTGCACTTTAAGTCACTTTGGATAAAAGCGTCTGCCAAATACATAAATGTAAAATGTAAATGTAATGAACAGCTGTGTCAGACATGCTTGTGTAGCGTCTCGGGTGCGTTGCGTCATAAATATACATTTTATAGGTCACTGTGTCAAGTTAAATATAGTTTAATAATTAGAACACATCTTGAGATCTCTTAGTTCGGATTTGCGCTCCATCAAGTGTTTTGAACGCAAGAATGTAACACGTGTTTTCATGTAATGAAATATTCTGTATATACAGTACTGTGCAAAAGTTTTAGGCACATAAGACGTTTCACAAAAACATTTATTTTAAGATGGTTATTAATATCTTCAGCTTTAGTGTGTCAATAGGAAATATACATTTTAGACTCCCAAACATTACTTCTGCAAATAGAAAAGATAAGAATAGGAGAACAGGGAGCCCTGCAACAGATGTAATGGCCCCCACAGAGACCCCCACTGAACATCGGGTCAGTCTGAGAATACATAAAGAGACAGAAGCAATTGAGACAGCCGAAATAGACAGAGGAACTGTGACGAATTCTCCAAGAAGCTTGAAACATCCAATCTCCCAACAACCAAGAAAATTGATTTTAAATAAATTGATTTAGCTTTTTTATATTTACTGCACTTTTTATGACATTAACTGATAAATTAAAACTATTTATGTCATTATTTTTGTAGACATCCTCACTTTGCAACATTTTTCGCAAGTGCCATAAACCTTTGCACAGCACTGTATACGTGTCTATATATATATATATATATTAGTTGGAAAGTATTATATTTTCATTTGATTAAAGCTGTACAGTATGTATTGATTAAACACAATTTGATCATAACATTTAATTAAACATTTAACATGCAATCCAGAAATAATAAAAAAAATACATTATTTGTATCGAGTTAGTATCGATACCGAGGTACCAGGGCCAGTATCGTACCGAAGTCAAAACTTTGGTATCAGAGCAATACTACTAAGTACACTAAGGACTAAGGACTAATTTGAAAATGGCACTTTTGTTTTCAAAATGCTCTTCATCCACACATTTCCAAAAGTTGGTTGTCCACACTGAAACGTTTGAAAACATTAAAATCCGTGCATGCAATAAACAAACAAAAAAACAAATGCCATTCCATGTTCAGTCTAAAACGCAATTGTTGTCGCATTCCATCGCCGGACAGCAATTTTGAGTAAACTTTCCGTCACCTTTGAAGGAATGCAATGGGAAGGTTGTACAAAGTAACATTTATCTTTAACTATGCTATCAAAGTGAATATCAGGCATAACAACACCTCTACAACATGGGCCACCATCTTGATTGTTTTGGGTTGAATGGATCACATGACCACGTCACTTGATCGTTTTAGAATATCTTTGTTTTCCCAGTCCACACCACAACACAAATGTATTCATTTGGGACAGCATTTTCGAAAAGCTTTGTTTTTGTGGACGGAAGGCCAAAATGTAGGGAAATTAATTTGTTTTTAAACGAAAACATATTGTGTGGAAGTGGCCTAAATTTTAGTGTGTAATGTGTCCATATTACTTACACAGTTAAATTGGAGCAGATAGTACAGGAAAAGCAGTCAACAAGTGTCCGGCATATACAGGAACTCCTTCAATACTGTTTAAAAAGCATCCCAGAATGCAATTAATGAAATTGGCTGAGAAAATGCCAAGATTGTGCAGAGCTGGAAACTAGACGAAGACTTCGAGAAAGCTAAAATGTAAGATTTTGATTTGTTGATTTCTCGTTTCTACATAATTCCTATACTTCCATTTGTGTTATTTCATAGCAAAAACAACATTTTCACATTCTAAAATATAACAAATAGCAATGAAGGAGTGGGTGTGCCCAAATATTGGACTGGTTCTGTATATGTCTGATCTGACGTGCCATACAAAAAAAGTCCTAAAAATGCCAACAATGGGTTGGCATTGAGTCTATTAAAAGTGTGTGGTTCATTGGTGTTCATGGGATGTTACCACAGAATAAGACACAAAAACATTGCTGCCAGTTTCAAGTTCACTAAATAGGCAACTTCCTGGAATTTCAACATCATTACTGGAAATCTGCTTTTTGAAGAGGTTAGTCAAAAGAGGTGCAGTAATGTTTTGATCTTTGGTCAATGACTTCCCCACTGTATCAGGAAATCCAGTTTTCTTTATTTTATTTATTAAGAATGGGACAAAATATGTATGTAGCCTATGTGTGTTTCTCACAGATTATTACCCATGAAGCTCCACAAGATTACTCCATTACTTTTTTATTTGAACATCTGTTAAAATTATGACACTAAAATGTTACTTATGTTGTTTGTTCATATTTAGGCACAATACATGTGATTCAGAGTGAATTAAGGTAATCTGGGATATTTGAGAGAGAGGGAGATGTAAGGAGATTTCAAATGAAATATTAGTTTCATAGGAGACGTTTGTGAACAATGCCACTGTATAGCACGGTGTTTGCTCATTACGTTTGCCAACTTAAATCTAGCTGGTAAGTGACACTGCAGTTCTCCTTGTATTGAAATGCTTCATGCCATTTTCTGTAAGCAGCTCCCAGGGCACGTTCAACAATGCGTGTCAGATGCTAATTACAAGCCTAACTAGATGTTTTAGGTTTAGTGTCTAAACAAACATTGAAGATGTCATGGTCTATTTAGTGTTCACATCTGACTCCATTTAGACTTGAATACTGTCGGTTCTGTATCAAGAACCCAAAGTCAGAACAACAATCATGTGATCTGGGTTGCCCCATATTTCACAACTCATCTTTATTCAATAGAGCACTTTCACATGAATGCTGGGTAATTTCTAAAGAAATAAAACAAACAATAAAAAGGTAAAACTAAACGCTTTTACATTGACAGCTGTACAGTGTATGAAAAACAGAATTTGAATACTCTGTTGGACTAAAACTAATATATGGACTTTGTTAAAATAAGTATTTTTATACACATATTTTATTAAATTAAAGGAATATTCCATGTTAAGTAAAGCTCAATTGACAGCATTTGTGGCATAATGTTAATTACCACAAAACATTATTTCAACTCGTCCTTTTCTTTAATCTAATAAGAATCGCAATTGATATAATGAGAAATAATGAGAATTTTTTTCAAAACTTACGACCTTTTAACCAATTAATTTATAAAAAATGTACATGACTTTTCCTGTCGTTCATGATTACTGGATAAGGTTTTTAAATAAAATCATATTACATAAAGGTTGCACTTTTCAATTTCCATTGTTTTTATAGGCCTTGAAATTACTATTAAAAAATGTCCTGATATTTCAAGCCTTCACACGACAACAGGAACCCGGTCAATAGCGAAATGCTTGTAGTGAAAATGCAAATAAAAAAGAAGAATATCTGTAAAAGCAGCTGAAGACTTTGCAGAATATTTCTTTTCTGGTTTAACCACACAATTTGAACCACAGATCGCCAATAAAAGCCTGAATTCGTGGGCAAATCCGAGCTAGCCCTCGCAAGCGACGATCGCAATGTATGAACTATCAAAGACGCAATTTGAGAGAAGCGCCGATGCATCGCCAATGTCAGTGAGATATCTAGAATGTTAAATATCTGGACCTGTCTGCGATTCCAAATCGCGCAATGTGAAATATGTTTTGACTGAATACAACAGCAGCGATGACCTACAGCCAACGATAGAGCAAGAAACGGGTCACGGGAAATTTCAGTGGGAGGAGTCCTGATGTACCAGCAACAGAACATCAACGAGTATGATTGCAGTGTCAAGAAAGTCTCATTGCACTGAAGAAATGGAGGAAAAATTAGTGAACATTGGCAGGAGCACTAGTGCCTATTTGATGTTTCATCTGAACTGTAGCACAACCGGGTGGAGAAAGAGAAGCGTTGGAGAGAAATTGCCAATTCTCTTGGACAGTCAGGTGAGCAAATAGGTCGATTTTTCAGTAGGAGATACTTATTCATATTGTAACCAATAAAATATATGATTAAAACCATACACATCATATTCTGTAATGCAACACATATGATCATGCATTTGTTTTCGTATCTCGTATCACTTCTCAAGTGCACTCTGTTGTGAAACGTAATTTGGAGTCAAGGTAGAGTTGTCGGGATTCGTCAATAGTGAACTGTTTTGTAATGTGTTCACCCCTGTCGCCGATTCGTCGTGTAATTTGAAAATGCAACGACTTCCATGACAAGACAGACAGTTGTGTACACGTACCACAATCCGATGTCTTTGAAAGTCATGTGGAGTGTAGGAGGCATAAGCGAGTAGTATTCGGCTGGTCATGTGATTCTAACATGGCCACCCCCATGTGCGGATCCTCTCCATGTAGAATAAAACAGCTTTTATAAGGTTACTGATATGACTGGAGTCTTCATTTTAATGTGAGTGCTCATGATTTCCTATATATATTGCAAAATTACAATTGATGTCTTTAGGAGTTCAACTTTTTTAATGAGGAAAAAATAACTGAGTTCACCTTTAAATAGACGTTTTCAACAGAAACTCTCTCATGGGAGCTCATTAATATGTATTGATACAGCCTACCTACCATGAAAAACTGAACAAGTGTGATTCTGATCGTTTATATCAATCTGTGAGGCTTTGGCTGAAATCTAGTGGCTTAAACCATTGCGTGTGAGTCTGCTGAATGAGTATATGGGCTTTCTCACGCACTGGGAGCTCAAAGGAACACAACAGACCCAAAAAAGATCCTACATCATACTGAGCGGTGATCACTGGACACGAGCATCTTTGAAATATGCCTTATATAAACACACACCGGACAAAGTGCATTCAGTATGGAATCCAATATTTAATTATTTAAAAGAGAAAATGAAATTGTTCCTTTTTATGCCACTCTGAGTTCCTCCTGGGAGCAATGAATGGAGAAACATCCTCGCTGTGTAATAGGTTAAATGCAAACTACAAAACACTACTCAAGCAATCTGAAAAGAAGGGCATATCCAAAAAAAATCAGCCCACTGTGTGTTATTCATTCTATATCGCCTATTCAAAAACATACAGGCATAACCTGGCGTGCATTGCATGGAACTACAGAGCTGAAATATTTGTTCTATAAATCTTAATTTGTGTTCAGCAGAAGAAAGTCATACACATCTGGGATGTTATGAGGAGTAAGTAAATGATTTGTGGGTGAACTATCCATTTAAGGCAAGTAATCAAATTAGTTATTTTAAAACTTTAATGTTAGTTCCACCTTGTAAAATTCTAGCAGTGCAAAGCTAACAAATTGCAATTCTGCTGTCACAAAAGGGACATTTTGTTTTACACACAGCACAAGTTGTAGGCCAATTGTCCCGACACGTTATACCCACAACTTTTAATTGACAGGAAATAATCGGCCCTGATCATTGGCTGTTTTTAAACAATCTGCCCATATTGGATATCGTCCAATACATCGTGCATAGCTAGTTAAACCCATCATATTGCTAGTTACTGGTATATCTTAGGCTCTTTTATGCTGGTTTGAACTGGTGACCAAAATGGCTACACTGGTTAAGATTGTGTATTTCCTATAATTACTAGCATCAACAGCTTGTGCTGGTAACAGACCAGACTTGCCCAACTAGAACCATTTCCAGTCAACATGTAATCAAATTTATATACACATTCCTGGTCTACAGCTATTTAGCTGATGCTTAGCAGAATGAATGACACCCTATATGACTCAAGTCTGTTAAAGAAGGCATCAAGAATATATGTTATGCTTCATCAAGAGATCAACAAACAATAGGCCATTGTTAATACAGTTAAGAGTCGCTTTTTTGACAGAAGAACAAAGTGTTTGTCTGTACTGTGAACTTCCTCTATTTCACAATGTAGGGTGAGATTAGCTTACTTTGGATAGATTGATGTCATCTTGGCTGCTGCGTAGCCTGGTTTACACTCGCCTTTACTGAGATTTCCATATTTATACTGGAGCTCAAGGGGCCTGTGAACCAATGAAAACAAAAGATTTATGTAGTAGTGCTGTCCGGCGATTACATTTTTTAATCGTGATTAATCACATAATATTTGTAATTAATCGCGATTAATTGCAGATTTTGAAAGTGCTGAAATTTGACACTATATATATAATTATTTTCTTGTCAAAATGCATTTATTTCTATCTTAGGAAAGAAAACAAATCAATATGTAACAATATAATACATTATTAAAAAATTTCAAACAAAGCCTTCCACAAGAAATGCCCTAAAATATCACCAATTCGAGTCTAAGTGGGAGTTTGACTAATTGATAGAACAAGTTGGTTTAAAACAGGTTGCATTTTCATTGCAATGGGCATTAAAATCTCTTAAACTGTCGTCCTCCACGATATTAATCTGCTGGTAGACTGTGGCTATCCGCTTTGTTATGGCAATCACAAAGCTGCATTCATGATTTGCGTTAGAGAGTCAGCACCAGCACCAAGCGCTACTTTGAACTCACCATGAAAAGTGCTTCCAGACAGATATGTTTGCGTTTTGTTGATAGTTAAGTCTTGACTTGCTTCTGTGGTAATTAAAATGCACCTTACAAGTCCCATCTGGGCTTGTTTTGTACATCATACAGCGCTAAGAGCTTCTTTATCCATAATTTTATCACTATTTTACTAAGATAACGATCTCTGCGGCTCCATCATAGGTGAATATTACAACTTCACCGCTCATAGAATGTCAATGGGTCCGCCACTTTATGTTATTTTATGCTGAGCTTGTAGGCTCCCCTTGGTAGAAGGGCTCTGGTGTTGTGTAATGACTCGTTACAAATGTGGACACATTACAAAGGTTCCGCCCTTCACACCAATGTTTATGCTGTATTAACAGTAAATGCATTAATCGTGATTAAGAAAAATTAATGCGTTAAACTTTTAATTGCACGCGTTAACGTGTTAGTTCTGACAGCTCTAGTATTTAGCCATTGCGTTGGATCTTGCTAGTTTATTTTTTCTTCAAACTTCTCGCACAGTGATCGTTGCATTTTTAAAGTAAAAAATGGTCGAGTTAAACTAGTTTAACTTTTAAAAACGTGTTTCGAGACCCGTGAATTCTGTTGCACACCACCTAGATAGAGAGGATTTTACGAAAGGCGAAACGAGCTGTGGTGAGCTCAAGCTGTCCAGAGTATCTGCAACGATAGAGGCTGCTCTATTAGATGACAAGTCATCTGGGGTGTAGTTTATTTTATAAAAGCGCCAGTATAAACCCACTAATTCACAGGCCAGCAAATGGAAACTTTCTAGTACGTTTACATCAATACTGCAAGTGCTGGACATGAAAAAGATGACCTGTTGACAGTGCTATTTATACAGGTGGGCGTTAATGGTAATAGGAGAGGTCGTGTCATGTTTTTCTTCTAGTAAACGGACCTCCCATTTAGATACAATCAGGATGGTGAAATCGGACAAGGCTGGGTGAGAGCCATTGAGTGCCAAGACATCATTAATTAGAGAGGCTTTAGGGCTCCATTAATTATCCTTGCAAAGTAAAGCTCAAATAAACAACAAGCCAAGTTATTAAGAGAGACAAATTGTTGGACAGCATGGGCCAAAGTGAACCCACACATGCATGCACATATTTATGCTCTGTTCCAAAACCTAGTGAGCTGTCTTACTGTCTAGTGCCTACATAGGCAGCTGCCTTTAAAATCAGCATTCTAACTAAAATGGATCATCAGTGATAGATTCGGAAGGCTCTACATAGGAATCAACTCTGTGATCCATACAAATAGTGCACTGGAGACTAGACTCACGTTTGTTTCAAAGAGAGTTTGACGTTTGCATGTTGCTAAGCAAACAACGCAAAACTCTTAATAAGCATAAAAAAAATTACAAATCCGTGGGTGAAATAATACATTTTTAATTAGACTGAACTGTTTCAGCCTTTTATTTCTATTACACTTTTTGCAACGATACTTTTCAGTATTGAATGAATAAAGTATGTATATAATCAACATATGTCTTGCATTGTCTGCCATCTTTGACAGATGTTTTTTGTTAAGCTTGTCGCAATATTTTATGAGATTATGTTCTCTACAAAGCATATATTTGACGTTAGCATGCTGCTAAGCTAACGACGCAAAACACCTAATAAGCATTAAAAAATAAATAAAATCACAAATACACAGGTACATTTTTTTATTAGATTAAACAATTTCAGCCTTTTATTTCAATTACACTTTTACGCTACACTACTCAGTATTTAATTAATTATTTATATAATCAACAAATGTCTTGTATCGTCTGCCATCATTTAACAGAATTTTTTTTGCTAAACTCGTCCCAATTTTATGGGATTACATACTCTGCAAAGGATACAGTTGAAGTCAGAAGTTTAAATACACCTTAATCAAGTACATTTAAACTCAGTTTTTCACAATTCCTGACATTTAATTGTGGAAAACATTCCCTGTCTTAGGTCAGTTAGGATCACTACTTTATTTTAAGAATGTGAAATGTCAGAATAATAGTAGAGAGAATGATTTATTTCTTTCATCACATTCCCAGCGGGTCAGAAGTTTACATTCAATGTGTTAGTGTTTAGTAGTATTGCCTTTAAATTGTTTGACTTGGGTATCCTTCCACAAGCTTCTCACAATAAGTTGCTGGAATTTTGTCCCATTCCTCCAGACAGAACTGGTGTAACCGAGTCAGGATTTTAGGCCTCCTTGATCACACACGCTTTTTCAGTTCTACCCACAAATGTTGGATTAAGGTCAGGGCTTTGTGATGGCCACTCCAATATCTTGACTTTGTTGTCCTAAAGCCATTTTGCCACATATTTGGAGGTATGCTAGTGGTCATTGTCCATTTGGAAGACCCATTTGCGACCGAGCTTTAACTTCCTGGCTGATGTCTTGAGATGTTGCATCACTATATCCACATAATTCTCCTTCCTCATGGTGCCATCTTTTTTGTGACGTGCACCAGTCCCTCCTGCAGCAAAGCACCCCCACATGATTCTGCCACCTGCATGCTTCACAGTTGGGATGGTGTTCTTCAGCTTGCAAGTCTCACCCTTTTTTCTCAAAACATAACATAATGGTCATTATGGGCAAATTTTTTTTGTTTCATCAGACCAGAGGACAGATATTTGTCCCCCTGTGCACTTGCAAACTATAGTCTGGCTTTTTTATGGCGGTTTCGGAGCAGTGGCTTCTTCCTTGCTGAGCAGTCTTTCAGGTTATTTCGATATAGGACTCGTTTTACTGTGGATATAGATACTTGTCTACCTGTTTCCTCCAGCATCTTCACAAGGTCCCATGGTGTTTATACTTGCATACTATTGTTTATACAATTGAATGTGGTACCTTCAGGCATTTGGAAATTGCTCCCAAGTATGAACCAGACTTGTGGCTGATTTCTTTTGATTTTCCCATGATGTCAAGCAGAGACAATGAGTTTGAAGGTAGGCCATAAAATACTTCCACAGGTATACCTCCAATTGACTCCAATTAGCCTATAAGTAGCTAATTGGATAATTGCCTAAAGGCTTGACATCATTTTCTGCTTGAAGGCACAGTTAACTTAGTGTATGTAAACTTCTGACCCACTGGAATTGTAATATAGTCAAATAAAAGTTAAACAATCTGTCAGTAAACAATTGTTGGAAAAATTACTCGTGTGAAGCACAAAGTAGATGTCCTATACGACTTTCCAAAACTATAGCTTGCTAATCGTATATCTGTGGAGTGGTTAAAAATGAGTTTTAATGACTTCAACCTAACTGTATGTAAACTTCTGACTTCAACTGTATGTAAGTTTCTCTGCCAAGCCGACAAAATATGTCAGACCTCAATTAAAACACAACGCAAGTAGTACATGTTGCATTCTTAAATTTGCCACACGGGCGCTATAGAGGAAATAAGTGTGAACCATCTGTTTCTACAGTGAGTTTCAACTACTGTAATGGTGGAACATCTCTTAAAGATAGTTTTGCTGAACATGTAAGGTAAAGTTAATATATTTATGACAACTTACCTGAATAAAAACAAACCCAGTTTAAATGGCACAAACTTTTGAAGGTAACTCTATCGCCCCTTTGAATACTGAGGTTTGTTACCACCTCAGTAACTAAAGATTGCAGATTATGCATGTTCGACTGGACCAGATGTTGGGAATGTGCAGGCCAATCTTTTGCATTTATAAATATGTTTCTGACCAATTCTTTTGAAACAATCATCATGTTGGCAGTGTGTCTATGGTACTTTAAAATGCTGCCTATTTAGGCAGTTCACTAGGTTTTAGAACAGAATCTTACACCCATGGAGAAATACACAACAATGTGTTACTTACAGTTTTCCATCAAGTTTAGTAAGGAATCCCTGCTTGTCGTATTCTGAACAAAGAAGAAATACAAGAAATCAACAGTTTAAAAACCTGAAAGAGAAATTAGAGGAGAGAGATACAGCATGCTATTCTTACTGTGCCAACAGGAAGGGATCCTACAAATAATACGGATATAAATTATCCATCACTTATGAAAACCCCAAATTCAGAATCTCAGAAAATTAGAATATTGTGAAAAGGTTCAGTATTGTAGGCTCAAAGTGTCACACTCTAATCAGCTAAACACCTGTAAAGGGTTCCTGAGCCTTTAAATGGTCTCTCAGTCTGGTTCAGTTGAATTCACAATCATGGGGAAGACTGCTGACCTGACAGTTGTGCAGAAAACCATCATTGACACCTTCCACAAGGAAGGAAAGCCTCAAAAGGTAATTGCAAAAGAAGTTGGATGTTCTCAAAGTGCTGTATCAAAGCACATTAATAGAAAGTTAAGTGGAAGGGAAAAGTGTGGAAGAAAAAGGTGCACAAGCAGCAGGGATGACCGTAGCCTGGAGAGGATTGTCAGGAAAAGGCCATTCAAATGTGTGGGGAGCTTCACAAGGAGTGGACTGAGGCTGGAGTTACTGCATCAAGAGCCACCACACACAGGCGGGTCCTGGACATGGGCTTCAAATGTCAAACGTCTTACCTGGGCTAAAGAAAAAAAGAACTGCTCTGTTGCTCAGTGGTCCAAAGTCCTCTTTTCTGATGAGAGCAAATTTTGCATCTCATTTGGAAACCAAGGTCCCAGAGTCTGGAGGAAGAATGGAGAGGCACACAATCCAAGATGCTTGAAGTCCAGTGTGAAGTTTCCACAGTCTGTGTTGGTTTGGGGAGCCATGTCGTCGGCTGGTGTTGGTCCACTGTGCTTTATTAAGTCCAGAGTCAACGCAGCCGTCTACCGGGACATTTTAGAGCACTTCATGCTTCCTTCAGCAGACAAGCTTTATGGAGATGCTGACTTCATTTTCCAGCAGGACTTGGCACCTGCCCACACTGCCAAAAGTACCAAAACCTGGTTCAATGACCATGGTATTACTGTGCTTGATTGGCCAGCAAACTCGCCTGACCTGAACCCCGTAGAGAATCTATGGGGCATTGCCAAGAGAAAGATGAGAGACATGAGACCAAACAATGTAGAAGAGCTGAAGGCCGCTATTGAAGCATCTTGGTCTTCCATAACACCTCAGCAGTGCCACAGGCTGGTAGCATCCATGCCACGCCGCATTGAGGCAGTAATTAATGCAAAAGGGGCCCAAACCAAGTACTGAGTACATATGCATGATTATACTTTTCAGAGGACCGACATTTCTGTATTTAAAATCCTTTTTTTTTATTGATTTCATGTAATATTCTAATTTTCTGAGATTCTGAATTTGGGGTTTTCATAAGCTGTAAGACATAATCATCAAAATTATATCAAATAAAGGCTTGAAATATCTTACTTTGCTTGTAATGAGTCTATATAATATATTAGTTTCACCTTTTAAGTTGAATTACTGAAATTAATGAACTTTTGCACGATATTCTAATTTTTCGAGTTTCACCTGTAGGTTATGTTAATGCCTTAAACGGTTTTCTTGCATTGTCGGATTATTTGAATGTTGGTTTTTGGTAGTTATCAGTGTATTGATGAATATTGAAGGGATGAAATTAGTTAAAACAGCACTTGAAATCAGGACAGAAGACATTCAATGATTTCACAAGCCTTTTCAGAGTAAAGGATTCAGGTGTAAGATTGCAATAAATGAGGGCTGGTTGACATCAAGTAAAAAAAATACAAATCTTTGAGACACAAGATGCTAGACCATGAACAAGCAACATTAGGCTGCGCAGATCACATAGGAAGAGGCATTGTTTTATAAGCTCTGATCTCATTAGTAGACATGGACGGTACCATACAAAAAACAATTTACAGATAAGTGATACTTTCCTGAAAAAAAGAAGTAAAAAGCAATGATCTTTAAACATTTTCAGATTTTGAAGAGGGACTGCTCAGGGTTTCTCGGGGTGTGTTGTGCGCATGATGCTCATATGAACATCTGGCATTAGTATGGAGGTAACAGAAGCTGCAGCAGGTGTTAGGTTATCAGCACAGAAAGTCTTACAAAGATCACAATGCTTCTGTCAACTGCTTATTATAGCATGACTGAAGAAATATTCCATACAGAATGCTAATTATTGTACGCTCTCCTGAACACATATGTGGCATGAAATAAACATGACTAATAATTATGAAACATTGAATATTAATTTGCACAGACACGGTTCTAGTCACTAACACACGTGATGTTTAAATGTTATGGTTATATCTTCGAAACAGTGTGATAGCTGTGCATTTAAAACGTTTATGTGCAGTGCATATATAATAACTACATTTCTCATTTGTTTTTACAACCTGAAGTTGAAACTATTTTCAGGCCACAGATGCTATCAATATAGCTTAAGTTGTATTCTACTTGGAATATTTCTTTGTTAATAATTCTACATCTACATGATTATTGATACATCTGGGTGTTTCTTCGACTTGAGGCACTTTAAGCACTGTGTCTTGTGAAAACCTCTCTCACACTTTAAAATACAAATATTCAGTTCACAAGTGATTTTTACCTTTACTTCACTGCTCATATTTCATCTCAAGCTTTTCATTGACACTTTTGTCCACTTGGTTAACAAGTGCACCAACTTTTGAAAAAAACGTGATTGGGGCAAAATGTTGTAATTGCTTTTACAAATTGATAGATATTTTCACAAAATAAATATCGAAATGGTTTATGTTTATTTTACTCCTTGTTTAGACTATTGTAGTTTTATTCATGTAATCATTACATACATTTGTATTTTTATAATGGATTTTCATAGTTTAATACTGAAAGTCTTGGAACAAGACTAAAACAATAAAATATATATACAAAAGGCATTTGAAAAGTAACAAATACAACGAGGAAGGCCTGGTAAAAAGTTTCCGAGTCAAGTTTAATTTATATAATAATAATAATAATAATAATAACAACAATGTAATACCTATTAACAAATAACCTTTTGACACAAAAGTGCCTGAAGTTGTCTATTTCAACACTATTAATATTTGTAATTAGTATGTTTACTGCTATCTATATTCTAAAATTCTAAAATGAAACTGACTGGTATTCACACTATATCAACATTGTAATGTTTAGTACAGTAGATAAAAGATTAGTTATCTTTATGAATGTTAAATGGTGATCAAAAGGGTTTTCACCTGTGCTTATCATGCAAAGCCGAAAAACTAGTATTTATTGCCTTTATCAGAGAGTCAGACAGAAGCATGACAGATGTCTTGAGGCGCACTGCTAAAACATCATAATGTTGGGAAATTAAAAGTGCTATTTAGCAATTTATTCACTTTTGTATTCAATATTTATAATTTAATTATTTAGCTATATAATTTCAGTTATGTTTTCTAATAACTGAATTTATTATTTCTGCAACAAAATGAAAGATATATATTTAATTTAGTTGCAAAAATATTTGATTCTGTATATATATATATATATATATATATATATATATATATATATATATATATATATATATATATATATAATTATTTGTATTTTTTTAAAGCATATATGGGAGACCATGTCAACTTAGCTGTCACACTTTTTACTCCAGTAAATATATTTGTATTTATTTAAGTCAATTTGTAAAGTCAACCTTTCGGTTAAAATCTGTATAACAAAAACGCAAATTGGGTTTTTGTTTGTCCGGAGGGTTGAATTCACAAAAAAATGTCCTAATGTAAGATACAAAACCACTGATAGAGAAAACAAGCATTTGTGTAACAACTTGCACGTGTGACAACTAGCCCTGGTCTCGCCTATAATGCAATTGTAATAGGTACAGTTTTAATTTTCCCAATATTAATGTAAAATACGGTATAGGGTGAACCTCTACCTGAAGCTATGACCTGTCTCATAGGGCGTAATCTATCCAAATCAGCCTCTGAAACACAAGAGTGTGAGTTGTTCATACAGCAGTCATGTCATCACCTCTGTTTGAATACAATCAGATGCTTTGAGTGTCTCTGTAAACATTACAGTAGTAAGTATCAGAACAAAGCTGTGGTTAGCACTTCAAACAAACACAATACACACTGGCACTCATAGTGCAATAAAACAACAGTGTAAAACAAACACAGTTAAAAACGTTGAATGAAATAACTTATTGCATTCATCATGTCAATGAATAAAAACGAATCGGTTACTAACGTAACCTCGGTTCTCTCTAGATGAGGGAACGAGTATTGCGTAAGCTAGCTTACGCTATGGGAAAGATTCATCTTTTCTGAGATATTGAAGCCAAAAAAATAATCCTTAATTTTGTATCCATTGTCAACGCAGTGCGGCAGCTGCAGACCTTGAGCGGGCTAGCTAGCGAGCTCATTGGTTGCTCTGCGGCATCTGCTGCAGCCTATAGACGAGCTTGGGCGAACTCGCATCCAATGAGAGGCGTCCGCGCGCTCACTGCATCAAAGCCCGCCAAAAAGGGCGTGACTAGAGTGCATATAAGCGTAGTTCGTAGGCTGGAACCCTGGTTTTCATTGAATGAAGCGAAAAAATCGCTCGTGGCGCGAGCACGGCCGGTTACGCAATACTCGTTCCCTCATCTAGAGAACCGAGGTTACGTTAGGTAACCGATTCGTTCTCTTACGAGAGGTTCTCTCGTATTGCGTAAGCTAGCTTACGCTACGGGAACCCTTTGTCAACACCGTGCGCGCCAAGCATCCACTGCATGAGCCCCAGGGAATTAAGAGGGACCCGGGGGAGCCCTTGTGAGTGGGGAATTAATATTTGGCCGGCAAGAGTGCGGGCCAGTGTGTGTGTAGTACATAAGCACATAGACAGAGCGGCGGTGCCGGTCTGTGTGGACTGTGTCCCATTAATGCAGCTCACCAGGGGAGCTGTAGCGTATTAAACCGCTAGCAGTTTAGCCTGCAGAGCGGGTACTTCCAGATTGTAAAATCTGACAAAGGTGGAGGGGAAGCCCAGCCCGCTGCCACACATATGTCGTGAATGGAAATCCCGCTGGACCATGCCCACGAGGAGGCCATGCCTCTAGTGGAGTGAGCCTTAATGCCTAGCGGGCATGGTAGGTCTTTTGACGCGTTACGTGTCTGTTTCGAGGCGCGAAGACCTTGGTGCGCCCTCCGAACGAAACGAAAAGCTGCTCGGAGCTTCTGAAAGATGCGGAGCGCGCAGTATACAATCTCAGTGCTCTGACTGGGCAAAGGAGATTGGGGTCGCGTTCGCTATCAGATGCTGGTAGCGCCGACAAGGAAATGATCTGTGCTCTGAAAGGAGTACCGACCACCTTGGGGACGTAGCCGTGTCTAGGCTTTAAAATGACCTTGGAGTCACTTGGTCCAAACTCAAGACACGCAGCGCTGACAGATAGCGCGTGAAGGTCTCCCACCCGTTTAACTGATGATAGGGCAGTTAGAAAAACGGTTTTAAGTGAGAGGTGTTTCACATCCACGGATTGAAGCGGTTCGAAAGGGGGGCTTTCATAGCTTCGAGAACTATAGAAAGGTCCCAGATAGGAACCGATGGGGGGGCGCAGAGGGTTCATCCTTCTAGCTCCCCTGAGGAAGCGGATGACCAGCTCGTTTTTACCTGGCCGTGCAGGGGTTCAGCGAACGCCGCGACGGCCGCCACGTACACTTTGAGCGTGGATGGGGATCTGCCCTTATCCAGCAGCTCTTGTAAAAACACGAGCAGCGGCGACACCCCACATGTCCGTGGGTCCAGGTCTGTGTCGGTGCACCATTTTGAAAACACAGACCATTTTGACGCATAGAGTCTTCTCGTGGAGGGGGCTCTAGCGTGTATGATGGTGTTTATTACTCCTTCTGGCAAAGCGACGGGTAGTCGTTGATCACCCACGCGTGTAGCGCCCAGCGCTCTGGGTGGGGATGCCAGATCATTCCGCGAGCTTGCGAGAGGAGATCTGCTCTCACTGGGATGGGCCACGCGCTGTCAGTGACAGCTGCGTAAGCTCCGGGAACCATGTTTGATTCTCCCAGCGCGGGCTATGAGGAGCACCGAGTGGCGCGTTTCCTGATCCTCTGCATTACCTGTGGCAATAGCGAGACGGGAGGGAAGGCATAAAGCGGGTGGTTGGGCCAGTCCTGGGCCAGCGCGTCCTCGCTTCGAGAAAAATATTGGGCAGTGAGAGTTCTCTTCTGACACAAAGAGGTCTATCTCTGCTCTGCCGAATATGCGCCATAACGTCTGGACTGTTTGAGCGTGCAGGGACCATTCCCTGGGGAATATTGTCTCTGGACAGTCTGTCTGGGCCGTCGTTCAGGTGACCTGGCACGTGCGTCGCCCTCAGCGAGCGCAGGTGGCGCTGGGACCAACTCAGTATGCGTTTCGTCAGATGGAAGAGGTTCCTGGATCTGACACCGCCCTGACGGTTTAGATAGGATACCACAGACCTGTTGTCCGAGCGGACCAGGACGTGGTGACCCTGAATGATCGGGAGGAAGCACACAAGCGCGTACTCGACCGCTATCATTTCCAGACAATTTATGTGAAGGAGCTTTTCCTGAACTGACCATAGGCCAAAAACCGGAGAGCCCTCGCAGACCGCGCCCCAACCCGTGTTGGACGCGTCTGTCGAGATGACTTTTCGGCGAGATACAGCTCCAATCATCACTCCCCGCTGATACCACTCGGCCACTGTCCAGGGCTGCAGAGCTGAAATACAGGTCTGAGTCACTCTGATTGGCTGGCGGCCTGTGGCCCAAGCACGGCGAGACGCGCGGGTGTTTAGCCAATGCTGAAGCGGGCGCATGCGCAGTAAACCCAGTTGAAGTACTGCTGCGGCTGAGGCCATGTAGCCTAGCACTCTCTGAAACTTCTTCAGAAGTGTGAGGCTGTTCATCTGAAATCGCTGCACACAGCGCGCGCGCTGTGTAGATAAGCGAGCCGTCATTGCCACTGAGTCTAGTTCTATTCCAAGGAAGGAAATTGTCTGACTGGGCTGTAGTGAGCTCTTGGTCCTATTGACTGCAAGGCCCAAACTGTTCAGATGACTGAGGAGAACTGTCCTGTGAGACAGAAGCTCCGTATGTGATTGTGCCAAAATCAGCCAATCGTCCAAATAGTTCAGAATTCGCAAACCCTGACTCCGCAGGGGTGCGAGCGCCGCGTCCATGCACTTCGTGAAAGTACGAGGTGCTAAGGACAGGCCGAACGGAAGGACGGTGTATTGATAAACCTGGCCGTCGAAGGCGAATCTCAAGAATGGCCTGTGACGGGATTTATCTGAATCTGAAAGTATGCATCTTTCAGATCGAGAGAAATAAACCAGTCCCCTGGCGCACATGCACGAGGAGTTTGCTGGTTGTAAGCATTTTGAATGGTCTTTTGCAAGCGCTTTGTTCAAAACCCTGAGATCTAATATTGGTCTGAGGCCGCCGTCTTTCTTGGGGACAAGAAAATAACGGCTGTAAATCCCTGACTCGCTCAGGGAGGCGGCACTCTCTCTATGGCCCTTTTGCACAGAAGGTTTGCTATTTCTGAACGAAGCATGCACGCTGCTTCCGTGTTCACAGTAGTTTCGAGCCACGCTCAGAAGCGAGGAGGACGGCGATCGAACTGTAGCAAATAGCCCTGTTTTATTGTGCTTAACCCCCATTCGGATATCCCTGGAATATCTTCCCACGCTTTGAAGCGTAATGTTAGAGGGTGAGTGGCCAAATCGCTCTGATTGCCGCACACAGCACGCTGAACAGAATGTGTGAGCGCGCTTACTGTGCTTACGCTGGACTGCTCGCAGACAGCATGGACAGGCTGTTCTGTGAGTGACTTCTCGATTGAGGTGAATGGGGAAAGAGTCACGTCTGTTAAGTGATACGCAAGCATAGTCACGGGCACGGGACTTACATACAGAGAAGTGTTTGCTGGCCGTGTGACAGAGCGGGCAGAGAATGGGCGCGCGCACGTATTTGTGAGCGCATTTATTGACTCTAACACTCGAGTGGCTCGTAACCGCTTTTGAGTGTGCTCTGATGGGGACACAGAACGTGTAATGCTTGTGTGTAGAGGTGAACACTGGATTGTGGGCACATTTTCTACACATAAGGCTGGTCGTGTGACAGAGCGGCCAGAGAATGGGCGCGCGCGCGGATTTGTGGGTGCGTTTATTAACCCTAACACTCGAGCGGTTCGTAACCGCTTTATGTGAGTGTGCCGTGATAGGGCCACGGGATGTGTAATGCTTGTGTGTAGGGGTGAACACTGGATTGTGGGCACATTTTCTACACATATGGCATGCTTGCTCTTTACCAGATTTATTTGGGTCGCCGTGAAAACGCCGTTTGAGTGCAGGCAAGCGGGCGTTAACACCGGCTTGTTGGCTGCTGAATCTACAACTGTAGTAGCCTGAAGGAAGGGGACTGACAGGGGGTGAAGCTTTGACGGTGGTCCGGCCGCAGCGGGACTGATCCGTCGTTTTGTCAACAAAGCTAGGAGGACTTCGGTTGTTCAGGTTTCAGCGCAATTCTAGTCCGAGGCCCGCGGGGGGGTGGCGGTCTGTGGCGGCTGTCTGAGCGAGATCGAGGGCGGCCGCCCTGTCGACGCTGAGAAGTCTGGCTTTGTTGAGCTGGGCGCTGTGAAGAGGCTCGTGCAGGAGGCTCACGTGGGCGGCCTGCAGAGGAGCTAGCGCGACGAGGCAGAAAGAGATTCATGGCTTGTGTGGCTTTTTGGACCTCTGAAAACCGGTCAATGATACCACTCACTGCGGAGCCGAAGAGACCGGATGGAGAGAGCGGTGCGTTGAGGAACGTAGAGTGCTCTGCTTCTCCCATGTTGGCTAGCATTAGCCACAGATGTCTCTCGGTCACAGTCAGCGCGGCCATGCACTTCCCTATAGCTTGGGCTGCAGCTTTGGTAGCGCGGAGGGCGAGGTCCGTAGCACTCCGTATGTCTGCAACCGCCTCTGGATGCCTGCTTTCCTCATCCCACTCCCGCAGAAGGTCCGCTTGGAGGATCTGTAGGACGGCCATAGAGTGCAGAGCAGATGCAGCTTGGCCGGCGGCGGAATAGGCGCGGCCAACACAGGCGGAAGTTGTTCTGCAAGCCTTAGACGGGAGCACTGGTTTAGACCGCCATTTCGCGGAGGGCGGGCAAAGGTGTGCTGCTACCGCATCCTCGACTGGAGGGATGGAAGCGTAGCCCTTCTCAGTGGCGCTGTCCACCGAAGCAAGAGAGGTGGAGACGTGGGATCGGACCCTGGCCGAGAAAGGCGCATTCCATGATTTGGAAAGCTCGCTGTGGAGTTCGGCAGGAAGGGAGCGGCCCGGGTAGCGGGCTCTGTAGAAAGCAGCCGTCAAGTCTGTTGGGTGCTTGCTCAAGGGGCGGTGACCACTCGAGCCCAAGGCGGTCGACGGCCTGTGAGAGGAGGCGTGTTAGTTCCCCTTCGACTCCGGCGCGAGTCCTGCTGGATTCCTGGGCCGAGGAGGAGGCGTGTGAGCCTGACCACTCCTCGCTGTCCGAAGCCATGATGGAACAGCCCTTATCCTCCGCTTCTTAGTCCGAGATGGCAGCAGAGCAGCCGCTCGGCGGGCAACTGCGCGCCCGGGTGGGCGGGGAGGGTGAAGGCGATGCTCGAGGGATGGGCTCCGGCGAGGCAATCGCTTCTACCACTGTTTCCGGCAGCCTTTGAGAGCGGCGCTTTTTTCTGCGCGGCAGAACGGAAGGCGGCGCGGCGGCTCGGTCCTGAGCGCTCGAGTCGAGCCCGCAGGGTCGACATCGGCAGCTCCTCGCAGAGATCGCATCCGCCCGGCGAGGGCGAGCTCTGCATGCCCCAGTCCCAGGCAGAGAGCGCCAGATGATGTGGCGGTCTCCGGTGCTGAGAGGAGCGCGGCATGAGGCGCAAGTGGAGCGAGGCATCTTAAAAAGACGCTCATACTCTTTTGTGAAGTTCTTTAAGAACTAGCTTGCTTTTAAAAGGATACGTCGCCGGATGGCGTAGCTCGCAGGACGGCTGAAGGTGGCGAAGACGGCCGGCTTCTTCGAGCGCTGTCCACGCTTGCTTGATGCCCCTCGAACGGCGACGCGGCTTCCGGTTCAGTGATGCGAAGAGCTTCGCTGAAGAGATGAAAATTAGGGTTCCAGCCTACGAACTACGCTTATATGCACTCTAGTCACGCCCTTTTTGGCGGGCTTTGATGCAGTGAGCGCGCGGACGCCTCTCATTGGATGCGAGTTCGCCCAAGCTCGTCTATAGGCTGCAGCAGTTGCCGCAGAGCAACCAATGAGCTCGCTAGCTAGCCCGCTCAAGGTCTGCAGCTGCCGCACTGCGTTGGCTTCAATATCTCAGAAAAGATTAATCTTTTCCGTAGCGTAAGCTAGCTTACGCAATACGAGAGAACCTCTCGTAAGAGAACTGTCCTAGTGCAATGCCAACAAACAGAAGTTACCCACAACCTGGGTTTTGTACTACCTGAAATACACCTGGGAATTGTTACAGTGCAAAACATTGCAATTCATAGATATGTAAAGTCACATTTTATTCACCAGCTATTAAACCATACAATTTAGCTTCTGAAACAAGATTACAGTAAGTTTAAAAACATCTGACTGAATGAATTACACTATAAAATTGTAACAACATGTGATGACTAGGTGTCTTCTTTAAAGACAGCATTTTTATTTTGAGGAACTTTATTCGTTCAAGTGACACTATGGTTAAATCTTAATTTTTAACATTATAAAATCAACAAATTACAAAATACAAACAAAAATTGAATCTGATTTACAGTAGATGATGAACTCGAAACCTTTTTTTTTTTTGTGAGAGGATGCCGATACTAATATCAACTCAGCAAAGATATAATACAATTTTAAGATAGCAAATAAGAGCTACACAAAATTCCCAACACTTATAACACATATTTTACATATTTATAAAAAATATAAATATATATATATATATATATATATATATATATATATATATATATATATATAATAAGATATTTGAGTCTGAGTGATTCTCACAAAACCTGTCAAGACAATGTCCTGGTCATATTTAACCCCTAATAAAAATAAACAAAAATGAAATTATAAAGAAAATGAAGCTAACGCATCCCGCTGTTTTACTTTTATTATTCCCATTGTTTTCAATGGAGATTTACATTATTGTAACACTGTCATGTTTTAACTGTATTACAATAAAAAGATGCTGTTGTACAATTAAAACAATAAATCGGAAATGAAAGGCAGTACCAAGCGATTACTACTTACTGAAAAAATAAATCATAATATAATAATTCACGTTGCTGTAAAGAGAATACTATAACGAAACCGCTATTTCTGCATTGTGGTAATGAAAAACGAGGGGTAAAATGTGCATAATTTTCATGAAAATACTGTGACAGTGACAAAAATAGGTTTCATTTTCTATATGCAAAATATTACTGATTTGTTTCTAAAGTTTTAAATAAATAGGATCGAGACAATTTTTGGACAAGTTTTGGGAGAATCACCTAAATAACTCCCTTCAGTTGATCGCTTCTGTTTATCGACCAATAGGGATCAGTTATTGGCCAATGCCGATAATATCAAAAGAGCCAAATATTGCGAATATTTGGCTGTTTTGATTAATCACCCCAGTCAATATATTAGTCTATAACTAGCTATACGATCTCATGCCATAAATCCAGCAGAAAACTGCAGGGCTAAATTAAAATCTGATTTACAGTGAAGCAAGCCTCTGACTTGGCGAGGAGATCTGCCAGCAGGGGTTTGGAGGGTAGCCGAGAAAATTCACAGAAAAACACACCATATCTGGATGAAGAACGCAAAAAGAAAAAAATAATGCAGCCACATGCTAGTGCACAAAGAGCTGAACAGTAAGCAATGTGGTAGCATTTGTGCTCCATTTTGCAACCTGGACTCATAGTGAAAACATAACTCTTGTATACATTTTGGCAAAACCTGATATACATGTCTCCAGGTACAGTTCCCTGCAGTTTTCAGGTGAAATGAACACTAGTGGCACTACAACACTATGATTATACAGCTGATTATGACTTTATAAACACTTATTTTTCTCTCTATTACTCATACCCTGCTATGTTATGATATCGAGATTCAATTTATAATTTAAAAATTATAAATTTCAACGATTGTATGACAAATTCATCTACATACAGTATATACACTTATTGCAACATAATTAGTTTGCGTGGTAGCGCACTTCATAGAGAGTTGGACTTTGGACTCGGAGGACCGCGGTTCAAAACAAGACAAGAACTCATGCTGACACGTGACACGACAGAGACAAAGTGACACGAATTGATGTAGCTGCTTCAGAATATTTGCTTTCCATTTCACTTCTGCGTTTTAAAACACTATCGGTTAAGGTTAGCTGTTGGTTAACGGAAAGGATGTCTTTTTTTAAAGTCTTATTACTCTTTTTGGACACAATTGGTTAAGTTTAGGGTAAAGTTTTAGGTTAGGGAGGTACGTTTAATTAAAACTTCCACCTACAATTCACCTTAAAAACCTCATCTGATTACAACCTAATTTCGCTCAGTTTTGGCACCCCCTGCTGGACATTTCACTTGAAAAGTGCAGCTAAAAGTGTTATGAAGCACGTAATTTCAGTTTTGCAAATTCTCATTACTAAAAAATGCTGATCAGACTCAGTTACAGAGATTATTTCCAGTTACACTGTACAGGAAAACATTGAAGAAAGAGAGAGAAAGAGAGAGAGAGAGAGAGAGAGAGAGAGAGAGAGAGAGAGAGAGTGAGAGAGAGAGAGTGAGAATCACCTTTATTTAAAACATATAGGTAAACCCACTCTGTGTTACCACTGAAGATCTACATTCCACAATCTCAAATACAAAGGGAAAAATAATAACAAAGATTTAAAAAGTTAAATAAAAAAAAAACGATATAACTTAAAGTCAACAGTAAATTATAATTTTCATTAACTGTACATAACAGCCCATTTATGGCCCAAGTATTCACAAACATTGGTAAGCACCCTACCAGTTTGTAATACACATATTCTATCCTAAACCTTGATGCTACCAAACCCATTAACATCAATAAAGGATCTAAAGTATCTTTACCAAGCATCTTCTTTTTCCTTGTTTTCCAAATGGCGAGATTGGCAGTTCCAAACACAAAATATTATAAAACCAAAACATTTTTAAGACTAACAGAATATTTTGGCCCAAAAAAGAACAATTGATGAGATACATCTTCACCTAAAGATGATACCCATTGAAGTAAATAAGAAAACAAATTACCCAAACGTACACATTGCACAAAAAGATGAAAAATGGTTTCATTTTCAGAACAAAAAGGGCAACCCACCCCTACAGTTGGATTGAGGTGCACCACATGTCTGTTAGTAGCTATTGCACCATGTACAATCCTCCACTGTAAGTCACCAGACTGTTTATAAATTAGCCATTTGTACCTCAATTAGCCGTTTGTACAGTGACTGCCAGCTACCTTTGTCCACTCCAAAAAATTCAGTCCATCTAGATGACATTACTCCAGATAAAATATGTGCATTGGTCACTTTCACACGAGTCACATGCAGAGCTTTTTTTCCAGCAGTCTGAAAACTATTCAGCTGAGGGGTTTTAAAAGACAATATAAGACTTTCCTCCTCATGCCATTCCCTTACGTCAGCAGTTATCTTCAAGGATGGAAAATCATAGTCACACCCAGCTATCCATTCTTTAATATGGTTAGAGTTGTTGATAAAGAGTTGTTGATCAAAATTCAGCTCTCCAACTACTTCATCAGTAAGCCGTTTCAAAAGTCGAATAGATTTGATCCCAGTTCTCTCTCCTAGGGTATCAAAACTGACACTTAAAATGTGGCCAAGTTTTACACATCCAGCAGTTATCAGCCGTATTGACAAATTGGCAGAGCATTAGCGTCTAGAAGGTAAAAAGGGTTCTGGAACAATGGCTCTTCCATCAGCCAAAAACTAGCAGGTCTTGAGACAGAAAAAACTTTACAGGCTTCCATCACAGATCTATAGAAGGAAGTCAAGTCTGTTAAAATTGTTTCATTCAAGTTAATTAAAAATAAGTGTTTATCAAGTCCCATGCTGCCTGCCTTTCTCAGGAGTGCAACTGCAATGTTAGACCAAGCAATATCATTGTTATTCAGCAATCTCTGAGCAGCTTGTAGATGAAAATTCATAAGTCTAGATCTGATATCTACCAGACCTTGTCCCCCTTCTTGCACTGGCAAAAAAAGAACAGCTGATCGGACCAAAGCTTTCCTGACCAAAAAAAGTTCACCAACATCTTTTGAATGTCTTGAACTAATCCAGCGGGAGGCTGTAACACAATAAATTTATGCCACAGAGCAGAAGCAACCAAATTGTTCGCAAATAAAACTCTCCCCCTGTAGGATAACTGGGGTAGCAACTAGTTCCCTCTACACAATCTCTCCAAAACTCCCTCTCAATTTTTCTTTTGAAACTCAGCAGATCCCAAAAACACGGCAAGTATTTTTAGCCCTTTTTTATTCCAGTTTAAGTTACCTGGTAGTTGTGGGAGATTTTCCAAATTTCTTTGGCCTGACCAGAAAGCCTCAGTCTTATCCCAATTTACTTTTGCTGATGATGCCCTTTCATACAAAACAAGTGCTCTAGACAGAGCTTTTTATCATTATTGTCATTGACAAAGACTGTAACATAATCAGTATAAGCAGTAATTATAGTTCTTAAATGCTGAGGCATTGTGGGTATTAATAAACCAGTTAGAGTTTTCCTTATATTAAAAATTAATGGTTCAATAGCAATACTGTACAATTGCCCTGATAAAGGGCATCCTTGTCTAATGCGCCTTGAAACCAGAATAGGCCGACTTAGACCACCCCCCACCTTAACCATACAAGAAGCTCCAGTATATAACAACTGTATCCATTTGATAAAATCCTGACCAAACCCAAAAGCAGCAAGTAGATTAAAAAGATAATTATGATTGACCCTATGAAATGCCTTTTCTTGGTCTAAAGCGATCAATCCAACCTCATTTTGCAGATATCAAACATTTTGCAGATATCTAAGGTATCTCTCACCAAAAAAAGATTATCCATTATAAACCTCTTTGGAATGCAATAGGTTTGGTCTTGATGAATTATCTAATATAAAAACTTCTTAAGTCTATTAGAAAGACATTTGGATAGGATTTTGTATTCTGTTGTTAATAAAGCAACAGGTCTCCAGTTCTTTAACAAAGTCAAGTCTCCCTTTTTAGGTAGTAGGGATAATACAGCATGTTGACATGTAACAAGTAGAATGCCATCTTTATAACTTTCACAAAAGACTTCATAGAGGTCCATTCCAATATGCTTCCAAAATGTTTTATAAAATTCAGGAGTCAACACGTCAATGTCAGGAGAACGACCAAATTTAAACTGTCCAACAGCAATAGTGAGTTCTTGAAAGGTAATTTGCGTGTCCAAAGCAGTCCTAGAAACACAGACTATTTGAGGAAGTTCATGCAAAAGTTGTGCTTCACAACCAGAATTGCAATGCTCAGCTTTGTAGAGACAAGAATAAAAATCAACAGCATGGTGACACATTTCTATAATGTCATTTGTAATCTTCTCATCTGGAAGACGTAAACATGTCATCTGCTTATATTGTGCCACTGAATGTTTAAAATAAAAGAAATAGGCACTTGGGGCATCAATATCAGTGACTGTCAGTGTAAATCGTGACCTCACCAAAGCTGCCTTCACCCTCTCATTCAAATTAAAACTTAACTGTTTCTTTTTCTGTAGTAAGTTATTAATAACGTTTGGGTCATGTTTTTTAAGCATTTCGGTCTCTATAGACTCTAAATCTCTTTCCAGGGCTTGAATAGTTTCTCTTTGAGTGGTAGTACAGTATGCTATGTACTGTTGACAGCATAGTTTTATTTGAGTTTTACCAACCTCCCACCATTGTTTCAAGTTTTCAAATTCTGTTTTCTTTTTTTTTGTTTTTTTACAATTTAGCATTAAAATGCCAATAAGATTTTCTTGGAAACTGTACCATATTTACTGAAATAAAAACCAGATGGTGACCAGAAAAACCTTTAGGAGAAATACAACAATCAATAGCCCTGTTATTAAATTGTTTTGAAACAGATTCTGTCTAATCGAGCAGCACTAACTCTTTCAAAACAGCCTCTTTCATTAATCTTGACAAATAGTTGGAGGAAAGCATATGACGCTCTTCATTGTTACGATAAACATTGAAACATTCTGTACAGTTCCAATCTCCACCAATGATGATGTTTCCATCGCTAAAATCTTCACACATTAGTTAGTATACTAAAAAATAAATTGTCGTTCATGTCCCACATTAGGTGCATAAACATTTATAAAGTAAAATATGGTCCCTTCAATAATAGTTTTAACAAGGACAAGACGACCTTTTACAAATTCAATACTAACTCTTCTATCTGGATAAAAATGGAGAGCAATTCCAGCGC
This sequence comes from Xyrauchen texanus, assembly GCF_025860055.1. NCBI lineage: Eukaryota > Metazoa > Chordata > Actinopteri > Cypriniformes > Catostomidae > Xyrauchen > Xyrauchen texanus. Next base: position 47,325,960 of record NC_068282.1, read on the forward strand.
TCAGATTTGTACCATGGCTAAGTATATGCTGACCTTTCACCACATCCCCCTCTCGGTTTCATGTCCATATCACTATGGGTTTCTTGCAATAAAATGACGTTTAGCTTTTTATTCTGCATTATTTCAGACACTAAGGCTCGTTTAGGTCTATCCCTCCCACCATTAATATTTAATGAACCCACCCTCAAAAGATCCATATATAAGTTTAGGAAGGATAGAGAAAAGATGAAAGCAGAAGAAAACAGTAGAACAAAAGACAACAACACCACGTGATGCATGGCTAATCACTTATAAGAATGCATTTAGCCTCTTCTTTTTATCCGCCTTTTTACATTTTCTGATGACTGTAACATGTTTTTTTAAACAAAAACGTTTCTTTTCACTCAGTTGGTCAAGACTCACAGTCTTTTGAAGAGATGCCACCGACCTCTCAAATTTTTCAACATAAGGAAAAAAATCTTTCATGTTGAATTGTTTTCCAAACGTCTCATCAAGAAAATCATTAATTTCCTCTAACGTATACAAACAAGGATCTTTAAAGGACATATCTTGAGATTCACCTTCAGGTCCACATACAGAACCACCTTGTGAGTCACATTCATAATCAAGAAGAGAACCATTTTCATCAGATTCAACATCATCCATTGCACTACCATCATTACTGAGACACAACTCTCTTTTTCTTGTACCCAAACAAAAAGGCTCGTCACACCTACTTGAACTGGGCCCTGCATTTACCTTGTTACCTTGCTGCTCATTTGCATTAATATTTTGTACAATATTTGCAATATTTTCATTATGCTGACGTTCATTCACATTAGTATCTGTATTAGTAACAACATACTCATGTGTTTCTACGGCGGATGGCGCCGCACAAGAATCGCTTGCCTCTGATGAACCTGCTTTTTCCTCTTGAGCAGTGTGCTCCGCCACATCTCCCTCTCCTGAGACAGTAGGCCCATTCTCTGTTGCACGCTCTCTATGTGGGCATGCAAACTTTTTATGACCTAAATCGCCACATTCAAAGCACCTTAAACTACCAGTTGTTGCATACACCATGAAGGTTCTCCCTTCGTATCGTGCTTGGAATGAAACATCCAGCGTATTCTCGGGGGAGTCTAGAAACATAAACACCTGTCTTCTGAAAGACTTAATGTGTTTCAGAGATGGGTGTTTACAGCCTAGCGTTATAGTTTTGAAAGCGCTGGCAAATTTGCCAGACCTTACTAATTTCCGTTCCAAAGCGCCATCCGGAATAAAAGGTGGAACATTCGATACCATGATTTCCGCTGTCGGAGCATGTAATGGGGTAACCTGAACAAAATTGTAATTTATAACAAGGCCATTCACGATTAAATGATTAACAAGGTTTTGCTCTTTCAAGAACACCACTACGGCTTTATTCATGCGAAAAGCGGACACAATATTTTCATGTCCTACTTTCTCCCCAGTCGAAATGAGCACATCTTCCACTGTGACGCCATCCTCTGGCACACACCTAAAACCATTGCGCAAGAACAGCGATGTCAGCGATGCCATCTCCTTGTGCAATAATCACAATAATAATCAAACTGAGTCTAAATCAAATTTAAACAAACCTTGCAAGGAAAATAGTTAATAGAGAAACAGGTCTCCAGTCCTTTAACAAAGTCAAGTCTCCCTTTTTAGGTAGTAGGGATAATACAGCAAGTTAACATGTAACAAGTAGAATGCCATCTTTATAACTTTCACAAAAGACTTCATAAAGGTCCATTCCAATATGCTTCCAAAAAAGTTTATAAAATTCAGGAGTCAACACGTCAATGTCAGGAGAACGACCTGATTTTAACTGTCCAACCACAATAGTGAGTTCTTGAAAGGTAATTTGCGTGTCCAAAGCAGTCCTAGAAACAGAGACTATTTGAGGAAGTTCATGCAAAAGTTGTGCTTCACAACCAGAATTGCAATGCTCAGCTTTGTAGAGACAAGAATAAAAATCAACAGCATGTCCTGTGACGCATTTCTATAATGTCATTTGTAATCTTCCCATCTGGAAGACGTAAACATGTCATCTGCTTATATTGTGCCACTGAATGCAATTTGAGCACGTCTTCCACTGTGACACCGTCCTCAGGCACACACCTAAAGCCATTGTGCAAGAACAGCGATGATGCCATCTCATTGTGCAATAATCACAATAATAATCAAACTGAGTCTAAATCAAATTGAAACAAACCTTGCAAGGAAAAATAGAAAAAACATAATTAAGGCAAGGTGAATTCACACAGCTCAGATCTCACCCAACACCACTATCAACCCACTCCCAGCAAACAACACACAGACAGAGAGGGAGAGAGAGAGAGAGAGAGAGAGAGAGAGAGAGAGAGAGAGAGAGAGAGAGAGAGAGAGAGAGAGAGAGAGAGAGAGAGAGAGAGAGAGTGAGCGAGATCTTTTATAATGGCAGGGTAAACAGACTCGAATTACTTGTTATTACTTTATTACCTGAAATATCTAAACAACTGTATGGCAAGTTTCCACATATTCATGACTTATGAAGCATAACATCAAAGGGCATTTTAATGTTTTTCAGGTAACCTTACACAGGGATTTTCAAACTTTTAGGTACCAAGTATCCTCAAATATGACGATCGGCTTGTGAGGCACGTCTCTTTTAAAATATAAATATTTTGCCATCTATTTTCATTTATAAAGACCAATTTAAACTGAGAAAATCTGTAAGTGTGATATTACAAATACAACTTTTGTAATGAAGTGAAAATATATTTAGCTTCCTTTGCATTAAGATGACAGCATTTAGTTTTTTTCCTCCCAATATTTGAGTGATGTTAAATGTATAAAACTGAGTGAAACTTTTAGATTAAACTGAAATGTATTTATAGTCTTTATAATGCAGAATTAAATAGCAATAATATAAAAAATCTGTCAAAAAGTATTAACAATTTTTCTTCCTCAGAAATTTCCCATGGATCACCTAGCACTCTTTTACTACCCCCAGTTTGAAAACTCCTGACCTAAAATAGATTTCATATAGTAAACAAAGAGCGATAAAGTCGATATCAGTCGAGCTGAAAATCTAAGAAAAATAATAATATTATAGAAAGGCATGGAAATAAATAAAATGTACAATTTCAGAATAGTTAAATTTTTCAGCGACTAAAACAGATAGTTCAAACTTTAATTTCTGACTGGACAAGCCAAGTATAAAGCTGTTGTTAAACCTGTGACTGCACATTCTATAGTAATGCAAAAAGCTGCTATGCCACTTGAAAATCGTCTCCAGTTAGGTTATTTAACTATTTTACTTGGGCAAAAGAATTGTTTATTAAAATTATTATTATTATTATTAAATGCAGCGATTTCATTGAACATTGCTGTCTTTTTATACACAGCTGTTGCTGCTATTTTAAAAAACAAAGCCATAAGAAGCAGTAGGGCTGGGGATTGATGCTTATTTTCCAATTCAATTCACAAGCTCTCTATTTGATTTTATTCTGATTTGTTTCAATTCCAATTCTTTTGGGCATATTCAAGTTATAATGTCCATTTTGCTTATTTATGCTACCTCTCTCAGCTAATGCTGATAATTATACAGGGGAACTAAATTTTTACAATTTGAAAATATTAATAAAAATATATATATTTTATCATTAGTTTTTCATAAGTTAGGTTACATTTTAGCTTTTGGAAAATGTGCAAATCCATACATTACATCAATAAATATGATGCTGGGGACCTGGGTAGCGAGTATTGACACGGACAACCATCGCTGGATTCACAAGTTTGAATCCAGGGCATGCTGAGTGACTCCAGCCAGATCTCCTAAGCAACCAAATTGGGCTGGTTGTTAGGGAGGGTAGAGTCACATGGGGTAACCTCCTCGTGGTCGCTATAATGTTGTTCTCGCTCTCAGTGGAGCATGTGGGGAGTTGTGTGTGGATGCCGTGGCACACGTGCTATGTCTCCGCGGTAATGCGCTCAACAAGCCACGTTATGAGCGGATTGACGGTCTTAGTCATGGAGGCAAATGAGATTCCTCCTCCCACACGGATATTTCTGTATATCTTTACTCAGCCCTAAGAGTCAGTGAGTTTTTGTCATTGTACCACTGTTAAACAGATTTTATCCCAGTTAAAGGCACTCTTAATGTTGTGCACCCATGGTAAAATCAACACATGGCCTCTCATGGCTTATTGTTTTAGTTCCCATCCAACAATCATAAATGATTGCTTTCAGGTCTGCTCTTTGTTTCTTATTACTCAAATTGGTTTTGGATAGTATCAGATAGTTTCCTTCTAATTTTAAACTGCGACAGATGATCAGGTTAATGCTGCACTGCTGTGTAACTACAGTATAAGTCCTACAAACTGCAGTCTAAATAAAGCCATCTACAGGATAGATTTAACCTAACAGGGTCTCCAAAAACAGCAGAAAATCATGACACAAATGATCTAAAACTGATTAGCTTTCTCTTGCTCTTCACAACTGAATACTTTTAAAGTATTATTTTAAGCATAGCAATGATCAGTTTGTTCATTATTCTGTAGTAGATGATGACCTTTAGTTTGGTTTGCCGGTTAATTTGTTTGTTTCCAGGAAGCAAACACAGCCAGCGATGGGGTCTTAGCTCCCCCTTCTGGCCACAGTAAAACAGGAATTGGTTTATTCTTGAGTCATTCTCATTTTTAAGCATGACCTCAACAGTTATCTGATGCCAAATACAATGACTAGGTGAGTTGTGTGGCAAAATTAACTGCCTCGGTTTTAGATAAGACATTATTCTTGAGAAATGTAGAAGAACAACAAACAAAAAAGCATTTTGAGAGAGTGCGTCATCAATATTTTTCCTATGACTAACTAGATGCTCTTGTATTATAAATCAGATTAGAACAGAATTAAGATCAATTTGCAAATCTCATGGAAGTCAGAGATCTATGCTATATCAACCTGCACATTGAGACCTAAATACGGTACATTTGCTTGCACATTTATTTATTATAAACAGTTCATGTAACATGTCAATTCCAAATCTGTGTTCAATACAGGTTAAGGTCAATCAACTGCATTTGTGGCATAATGTTGATTACAATAAAAAATATTTTGACTCATCCCTCTATTTCTTACACTGAGACACTTACAATGGAAGTGAATGGGGCCAATTTATGTAGGGTTTAACATATTTAGCTCAGATGGGCCTGCCGCTGCTCTACTTTACAATCCATGTAGGCATTATGACTAAAACTAAACAAGAGCTTTGAAATTTGCAGACAAATCCGAAGTGTACCATTCTGATAATTTATTTAAAAAAACGTTGCACTGTACATATTACTGCAATCAGTAAAAACATCAAACTGATCAAATAGCCATGTTTCAAAACTCTCAAAGAGTAGAATACAACCAGCCCAAAATTGGCAAAAGTAAGAAATCTCAAAATTAAGACTAAATTAAACTCTTATTGTATGTCAACAATGATCTCATTTGTCTCTATTTTTATTTTTATTAAAGAAGTTGATACATAAAAACTACTCCATTAAGTCTTAGGAGCTTTGACAAAGAAAGTTCTGACCAATAAATCCTTCCTCAGGAAATACTCACGAGATTTCTGGACCCAGGTCCGTAGGTGCAGTTTTCCAAAAGAATAGTAGAGGAACCCCAGCACCAGCATGGAACAAAGTAAAAACATGAAGTTCCGTCTGGACTTCATCCTTGCTTTCTCACAAGAGGCTTCATCTGCTCTGTGACACCTGAGAACACAAAGACACACAACACAATGACTCATCTGTTCTCCTGTAATTTCGCAATACAAATTTGAACTTGAGGAATTCAGAATCTGAAACTGTCATTGTGTTCACTTACATTTACCATGGCTACCAAAAACAGGATTGCTACCTGATCTGACCCTATCAAATACTTACAAATGCAAATACTTTTATTGGTGTAACCTAATGTTATCATAAACTGATATATCGACAACGCCAAATAATTGGCCACTAATTGCCCTGCAAAAAGCAACAAAAAGTACAATGATATTACCATGTTTTCCGTACATGTTTTGGAAAGTGTTTGTGAGAGTGAACATTTAAGCATTTTTTTAAGCATACCTGTGGTATGCCTGGGGGAGGGCGTGGTCATGTGTTTGTCTGCGGGAGAGGGAAAGTGGTTTAGCTCTAACACCTGTCTCTCATTATAGTGATGGTGGAGGGAGACCTTATAAGAGACACCAGAACACCAGAACATGAGAGAGAGTGACCAGAAGCCACGAGAGAGAGTGACCAGTGATTTAGAGTAATTACAGCCCAGGTGACGAGTCTAAACAGACAGACACATTTATTTTGAAGTGCTTAAAAGAATATCATAGTATTATCATGATAAATGTCCAAAATAACATTATGAGCCAAAGTACTGTGGTGAATCCGTGGTACAGTGACTGTACTAAACGGTAATAACACAATATGTTCATGGTTCATATATAACAAATACCATGGTATTTACATGATACTCCGAGGTGTTTCAAAGAATACCATGCTATTGCCACGATACATGTCCAAACAGCATAATGGCACTACAATAGTAAACGTCAACAAACACGGCATTACCATGATGGTATTTTTTCTTAGTGTACCCAATTCAATGGTATCACATGGTAATACCATGATACACTGATAAAAAGTGCATTCAGAAAGTATTCAGACCCCTTAATTTTTTTCACGTTCTATTGCAGCCTTGTGCTAAAATGCTTTAAATTACAATTTTTTTCACATCAATCTACACTCCAAACCACATAATGACAAAGCAAAAAACAGATTTTTGATAACTTTGCAAATGTATTAAAAAGAAAAACTGAAATATCACATTGCCATAAGTATTCAGACCCTTAACGCAGTACTTTGTTGAAGCACTTTTGGCAGCGATTACAGCCTCAAGTCTTTTTGATTAGGATGTGACAAGCTTTGCACACCTAGATTTGGGGATTTTCTACCATTCTTCTCTACAGATCCTCTTGAGCTGTCATGTTGGATGGGGACTGTTGGTGGACAGCCATTTTCAGGTCTCTCCAGAGATGTTCGATTGGGTTTAAGTCTAGGCTCTGGCTGGGCCACTCAAGGACATTCACAGAGTTGTTCCTAAGCCACTCTTGTATTGTTTTGGCTGTGTGCTTAGGGTTAATGTCCTGTTGGAAGGTGAACCTTCGACACAGTCTGAGGTCCCAAGCGCTCTGGGAGTATGGGATAATTGTAATATTTGGGTGAACTAACCCTTTAAGTTTAATCCAGTAAAGAAATTCACTGCAAAAAAATCTAATTGTAATTATTAGATAATTTTGTCATCCAATGTATTTAATTTATTTTGTTGATCTGCAATCCCCGTCTCGATACGGCTCAGCTGAGGGAAGAAAGAAATGACACAGACACCCAATGGTATCAAATCCTTCTTCAAAGTTTATTGTTCAGAATTCTGTTATATGGTCCAGAAAAAACACATTCCACTGGACCCCCACCAATGAAATAGTTCTTTACCTTATATGGGGGTGACAAACAACATACATGTTTGAGCTACATGTGAAAGGTGAGAGTAGAGACAAGAAACACATTCCTAAAGAACACATCCTTTGAACAAGGAGCAGCTTTCCTTTGTGATGACACAGAGAAGTTGTTGAGAAGCATTAATTATTTCAGTTATCAAGTGTTATTGTTTTGTTTTCCATTTAAAATAGTCTAAAAATCCATAAAACAAGATACATTTACTTGAGAAGCAGCATATAAGATATTTAGATTTGCTTTAAGAGAATGTATCTTAAATATACAGTATGTGTATTTTGTATATACGTGTATATTCTTCACTTGGTTATACTTCTGCGAGTGCAGTAAAGACAAAATATACTTCTATTCAAGATCTATTCTCTAAAAGCAAGTCTAAATATCTTTATAAGCTGCTTCTCAGGTGAATGCATCTTTTTTATTTTTAATATTATATTCAACACTCTCAGATAAAAACATTTTCTTCTGCAGAATAATTCATAAAGTAAATGTACACTGTTTTAATTAGTTTTAGATATTCTTATTGGAAAACAAGCCAAAACAAATCATAAACCTATTTTGTTGCAGTGTATAATGGGGCCAAGACTCTCTCTTGAATTGCCAATTTTCTTCACGATAAGAAATGCACAGTGACATATTGTAACGTATGACCTTGTCTTGTTTTACTGTCTCCCCTTTTGTTTTCCATTTGTGTCACTTTTGTTACTCCATAGTCTTCACTTTTGACCCGTCTGTAACTCCACAGTCTTGTTAGCCCTCGTGTTCATTGTTTTCACCTGTCCTCGTTAAGTTTCCCATTGGTTTCTGTTCATCACCTTATCATGTTATTTTGAGTTCTGTTTGTTCATTGGTCCTTTCTTGTATTTATACCCTGCCTGTTTGTTCAGTCACTGTCGATCGTTGTTTGTTATGGAAAGTTTGTTTAAAGCCTGCTCTGTGTTCACTTCCCGAGTTCCTTGTTTATGTTTATTTCCCCATCGTGGGTTTTCCTTTGTGTTTGTTTATTTAATAAAGTTACTGCTTGTGGATCCTCAACCTTTGTCTTCTTCGTTGTCCTACCGCTATTCGTGACAGAACGATCGACCGCATAAATGGATCCAGCAGTTCAACGGGCTAACTTTCTTCTACTCAACCTAAGACAAGAAGACCGTCTGATTGAAGAACACGTTAGCGTCTTCCTCAAGCTGGCAAATGTCTCGAACTTCCCGGACTCATCCCTGGTGGCCTTCTTCAGGGGTAATTTGAACACTTCCTTGAAGGAGCGGTTGCCAAAGGACACGCGAGGCTGGACTTCCTTGAGGAGACGTTACTGGTGTGAGGCTCGACACTCACTGTGGGCGTTGCTGAGGAGGACTTTACCTCACCACCCACAGGGGAGACCCTTCAGCCATCCCTGGCGCTCCCAGTCACACCAGCTCCACATGTCAGCGAGCAAACCCCCACGCCAGCCACTTCCCCGGAACCCACACGGTCAACCTCGTCTGCCCGGAGGAGGAGGAGAAGACGAGCTTCCGCCTCACAGCCCACGCCTGCCCAGGTCTGTGGGCCAGAGCCAACACCTTCCCCGGTCGGCGAGCCAGTGCCTACTGCCTCAGTCGTCAATGAACCAGCGCCTGTAGCCTTGACCGTCCCTGAGCCAGCGCCTGAAGCCTCGACCGTCCAAGAGCCAGTGCCAGTAGCCGTGACCGTCCAAGAGCCAGTGCCAGTAGCCGCGACCGTCCAAGAGCCTGTGCCAGCAGCCGCGACCGTCCAAGAGCCAGTGCCAGTAGCCGTGACCGTCCAAGAGCCAGTGCCAGTAGCCGTGACCGTCCAAAGGCCAGCGCCAGTGGTCGCGCCCGTCCAAGAGTCCGAACCCCCCAAGCTTTCCAGAGCTCCTCCTCCCGAGCTTTCCAGAGCTCCGCCTCCCGAGCTTCCTAGAGTTCCGCCTTCCGAGCCTCCCGAGCTTTCCAGAACTCCGCCTTCCGAGCTTTCCAGAGCTCTGCCTTCCGAGCTTCCCAGAGCTCCGCCTTCCGAGCCTCCCGAGCTTTCCAGAGCTCCGCCTTCCGAGCCTTCCAGGGCTCCGCTTCCCGAGCCTCCCGAGCCTTCCAGAGCTCTGCCTTCCGAGCCTTCCAGGGCTCCGCCTCTCGAGCCTTCCAGGACTCCGCCTCTCGAGCCTCTCGAGCCTTCCAGGGCTTCGCCTCTCGAGCCTCCCAGGGCTCCGCTTCTCAAGTCTCTCGAGCCTCCCAGGGCTCCGCCTCTCGAGCCTCCCGGGGCGCCGCCTTCCAGAGCTCCGCTCCTCAAGTCACTCGAGCCATCCAGGGCTCCGCCTCTCGAGTCTTCCAGGGCTCCACCCCTCAAGCCTCTCGAGTCCTCCGCGGCCTTTCTCCCAGAGACTCCCGAGCCTCCCACGGCTCCGTCTCCTGAGCATCCTATGGCTCTGCTCCCCGAGTCTCCAAAACTTTCTACGGCTCCACCTCCAGAGCCTCCTACGGCTCCACCTCCCGAGCCTCCATGATTCACTGCCAGCTTTGGACTATATCACACTTTTTCTTTAATTTTCTATCAGTGAGTAACTTCGAGGTACGCTATGTGGAAAGCACCTGTCTATGTTTAGATTTTTGATATTGAAATAACTCAAAGTCTGATGCATTCAGTTTTATTTTATTTATTTATTTTTTTCCACAAGGGCATGGTGATTGGATATGGAGGCGCACTTAATGTGCGTTATAAAAAGAGCACAAAGTGTGTAAACTTATAGTGAAACGAGAGTGATTAATTGAGTGTTAATAATAGCGAACAGCATCGGTAGTAAGGGTTCTGGTTTGGCTAGAGAAGAGTGGTTAAGCTGCTCCTCACTGTGTGTGGAGTGGTTGCATGCGATAGCTGGAGACGTACTGTCGAGGGAGGGATATACATACGGGGAGGTAGCGAGGGGTAGTTTGTGTTCATGTTGTTGGATATACGTTCTCATATCCGGGTTGGTTACGCTTCTCCATGAAAAAATCCTGTCTTATGAGGTAAATACTTATTTCCTGATTTTACAGTTTTGATATATCTCAAATGTCGCAAACACTGAACCTGAAGTTTGTTACGTGGAACTGCAGGGGCCTACAACGCGTTAAAAAGATTAAACAAGTTATGACTAAATTAAAAGATATGGACTCTTAAGATAATATTTCTGCAGGAGACACATCTTGTGGAGGAAGATGAGACAAGGGTTAGGAGGAGGTGGCGAGGTAGTGTATTTACAGCAGCATTCACATCTAGAGCAAGAGGAGTTATGACTCTGATCCATGATTCCGTTCCATTTCATGTAAAAAATTTTATTAAAGAGGGGCAGATATTTAATAGTTCAGGGATCTTTATTATTAGAGAATTTAAATTAGGTTAATGTATATGTGTCAAGATTCCCTTGTTGTCTGCCCTGGTTTCACTTGTCTTTGTCCGAACTACATTTCCCACAATCCACCTGCCGTCATCACTGCCATTTTGTGTCATTGTTCACACCTGTTTATCATTTGTATTATCCTGTCTTTGTGTATTTAAGCCCTGTTTCTTGTTCACTCCTTGTCGATCGTTGTATGTTGTAGCCTGGTATGTGTTCTCCTGCCCTATTGTTTTAGTTTATGTTTTGTTTCCCCATTGTGGGCTTTCCTTTGTGTTTTGCCTGTATTCTAGTCAATAAAGATAACTGCATTTAGATCCTCTCTCCTCGCTGCCTCATTCGTAACAGAACGATCGACCTCTATGGATCTAGCGGTTCTACGAGCCAGCTGCTCAGCCTCATTCAGGGGGACCATCCTGTGGAAGACCACATCCGTGATTTCCTCGAGCTGGCGAGCATCACGGACTTCCCAGACTCCTCCCTGGTGGGCTTCTTCCGGGCCAACCTAAACAGTGTGCTCAAGGAGCGGTTGCCACCGGCGACGCGCGGCTGGACGCTCCGCGCGTACATTGAGGAGACTCTGCTGGCCTGCACCTCGCCGTTCACTGTGGGCATTTTCGAGGAGAACCCTGCCTCTTCTCCCACAGTGGTAACCCTCCATTCGCCCGTGGTTCGTCCCTTCACGCCTGCAAGCGAGCCAACCTCCATGCCTGCCTTGGTCAAAGAGCCAGTGCTGCCAGCTTCGACCGCCCGGAGGAGGAGGAGAAGAAAGGCTTCCGCGCCCCAGTGCACACCTGCTACGGTCAGTGAGCCTGCGCCTGCCCCCTCAGCCGTCCCTGAGCCAGCGCCTGTAGCCTCGACCGTCCCTGAGCCAGCGCCTGTAGCCTCCGTCGTCAGCGAGCCAGCGCCTGTAGCCTCCGTCGTCAGCGAGCCAGCGCCTGTAGCCTCCGTCGTCAGCGAGCCAGCGCCTGTAGCCTCAGACGTCAGTGAGCCAGCGCCTGTAGCCTCGACCGACCCAGAGCCAGCACCAGAGCCAGCACCTGTAGCATCGACAATCCCAGAGCCAGCGCATCTCGAGCCTCCCAGGGCTCCGCCCCTCAAGTCTCTCGAGCCACCCAGGGCTCCGCCTTCCAGGGCTCCGCCTCCTGAGCCTTCCAGGGCTCCGCCTCCCGAGCCTCCCAGGGCTCTGCCTCTCGAGTCTCTCGAGCCTTCCAGGGCTCCGCCTCTCAAGTCTCTCGAGCCTCCCAGGGCTCCGCCTCTCAAGCCTCCCAGGGCTCCGCCTCTTGAGCCTCCCAGGGCTCCGCCTCTCGAGCCTCCCAGGGCTCCGCCTCTCAAGTCTCTAGAGCTTCCTAGAGCTCCGCCTCCCAAGTCTCTCGAGCCTTCCAGGGCTCCGCCTCTCAAGCCTCTCGAGCCTACCAGGACTCCGCCACTCAAGCCTCTCGAGTCTTCCAGGGCTCCGTCCCTCAAGTCTCCCGAGCTTTCCAGAACTCCTCCTCCCGAGCCTCCTAGGGCTCCGCCTCCCAAGCCTCTTGAGCCTTCCAGGGCTTCGCCTCTCAAGCCTCTCGAGCCTACCAGGACTCCACCACTCAAGCCTCTCGAACCTCCCAGGGCTCCGCCCCTCAAGTCTCTCGAGCCTCCCAGGGCTCCACCCCTCAAGTCTCTCGAGCCTTCCAGGGCTCTGCCCCTCGGGCCTCCCGAGCCTTCTACGGCTCCGCCCCCAGAGCCTCCCGAGCCTCCTTCGGCTCCGCCTCCCGAGCCTCCTGCGGCTCCGCCTCACGAGCCTCCTGCGGCTCTGCCTCCCGTACCTCCTACGGCTCCACCTCCCACGGCTCTGCCCCCAGAGCCGCCTTCCTCGGCTCCGCCTCCTGAGCCTTCCAGGGCTCCGCATCTAGAGCCTCCTACGGCGCCACCTTCCTCGGCTCCGCCCCAAGAGCCTTCCAGGCCTCCGCCTCTAGAGCCTCCTATGGCGCCACCTCCCTCGGCTCTACCTCCTGAGCCTTCCAGGGCTCCGCCTCTAGAGCCTCCTACGGCGCCACCTCCCTCGGCTACAACTCCTGAGCCTTCCAGGGCTCCGCCTCTAGAGCCTCCTACGGCGCCACCTCCCTTGGCTCCGCCTCCGGAGCCTCCCAGGCCTCCTGAACCTGTCCTTACCCTGTGGCCAGCTCCCAGGCCTCCTGAACCTGTCCTTGATCTGTGGCCAGCTCCCAGGCCTCCTGAACCTGTCCCTGCCCCTTGGACTGCCTGCCTACCCTCTGTGCCTCCTTGGACTGCCTGTCTGCCCTTTGTGCCCCTTGGTCTGTCTGTTTGCCCCTTGTGCTCCCTTGGTCTGTCTGTTTGCCCCTTGTACTCCCTTGGTCTGTCTGTTTGCCCCTTGTGCTCTCTTGGTCTGTCTGTTTGCTCCCCCCCCACACTCCTTGGTTGTTTCTGAGGAGCGTCTGGAAGCCGCTCCTTTGAGGGGGGGTTATGTCACGATTCCCTTGTTGTCTGCCCTGGTTTCACTTGTCTTTGTCCGAACTACATTTCCCACAATCCACCTGCCGTCATCACTGCCATTTTGTGTCATTGTTCACACCTGTTTATCAATTGTTTCTTGTTCACTCCTTGTCGATCGTTGTATGTTGTAGCCTGGTATGTGTTCTCCTGCCCTATTGTTTTAGTTTATGTTTTGTTTCCCCATTGTGGGCTTTCCTTTGTGTTTTGCCTGTATTCTAGTCAATAAAGATAACTGCATTTAGATCCTCTCTCCTCGCTGCCTCATTCGTAACAATATGGTCCTAATATAGATGACTCAGGGTTTTATCAAGATTTATTCCTTTTACTTTCAGCATTACCAGGGCGCTATGTGATTGCAGGGGATTTTAATTGTACCCTTTACCCAGGCATAGATAGATCTGAAGGAACAGACCAATCACATAACAACTGTAGGATGACTTTACAACGCTTTATAAAGGATTTTAGATAGCTGGATATCTTTAGGAAATTGCACCAACAAACCAAAGTCTATTCATGCTATTCAGCAACATTTCAGACGTACTCTAGAATAGATTATTTTTTTAATTTCATCAGAACTGCTATCCAAAATTCAAGATTGTTTATACGACAGCATAGTAATCTGTAATATAGAGACGACAAACTTACATGTGACCCACCTAGATGGCGCTTTCAGCATAAATGGCTGATGGATGAAGAGTTTAAGTATATTGGACAACAGATTGTAGTCAGGTCCGAATCTTCAAGATTGTGTAACTGTAGGCATTTTTGAGGAAAAGTTGTTATAACACATTTTTTGAAAGTTCAATGTCTCCTGAATAAGGATCCACCGTATAACATTGAAATAAGGATCCCATTTTCTTGTAATTGTTATCGAAACAATAGGTGCATTATTCACAGCCGAAACACTACAGGTGGATAGGGTAAAAATTTTAAGTTATAGATATCACCATAAAACTTTTCCAGTTTTTCAGTTATATAGAGACAAACATTTTTTGTATTACAAGTTTTCTGAAATGTCATGTTTACATATGTAAATGAGGCATTATCGATTTAAATATGTGCTAATTTGCATAATCTAAACTTTTATATCGGAATTGAAATCCACAGACTCGAATAGACAAAGTGTCGTTAAATTAACAGTTGTGCTTTGTATTGTTGTGTATTTTCTTTGCACTGATCTGAAGGAATACATGTTAAGGAACCAAAATAACACAAAATCTCAAATGACCACTGCATAAAAAAACAACAACAGTGTTTTTGGTTGTACTTCAAGTTAAATAGTGCCATGAGCATTATGCAGGGATCAAATGTCTAGCCCTTTTTGTAACAAATTTGATGCAGTGCCACAAAACAGGGACAACAGCATTTGGATATGTCAGTGAAGTATAGCATTATAAATAAGACTATTTCTTCCAGTTTGCATTTCTGATTCGCCTGATCATGGAAGCTGTTTGCAGTCTCAAGCGGATTCACCATTCCCCAAATTTAGAAGAATGTCTCATCTGTCAAGAAAGGAAAAGGGAAAGGTTAGTAAAGGCTGGAGAAAAGGGCTTTGAGACGTTAAAATGTGCTTCCCAAACAAGAGAGAAACTGTGTGATATAGACAGCAAGCCTGCAATCGACCGAATCAAGGAAATATCTTTACATGATGTTAATCCGCTGTTGTGGCACAAGTCATGTTTCTCATTATTCACAAGCAAGACTCTCATTGAAAGATTACAAAGGAAAAAGCATATTTCCAGACCACAAAGTGGTGAACCTAGTACATCAGCGACAATGCTGCGAAGCTCAACGACATCTGTCAAGTGGGATCAAACAACATTGCTTGCTTCTGAAGAATTTCAAGCAGTCACAGAGGCCTACATTAAAGCCAACAACAACCCAAACCTCATGTTTTGGTGGGGCTACATGAAGATGGTTCACATTCTTCTATTTTTCATTCGTGCACAGAGGGACGGAATCTGGGACCTGCACCTTTGTGCATTCCAGCAAATGTTGCCTTATTTCATGCGGTATAACCACATCAACTATGCTCGGTGGGGGACCATCTACCTGAACGAGATGCACCAACTTCCACAGCCTGTGAAGGAGGAGTTTGAGGCTGGAAACTTTGTAGTCAAGCGCTCTTTACATCGCTTCAACCAGGTGGATCCCAATCATAGTCAGGAGTGTCTAGGCTGTATTGGAAAAAAGGGAGGAGGAATTGTTGGTATCACAAAGTCATCTTCAGCTCTTGGCAGATGGGCTCTGTCTTTCAACTTCCGATCCAATCTTGCCCATGACACAAAAAGTGCCTTTGGTCTGGATACAGACGATGACTACATCCACAATGAAACCACAAAAGGCAGAATGAAACGGGACTCAATAGATGAAGATGCTTTGCTTGCAGTATTGCAGAGATTTGGTCTCTTTTTGGCTAACCTGCCCCAGACACTGCAAAACATTGCAAACAAAGACTTTGCCACCCAGGATATTGAAGATGAGCTGTTGACAGCTACACAGAAAGGGCAAAGTCAACTGGATACATTTGTAGAGGAGAGGCTGTTGCCATCTGAGGGGAGAAGAGTCACTTTCAGGGACAAACTGAAAAAGAACAAGTATTTGACTTTTGCTTCCCTGTTTGAAGTTCAACAGTCAGACCCAATCACTGGGAAGGCAAAAACTGTCAAGGCAGACAGAAACATTCTACAGCCTCATTGCTGCATATGAGGCAGGACGCCCAGTCAACCTCAAAAGCATTATGATGCATGAACTATTCGTTGTACCTCTGTCCTTGGCAGAAGTTAATGGGCAGCTTCGTTCAGGTTCAAAGGCGATACTTACTAAGGTCTTGACTGCTGACATTCCATGTCCCAACTACCTTGGTGCCACAGACCTACAAGACGAATCCATGCTTATCGTTGATGGTCAAGCTTTGGTCATTGCTATTGGGAAGCCACAAGAAGCAAAGACTTTTGGAGACCTGGCAGACATCTTTGTGGAAACTGTTCTCCGAAGTGGAGCACAGTTCCAGCGAATTGATGTTCAGTTTGATCGTTACCACACACACTCAATCAAGAGTGGAACACGTAAAAGGCGTGGAAGAGGCTTGGTGGCAATCAGAAGACCAGTTGAGGGCAGAGATTTACCTCTTCCCACAAAATGGGAGAACTTTATCGCTCACGAGGACAACAAGGCAGACCTTGCTCGTTTTCTGTCACAACAGCTGATTGTGAGAGCACCAGACACCAAGATTATAGTTGCTGCAGGTGGCTTCAGTGATGAAGAGAGGGTTGAAGCATCTAATACAACCCTTAACACTGACAGTTTGGAAGCTAAACATGAAGAAGCAGACACAAGAATTATCCTTCACTGCATCAGAAGCAAAGCATCAAAAATTGTTGTCTCTGCAAGAGACACCGACATCTTGGTACTGCTGATTGCCCACTTCCACATGATCCAATGCAAAAAGATCTGGATGAAGACAGGTACAGCAAAGGAGAGAAAGTACGTCCCAGTTCATACTGTAGTGGAACAACTGCAGATGGAGCCACAGGTCCTCGAGCTACTTCCTGTTTTCCATGCTCTCACTGGGAGTGACTCAACTTCATACATTGCAGGACATTCAAAGAAGACATGCTGGAAAGTTTTCATAGAGTATTCACATCTACTAACGGGGCTTGGCGAAGGTCCTGAACTGAGTGACCACACCATTCAGAATGCAGAAAAGTTTTTCTGCAAACTCTATGATGTAAAGGATGCTGATAACATCAATGAAGTTCGAGCAAGCATGTTTGTCAAGGGCATGACAATAGAAAGACTGCCCCCAACCAGAGACGCTCTCTACTTCCACATTCAGCGCTCTCTCTTCCAGGCTTTGGTCTGGCGGCAGGCCCACTTGCAGCAGCCAGTTCTGCCACCCCCTGAAACCATGGGATGGAAGACAGAGGGGAATTCCCTAATCCTCAACTCATGTCACTACCCCCAGTTTCAGATGCTTGTGAGGAGTTCATCACCTGTTCCTGCACCACTGGGTGCAAAACAGCCCGATGCGGCTGCAAGCCTAATCAATGCACTGCAACCTGCAAATGCAGAAAGTCCAATGATACTTGTATGAACAAATAACTTTTGGAATACCTGTGATCACAGTATTGTTGCTTGATTTTGTTGAAATTGTCAGAGTTCCAGCAGCCATTTAAACATTAAAAACTGTCCCTTTCATGTTAATGTTGTTTTTTCATTGTTTACATGTTTAAATATTCTGAGAATGCACAGTTTAGTTCTAATGTTTAATGTTTAAACTGCAATAAATGCATTAAAACGTTTTTTTTTTTTTTTTTGGCATCCATTTTGTTTTTATTGTTTATGCCAAAACAGTGATGTTTACAACTTGTTATATGGCAGAAATGGATTCAGCACCTAAAAATCATATAGAAACACTTGAAGTACTTTTCCTCAAAAATGCCTACTGCATCTTATCCATGGCTATTTATCTATTTTGGGATTAGACTATTGAAGAATTTTTTCAAATAAATACAAATCAAACGTCAGCGTGCGTGAGATGGGATGCTTTTAAAGCGGTTCTTAGGGGGGCATATTATTAGCTACACGGGCAACAAATCTAAGAAAGCTAGAAGGGATAGGTTGGAATTAGAAACTAAAATCAGGACCATTCAGGAAAGGGTTTATCAAACAAACGACACAGATTTGAAAAAAGAGTTGCTGTTACTAAGAGCTGAATATGATAAACAATCTAGTTTTAGGGCTGCGTCTAGTCTTTTAAGATTAAAACAGTCATTTTATGAACAAGGAGATAAAGCAGGAAAATTATTAGCTTGGCAAATTAAACAACTGGAATCAACAACACCAATTACATCTATTAGAACACAGGAAAAAAACGCTCACAGATCCTAGAGATATTAATAATGCATTTAAAGAATACTATCAGAAGTTATATGATTCCCAAGAAAACCATGATGGTAACGACTTCAATTTTTTTTTGAATGCGCTAAATATTCCAGTTATTTCAGATGATTCGAGGGTTCATTTAAATATAGGAAAAAATAAAGTAGAAATATCACGGGCAATCGATGGGATGAATTCTGGTAAGCAAGCAGGACCAGATGGTATTCCCATTGATCTCTATAAAAAATGTAAAGATAAATTGCTAATACCTCTATTAGATATGTTTACAGAAGCATTCGAAAAAGGCGAACTTCCATCTTCCATGAATCATGCCCCAATTACTTTGCTGCCAAAGCCTGGTAAACCCACTGATAAATGTGAAAACTTAAGACCTATTAGTTTACTAAATTCTGATATCAAGAACATTTGTAAACTTTTAGCAATACGGCTTCAAAAAATTCTGCCGGACATAATAAATAAGGATCAGAATGGGTTTATAATTGGAAGACAAGGTTGTCATAATGTAAGAAGGGTTTTGAGTGTTATTTAGTCTAAGGAAAATACCCAAGATACTGCACTCCTATCGTTGGACGCAGAAAAGGCCTTCGACAGGGTTGAATGGCCCTATCTTCTTCATGTTCTGGAAAGGTTTGGATGTGGAACTAACTTTATTAAATGGGTCAAAATACTCTATAATAACCCGACTGCGGAAATCATGCCAAACAAGTTATTTTCAGAGCCAATTAAAATTAAAAAGGGCTGCAGGCAGGGATGTCCACTCTCTGCCTTGCTATTTACGTTAGCAATAGAGCCTTTTGCAACAGCCATTCGCATCCATCCACAAATTTCGGGAATTACAGTGGGAACCACGGAGCACAGAATCTCTTAGTTTGCGGATGATGTCATCTTATTTTTGACAAACCTTAAGACGTCAATCCCGGCGGTGGTGAAAGTGATTCAGGAGTTTGGGAAAATTTCAGGTTATAAAGTAAACAATACTAAATCTTCCATTCTCTTATTAAATATAGCTGAAAGGACCAATTCTATCCGCGAGATTACTCAATTTAAAGTAGTGGAAAATTTTACCTATTTAGATGTCCAGATTTTTCCAGTATTGAATCAGGTTGTTAAAACTAACTATGAGAATCTAATGAAAACAATAAAAGATTCAATTAATAGATGGACAACCATGCCTATATCCGTAATGGGAAGAGTCAATATTCTAAAAAAGAATGTACTGCCAAAGTTATTTTACCTTTTTCAAAACGTTCCGCTGCCACCTCCTCCTGAATTTTTTATATGGTTAAAAAAAATTACTGTGGAAAAATTACTATTATATGGAATAATGGGAGGCCCAAGATTCATCTCTCCTTACTCTATTTACCATTCGATGGTGGAGGGCTAAGGTGTCCCAACTTTAAATTCTACTATTGGGCAACACAGTTAAGGACTATCATCTTTTACTTTTCAAACAAAAACAATCCACATTGGGTCGAAATGGAGTCTCAGGATTTAAAATTATCTCTCCCATTGTTCATGTATTCCGACAGGGCAAAAAAACTACGGAAACAAACTAGAAATCCAATACTAAAAAATATGATTAAAGTCTGGCATGATGTAAGTAAATCTTTCAAAGAAACAAACATTTTGTCACAATTTAGCCCAATATGGGGCAACCAGCTCTTTGTACCAGGAAGGGCAGATGCAACTTTCAAACGATGGGCATCTGTAGGACTTAAAACCATTAACGACCTTTATTCATCAGAGTCTGATATATTTATGTCCTTTGAAGAGTTACAATCCAAATTTAAGCTTGATAAAAAACACTATTTTAAATACCTTCAGTTGAGAAGTTTTGTGAAAGTGAATCATAGTAATCTAAGTAAACCCCCTCTTACATCGCTGGAAAAGTTGATGGTTAAAAATAAATTGAGAAAAGGCATTATTTCTGACTTTTATAATCTATTGATCTCCACTGTAGCAGAGAATTCGAGGGATAAACTTATGTCATGGAATGAGGATCTGTCATTATCGCTTGGAGAGCAGGAGTGGGAAATGGCTTGTGTACCATGTCTATAAATAGCCGTCTTAGAATGCTACACTATAAATGGCTCATGCGCGTATATACAGTGAGGAAAATAAGTATTTGAACACCCTGCTATTTTGCAAGTTCTCCCACTTGGAAATCATGGAGGGGTCTGAAATTGTCATCGTAGGTGCATGTCCACTGTGAGAGACATAATCTAAAAAAAAAAATCCAGAAATCACAATGTATGATTTTTTAACTATTTATTTGTATGATACAGCTGCAAATAAGTATTTGAACACCTGAGAAAATCAATGTTAATATTTGGTACAGTAGCCTTTGTTTGCAATTACAGAGGTCAAACGTTTCCTGTAGTTTTTCACCAGGTTTGCACACACTGCAGGAGGGATTTTGGCCCACTCCTCCACACAGATCTTCTCTAGATCAGTCAGGTTTCTGGGCTGTCGCTGAGAAACACGGAGTTTTAGCTCCCTCCAAAGATTCTCTATTGGGTTTAGGTCTGGAGACTGGCTAGGCCACGCCAGAACCTTGATATGCTTCTTACAGAGCCACTCCTTGGTTATCCTGGCTGTGTGCTTCGGGTCATTGTCATGTTGGAAGACCCAGCCTCGACCCATCTTCAATGCTCTAACTGAGGGAAGGAGGTTGTTCCCCAAAATCTCGCAATACATGGCCCCGGTCATCCTCTCCTTAATACAGTGCAGTCGCCCTGTCCCATGTGCAGAAAAACACCCCCAAAGCATGATGCTACCACCCCCATGCTTCACAGTAGGGATGGTGTTCTTGGGATGGTACTCATCATTCTTCTTCCTCCAAACACGGTTAGTGGAATTATGACCAAAAAGTTCTATTTTGGTCTCCTCTGACCACATGACTTTCTCCCATGACTCCTCTGGATCATCCAAATGGTCATTGGCAAATTTAAGACGGGCCTTGACATGTGCTGGTTTAAGCAGGGGAACCTTCCGTGCCATGCATGATTTCAAACCATGACGTCTTAGTGTATTACCAACAGTAACCTTGGAAACGGTGGTCCCAGCTCTTTTCAGGTCATTGACCAGCTCCTCCCGTGTAGTTCTGGGCTGATTTCTCACCTTTCTTAGGATCATTGAGACCCCACGAGGTGAGATCTTGCATGGAGCCCCAGTCCAAGGGAGATTGACAGTCATGTTTAGCTTCTTCCATTTTCTAATGATTGCTCCAACAGTGGACCTTTTTTCACCAAGCTGCTTGGCAATTTCCCCGTAGCCCTTTCCAGCCTTGTGGAGGTGTACAATTTTGTCTCTAGTGTCTTTGGACAGCTCTTTGGTCTTGGCCATGTTAGTAGTTGGATTCTTACTGATTGTATGGGGTGGACAGGTGTCTTTATGCAGCTAATGACCTCAAACAGGTGCATCTAATTTAGGATAATAAATGGAGTGGAGGTGGACATTTTAAAGGCAGACTAACAGGTCTTTGAGGGTCAGAATTTTAGCTTATAGACAGGTGTTCAAATACTTATTTGCAGCTGTATCATACAAATAAATAGATAAAAAATCATACATTGTGATTTCTGGATTTTATTTTTTAGATTATGTCTCTCACAGTGGACATGCACCTATGATGACAATTTCAGACCCCTCCATGATTTCTAAGTGTGAGAACTTGCAAAATAGCAGGGTGTTCAAATACTTATTTTCCTCACTGTATTACACCTGTACAACTAAATAAATATAATAATAATATACCGGATGTATGCATAAAGTGTGGCTCTAGAGGGACTCATTGCATGTGGGAATGCAGGCAAATATAAATCTTCTGGGAGGAGGTAAAAAATTTAATTGCAAAAATTACCTCTAAACAGATAGTATTGGATCCAAAATTGTTTTTAATGGCTTTATACCCAGACAAACATGATTATAGCAAAACTGAATGTACTTTTATAAATATAAGTTTGTTGTCTGCAAAGAAATGTATAGCCTTGTCTTGGAAGAATGTGAACAGACCCAGCGTCACCCAGTGGTTAAAGCAGATGATGTCCAGCCTCCCTCTAGAGAGAATAACATACATTAGGAAATCTAAACAATATTTATTCGATAGGATTTGGGGACCTTTCATAGACTTTATTAAGGACTTAGATTTGATGGATGACTCTTTGGACTTATGAAACAAGCCCGTAGTTCCACAATTTAAATTTAAGCTTAAGTTTAAATCTCATTTTAGGTGGGAGGTGGCCATCGGACAGGGACAGGTCCAGGAGGCCTGGGAGGCAACCTCAGGACAGGGGCAGGTCCCGGAGGCGGAGCTGAGAGGGGCTCTGGAGACGAAGCTGTGGGAGGTTCTGGAGGCCCAGGAGGCGGAGCCAAGGGAGGCGGACCCATGGAAAGCTCTGGAGGAGCAGGAGGCAGAGCTGGGGGAGGCTCTGGGAGCTCAGGAGGCGGAGCTGAGGGAGGCTCTGGGGGCTCAGGAGGCGGAGCTGAGGGAGGCTCAGGAGGCGGGGCTGAGGGAGGCTCTGGAGGCAGAGCTGAGGGAGGCTCTGGAGGCTCAGAGGAAGGCTCAGGAGACGGAGCAGAGGAAGGCCTAGGAGGTGGAGCCGAGGATGGCTCAGGAGGTGGAGCCGAGGGTGGTGGCGCCGTAGGCAGTTCTAGAGGCGGAGGCCTGGAAGGCTCCGGGGACGGAGCTGTGGAAGGCTCAGGAGACGGAGCCGAGGAAGGCTCTGGAGGCGGAGCCGCAGGTGGCTCTGGAGGCGGAGCCACAGGAGGCTTTGGAGGCGGAGCCACAGGAGGCTCGGGGAGAAGAGCCCTAGGAGGCTCGGGAGGCGGAGCCGCAGGAGGCTCGGGAGGCGAAGCCGTCGGAGGCTCGGGTGGCTCAAGAGGCGGAGCCCTGGAAGGCCCGAGAGGCGGAGCCCTGGAAGGCTCGAGAGGCTTGAGGGGCGGTGCCCTGGAAGGCTCGAGAGGCTTGAGGGGCGGAGCCCTGGTAGGCTCGAGAGGCTTGAGGGGCGGAGCCCTGGTAGGCTCGAGAGGCTTAGCCCTGGGAGGCTCAAGGGGCGGAGCCCTGGTAGGCTCAAGGGGCGGAGCCCTGGAAGGCTCGAGGGGCTTGAGGGGCGGAGCCTTGGAAGTCTCGAGAGGCTTGAGGTGCGGAGCCCTGGGAGGCTCGAGAGGCTTGAGGGGCGGAGCCCTGGAAGGCTCGAGAGGCTTGAGGGGCGGAGCCCTGGAAGGCTGAAGAGGCTTGAGGGGCGGAGCCCTGGAAAGCTCGGAGGGCGGAGCTCTGGAAGGCTCGAGAGGCTTGTGAGGCGGAGCCCCAGGAGGCTCGGGAGGAAGAGGAGCTCTGGAAAGCTCGGGAGGCTTGAGAGGCGAAGCCCTGGAAGGCTCGAGAGGCTTGAGAGGTGGAGCTCTGGGAAGCTCGGAGGGCGGAGCTCTGGAAAGCTCGGGAGGCTTGAGGGGCGGAGCCCTGGTAGGCTCCAGAGGCTTGAGAGGCGGAGCCCTGGAAGGCTTGAGAGGCTTGAGAGGTGGAGCTCTGGGAAGCTCGGAGGGCGGAGCTCTGGAAAGCTCAGGAGGCGGAGCTCTGGAAAGCTCAGGAAGCTCGGAAGGCGGGGCTCTGGAAAGCCCAGGAGGCGGAGCTCTGGAAAGCCCAGAAGGTGGAGCTCTGGAAAGCTCAGAAGGCGGAGCTCTGGAAAGCTCGGGAAACTTGGAAGGCGGAGCTCTGGAAAGCTCGGGAAACTCAGAAGGCGGAGCTCTGGAAAGCTCGGGAAACTCGGAAGGCGGAGCTCTGGAAAGCTCGGGAGGAGGAGCCCTAGAAGACTCGAGAGACTTGAGAGACTCGGGAGGCGGAGCCCTGGAAGACTCGGGAGGAGGAGCCCTGGAAGGCTCGAGAGGTGCTGGCTCTAGGATGTGCACGACCACTGGTGCTGGCTCTTGGACGGACCTGGCTACTGGCACTGGCTCTTGGACGGTCATGGCTACTGGCACGGGCTCTTGGACGGTCACGGCCACTGGCGCTGGCTCTTGGACGGTCACGGCTACTGGCACTGGCTCTTGGACGGTCATGGCTACTGGCACTGGCTCTTGGACGGTCAAGGCTTCAGGCACTGGCTCTTGGACGGTCGAGGCCTTTGGTACTGGCTCTTGGACGGTCGAGGCTTCAGGCGCTGGCTCTTGGACGGTCGAGGCTACAGGCGCTGGCTCAGGGACGGTCGAGGCTACAGGCGCTGGCTCAGGGACAGTCGAGGCTACAGGCGCTGGCTCAGGGACGGTCGAGGCTACAGGCGCTGGCTCAGGGACGGTCGAGGCTACAGGCGCTGGCTCAGGGACGGTCGAGGCTACAGGCGCTGGCTCAGGGACATCTGAGGCTACAGGCACTGGCTCATTGACGTTTGAGGCTAACGGCACTGGCTCATTGACGTTTGAGGCTATCGGCACTGGCTCACTGACGTCTGAGGCTACAGGCACTGGCTCGGGGACGGTCGAGGGCTCAGGCTCGCTCACAGTGACATGCGAGGGCTCTAGCTCGCTCACCGTGGTTGATGAGGACTCAGGCTCGCTCACAGTGACATGCGTGGGCTCTAGCTCGCTCACCGTGGCTGACGAGGACTCAGGCTCGCTCACAGTGACATGCGTGGGCTTTAGCTCGCTCACCGTGACATGCGTGGGCTTTAGCTCGCTCACCGTGACATGCGTGGGCTCTGGCTCGCAGACCGGGGCTGGCGCGGGCCGGGAGGCGGAAGCCCGTCTTCTCTCCCTCCTCCGGGCAGACGAAGTGGGCCGCGCTGGCTCATGGAAGGCGACTGGCGACGCTGGAACACTGTTCCTGGTCGGCGTGACTTCAGGCTCGCTGGCCAGGGCAGGCGTAGGCTCTGGCTTGCAGACCGGGGTAGGCGTGACAGGAGGAGCCCCAGACGGCTGAAGGGTCTCCACAGTGGGTGGAGAGGTAGGGTCCTTCTCGGCGAAGCCCACGGTGTACGGCGAGCCGCAGACCAGTAAGGTCGCCTCTAGGAAGTCGTGGAGAGTCCAATCACGCGTAGTCGGCGGCAAACGCTCCCTGAGCGAAACGTGTAAAGTGTCCCTGAAGAAAACCACCAGGGCTGAGTCCGGGAAGTCCGTGAACTTCGCCAGCGCGAGGAAGTCGCTGATGTGGTCTTCAACAGGGAGGTCCTCTTGTTTGAGGCTGAGCAACCGGTAGTTGGCCCGAATAACCGCTGGATCCATTGTGTGGTCTGTCGTTCTATAACGAATGAGGTCGGAGTCAGACAAGGGATGAGGATCCAAATGCGGGTTTATTTGATTAAAGGAAACAAACAGGCATGAATAAACAAAACTACCATGATGGGCAAATGAAAACAAAACATGAAAACACAGGAACTGGAACACGGGAACACAGGCATGGGAGCGAGCACAAACTACGTACAACAGCATTCAACGACAGACAAGGACTAAACCAAAAACCAGGATATAAATACAAAAACATGGGAAAAAGGGGCCAATGAACAAACAGAAAACAAACTAGGTGACAAAGTGATTAACAGAAACCAAAGGCAAATTAACAAGGGCAGGTGAAAACAATGAACAGCGAACACGAGGGAAAACAAGACTATGGAGGTACAAGGGTGACAAAAATGAAAACTAAGGAATAACAAAAGTGACAAAATTACAAACAAAGGGCAACAGTGAGACAAGACAGGGTAACCGTTACAGTTATATTATGTTTTTATTTTTATGCTTAATGACCTATGTTGAAGAGAGAAGCGGTGCTCACTGTATTAGTTTTTTTTTTTTTTTTTTTTGCTTAATTCTTGCCTTTTGATGGGTTTAAATTCATGTAATGCAGTCATTATGTTAACACAGACAAATTTGTATTAACAAGATTGTACTTACATGAAGGAAATCTTAATAAAAATATTTTGGCAAAAAAAAAAAAAGATGAAACGCTGGGATGTTTCCTTTAAAGAGCTCCGGCTCTGCTTATTCCACAACGAGAGTGCTTCTGTATTAGTGTTGTCAAAAATACCGGTACTCCGGTACCAACTCGGTACTCAAACAAAAAATTATTTCCGATACCACAATTTCTGGAGGTACCGGGGTACCAAGTACCTATGCAGAGTCAGGAACTTTCGAACGCTCACAAGCAAAAGATGACGACAAGCAAAGTAGCTGCTGCTGCGGAGTCTCAACTAAATCTTGTCGAAAAGAAAAGTGAAAAAAGCCAGGTTTGGAAATTCATAGGTTAGGGAAACATCATAGATCAGCAAAAATCTGTTTAATAAATGGTGCTTTCGCAATTTTCTGACGAAAGGAGGAAACACATGAAACTCAATAAAGCACATGAAAGACAGACACCCGGATTTATTCAAGCAACTAAAGCAGGTGAGTTTAAAAGCATATTATCATTTGCATTAGGGCTGAAACGTTTAGTCTGCATTATCGACATCGTCGAAAATACAAAATTTACAAGAAAAATGTTCGTTGATGAATAGTCGTTTGATCTCATTTAACGTAACATGAAATCACAATAAATTGTAACGATGACACGTGAGAGCAGCAGTTCACGCCTGACGGAGGAAGAATTACACAGATCAGTCCAGATGCACTCTAAACTTTCACAGTTTATTTTATGTAGATCTCAAAGTAAAAAAAAAAAAAAAAAAGTACATTCAGAAGCATGTACCGTTGAGGAATAAGCGGAGGCGGAGCTCTTTAAAGGAAACATCCCAGCGTTACATCTTAACACTAGAACTACCGGAATTCTATAACTACTAGAATGGCCATAGCGGTCATTCTGACCATTCATACTAGACTGTACCAGATTTCATTTTTTTCATGTCATATTTACATTCGAAACTTCTATTGAGGTTTTACAATGAAGCTTCTAATGTCTGTCGTCATGTTTTATGATGTCATCACCCTAAAAAAAAAAAAAAAGAATCCTCGAACAAAATCCTCAATTTGAATAATATAGAATAATATGGATTAATTGGAGCACGGAGCGCCAAGCGAACGCAGATAGGCTTATATAATACGATATTTTTTGTAATATATAATAGTGCTAGACTATACAAATATATAAATTTATATATATATTAGTTGCTAGACTGCCACGGAAGGTGCGTGCCTCGCTTTGTGTCCAGCTAGTTTTTTCACCACAGTGAAAATATTTTTGAAAGTCTAAACGCCAACAAACATGGATTGAGGCAGAATATTTAGTTAGATAAAAACATGTTGTGAATTTTGGAAATTATTACATCTATCTTTTTCAAAACATGTTGACTTTTGGACTTAACAACGCTCTGGATTTATTGGAAATGTTTGTACAACACGAATCGGAAACAATCCTATGCGGCCACCACCGGAATCAAAATCCATGAATAAATTAATCCTTTATATTAATAATAAACACCAGGACATGAAATTTAAATTCTAATGAATGTGAAAATGTATTAGTTCATCGACAACCACAGAAGTTGCTATTGTAGCTAATTACAGATACAAATGTGATTATTTATATTCTATTATTTTCTTTGTAAAATAAAAACAAATCAATACAATAGCTTATAAAAACATCACCAAAGTGTATTTCAATGCATAGTAAAAACCTTAGACATGTATAAAACACATATAGGCCTAACACAAAATGGCCAAAACGGTTAATAAAGAATATGAACATTCGCTAAACTGCGGGAAAACAAACTGATTTAGAAAGCAATATTTGTTTTACTGCGAGCAAAAATATCATGCTGTAAAACTATAATTAAAATATTATGCTGTAAAATCATAATGAACGAATTCTCCTAAAAGTGGGCTCACTTGAACAAGGCATCTGGTTGTTTTGTGGGCAAACCTCGCACATCATTCACTAACGCTTGTGGATCGATTACTCACAGTCAACACAGGTACTCTCTACCTTCCATGTGCAGCTCCCACACAATACCTTTTGACATTTGTCACATGTGTCCTTAGTTTTGTTTTCTTGCAGTTTCTCCACACTTGGCACTGCCTTCCCCTCTCCATCATCAGCTGCTCATCCCTCGAGCGCACACGCTTAATGCAGCTAGATTAGAACGGGATTGCTCGCGACTTATTTAATCATAATATCTATATATATATGTCCATATGCATTTCTTATCATGAAGAAAAATTGCAAAATACAGCTTTATTAATAAGAGAGCACTTTGCACATTAGTTTGGAAATTGTTTTTTATTCATTCTATTGTATGCTTGTTTATTTAGGTTTTGTTTTTTAGTACTTGGTAAAAATTTTAATTAAAAGTTGCAAAAGTTGAAGCAAATCTTATATAAGTGTTCAAAAATACTTTAAGCATACATTGTTCAGTTTTATTATAATTAAAAAATAATATATATAAATTAAAGTTTTGCTCAATGGCATATGTTTGCTCTTAGTTCTGCTGCTAATGTTTTGTAGACTTTGTTATTAAAAGAGTGTTGTTTAGTAACTTGTTTGTGTTTTGCTTTGGTACCGTGAAATTTCATTGGTATTGGTAGAGACTACTGAAATTTTGGTACCGTGACAACACTATTCTGTATTGACTTATTTGGTATTTTTTTATTATACCCTTGTACTTTGTGATCTACATCACCTGAAACTGTTTGGAAAGTTTCGAGTGCATCTGGACTGTGATCTGTGTAATTCTTCCTTCTCAGTCAGTCAGAACTGCAGCGCTGCTCTCACGCATCATCATTAGAGTTTAATGTGATCTCATGTTACGTTAAATGAGATCAAATGACTGAACATTTTTGTCTACAATATAAAATAAAAAAGGGGGGTTTTCATTAAGGATATCTCTGTATTTTGCTGCGTTAAGCTTTCCTCTGGAGCTCAAACAAAATGATCAACGGGTTCTTGGTCACCTCTCTTATCAAGGCCCTTCTCCCCCAATTGCTCAGTTTGGCCGGGGGGCCAGATCTAAAAAGAGTCCTGGTTGTTCCAAACTTTTTCCATTTAAGTATTATGGAGGCCACTCTGCTCTTGGGAACCTACAATGCAGC
The DNA here is from genome assembly GCF_025860055.1 of Xyrauchen texanus. Classification (NCBI taxonomy): domain Eukaryota; kingdom Metazoa; phylum Chordata; class Actinopteri; order Cypriniformes; family Catostomidae; genus Xyrauchen; species Xyrauchen texanus. The sequence continues at coordinate 47,355,258 of NC_068282.1, forward strand.
CAAAATTATTTCGTAGCCTTACCCAGATCTGTGCCTCAACATAAATCAGTCTCTGAGTTTCCTTGACCTCATGGCTTGGTTTTTACTCTGATATGCATTTTGACAGTTGTGTTCCTTTCCAAATCATGTCCAATCAATTCAATTTGAAGAAGGTGGACTCCAATCAAAGTGCAGAAACATCTCAAGGATAATTTATAGTAAGTATATAGTGAAGTTAATAGAGTTTATAGTGGTGTATAGAGTGTGCAATCATGTATAGTGTTTATAGTGGTGTATATTATGTAGTGAATAGTGTTCAAAATAAAGTCATGATCAAGAGTGTATGTTGCTTTGGATGAAAGTGTCTGCTAAATGACTAAATGTAAATGATGAGTGTATATAGTGAAGTGAATAGTGTTTATAGTGATGTATAGAGTCTGCAGTCATGTATAGTGTTTATAGTGATGTATAGAGTGTGCAATCATGTATGATGTTTATAGTCATGTATAGTGTTTATGGGGATGAATATAGTGAAATTAATAGTGTTTATAGTGATGTATAGAATGTAACTTTAAAATAATTGAAAAGTGCATTAAAGTTGCTGGAAAAAATTTAAATATAGGCTGTGTTACAATAGTAGAAATGTACCTATTGTAAGTACATAAAATGTATAGAACAAAGAAAAAAGAAGCACGCTTATTAGCGTCCAAAATCAAATAAAGATTGTTACAAATCAAAGATTCACGCACTTCATTTTCCCCCTAATTGGGAAAAACATGGTCAAGCTAGCCCCCACATTGTTTTGCAAGACGCATATACAACGCACTAAGGTAAGTACTTTGACTTTCCGGTGAAAGTCATTTCAGATTCAGTCAGTCTGTCACAATAATGAAAAAAATAATAAATGAAAAAATTAAAAAAAAGAACTACAAAAAAAAAATTTAATAAATGTTAAACAAAAAAAATGACTATTTTAATAATAAAAACAATAACGCATGCAAACTTAATAATTTAGAATACATTTAAAAAGTTCATCTGACTTTTAAGCGCAAAAATGACAGACTGTCATTGAGAAACCATAGTGTGGTATTTTTATTCCATATTGTAATTTAAATGTTTTGAGATGCTCAGTTGTAATAGTTATTTTATATTTATTATTTTATTCATCTCGTTTTAATTGTGTTGTGAAACTCTTTGTAACATCTCTTTTGACAAGTGCTATGTAAATAGAAATTGGTTATTTTAAATTAATATAATTTCATAAAAATGCACTCGGTTCAGTGTCATACATGCCAATTATATTCTCCACGTATAAATTCACCACGTAACTACTGAAAAAGGACGTCCGAATGTGTGAAAAAATAAACCAACTTTATCGCACCCTGACACCATAGACATTACACCATCAAATCAAACAGTTTACTGTAGCAAATGCGGAGCACCGTAAACACTAAAAAGCGTTATAACCGCTTATAACACCTTGAGTAACCAGTAGTGTGCACGTGAGACCATGTGTATTTGTAGCTATAACGGTGACGCACAAATCCAAACTTCATGCCAACAAATCCACATTCCCTAAAGCCACCCCAAAACAAACATGCGAATGACACGACTAAACTGTTACACACATTTCTGACCAGAATCACTCGAAAATAGAGCCGTTATGACCGAAGAAAAGCACAATAAAACACAGCTAGCGAGAGACTGCTAACTGTCCTACCTGGCAGAGCGCGTGCCCGAGACACAGTACAGGTCGGGGAATAAAACACGTCCACAACGAGCCGCTGTTCCGCACTTCTGTCCAAACACTTTTGTTGGAGACACAGAAAAAACGTGTTTTACAGCTCGGTTCATGTTATCGTCTCGGTTACCAGGGGGAAGGGAAGGGAAGTGAAAAGTGAAGAGGGGAAAACAGAGTTCATAATTGAGGGACACACTGAAAAAAAGTCTCAGAAGAGGTGATGAAAAACAAAGAACGACATTTAAAACAAGCGTCCATCTAACCTTGCACTGATATATATATATATATATATATATATATATATATATATATATATATATATATATATATATATATATATATATATATATATATATATATACTGCAGCCCCAGCAGGGTCATCTCCACATTGTTCCACAATGTTTTCCAGGCTGAGGAACCAGGCTTTTTAAACAGTATCGAAGGCGTTCCCAACTAGGTTGGGCACTTACTGGCTTCTTTTCTTTATTATTTGGTCCAAGTCATCAATTTCAAAAACTTTTTTTTATAACTTTATTTTATAATGAATTAAAATAATATGGGAGCACAATTATATTTTTCTCTAAAAAACTAATTTCAAACATTTAAGCATACACCTTCAGATCAAAAGATTTTTAAGATCAAGAGAAACATTTCAGTCAAGTGCTTCAAAACTTTTGACCTGTAGTATCTATCAGTGCATCTTAGATGGAAACTTGTTTTAAATGTCGTTCTTTGTTTTTATTTCCCTTCTGAGACTTGCAGTCTAAAGCATCACTTCACACAAAGACTACAGTCACGTCATCATCTTCCTGTTCCATACAAACAAACTTTGCCTAAAACAGCAAAAGCAATACTTATAGACCAACATCATGCTGTCATGCAGTATCATTCGCACTATTATTGTAACTGATTATTACTAACCTGGAACTTGGTAATCTTGAGTGCAGCATTCTTCGTTTGTGATTCACTTTAGATAGGAAAGTGTCAGTTCCCTATTTGTCACTCACTCGACGTTGTGTCGGTGAGTTGACACTCGGGGTCGCCACTGCGGAGCCCAGACATCTCTGATCTTGAGAAAAGGCAGACGGAAATTGCCGTGTGGAATTTGCATGCCACTCCCCCCGGACATACAGGTATAAAATGAGTGACGCTGGAAACATACATCAGATATCTTCTTCGGAGCCGAGCAAGCAAGTTCACAGAGCTGAATTCCTCTGCCACCTCCACTCATCTCTCTACGCTGTTGGATCTCCGAGCGATGAGGGTCAAGGCGTGGTCTCTCGGGCAAGCGATTTCCCCCTTAGTGGTCCAGGAGAGTCACCATTGGCCCAACTTGGTCGAAGGAGTTTGGCCTATTCAGCGGCACCGTAGAGGATTTCGCCCAGCAATCCTCAGTGGTTAAAAGGCAGACGGGGACCATATAACACATCCTGCCCCAGCACTACACAATGTCTCGCACCCCTGTCTGCCAAGGGCGTCCCCCTGCGGCAGCAACACTGGCTCCGCCACAGCCCACCCCAGTAGGCTGACCCCGGCATCGAGCCACCCGCAGAAAGCAGACGCCAAGAACCCAAGAAAGGCTTCAAAGCGTTCCCCGAGACGGGCAGTCCAGGATGTAGGAGACCCGCTGCACAGGAGCTGGTGGAGGTGGACGGCTGGGTGGAGGATCTTTATTTCCTTTTCTTACCTCACCGCATGCCTTGCCTCACAGTCGGTGTCCCCGGCCATCGTTATCACGACCACCAGGCACCGTTTCTCTCTCTGGCAGGCATGGTGCTTGGGGGCGGGCGAGCCCAGCTGTGGCAAAAATCTGCCCCTGATGTGATGGTCTCCACGGGCTATGAGGATGAAAATCTCCCCCATCCCAAACTGTTCCGGGAGCAGTCACAAGGAGCCAGGTATGTGCTTTGATGTTTCTAAACTCAGCACCTCGGGCTCCGCCCCTTTGCGAGGCCCCGCCCGCTGGTACGTGCAATGCTGTAGTTCCCTTGGTCCCTCTCGCGCAGAGCTTGGGCCGTGGCTCGCACTCTCCAACCTGTCGCGTTGGTTGATCAGGACCGTCCGACTCTGAAGGGGATTTACAGCCCTTACTTCATCGTACCTAAAAAAAATGGCCAATCCTAGACCTGCGAGTTCTGAACCAGGCTCTGCACAGACTCCCACTGAGATGCTCACGCAGAAACGCATTTTAGCGAGTGTCTGGCATCAGGATTGGTTCGCGGCAGTAGACCTGAAGGATGCGTACTTCCATGTCTGATTCTTCCTCGACACAGACCCTTTCTCCGGTTTGCCTTCGAGGATCAGGCTTATCAGTACAAAGTCCCACCCTTTGGCCTGTCCTTGTCCCCTCGCGCCTTTAAAAAAGTCACAGAGGCAGCCCTTGCCCCGCTAAGGGAAGGGGCGTCTGCATCCTCAACTATCTCGATGACTGGCTAATCCTAGCTCACTCATGGGACATGTTGTGCGCACAGGGACCTGGTGCTTAGGCACCTCAGCCGCTTGGGGCTTTGGGTCAACTGGGAAAAGAGCAAACTTGCCCTGGTTCAGAGCATCTCTTTTATCTGTATGGAGTAGACTCAGTCTCAATGAAGGCGCGCCTCCCCAACAAGCTTGCGCAGTCAGTGCTGAACTGTCTGCATGTGTTCAGACAGAACACATTGGTCCCACTGAAATCCTTTCAGAGGCTCCTGGGGCATATGACGGTCACGCCACTTGGGTTGATGCATATGAGACCACTTCAGCACTGGCTACAGACCCAAGTCGAGAGACGAGCATGGCGCCATGGCACACACCACGTCCTTGTCACACAGGCTTGCTGCCGTTTTCTCAGCCCCTGGTCAGACCTAGCGTTCCTATGGTCATGGTTACGACAGATGCCTCCCAACGGGGCCGGGGCGCTGTATGCAATGGGCAATCAGTCGTCAGCCCTTGGACCGGCCCGTGACTGTGTTGGCACATCAACTGCCTCGAGTTCCTGGCAGTACTACTTGGCCTGAGGAGGCTATTGCCATTGATCCGGGGCAAGCAAGTGTTTATCTGGACGGACAACACAGCGACGATTGCATACATCAGCCGCCAAGGTGACCTACACTCTCATCGAATGTCATAACTTGCCCGTCGTCTCCTCCTTTGGAGTCCGAAGCGGCTCAAGTCGCTGCGAGCCACCCACATCCCAGGCCACCACAACAGCACAGCGGACGCGCTGTCGTGACAGGTTACACTCAGGAGAGAGTGGAGGCTCCACCCTCAGGTGGTCCAGCTGATCTGGAGTTGATTCGGCAAGCACAGGTAGACCTGTTCGCTTCCCCAGAATCCTCCCACTGCCCACTTTGGTACACTCTGACCGAGGCTCCCCTCGGTACAGATGCCCTGGCACACAGCTGGCCCCTGGGGCTGCACAAGTATTCGTTCCCCCAGTGAGCCTACCTGTACAGACGTTGTGCAAGGTCAGGGAGGATGAGGAGCAAATCCTCTAAGTGGCCCCTTTATCCCTCCTGGATTTGGATCTCGGACCTTATGCTCCTCGCGACAGCCCCCCCTGGCGAATTCCCCCGAGGAAGGACCTTCTTCCTTGGGGACGGGGCACCATCTGGCACCCGCGACCGGACCTTTGGAATCTCCATGTCTGGCATCTCAACAAGGCGCCCTGATGGCCTGAAGTGGCGTCTGTTCGCTCATTGGTGTTCTTCCCGAGGAGAAGACCCCCATAGATGCGCAGTAGGGTCAGTTCTTTCCTTTCTGCAGGAAAAGTTGGAGAGACGGCTGTCCCCCTCCACCCTGAAAGTGTATGTAGCCGGTATATCGGCGCATCACTATGCAGTGGACGGTAAGTATTAGGGAAGCATGATTTGATCATCAGGTTCCTAAGAGGTGCGAGGAGGTTAAACCCCCCCAGGCCACGCCTCGTTCCCTCGTGGGACCTCTCCGTGGTCCTTTGGGGCCTTTGGGGGAGCTCCCTTCGAGCCCCTTGTGTCAGCAGACCTAAAGGCGCTCTCTTTGAAGACCGCCCTCCTGACGGCGCTCACCTCCATCAAGAGGGTTGGGGACCTGCAGGCGTTCTCTGTCAGCGAACTGGGCCAAGAGTTTGGTCCGGCTTACTCTCACGTCATCCTGAGACCCCGACCGGGCTACGTGCCCAAGGTTTCCACGACCCCTTTCAGGGATCAGGTGGTGAACCTGCAAGCACTGCCCCAGGAGGAGGCAGACCCAGCCTTGGCGTTGCTGTGTCCGGTGCGTGCTCTTCGCATCTACTTGGATCACACGCAGAGCTTTAGAAGCTCCGAGCAGCTCTTGTCTGCTTCGGTGGACAGCGGAATGGAAGCGCTGTCTCCAAACAGAGGATCGCCCACTGGGTCGTCGATGCCATCACTATGGCATACGAGCCTACCTACAGGTAACTTGTAGTGTAATCATCCACCTGACTGTATTTTAACTCATTTATAAGCTGCTTGTAGCTTGGAAAACTACTGTATTTTTATTGGTTTTCCCATTAGCAATACAGCATTACAATACAATTACAGTCAAACAGTATCAACAACTGCCCATTCCCTCCACACCACAGTGCCAAAATAAACATTAATCTTCTGGCATAGAATAAATAATGAAAAATGAAAACATTCATAGTTTGTTTGTGTTGTTACAATACCCACATATGACAGGATTTCACCCCAATACTTTATAAATAAGCCTTGACGTTTCTTCAAATTAAACTTTATTTTTTCCAAGGGCACATAGGAGAGTATTTTATTTCACATAGAAGTAGTGGGATAATTAGAATCCTTCCATTTTAAAGTTATACACTTTATAGCTGCCAAGAAATCCATCCTTAAGTATCTGAGATTGATGCCTGTCTGTTCCTTAAGAACTGTCATATCACCTAACAGGAAGAGCAGAGGCTCAAAGGGGACATCAATATGGATGACACTGGTAACAATCTCCTTACTCCCTTTCCAGTATTCATCCAATTCTGGACATGCCCATAGCATACGTAGAAGGTTTTCAGAAGGTCACAGGTTCTAACCCCACGGCCACCACCATTGTGTCCTTGAGCAAGGCACTTAACTCCAGGTTGCTCCAGGGGGATTGTCCCTGTAATAATTGCACTGTAAGTCGCTTTGGATAAAAGCGTCTGCCAAATGCATAAATGTAAATGTAAACTATCTATTTTACATCTGGGACAAAGCTCAGTCATGAGTCATGAGTCTGAGTCAAATGTCTGGGCATTCTCACATATTATTTCCCAGTCCTCATTACTAAATGAGAGCCCCAGATTTAGCACCACATATATTGGCAGTAGTTAATTGGGACAATCTGTTGTATGTGAATGAAACAAAAACCTTAAACAAAACAAAAAAAATGTATCCCTATATAACTTCTAGTGGAGTGAAAGGAATATTTAATGAGTGACCACACTTTGCTTAGCGAGAACATTTAAAGAGTGTATAAAAATTTAAACTGCAGATGGTTAAAAGATAAGAGTGTATCGCCTTCATAGAGCTCACCAAATGTTCGAATACCACCCTTGTACCATTGTTGGGTTATTCCATCCTTAAGTGCCCGCGGCAGTTCAGGATTATAATGAAAGGCCATGGATCTAAACAACATCTGTTTGCAACCTATCTTCTTCCTATTATCTGCCCAGAGTTTACATGTTCCAGTGATCAGTGGGTTTGATGTAAATTGCTTTATATGTTTTATAAAGAAATGGAATTGCAGCAAGTTCTATTCCTTGGACATGTGCTGATTCTATTTGACTTGGTTTATATTTGACAAAACCAAACAGTTCTTAATTGGGCTGCACAATACAAAAAATAACAAATCAGGTAGTGGTAGCCCACCTTTCTTAAAAGTCCAAGTTAGAGTTTTCAACTTAACTCGGGTGTGATTTTTCTTTCCATAAAAATCTAGAAATAAGTCTATGAAGGTCTTTAATAAAGGATTTAGTTAGTACATGAGGGCGTGTATGAAATAAATGTAAGAATTTGGGCAGGATCTTCATTTAAACAGAGTTTACCCGACCAATTAAAGAAATAGGTAGAGGTTTCCATCTTTCTAAATCTTTTTCCACTTTTTTTAGGATAATTTAAAGGATAATAAGCATAATTTAAATTGTACACGTGAGTTAGATCTCTAGGTATTTGCAGCCCTAAATATGTTAGTTTATCCATATTCCATAAAAAGGGGGAATTTTTAAAGGGAAGTTGCATCAATACACTTTTAGTTGTGTTCATTTTATAACCAGATATCGATTAATAATCCTGTAAAAGTGCTAACAGGGCTGTTATAGAGTTATCTACATTCGTTAAAAATAGTAAGATGTCATCTGAATATAGTGAGATTACATGCTGAGAGTTATGGATTGTGAAACCCATAATATCCATGTGTGCTCGTACTGCAGTAGCAAGGGGCTCTATTGCTAAGGCAAATAGTAGGGGAGACAATGGGCAGCATTGCCTCGTGCCTCTTTCTAACGTAATCGAGTCGAAATCTCACTATTAGTTTGAATGGCTGCTGTTGGATGATTATAGAGCATCTTAGCATATTTAGAAATGTAGGTCCAAACTTCATTCAAACTTCAGGACCATTCAACTCAATCAAAAGCCTTTTCTGCATCCAGAGAGAGATGGCAATCACAGGATATTCCACCTGAGAGGGAGAGAATCTAGCATTCAGAAATCTTCATACATTATCATATAGTGAACGATTCTGAATAAAGCCAGTCTGGTTGTACCAAATGCGGAATACATTTTTCTAACCGTTGCACAATAATTTTAGCAAATATTTTATAGTCCGAATTAATTAATGAAATCGGACTATAAGAACCACATAGATTGGGGTCTTTACCCAGTTTAGGGAGAAGTGTTATCATAGCTTGCTCCAGAGTGCCAGGCAGCCATTGCTGTTCTATAGCATGAATTTACATATTTTTAGTGGGTCAATCAGCTTAGCTAGAAAGGCTTTAAATATATCCATAGGGAATCCATCTATTCCAGGCGACTTGCCAGCAGAAACGCAGGAGCCTCCTGTATTTCAGTCTCAGAGATACTGCTCTCTAGGTCATCCCTATCCTCATCAGAGAGTGTTGGTATCTCTAATCTATTAAAAATAATCCTGTGTCTTTGCCATATCAGTGCCTTGAGACGTATACAATGACTTTTGAATTATAATGAAAATTGCATAAATTCTTGGATAATAAGTTCCGGATTTTTGACAACACTGTTGTCTTATCGTCCGATTGATTTAATTGATTGTACTAACTTTTCCTTACGGATCTGCCAATGCCGGTAGTTTACCGTACTGTGCGTAGCTCCTGGAAGGCATTGTCTCCTCCATCCAGAGAGCACGGTCTCTCCAGTTTTTTAATATCCTTAGAAAGTGAGTCTAATTGTCTTTTGGTATTTCTTATTTTACTAGCTAAGTAGGCAATAATTAACCCCCTCAAATATGCCTTTAGTTATTCCCATAATGCTGCTGGAGAAGCTGAGCCAGCATTGAAGGTCATAAAGATACCAATATTAATATTCAGCAGCTTCACGCATACAGAGTCCATAAGAAGAACATTACTTAATCTCCATCACCTAGTACAGGGTTTAACCTTAGGTGAGGCAATTGTAAGGACTAATGGGGAATGATCAGATAAAGTTCACGGGAGATATTCACATGAATCAACTAGGTATTGTTGTCTTTTATGCAGAAAGAAAATATCGATTCTCGAAAAACTGCTATGGAGTCGAGAATAAAATGAAAACTCCTGCTGAGTCCTCTGTAAAACCTTCCATATATCAATCATATCCAACTCTGCCATGAAATGTTTCAACACTTTTGCTGATGCAGTCAAAGTAAAAGGTTTCATAGATGATCTATCTGCTGGATCCATCCCTAGATTAAAGTTGCCCCCCCATAATAGTGCAAGATTATGGCAATTTAAAATGTAAATTTTGAAAAAATTGAGGGATATCCTGATTGGGACATAAATATTCACTATTGTCACTATTGTCACTGTCTCACAGACAATACGTCCCATATTAAGAATCTTTAGATAAATAGCAAATAAGGCAAACAAATCAAGATAAGGCACTGACCCATCCCCCTTGAAACCACGCGGGATATGATGCAGTGCTAGTCGCTAAAGCTAATTTCAGGTTTCTATTTTGTGCTCAGGAGGCTTTTTGGAAGGTATTTCGAAAAAAGTAGATCACTAACAATGACTATCTAAGAATTAGCAAAAACTAAATGATTGGGTTTTGCAATTCAAGAAAACGTCTCGGGTTATGACTATAACCCTTGTTCCCTGAGAAGGGAACGAGACACTGCGTCGTTGAAAACGACTCTTTGGGGAACGCTCCTTAGCGTGCGCCTCTGAATTATGAATGAAACTATTCCAATCTTGATTGGTGTTGCGTCATGACGTAACATGTGACGGCATAACCGGATGCATAAAAGTGACGCCGGTACACATACACATTAGACTAGCGATGAAGCAAGCCGCTCTCAGGCCTTGAGGGGCGTGGCAGGACGACGCAGTGTCTCGCTCCCTCTCAGGGAACAAGGGTTATAGTCATAACCCGAGACGCTCCTTCCGAGGGAACTCGCGACTGCGCCGCTGAAAACGACTCTTTGGGGAACGAATGCCCACTAGGCCACGCGACCAAAAAAAGGCCTGCCCTAGGGTGAAACTGAACTCAGGCACTCAGCTAGGACGAGAGCACACGTGCGCCAGGCGTACTAGGGAGGTGCAGACTGTAAAACCTGATGAAAGTGTGCGGGGTAGCCCAACCGGCTGCCTCACAGATCTCCTGGAGGGGTACTCCCGATAAGAGAGCCCTAGAGGACGCCATGCCTCTAGTTGAATGAGCCCTCACGGCCAAAGGTGAAGGCAAATTACGCACCTTGTAGGCCGAGATAATAGCCTGAACAATCCAATTACTAATGGTTTGTTTCGAGGCAGGGAGCCCCTTCTTAGGTGACCCAAAACACACTAACAGTTGGTCCGACCTCCTCCAAGAAGAGGACCTCTCGAGGTAAACACTCAAAGCTCTGACAGGGCAGAGCAAATGGAGCCTCTCTTCTTCTGCCGACACATGAGGTGGAGGATAAAAAGCCTGCAGGATCGTAGACCGTGCCGTGTTAGACGGCACCTTAGGCACATAGCCAGGTCTCGGTGTAAAATGGCTTTAACTCCGCCAGGGGCAAACTCCAAGCAAGCTGGCGTCACTGCCAGGGCTTGAAGATCACCCACCCTCTTTAGAGAGGTAATAGCTAAGAGAAAAGCCATCTTGAACGCCAGGTCCTTGGGCTAAGCCGACTGAAGGGGTTCAAGGGGGCCAGGGATAACCCTTCGAGAACCACCGCCAGGTCCCAGGCAGGAACCCTGGACCTGGTTGTCAGTCTCATCCTCCATGTACCACGGAGAAAACGAATGACCAGCTGGTGCCTCCCCAGAGGCCCATCACTCAGTGGTGCATGGAAGCCGAAATGGCAGCCACGCACACCTTAAGTGTGGAAGGGAGAGACCACGAGAGAAACGATCTTGAAGAAACTCCAGAACTGAAGCCACCGGGCAGTTAACTGGATCTAATTCATGTTCTCTACACCAAGTGGAGAACACATTCCACTGGAGGCCATATAATCTCCTAGTAGACGGAGCCCTAGAGCTAAGTATGGTTTCAACCACCCCGCTGATAGACCAGCATTTAGGTACTGAACCCCCTCAGGGGCCAGACCCACAGTTTCCACAGCTCTGGACGAGGGTGGAAGACTGTGCCCCCGCCTGAGACAACAGATCCCTCCTCAGAGGAATCTGCCATGGCGGAGCTATCAGGAGTGAAATTATGTCTGAGAACCATACTGGCCGGCCACATGGGGGCAACCAGAAGTAGACTGATGCCCTCTTGGCGGACCCTTTCCAGGACTCCCGGAGCAGAGCGATCGGGGAAATGCGCACAGGCTAAGCCTCGCCAAGCCTGTACCATGGCGCCCAACCCCAGTGGGGCTGGATGTGAGAGGGAGAACCAAAATGGACAGTGGGACGCCTCTCGAGATGCTGAATAGATCCACTTCTGATGGTCCAAATTTGTCCCATATCAACTTCACCACCTCTGGATGAAGTCTCCATTCCCCGGGCCTCAGCCCCTGCCTCGACAGGATGTCTGCTCCCTGATTCTGAACCCCGGAATATACATGCTCTGATAGACAGTATTTTCCCTTGGGACCAAAGAATTATCTGATGCGCCAGTCTGCACAGAGGGCTGATCTGAGTCCTCCTTGTCGGTTCAGATAAGCTACAACTGATGTATTGTCCGAACGCATTAGGACATGGTAACCTTTGATGTCTGGAAGGAAGCTCCTCAGAGCCCTGAACACAGCCAACATCTCTAGACAGTTTATGTGCCAAGAATGATGATGGTCCTGCCACAGACCCCTGGCAAAGCTGCCGCCCATGACCAGCGCCTCAGCCAGTGAGGGAGGCGCCTGTCGAAACGGTTTTCCCGCGACATGACGCTCCCAACACTGGCCCTAGGGACAGGAACCAAGGTTTCTTCCATATTAGCAGAGAACGAAGGCATCTGCGCATTACTCTGATTATACTGAAATGGATTCCCCTTGGGGAAAACACCTTGGCTTTCAGCCACCACTGGAGGGGCCTCATGTGTAGAAGGCCCAAAGGTATCAAGTTGGATGCCGCTGCCATGAGGCCCAGCAGTCTTTGAAACTGCTTTACAGTGATGGCCTGGCCTAGTTTTAACCCGACACCATCGCCAGAATGGACTCGACACGTGCAGGAGACATGCGTGCCTGCATCGTAACAGAGTCCCACACAACACCCAGAAACGTTGTGCACTGGGATGGTTGTAACACACACTTTTGTGTTGAGTCTCAACCCCAAACTTCGAATATGGCCAAGGATCTACATCTCGATGCCGAATCGCCATTTCTCGAGACTGGGCCAGAATGAGCCAGTCATCGATAAAATTCAGTATGCGGATGCCCTGAAGTCTCAGAGGAGCAGGAGCTGCATCCATACATTTGGTGAATGTGCGGGAGAGAGTGCTAGGCCGAACGGAAGAACCCGATATTGGTAAGCTTCACCCGAAGCTGAACCTCAGGAACCTCCTGTGACATGGAAGGATGGGTACATGAAAATAGTCGTCTTTTAGATCTATCGTGACAAACCAGTCCTCGGATCTGATCTGACTCACGATGACAGGAATGGTAAGCATTTTGAACCTGAACCTCCTCAAAGGCCGGTTCAAAACTCTGAGATCTAAAATCGGCCTCAACCCCCCATCCTTTTTTTTTTTTTTTTTTTGGAACTATAAAGTACTGGCTGTAAGACCGGACTCCCTGTCTGAATGAGGAACACATTCTATGGCCTCCTTCAGCAGCAGAGATTGCACTTCTTGTTCCATCACCTGAGCCTGCTCCGAACCACTGTAGTCTGCACCACCCCAGAGAATTTGGGGGCGGTGCCCGAACTGCAGTTTGTACCCTGATTTTATTATATGCAGGACCCATGCAGATATGTTGGGAAGATGATTCCATGCCTCTACAAAATCTACTACGGGAACCAGCCTCTCGAGGCTGGTCTCGGGTGTTTTTCGAGCACTGTTCTCGACTTCCTGAAGCGAGATACCGGCAGGATTTAGTCGATACAGTCCTTGTGACCACAATTGATGTGTGTTTTTTATTTTTTGAAATTGATGTGGCCCGAAGCGTCAGAGACGGCGGGAACCGACACCGATTTCCTGAGGACTCCGCTGCGAGAGCAACCTCGGTTGCCCTCCGAGGTTCTACCACCTCGGTAGGACCTCTATCCCGAAGCTTCAACTAAGGGAACCAGCCTCTCGGGTGTTTTTCAAGCACTGTTCTCGACTTCCTGAAGCGAAAGACCGGCAGGATTTAGTCGATACGGTTTCTGTGACCACCACTGATGCTTGTTTTTTTTTTTGACACCTAACGGCACGGTGTGCGTTCGCTGGAAATTGATGTGGCCCGAAGCGTCAGAGACGGCGGGAACCGACACCGATTTCCTGAGGACTCCGCTGCGAGAGCAACCTCGGTTGCCCTCCGAGGTTCTACCACCTCGGTAGGACCTCTTTCCTGAAGCTTCAACTAAGGGAACCAGCCTCTCGAGGCTGGTCTCGGGTGTTTTTCGAGCACTGTTCCCGACTTCCTGAAGCAGGAAACCGGCAGGATTTAGTCGATCACGGTTCTTGTGACCACAATTGATGCTTGTTGTTTTTTATTTATTTTTTTTATTATTTTTTTTTTGACACTAACGCTCGCTGTACGTTCGCTGGAAATTGATGTGGCCCGAGCGCCAGAGACGGCGGAAACCAACACCGATTGTGTGCGGCCATGTAAGCCCTACTTATTAAAGCAGATGTATCTCTGCAGGGCTTACTAGGCAGCGCCGGGTTTTAGCCCATATACCGTGCCCCCAAAACATCATCTGTAATCAAACACTGGGGCTGGAGATACGGGACGAATGCGGTTTACCCCACGATCTCGCTTTTAGATAACTTTGTGGAGATCGGGGATAAACGGCAAACCCCGGCGCTGAGTTTGTGATCTGTGCCGCAGGAAACGCACGCCTAATTGCTTTCAACTTGCGCTCCCTGCTCATTTTGTGGCCAGCTGATATTCAGTCTGGCCACGCACGCGCCACAACCTCAATCAGCTCCTCATAAGCTTGGCCAAAAACTGGCGTGCTTGGCTCACGGTCGTCCGCGATCGATGCTGAGCATATCCACTTCCTCGGAAGCAGTGAGCTCAAGCAAGGGGACCTGATCATGGGCAGAAGAAGCCGCGACGCGGGCTTCTGCACCACTCACAGTAGGCTCGGGATCCTCAAACGAAGAATGAGAACGTGCCGCAGCAGTCTCATTCTCATCTGCAAAATCCGCTGCGAACCCCGCGATTTCAATCGCCGGCTGCCTCAACAGACGCGGGACCAAAACCGTGGGGAACGCGAGCCTGACCGTGCTCATCGAAGCACGCCAACTGGGAGCGCAGCACTCTCATGGGTAGTGCTTCACAACTTTCACAGGCAGATCCCTCGAGAGCTGCCTGTGCGTGCTGTGCTCCCAAACAGTTCACACATAAAGCGTGCGTGTCCCTACCCGTAATGAAACGAGGGCAGGAGTGCACGCACTTCTTGAACTGTTCGGTGGCCATAATATTTTTAAATCAGACAAACAACACCAAATAAGACAAACAATTTCAACATAGAGCTTTGCTGAAGAGCGAAAGCTAATGTGTATGTGTACCGGCGTCACTTTTATGCATCCGGTTATGCCGTCACATGTTACGTCATGACGCAACACCAATCAAGATTGGAATAGTTTCATTCATAATTCAGAGGCGCACGCTAAGGAGCGTTCCCCAAAGAGTCGTTTTCAACGACGCAGTGCGAGTTCCCTCGGAAGGGAACCAAACCCTAATCCTTCAACAGGAATAAAGACACACTCCATTGTAAGAAACATGTCGGCACACATCTTTTACTGACAAACATTAATGCTTTTTTACTAAATACATATGGAAGTCTTCGAGTCTCTGCATTCATAGGTACAGCAAAAACGAGACTCGTATTTAAAAGCAAAACAAGAGGCAGCAGAAACGTGCTGGAACTCAACATTTGAAATGAACTACATCAAATTCTATCTGACAGTATATAAACAAAAAACATGTATTTTAAAGCAATAAAACAGGCTTCTTGATAGAAAAAGACCTTTTATAATTCTTTCATATTGAAGACTAGCCCTCTATTGAAAAAACAAGGGACTCAAACGAGCTTACTTTCTACAAAAGCTGTCGGCTAGACGGCCCAACAGATAAAGACAAGCAACGGGCAACAAAAGGCCCTCTGAACTTCCTAAGTACATTTATGCCTCTGGAGCTTGACTACTGCAAGGGGAAAAAAAAGAGAATTAATAAAAGTACAGCTCAGAAGTGCAAAAATTGCTTATTAAAACCTTGGGGAGGGTTGATAAAATGTTGACAGCAGTAAGCTATATTAATGAAAATGTTTTAAAACAGAGTACAAGCTGAGAAACAGGGAGGAAAATTCCTTGGCATTTCAGTACGTGATATTTATATGATCCTCATTCTAAAAACAGAACTTCAACAGGAATTTGACTCAATGTATTGCAGAAGTTGCCTTTGTAAAGCACCAAGTAATAAATAGGCAAGTAAAAAAAACAAGTTATATTCAATATGTTCAAAAATAATTTACAATATTCAACATCAGTTGCTCACTTTATGAAATATATAAAGGAAATCTGTATCCATAAAATGGCAATGACACCTCTGTTCTGTAAAATGTGGGTAGAAACAGCACCCTGAATTAAAGGGACAGCTCCCCTAAAATTAAAATTCTGTCATTATTTAATCATCCTCACATTCTTCCAAATCAGTATTCTTTTCTTTCTTCTGGGGATCACAACAGGAGCTGTTTTCCATACAATGAAAGTGAATGGAGACCAGATATTATCAAGCACCAAAAATTATTTAAAAAAAAAATCATATTAAAAACAGTCCATATGACTCATGTGCTTTATTCCAAGTCTTCTGAATCTATGCGATAGCTTGGAGGACAAACGAAGCAAATTTTAAGTTGTTATTCACAAATTAAAGTATATAAAAATAAGGTCAAGATGCGTCATGGCAGATTTAACATCAATAAACCCAAACATCGTTGCTTATTGTGCAAGTAGTCACCTAATTTAAATATGCGCATATTCAAATCGAACAATTGAGATTTGAGACCTACGGCAGAAGGGAAGATTTTCAGTGAATGACGACTTAAATTTCAGTCTGTTCCTCACACAAGGCTATCGTATGACTTCAGAAGACACAGAATGGACTACTTTTATGGTGTGTTTTTTTCTCTCCTATTCACTTTCATTGTTTGGGAAAGAGCAGAGCGAATATTCTTCACAACGTGCACCTTTCAAGGTCTACAGAAGGAAAGTCATACAGGTGAGGGTGAGTAAATGATAACAGAATTTTGACTTTTGGGTGAACCATCCCTTTGAATAGAATAAATTAATGTACATTTAATGCAATGGAGATTACAAATAATCAAATGAATATGTATTAGAAAGACTCCACAAACTACTGCTTTCAGTGGGAATTCATCCGGAGACCCTGTGAAGCTGTTGAAATCCAAGAGTGTTTGTGACACGGTTTCACAGTGTTGAGGTTAAAAAGGTGTCAACACATCCTACAAAGCAACATTATCTGAGAAAGACACTGTAAGAAAATCAGAAAAAGTGTGTTGGATGAATCAGGGCATGTACATTCCCAGGGAGTGGTCAAAGCCATCCAGACATCTGGTTCCTGCAAATGGAACACTATTGACATTAGCAGGCTGTGCTACAGTCCGCTGGATGGGTGCTGGTGTTTTTGGGTGAAGGCTGTGTTATCGCTGGCTACTCCATGATGGCTCTGTAAATGACAGGCTCAATATAGTCCCCTCTGTACCTGGAGTTGATCACTCTCTGTCGTTTGCTGCTCTGGACTTTCTTCTCTCCGAACATCTCGTCAAATCGCATGTCCGATGCCTTAGACTGAATCACACACATTCAGAAATCAAACACACATAAAGATTTGAATCTTTATTGATTGCAAACCTTGCAAACTCAGTGAGTATGGAGCTCACCAGACGAGACTTGACTCTCTTGGGAAGTTCTTCATCTAGCGTGTAGACATCATCTCGCTTCGCTGTGAGCTGTGATCCGTCCTCAAACTCCACCTGAAAAAGAAGCAGCAATTCAACTCAATCCAATGAATAATAACTGTGTAAACAGAGATAAATCAATTTCATGAATTGAGATCTCTCCAAGATAAATTACCTGGTACATCTGTATGACATGAGCTTTCACAAACTTGGCTCCATAGACAAGACCATCTGTCCATCTGACCTGAACCACCTCACCCTGTGACGGAGGACCCATCTGAGCACAGTCCCGGTTCTAGATCAAACCATTTACAAAACCAATAGAACATTTCATTAAATAAGGAAAAAGATATATATATATATATATATATATATATATATAGAGAGAGAGAGAGAGAGAGAGAGAGAGAGAGAGACAGATATGCAGACAGACAGACATACAGACAGATAGACAGATAGACAAGGGTGATAGACTGACAGACAGAAACAGTGACAGACAGACAGACAGAGAGATAGAAATTGCGACAGACAGACAGAGAGACTGACAGATAGAAAGATTGACTGACAGACAGGTACAGACAGATAGAGTGACAGACAGACAGATAGAGAGTGACAGACAGAAAGAGCAACAAAAAGATAGACAGATACAGACAGACAGATAGAGAGAAAGAGCGACAGATAGAAAGAGTAACAGACAGATACAGACAGACAGAAAGTGCGACAGATACAGACAGATAGAAAGAGCCACAGACAGACAGACAGACATTCCGATAAACAGACAGATAGACATATACACAGATGGACATAGAGTCAGTCAGACAGACAGATAGATAAACCAACATAATTAGTAAATCTATGATACTGTCTAACTGCTGTAAAGGAATAGTGTAGTGCAGGGGTTTTCAAATTGGGTTAAATTGAGCCTCCCTCTAGAGAACTTAAAGACAGCCATGCCACTGAGATTTTAGGATAATTTTAGGCTACTTTAGCCAATTCAACTGTGAAAATATCAACATCAAACAACATCGGCAAGATGGACAGCGCTGTTTTGTCACAGTATCAAATGCGTAAAAATCACTTCCATATAGGCCTACGTTAAGCAAAAATGTGATCCGATTTTGCTTCTTTATTTTCATCGGCCCTACATCAGTGGGAACAATGAGTCCGAGTTTTTGATGTGCACAGGTGATCGATGCGGGGCTGCACGGTAGAAAGGAATAAACGTAAATCGTCCTCCACCTGCAGCCTTGATCGGGATTTGCTTTTAAGCAGGGTCAAAGTGGAAAACCTGCACTCACATAAGTAAGTGGAGGTGAAGGGGATGAGGACTTTCATAGCCTTTCAAGAGAGGTGGAGAAACTCCATTTTGCAACACGCATATGCATAACACGCACTTTAACACACAAGCTAGCAGGACAGATGTGTACAGACGTGAACCATTATCAGGGTTCATACACATTTTTACCAATCATTTTCCATGACTTTGAGGCACATTTTCATGACCATACATTTCCTAAAACATATATGTACACATGCCAAATAAGAAAAATGTACCACAGCATATCTTAACTAAAATGAATGACAAATGACAAGCTATGTGGTTTACTACAAAATAAACATTTATTTAAACAACACGCACTGACACACCAGTATGACTGTTAAATAATAGAATGTGTCAGAGAACTCCATTCTTTAGCCTTCATAAACGTAAACGACTCAGAGGGACACGAATGTTTGAAAAAAAAAAAGAAAAAAGGAAATAAAAGTGTCCAGTAACACTGACATTAACTTAATTAAGATTAAAAAAGCAGACTTTAACGCTGTGGAGGCACAAGATAACTCTTATGCTTTTAGGATAAATGAGAAATGCAAGTGTTTGTTTCTGTGCAACTGATGATGTCATCATGCTTAATAAGCAAAAACGCACATGCACGTCATTTTGTATTCTGTACTGCGGTCTGCAAAACAGTTTTCCCATTAACAAATTTCATATGAACTGTGCTCTGTTTCGGACTAAACTGCCAGCGTGAAACCCCCTGCTTTTGCTCCGGTACACTGATGCGACTCTTGACAGAAAGATCAAGGGACATCAGTGACGACCAGCGCAGGTCTTCTCACATGTTTTCCATTAAAAACAGGAGAATGTATGTGATACTGAGACTTTTAATGATTGCTCCTCAAGAAGTGAATAATAACACTGCTCAGACTCACAACATCCCCATAAGCTTAATTAACATGGCAAGTTATTACATACAAACATTTAAAGACTTAATACAGTATATTTGAACAATAATGTAAATATGAAATGTACTAATTCCTTGTACACTATCCATATGAACTTGAGCAATCGTGAGCGAACTTTTCTAGTGTTAATGAGGCAGCAATCGCGACGCTGCATGGCGCTACGCATAATCACAATCTACTCGGTTTACGCAGCAATGCATTTTGCATACTGCTGCTCCGCGCGGGCTCTGAGTAACACTTATTCACGTTGCTCCACGATCGTGCCAAACTTTAAAAATGATTAGCGCACTTGTACTGCTGAAAATATTTTTTAGAAAATTCCATGACTTCTCCAAAACATTCAGTGTTAACTTGTTTTTCCATGACTTTTCCAGGCAAACACATTTTCTAAATTTCACGACATTTCCAGGATTTTCATGACCGTACGAACCCGCACTGCGCCTCCCCTGGGGCTCTCTGGCGCCCCCCAGGGGAGGCGTGCCTCACCAATTGAAAACCTGTAATATAGTGTATAGATCTCTTTATCTCCCTCACCACAATATCCTCTGGGAAAAGGTTATCACTGAAGGAACCATCATCAAAGTTGACCTCATAAAACGTCTCTTTTGACAGCTGTATCACTTCACACTGATAGTAACGCCCGTTCTTGTGCTTGCAGATGACCTTCTGACCCACGCTGAGCTCTCTCATGGCTGCTTTATTACGCTACAGGAAGAGAGACAGATAGATGAGTAACTAAATTCAAATTAATAATAGGACTGAAATAATTAGTCAACGTTATTGACAACATCGACAATACAACATTTTCAAGAAAAATGTTCATTGTCCAATAGTCATCTGATCTCACGTAACGTAACATGAGATCACAATAAACTCTAATGATGAAGCGTGAGAGCAGCACTGCAGGAGGAAGAATTACACAGATCACATTCCAGATAAACTCGAAACTTTCCAAACAGTTTCAGGTGATGTAGATCACAAAATATGAGGAAATTATAATGCAAAAATACAAAATCAGTAAATACAGAAGCACTGTCGTTGTGGAATAAGTGGAGCTGGATCTGTTTTCATGGACGTTTAATACAACCTTTTAAGTCGGGGCATAAATTGAATAATCAAAATAATCATTACTAATATAATTAATGCTAATATCTCTACATGAGCCTAAGAAGTACATTTACATTTCTGCATTTGGCAGATTCTTTTATCCAAAGCGACTTACAGTATAGTCAAGGTACATGTTTTATCAGTTTGTGAGTTCCCTGGGAATCGAACCCATGATCTTGGTGTTGCTAGCACATAGGGTTGCAACGGTATGATAACAGTCTCAGAAAATATCACGGTTTCACGGTATCACACAATTACACTTTATTATAATTGAAACTTGAAAGCATTTATTTTATTGACGTATGTGTAAAAAAAAGTCTCCCTTTTGAAAATAAAATAAATAGAAAAAATAAGAAAGCTAACAGAATTATAATAAACAGAATTATAAACATGATACAAAATAACATGTTATATAACTAAAGCATGTTAGCATAGCATGTTAAATGAACTTCTAACTGAAAAATAACATCAGCTGTGTGAGCTTTTAAAGTAATGTCCTATGATTATTAACAGTTAACATATACTGTAGATGTGCGACAGTGAGGCCAGACTGCTCCTGTCTGTACCTTTAACTCAGTGCTTCACAACTGGTTTTGCTTCAGGACAGATTTTACATTTGAAATCAAGTGTCGACCTGCCATATATTAAACATAGCATGTATTTAATGTATCCTGGGTTGCATTTCCTTTTATGTTGCATAGTTTTGCTCATGCTTTTCCAGTACAAGGACATGCATCAAGTGACATTATTTTTGTTGTTGATGTCAACAACAAAATCTACAGGACGTTTCTCTCCCCCAAAAATTGAAGATCATATTTACTTATATGAGCCCATTATTATCCCGTTTGTTATCTAATATTACATAGTTATACACATATTACAGAGAAGGAAAGGCTCCTCGTTACCATGGTTAGGTCAGTGTGCTAGTCTTAAATAATAGTAATAATAATAATAAATTAATGTAATTATGACAAATAAATACTAGCTGAAACACTGTTGATATAAAATGAGGTGTAATAGATTCTACCTTTAGATTATTTCATATGAAACTATAACATTTTGTCAAAATATAACAGTTACTTTTACTCATGTAAAATCCTGAAACTAATTTGTAAAGGTGATGTGTGTAATTTTTAATTTATTTATTTAATTTAATTAAATGAGTGTTCCTCTTTTCTTCAGTGCTGTTTGGCATGTCAGGGCTGCTACTGTTTGAGAGGTTCGAATTGACAATCTCCGTAACAATTTAATCTAGAAAAGTCTCGCTAGAATTGAAATTGGTCACAGTTTTGATGTCTGCGCTCCGCAATATCGAGGGAAGCTCAGTTGTTGAACGCGCACACCAGAGAGAAGAGCAGATCATTAGCGCAAGCTCGTTACACTCGCGAAAGTGCAGATGATAAGTCTTTAGCTGTTTGCGAGATGATCATTAAATCTGCCTCGGCAGGTAAATACTCGATCAATTGGGCGGCCGCCAAAATATCTTCAATGGGAGAAGTTACCATGGCATTGTTATTTCCCTGCTGTCCACGACCTAGTTCGAATAGACCAGTTGAGAAACACTGATTTAACTCACACACACTCATGTCAGACCCCCTCGCCTCGCTTCTCTCTGACATCTGCTGCATGTTTGTGTGTGTGTGGCGCAAGTTGATGAGTCTGACAGACTGTCAAGAAGGAAAGGAGATGCGCACGTGCATGTGAGAATCTCCGTCCGGTTGCTTTTTTTTCTCACTACTGTAGATAAGCAAATGTAAGATGTAACCGTCAATTTTCAAACCATGGTATACCGCTGCAACCCTACTAGCACCATCTTCCAGTTGAGCTCAAGGAAACCAAGAAATAGTTCTTGCACATTACATGACATCATTGTGAGTTCGACTGAACATTAAATTAGAATATGTCTGGGTGCAAATGAGATTAACAGAGAATAATGCCTTAAATATCAGTCTGTTCCTCACACAAAGCTATCGTATGTCTTAAGAAAACTTGGAATACAGCACACAATGTTTATATGTTTATGGTTCCCCTTTGGGCTTGACCTCACCTAGTCACTAATACGCTTTCATTGTATGGATAAAAGCAACATGAACATTCTACCTAACTTCTCTTTTTGTGTTCCACGGAAGTGAAGAACACAGGTTATTGAACTACGCCCTTAAAAAGTACTGCAGATAAGAACTATCTATTTTACATCTGAGATCTGCTTTTTGCATTTGCTCTTAAGGGACACAGAAAGAGGCTGACGCTGTGCAGATATCTACATTCATCAGGGAGACATATCAGATTGTAGTGCAATAATGTTTGAAATTCTAAAGTAGATCTATATGACACTGTGTTTCAGAGGCTATACCTCTGATTGGACAGGCCCTTTGTGGCGGCAGCAGGTGACGTAGACGACGAAGGGCCAGTCATCCGGGTGCATGATGACGCCGGCGGCTTGAGCGCAGGTGGGGTGGTATGAGGTTGGGCAGCGACCATGAGAACACTGCACACAACAGCCGGATGTTTTCTTCATCCGCCGTTTGCAGTAGTAGCATTTCTGCAACATACAAGAGGGATAAGGTCACAGGAAGTCAGTTTAGAGGAAGTGAGACAAGGAAATGACTGAGTGCAGATATAAATAACATTATGCCAGCATTGGCAGAAACCTTTCTGTTAAAACCCACATCCTGGAGAACAGTTTTCACAGTTTTATCTTCTACTTATCTACTACTCAACTATCAGTGCTTCTCAACTGGTTTTGCTTCAGGACCCAGACTGTCTCAAGTAACAAAATAATTTAAATGAAAAGGTAACAGAAATTATATATGATAGATTATAAGTAAAATATTAAATGCATTAAATGAAGAGTAACCAAAAAATAAAAATTCTCTCATCATTTACACACCCTCAAGCTATCCCATATGTATGACTTTTCTTTCTTCTGCTGAACACAAACAAAGATTTTTAGATACATTTTTCAGCTCTGTTGGTCCATACAATACAAGTGAATGATGACCAAAACTTTGAAGCTCAAAAAGCACATAATGGCAGTATAAAGACTCCAGTGGCTAAATTAATGTCTTCAGAAGTGATATGGTAAGTGTGTGTTAGAATCAGATCAATATTTAAGCCCTTTTTATACTATAAATTCCCCTCCCTGCCCAATAGATGGCGATATGCACAAAGAAGGCAAACCGCCAAAAACAAAAGACGAAGAATGTGAAAGTGGAGATTTATAGTAAAAAAGGACTTATATATTTATCTGTTCCCCGTCTGTCGCTCTCTGTCGGAGCGCCGAATATACCTCTGATCTATGAAAAAAGGCCAATGAGAAGTTTGCAGCTAGTATTTGCATACCCCGCCCCCCGAACATACGGGTATAAATGCGAGGAAATACTATGAGTTCATTCAGAAAACGTTGGAAACGTTGCGGTCGCGGCTCGCTTTCAAAAGCGAGCCACTCTAGCCGCCCCCCGCATTGCTCCTTCTTCCCACGGGATTGAGGATGGTGCGGGTGGCACTGGAAACGATCTGGGGATGGAACCCTCCGTCCTCCCCACAGCCATCGCGGTTGGATGACTGGTTCCTGGGGCCTGGGCGCCGCTCACGGCCACACCTCCCCGGTCCCGTTTTTCCTCAGAGGTGCATGATGAGCTGATGTCACTGTGGAGAGCACCCTTCTCCACCCGTCACAAAGCCACTCTCGCTACCCTCGACGGCGGAGCGGCCTATGGATACACAGCGATTCCCCCGATGGATAGGGCTGTTGCGCTTCACCTGTGTCCCGGAAACCCTACCATCTGGTGGGGTCACCCTGTGCTCCCTTCCAAGGCCTGCAGGACAACATCCTCGCTGACCACGAAGGCCTACAGTGCCACCGGACATGCCGCTTCCACCCTGCACGCCATGGCCCTCCTGCAAGTCCACCAGGCCAAGGCGCGCAAAGAGCTGTACGTGGGGAGAAGCGATCTATCTACAAGAGTCTGCAGTTGTATTTAAGTGTGTTTATTTCATTGTTTTTAACGTCGTTAGAGTGGTATTCATTGCTAGATCAGGTACTGTTTGTTTACTGTCTTGAACACGGGTCGCTTAAACGTGTGTTTGGTGTGTGTGCGATATATTTGTTTAGACTTGTCCCATAGTATTCGCTGCTAGATTTGTTTAGACCTGTCTCGTAGTATTCGCTGCTAGATTTGTTTAGACTTGTCCAGTAGTATTCACTGCTAGATTTGTGTTGACCTGTCTCGTAGTATTCGCTGCTAGATTTGTTTAGACCTGTCTCGTAGTATTCGCTGCTAGATTTGTTTAGACTTGTCCCGTAGTATTCACTGCTAGATTTGTTTTGACCTGTCCCGTAGTATTCGCTGCTAGATTTGTATTGACCTGTCTCGTAGTATTCGCTGCTAGATTTGTTTAGACTTGTCCCGTAGTATTCACTGCTAGATTTGTGTTGACCTGTCTCGTAGTATTCGCTGCTAGATTTGTTTAGACTTGTCCCGTAGTATTCGCTGCTAGATTTGTTTAGACTTGTCCCGTAGTATTCGCTGCTAGATTTGTATTGACTTGTCCCGTAGTATTCGCTGCTAGATTTGTTTAGACTTGTCCCGTAGTATTCGCTGCTAGATTTGTTTTGACTTGTCCCGTAGTATTCACTGCTAGATTTGTTTTGACCTGTCTCGTAGTATTCACTGCTAGATTTGTTTAGACCTGTCCAGTAGTATTCACTGCTAGATTTGTGTTGACCTGTCTCGTAGTATTCGCTGCTAGATTTGTTTAGACCTGTCTAGTAGTATTCGCTGCTAGATTTGTTTAGACTTGTCCCGTAGTATTCACTGCTAGATTTGTTTTGACCTGTCCCGTAGTATTCGCTGCTAGATTTGTTTTGACCTGTCTCGTAGTATTCGCTGCTAGATTTGTTTAGATTTGTCCCGTAGTATTCGCTGCTAGATTTGTTTTGACCTGTCTCGTAGTATTCGCTGCTAGATTTGTTTAGACCTGTCCCGTAGTATTCAGCTGCTAGATTTGTGTTGACCTGTCTCGTAGTATTCGCTGTTGGATTTCGGGTTGGTTATCCAGTTTGTGTAAAACTATCGTCGTTTTAATGTCTGCAAACAGTTCTTCACTTGTTTTAGAGTATTATTAATTGCTAAAGTGCAGCATAATTTATTTGCGGTGTACAGTAGTTGCATTTGTTCCTGCGCAACCCTCAGTTTCGGGTGACCATGTGACTAGCTTTGTTGTGCTAAGTAGCATTAAGGCGTGGCCGCTTTTTCCACTGAACGGCTCGTTAAAGTGTGTATTTATTGGACTTAATGCTGACACGGAAGCAGCAGTGGTGGCCCTCGTGTAAAGCCCTCCTCGTGTGAAGACCTACTTGGGTAAAGACCAGCGAGTCTACCTGTACGAGTCCACCGAGCAAGGACACTGACAAGTCTCAACAACCAAAGCACTGAAGTATTTTTTCTATTCTATCTCTTTTATTAGTTTACTTATACATACATACTAACATGACTAGTTCACTAATAACACATGCCTTCAAGCACATCCCTGTTATCTGTTGTAGACTGTTCACAAGATACAGATGCAAGACAAAACACAACCCATACAACCTACGGGCGCTTTGCCCTTCAACACCTGCTCCACTCTCATTCTCAGTGGGACTCTGGAACTGCCAGTCTGCTGTGAACAAAGCTGCCTTCATTCCAGCTTTCGCCACATAGTCCACCCTCAGCATCCTGGCACTGACAGAGACATGGATATGTCCTGAGGATACAGCAACACCTGCTGCTCTCTCCAACAACTTCTCCTTCTCCCACACCCCTCGACATACTGGTAGGGGTGGGGGAACAGGTTTGCTAAAACATAATGACTTTTTCACCACAGGCTTCACTATGTAACAATACATCTTTAGAATTCCATGCCATTACTACAATGCAACCCACAAAATTACATGTTGTTGTCATCTATCACCCTCCAGGTCTGCTGACAAGCTTTCTTGAGGAGTTGGATGTCCTGCTGTCCCCACTTGTGGTTCTTGGCGATTTCAACATACACCAAGACAAGCCCCAGGCCATTGAACTGAATACTCTTTTGGCCTCATTTGACTTGGAAAGACTACACACCACAGCAACTCATAGATCGGGGAACCAGTTGGACCTCATTTTTACACGTAACTGTACCATCTCAAATATCCTAATATCCATCCATAGTAAAACCGACTCCACCTTTGGTTTCCTTTCGCCCTCTCGCCTTTCCACTGATGTCTCTGCCTCTCTTCCCACAATAAATGTATTTTCCATACTTGATGTAAACACTGCTACAGACACACTTAGCTCTACTTTAACAACCTGTCTAGACAACATCTGTCCTCTCTCCTCTAGACCAGCACGTACTACACCACCCAGCCCCTGGCTGTCTGACGTCCTTTGTGAACATCGGACTGATCTCAGGGCAGCTGAGAGGAGATGGCGGAAATCTAAAGATCCAGCCGATCTAGGTAAATATCAGCTTCTGCTTGCAACTTTTTCAGATAACATTAAAGCTGCAAAAACTTCATATTACCAGACCAAGATCAACAGCACCACAGACACTCGTAGCTTGTTTAGAACATTCAACACACTTCTCTGCCTTCCCCCTCCACCACCTGACACATCACTGACAGCAGATATCTTCGCCACATTTTTTACTAACAAGGTTACAGCCATCAGCAATACATTCACTGCACCACACCCTGTCAAACACCCACCTCCTGTATGCAACTCTTCTTTCTCTATGTTCTCTCCTTTAACTGACACTGAGGTCTCTAAACTCCTCCTCTCCAACCACCCCACAACCTGTTCCCTTGACCCCATTCCATCATACCTTCTCCAGGCCATCTCTCCGTCCATCCTACCTGCACTTACACACATAATTAACACATCCCTTCTTGGAGGCACTTTTCCCACTACATTAACCCCACACAGATAGAACACGCTCATCCCATTCATGGCAAAAACGGAAAAAAAGGGTGGTTTTCAATCAGATCTCTGCCTATCTCTCACAGAACAAGCTGCTGGATGACAATCAGTCAGGCTTCAAAAGTGGACACTCCACTGAGACTGCCCTGCTGTCTGTCACAGAGTCACTGAGACAGGCAAAAGCTGAATCCAGATCATCCGTTCTGATTCTGCTGGAGCTTTCTGTTGCTTTTGACACGGTCAACCATCAGATCCTACTCTCCACCCTCTCTAAACTGGGCATCACTGGAACTGTGCTTGGCTGGTTCAACTCCTATCTCTCAGAAAGGTCCTTTGAGGTAGCCTGGAGAGGGGAGGTACCCAAACCACATCAGTTACTTACTGGGGTACCTCAGGGATCAGTGCTTGGGCCACTTCTCTTCTCCATATACACTATATCACTGGGACCCATCATCCAGTCACATGGTTTCTCTTACCACTGCTACGCTGATGACACGCAACTCTACTTGTCTTTCCAGCCCAACGACACCACAGTGACCGCTCGAATCGCTGCCTGTCTGGCAGACATCTCAGCCTGGATGAAGGAACACCACCTGCAACTCAACCCAGCCAAGACCGAACTCCTTGTCTTTCCAGCCAACCCTGCTGTTGAACACAACATCACCGTGCAGCTGGGTCCAACTACAGTTTTGCCTTCCAAAACGGTCAGAAATCTAGGGGTAACCATTGATGATGAGCTAAATTTCACACACCACATCTCAAAGACTGCAAGATCATGTAGATTTACACTACAATATCAGGAAGATAAGACCTTTCCTCTCTGTACATGCCACAGAACTGCTCGTTCAGTCACTTGTCATAATTAGACTGGACTACTGTAACGCTCTCATTGCAGGCCTCCCAACATGTGCTATTAGACCTCTCCAAATTATCCAGAATGCAGCAGCATGTTTGGTCTTTAATGAACCTAAGAGAGCACATGTTACACCACTCTTTGTCTCTCTCCACTGGCTGCCGGTTCATGCACGTACTAAATTCAAGGCCCTGATGCTGGCATACAAAACAGTCACTGTTGATCTGCTCCAGCATACCTAAAAACATTTATGCAGAGCTATGTTCCCACCAGAAGCCTGCGGTCGGCTAAGGAACGTGGCCTTGTAAAAACCAAAACAGAGAGGCACCAAAACACTTTCCCGGACTTTCAGTTTCATCATACCACGTTGGTGGAATGACCTTCCCAACTCAATCCGTGAAGCTGACTCACTCTCTATCTTCAAAAAACGGCTAAAAACACATCTTTTCCAAAAGCACTTAACCGGTCACAAAAAAAAATAAATACATTTTTTTTAAATAAAATTTTTATTGCACTTAAATCTGTTTTGTATACTATTTTGATGATAGTAAAACTTTGTAGTATGGCACTTTTCGTACCACTGTCTCCTTAAGATGATTCGCTTATGTTTTCCTCTTTTGTAAGTCACTTTGGATAAAAGCATCTGCCAAATGAATAGATGTAAATGTAAATGTATCCCGATGTGCTGCAGGAACTGCGCTCAGTGACCGATCTCGCCCTTAGAGCCACAAAGGTCACAGCGCAGTCACTCAGGCATCTGTGGCTGAACTTGGTCGAGATGCATGAGACCGACAAGATTCGCTTTCTCGATGCCCCAGTCTTCCAGTTCGGCCTCTTCGGCGACACCGTCGAGGACTTTACCCAGCAGTTCTCCGCGGTGAAGAAACAGACAGAGGCCATCTCTCATACCCTGCCCCGTCGCAAGTCTGCTCGCCCTCGGCGTCCCCCTGCGAAGAGACAACAGGCTGCTCCGCCTCAACCTGGGCCCAGCTCTCAGCCCACGTGTCGCGCGCCCTGCAGGAAGCAGGTGCCCCCCGTCTCACGGACCCCCCCGGTGGAGGGCCGGGAGGAGAATCTTTTGTTGAATTCATTTAATTTGCCGCTCCCCTTAGACGGGGCTGCTGCACCCAACCGCAGGGCGTCCAACTTTACTGCAGTACACGGTGAACATGCCAAATCCCTGCACGCGGAAATCACTACTCTTTTACTCAAAGACGTGATAGAGCCTGTCCCTCCAACCAAAATGAAGAAGGGTTTCTATAGCCCTTACTTCATTGTACCCAAGAAAGGCGGTGGCTTACGACCGATCTTGAACTTACGAGTTTTCAACTGGGCTTTGCTCAAACTCCCATTAAAAATGCTCACGCAAAAGCACATCCTAACTTGCGTCCGGCATCTAGATTGGTTCGCAGCGGTAGACCTGAAGGACGCGTACTTCCACGTCTCAATTCTGCCTCGACACCGACCCTTTCTACGGTTCGCGTTCGACGGCCAGGCGTTCCAGTACAAAGTCCTCCCCTTCGGCATGTCTCTGTCCCCTCACGTCTTCACGAAAGTTGCAGAGGCAGCCCTTGCCCCGCTCCGAGAAGCCGGCATCCGCATGCTCAATTACCTCGACGACTGGCTCATACTGGCCCACTCCCGAGAGTTAATATGTGCTCACAGAGACCAGGTGCTCAGGCACCTCAGCCGCCTGGGGCTTCAGGTCAACCGAGAAAAGAGCAAGCTCACCCTGGTTCAGAGCATCTCTTTCCTCGGTATGGAGTTAGACTCAGTCTCAATGTCAGCACGTCTCACCAACGAGCGTGCGCAGTCGGTGCTGAAATGCCTTGCCAAGTTCAGGCCAGGCACGACGGTCCCTTTAAAACTCTTCCAGAGGCTCCTGGGGCATATAGCATCCTCCGCGGCGGTCGTGCCACTGGGGTTGATGCATATGAGACCGTATCAGCACTGGCTTCAGACTCGAGTCCCGAGACGAGCATGGTGCCGTGGCACGCACCGTGTGATGATCACCCCCGCCTGCCGCCAGACATTCAAACCCTGGACAGACCTCTGCTTTCTATGGGCAGGTGTGCCCCTGGTCACGACCGAAGCCTCCAGACTGGATTGGGGCGCCGTGTGCAATGGGCACGCAGCTGCGGGCCGTTGGAGAGGGGCCCCACTGTGCTGGCATATCAATTGCCAAGAGTTGCTGACTGTTTTCTTTGCCCTGTGGAAGTTCCTCCCATTAGTTTGGGACAAACATGTCCTAGTCAGGTCAGACAGCACCATCGCGGTAGCGTACATAAATCGCCATGGTGGCGTACGCTCCCGCCACATGTCACGACTTGCCCGTCGTCTCCTCCTTTGGAGCCAGGTCGCCAGGAACTCAGGTCGCTGCGTGCCACTCACATCCCCGGCAAACTCAATGTGATAGAGGACGCGCTGTCACGACAACGCTTGCCAAGTGGAGAGTGGAGGCCCAGTCGGTCCAGCTGATTTGGGAACGATTCGGCGAGGCCAAGGTAGATCTGTTTGCCTCCCGAGAGACCTTTCACTGCCCGCTCTGGTATGCCCGAACAGAGGCTCCCCTTGGGGCAGACGCACTGGCACACAGCTGGCCCGCGGGAATGCACAAATACGCATTTCCCCCAGTGAGCCTTCTGGTTCTCGGACCTCGTACTCCTCACGACAGCCCCTCCCTGGCAAATTCCCCTGAGGAAGGACCTTCTTTCTCAGGGGCAGGGCACGCTCTGGCATCCGCACCCAGACCTTTGGAACCTCCACATCTGGCCCCTGGATGGAACGTGGAAGATCTAGCCGGTCTACCACCTACCATCGTAGACACCAAGCCAGAGCCCCTTCTACCAGGCACTTCTAATTGGTGATATTCCCGAGCCGAAGACCCACAGAGGTGCGCAGTTAGGTCAGTGCTCTTATTCCTGCAAGAGAGGCTGGAGGGGTCGGCTGTCCCCTTCCACCCTAAAGGTGTATGTCGCTGCTATCGCTGCCCATCACGACGCAGTAGATGGCAAGTCCCTGGGTAAGCACGACTTAATTGTCAGGTTCCTAAGAGGCGCCCGGAGGTTGAATCCCTCCTGTCCAAGCCTGTTCCCCTCCTGGGACCTCTCGGTAGTCCTCGTGGGCCTCCAGAGACCTCCCTTTGAGCCGCTAGCATCAGTTGGACTCAGGGCCCTCTTTCTTAAGACTGCCCTGCTGATCGCGCTCGCCTACATCAGGGACCTGCAAGCGTTCTCTGTCAGCGACACTTGCCTGGAGTTCGGTCCAGCAGACACACATGTGATCCTAAGACCGCGACCAGGCTACATGCCCAAGGTTCCTACCACGCCTCAGGGTTGAGTCAGTATCATCCGTGTTTTCTCAGGTCCGAGCCAGTAGAACTCGGTAACACGCTGATGGGCTGGCCTGGTGAATCGCTTGCATATAGCACCCTTTCCCTCGGTTGAGGTAAAATTGTGTGTTTTTTCTCCCAGGAGAACCCACTCCTCGGATCCCTGGACGATTCCTCCCTAGCCCTCATGGGTCCGCAGTTCAGCAGTCTCTGCGGGTACTTAATCTACCCTGTACTGGAATAGGTGCTCCACAGGGTGAGGACTCCTACGCGGACTCCCCCTGTTTGTATTTTCCACGATACGGTCTCCTTACAAGTGGACCCGGGTTTTCCTTAGGCAGCCCCCGCCTGCCCTCTGGTCACCGTGTTGTAGCAACTCCCCCCTCCTTGAGGCTGGATCTACCACCACGCCACTTTCCACGTGTCGCCTAAAAACACATGTGACGTATTCACTACTCGTACCTCCACTTCCGGGCAGGTGTGGTCTCCGCAGGGTCTTTTCCCCCTGAAAGAATAGGAAACTGGGTAAGACCCCATTCCCTTGATGCATGTAGTGCCCTGGCCGTTTATTGCTCTATGCGAGAAACATAGAGAGAAAAGAGGCCCAGCCAGGCTTGGCCCTTTCCCAGGTTGGCAAGCGTCACCTTGTTCCCCTGCCTAGGGTAACCAGAAGGATTCCGACGACTTTTTTGGGGCATTGGGGAAGGGTACGTGCAGTCTGACACAGCTGGTCGTCTTGGCACATAAAATACCTGCCCGCTACTGTGTCAGCAGTACACGTACACGGCTCAGCGCATGGCGTGATTTAAATTGGACCCCTAGTGTCGCTTCTCTGGCACAACGTTGAAGAGAGCAACAGACGGGGATCCTCTAGGTTATGGATGTAACCTCCGTTCCCTGATGGAGGGAATGAGAAGTTATGTCCTCCCGGCCACGTTGCTGAGCCGAGCCACTGTAGTGGCCGGACCATTTCCGGCTCCTCAGAAAAATCCTGAATGAACTCATAGTATTTCCTCGCCTTTTTACCCGTATGTCCGGGGGCGGGGTATGCAAATACTAGCTGCCAACTTCTCATTAGCCTTTTTTCATAGATCAGAGGTATATTCGGCGCTCAAGAGAGACCCCTAGTGTCGCTTCTCAGACACAACATCTCATTCCCTCCATCAGGGAACAGAGGTTACATCCGTAACCTAGACGTTTCTCACACACACACACACATAAGGCTGGGCGATAAAACGGTATCGTATTTACCGAAGGTACACCTTTATCGAAAACGATATAAAATGTTTTCTATATAATGCTTGATAGTTTCATTTAAATGTAAATATACATGAAGTTTGGTTGCATGAACAACCCTCAAGCATGTGCCGTCCCTGGATCATAAACAGCATCACATGGCTTGATAAAGGAGCATGTTATTGGCTGTTTGCTTGTCACTCGTAGCAAGTTGCGTTGCTGTGGGGTTTGGTTGCGCTATCGCCATGTGACGTCAGAACACAGTGAGTGCCATGCCTGCCGGCAATGAGGAGATAAAAAAAAGACATGTCAGCTCGACAGTGTGGCAGTTTTTTGGTTTCTTTACGTCTGGCCAACACCAGAACACCGTTGTGTGTAAGCCAACATCAGAACACTTAGGCTAAAAGTACGGAAACACAAGCAACTAATTATTTCATCACTTTAACTCCTTCCGCCATTTGAAATATACAACATGTCGTCCGCCACAACCCACATCTACCTCACTTCAATAAACAACCCACAAGCAGTCGATGATGGAGAGGTACCTGGCCTCAATGCCTTATGAGAAATCCTCCAAACGATATTTGTAACATTTTCTAACAAGTTCAATAGATTCTTTATCACTTGTGTATTTAATCTTCATATAAGAAAGAAGATATTTGTTTACATTTTAATTAGTTTTTGACTGTTAAAACGAAAATTATTTTTGTTTGCATTAATAGAGTGTATAAATTACAAATACAGTGGTTAAATTCAAACCTTTTTTCTACTGGTACATTTAAGGTTATTAAAATGTATCAATAATTATCGATACCAAATGATATGAAACATTAAACCGTGATACATTTTTTATCTGTATCGCCCAGCCCTACACTTACAGTACCTATCGTATCTCTTCAGAAGACATGGATTAAACCACTGGAGTCGTATGGATTACTTTTATGCTGCCTTTATGTGCTTTTTGAGCTCAAAGTTTTGGACCCTGTTGACTTGCATTGTATGGACCTACAGCACTGAAAAATTCCGTTTGTGTTCAGCAGAAGAAATAAAGTCATACATCTTGGATGGCATGAGGGTGAGTAAATGATGAGAGAACTTTTCCACGAAATGCATAGGGACAACAATACATGTTGTGGCTAATCTTCAAATTTGAGCCACTGTCCTAACAACTGTATTTTGAATCCATATGATGACAAAAACTATTACATCAACAACAAAAGTTGGATGGTTTTTACACTCTCTTTTAAAAGTTGAAACCATTTTTTATTTTGCTATCCTAATGTAACTATGCACAGTTATGTTTTTGGTTACATTGTATTGTATTAATAAAGACAATTACATCACTGTTTGTCACCTCCTTCCGTGAC
Organism: Xyrauchen texanus; assembly: GCF_025860055.1. NCBI lineage: Eukaryota > Metazoa > Chordata > Actinopteri > Cypriniformes > Catostomidae > Xyrauchen > Xyrauchen texanus. Next base: position 47,389,737 of record NC_068282.1, read on the forward strand.
AGTATCAGAAAAGACCTATGACCCATTTTGACCTGTTACCCACCATTTGCCAAACTGTTAAGTAATAAAGGTTTGGGACAGAGAAACATCTTTGAGGAGGGAATTGTTCCTTTTTAAAGGGCAGCCACTTGGGTGAAGGGAACATAAACTCACCAGTTTAAATCTAAGTAAGGGAATGCCACTGAGATCCACAGGTGATCGTTCACTGATGTTTATAAAGCGAGCCTCAAGCACTGCCACCGCACACAGGACGTGAACCCATCTGCGTAACAAGCCACATTGTTACATTTTAGGAACCTGGGGTGGTAGTTTTTGTCATTTTAACACCATCAATAGATCATAAAAAAGGTTGTATTATGTCAAGTTGGTGCTGCCCTCTAGTGGACCTTCAGCTTACTTACTTGCCATTATTGGCTCGGTGTAATGCTCCACCTCTCAACGAACATAAACAGCAATTCTGGCGACAGATTAAGACATCATAAACCTAGGATTCAGACAGAAAATGTTTGCGTTTAATGCAACGTGATGACAGTGGTACCTCAGTGTGGGCGTTGGCTTTACAGCGGGCACATTTCCAGTCTTTTGTGACTCTCACTGGAGCGATACCATAACAACCTAGAAGAGAACAAACAGCTCAAATTAATCAGACTTCTGATAACTCAACACACCTCTTCTGCATATTCTTTCAATATTTAATATAAGTGGTGTTTGCCAAGGCATGCATCACTATTACTTTAGTTCATTCTCACACCCCAATCTTTGTGTACATATTATTACACACCGTTTGTGCTACGGACATAAATGATACCTCAAATCCTGAAGAGAGATGTGCTAGTTTGGTTCTAAGTAATCAATCTACAGATGATACAAAAAGCAAAAGCAACTGAAGAGCCAAGTTAGTGTTACTTTTTTGGACATTTTGACATTATTGTTTTTATGTGAATAAATAATGCATTGCTAGTTTCAAAATTATTTGTAATTCATGCATTTGTTTTGTTGGACAAGAAAAACTAGCTTCATACCATGTGACCCACATATCATTTTTGACCATTGAAAATGGGCCAGGCCAAAATATGGGAGGCCTGTTTACTCACTGGTGTGCACGCGAACGCTACACTGCGAACAGCTGATGAGCAGGCTGGTGCCGTCCTCTTCCAGGTGAGGTGTGGTCAGGTGGACATCAGCGCTGTCTTCTGTGGTCATTGTGAAACACATCTCTGGAATCAGAGGCTTGCTCCTCATCTGACCCCCTGACATCACTACGACTGGCTCAGTTTCGCCCCCTTCAGACTGAACACACACACACAAACAGGAAGTTGTACAGGAGGACATAGAGCGTTGGGAGAGGATTATACACAGATCACACGATGCGCACAATTATTTAGTGCAACTATGCCTCTTTTCAAGGTAAATAAGGCTCTTTTTGTATTAGCATAATTTAAATAAAATAATCACAGTAAACTGGGTTACATGAGCAACAGTATTGCTTTAATCGCATTATGAGGGTGCATGTAAACATAGCCATTGAATGTTGTATATTACACAGGGAACCTTCTAACTAGTACATTATGAAAATATTAACTTCTTAAATATTACATTAATACCAGCGCTCAAATGCAGTTACATTTCAGGCCTGTCTTGGCATTGTTCTTTTATTTGTTACATTCAAATGTTAGGTTTGGTAAGTTGTTGTGCCTTACCTGTTGGTGTGCCTGGAAAAGCATGCACACAGAGCAGTACGGTGGCAGCAGACTCATCTGTCTGTTGTATTCTCTTTCTCTCTCTGGATTATACGGTCTGTTCTGCCACAGCTGGGTCAGAGGTCGAGCCCAGGCCTCCCCGTCCAAACCATCCTCCTCTGAAGCAGCCTGATCCTGCAGCTCTGCAAATATGCACACAATTCATCAGTGGAGAAATTCACACAAGAATAATAACCCATCAGGTACAGATAGAGATCTAGTAGAATAATGGTGTATTCTGGAGTTGAATTTTCACACTGAGCGCAAACTGTCGTCTCAAATTCATTGTGAAAATTGACAATACAAGAAAAGGTTAAACATTTCGTTGATCATTTCAAATAACTAACCTTCATCACTAATGCTGTCCTTCATCAGAGGATGGTGTCTGGGGAGTCTAGGGAGCCTGTGCTGGACTTCAACTGGATGTTCATCTGATTTCTACAAGACGACACAAACACACTCATTATACACAGCCACACACAGCAGTATGCATGTTGTATGTGGCATACACACCTTGCTGTCCTCTTCGCTGTCAGAGTCGCTGTCTGGGTCTCTCTCGGGCCTGCTGCGTGATTCCATCTCACTGTAATCTCCTTTAGCGTAGCTGTGGACGTGCAGCACCTCTGCGGGACTCAAGGTTCTCTGGAAGATGTGCTGGACTGCAGGCCGGCTCACCTGACTACTGCTCACTGACACAGAGATACTCCGCGAATCGGCAAGCTCACGTTTAGGGCTGACAGTAATGTCGCTAGGTTCTGTGGTGACATCATACGTGTGGGCGGAGCTTATGCTGGTTTCACATTTAGGGCTGATGGTGTTGGTGCTGGGTTTTGTGGTGACATCATAGATGATGGTAGAGTAAAGCCTGGGCTTAATGGGTTCTGTGGTGACATCATAAGTGTGGGAGGGGTTAATGCTGGGCCCACTTTCAGGACTGATGGTACTTGTGTTAATGGTGTTGTTAATGGGTTCTACAGTGACATCATAGGTGTGAGCGGAGCTAATACTGGGCTCACTTTCAGGACTGAAATTACTCGTGTTTATGGTGTTGTTGCTGGGTTCTGCTGTGAAATCATAGGTGTGGGCAGAGCCATTGCTGGGCTCGCATTTAGGACTGATGGTACTCGTGTTTGTGGTGTTGTTGCTAGGTTTTGTGGTGACATCACAGATGAGGGTGGAGCTAATGCTAGGCTTACTGGGTTCTGTAGTAACATCATAAGTGTGGGCGGGGATAATGCTGGGCTCACTTTCAGGACTGATGGTACTTGTGTTTGTAATGTTGTTGCTGGGTTCTGCGGTGACATCATATGCGTAGGTGGAGCTAATGCTGGGCTCACTTTCAGGACTGATGATACTCGTGTTTATGGTGTTGTTGCTGGGTTCTGCTGTGACATCATAGGTGTGGGCAGAGCCATTGCTGGGCTCGCATTTAGGATTGATGGTACTCGTGTTTATGGTGTTGTTGCTAGGTTTTGTGATGACATCACAGATGAGGGTGGATTTAATGCTGGGTTTACTGGTTTCTGTGGTGACATCATGAGTGTGGGTGGGGTTATTGCTGGGCTTACTTTTAGGACTGACGGTACTCGTGTTTATGGTGTTCTCGCTGGGTGCTGAAGTGACATAATTGGTGTTTGCATAGATAATGCTGGGCTCGCATTTTGGGCTGATGATGCTGTCGCTGGGTTCTGCAGTGACAAAGCAAGTGTGGGCAGAGCTAATGCTGGGCTCACATTTAGCGCTAATGGTACTGTTGCTGGGTTCTAGTGCGACATCATAGATGTGGACGGAGTTAATGTTGCTGGTCTGCAGCTCTGGTGTGATTTCAGTGGGTGGGACTTCAGCAGAGAAGTCACTGGAACACGAATGGTGTGTGATGTCACTTGGCTCCATTATGAGTTCACCGTTTTGAGTGATGTCATCCGGCTTGCTAAGGACATCACCTGACTGAGAGGTGACATCAATGATCTGTGCCACATCATCCCTGGTGTCATCACTGATGTTGCTGGATTGTGAGGATGAGGTGACATCGCTGGTTTCAGAGGTAGTGATGTCAACACTTGGTTGAGGTTGAGTTGTGATGTCACTGCTGGAGGTGGGGTGTGGCTGCTGGTTGGATGGAGTGAGTTCTGGCTTCGTGCAAGGAGAGGCTTGATTCTCTTTCTGGTATGGAGAAGGTGTGTCTGTCTCCATGGTTTCCTCAGCTTTCCCATCACCTGATGAAAAAAACAGAATATTTATAGTATTTATAAAAAAAAACTACTTTTTTCTTTTTCAGGAGATCCTCCAAACACCTTTTAAATGGAGCCTAAAATATCCTAGTTAAGTGCCTCAAAGCTTTTCCCTTATTATGGAGTTACTGAAGGAACCGTTGACAGTCTTTAGAGTTCATGCAGGAAATAAGAGAACTACGTTTTTCAGACAACTAAATAGGTTTCTGGAGGATCTCCCGAGTGTTCCGCCGGTGTGGCAGCTGAGAAAACACACACAAGGTATCTAGTTTTACAGTGTATATTGTATATAAAGGTCTCTACCTGGGTCAGTGGAGATTAATTGTTCATCTGTCTCAGTCTGGCTGAATTTGGCTTTCTTCCTCTCAACTTCCTCCTCTTCTACCTTCACCTTACTGTCCACATCTTTCTCTCCGGTGTCAGTGCTAGGTCTGAGCCGTTTCTGCTTTGGACTACTGCTACTGCAGATATAAGAAGAGAGATGAAATGACAAACATCATGTAAGATTGCAGGATCAAACCCCACTTGTCTGCAAAATGACAAATTAGTATCTTTGAAAGGAATCTGCACCCTCAGAATCCCAAAGAAGCAGATTTCTGCAGAATTTGAAATGCCATCATTTTTGAAACCGTTCAAACACCTCACTTCTTTATTGGTAATGTTGTGAATATTTTAACTAAATTGAAGATGCTTTCAGCTATCAATAAAAGTGTATTAATCCCAGCTCTGTTTAACACATTTTACCATATTTAATCCATTCAGCATAATTCTGCAGATTTGTTAATAAATCATAAATAATTTGTTCTGCTTGAATTAGGCCCAATCACCACAGCCTAGTCATTAGCTGTTATAGAACAGCGTCCGCCCATTTTTTCTGCCATCTTTGTTCCGATAGTATTTTTTGCATACATTTTTTTTCTATTGTGATTTCATAAAATTCTTCATAAAAGAGTTCTAATCCATGAACAAAACCAACCAGCTACAAGGTGAATCCCAACATTATCAGACAGTATTTGAAACATTTGACAAAAAGACAAAGGTATCAGATGTTTTTCATGAGGGAAGGAACTACAGAAGTTGTTCATTTTAAGTACTTCAACAAAATATTTTGATTTTATGCAAAATAATCAGGTATGTCCAAATATACAAGTAGTTTGAGAGTTCAGGGAGACCCATTAGAACGAATCATGGAAGAGTGCGGTCGCTGCAGAGCTCTTTTGGCGCACTTTGTTTGCAGCTATTCTCTGAATGGTAGAGTTTTTCTCTTCAGGATCATGGGAAGTGTAGATCAGGGCTCTTCAACTACTTTCTTGCATGGGCCAAATTATCCATATAAAAACTCGAAAGATGGCCAAACATTGTTCCTTATTTATCTTATCTAGCTATTTCAATGTAAGTAACATGTTAACAAAAAAAACATTTAAAATGGTCAAGGGTATCTTCAGGTCTGGCCATTATTTCCTTCTAATCTTGTTGAAAAACAAACATGATTTCACACTCTCAACAAACAAATAGGTTTTGATGAACTTCACTTTGAAAATAAAAACATAATGATAATGTTAACATTGTAGGGTTATTGTTTACAAATTATAAACCCACATAAGAAAAGAATAATCTAATGTAGAAGTGCCTTGAAGTAACCTAACTTATAAATGGTGTTTATATGTTAGGTTACTTCAAGGAACATGTCCAATAAACATAGTATTGACTTGGCAATTTTTGGTACATTTAAGTGCTTTCATGTAATGTTAGTATTTTGATACACTTTTATTTAGAACATGCTTTTACCTGCAGAAGACAATCGCTCACAGGCTGCACATGCACATGACCTTCATCACTGGCAAATGATTAAATGCAGTTGCAGGTTTTGTTTCAATTAATTGTGAGTAAATATCCACTTCATTCTGCGTTCCTTTTTGTTCTCTGTCTTCTAAAGCATCCCGTTGCTATTTTACTGCATGACAAAGCACTTCAAAAGATTCTGCCCTCATGTTAGCTAAATTAATCGAAAAGAACCAACTCAAAAGAGTAAATATTTCTACACGTATCAGGCATCGCTCCGACCAGTCTATGACCATGTTCACAATTGTATACTATCCATACCACTCTCAATGTTTTTGCCAAATGCAGGTTTAACAGAAACAGTAAGAGTAGTATGGTAGTAAGGCATTCAGTACACAGTCTATATGTTCCGTGGAAGTTTGGAGGGCGTCACAATTGCTTATCGGAACGCACAGGGCGCATTTTGTTCGACGCAGATTGGACACCCTAGGCGGTCGCCTATAGTCAGGATATGTGCATGCATGCATGTTCAGTGGCGCTTCGCGTTATCACTTTTAACAAGCACTGATCATTCGGAGGGCCAGATAAAGATGATCGGCTGGCCGGATTTGGCCTACGGGCCACAAGTTGACTACCCCGTGTGTAAATTCTCTACCAGAAATTCTGCAAATAAACCATTTTTTAATTTCATTTGAAATAACGTGGAGTGATGGCTTCAACAGAAGCATATACCATCGATTAACAACCTCAGAGCTCACGGTAGGTCTGTCTTTAAAGGTTTATTAGATATCATTAAAAACCGGTTCCCCTATGGAGAAAATGAAAGGGATTTTCACTCCCAGAACCAAACTGTTGCGCTCTACTGCTCAAGCAAGAATTGTTACTTGCTCTACTTAGGGTTAGTTATTCGAACAAACCTCTTAACCCAAGGTATTAAACTGCAGTATGCTAAAGACATGAATGATACCTCAAATCATGCAGCTTGTTAAAGAGAAGTGTGCTATAACCTTTCTTTCTCAGTGATCGTACTTGCGATTTTGGTTAAATTGTCCAAACAAAACAAAATAGACTTTAATTTAAGTAGGGACCTGAACCATTTCTGAGAACTAGAAAATCATATAGACTTGGGGGTGTGGCTCTTTTGACTATTTTAACCAGTAACCAAAACACCAAGCAAACTGTCTTTGTTTTGTACCTGCTGATGTACACATCACAACACTTTTACACACCTGTTGTTTTGCTCAGAAGTGCTGCTGGGCTCCTCAATGCAAATATCCTTCTTCACGGTCTCGGTCTCCATCTCTCCTTTCTCTACCTTTCCACCATCTATATCTGCTTCCTCCGTTCCTCCTTTCACCTCCTTTCCAGACAAACGTACAGCTTTCTCCTCCTCTCCACATTCTGTGTTTACCATCTGCTCCTCTCCACGCTCTGTTTCTCCTTTCTTCTCCTCAGTTTGTGTTTTGCTGTTTTTGCTTAGTTCCCCCTTTCCGTTTTCAGTCTTTGTGTCTGTGAGGAACTCTGCTGCCTCTGGGGTGGGCTTCGAGTGGTCAATGGGTGCACTGTCCTTTCCTGCTTCCCAAAGTTTGTAACGTTCTGGCTGGAACTTACGTACAAACACATCCATGGAGATCTTCACCAAGTCTTTCCGACAGGAACACTGAAATGAGTAAATAGGATAAAATAACCAAACAAGATGACCAAAAAAACCCACTATATCTAAAGTACCATATAGTTTTAAAACATTTTCAGCTTTGACTTTCTAATATGTAGATACAAAATGATAAAAACATACTAATGTCGCCTGTTTGCCATAATCGATCCAGCGTTGTGTGGCAAAGTTTGTGGATTCTGCACAGTTGAAGCCATGGTTAAATCCAGCATGATATCCATATGGGAAGGTCACGATGAACTGGCCTGCCTTCTGTGTCACCTGATGTGTTAAGCAGAAATGTACTTTTGAGGGTTTTTTTTCAGGGTGATTGCATTCGTATTTGAAGGTATTAATGTTATGCATACCTATTTCAGATGTCAAAGTTAACGCATTAGCGCATGCAATTAATTATAAGTTATATGTGTTCATTTTTCTTAACCGTGATTAACGCATTTACCATTAATAAAGCATAAACCAGCATATACACTGGTTGGAAAAGGGCAGAAGCTTCGTGATGTGTCCGCCCGGAGTCGTTACACTGACGCATAAACCACAAAACATCTACACTTGCCCGACTTCAAGCACTTTGCTGCCACTGTAAGGTGCAATTTAATTACCACAGAATTATGTCAAGTCTTAACTATCACTAAAATGCAGAACGAGACATTGTTTGCAAGTGCTTTTCATGTGGAGTTTAAAACGGGCCTTGACGCTGTCCAAAAATGTAATCACGATTAATTGCATAATTTTTGTAGTTAATCGCAGATTTTAAAAGTGCTAATTTGACACTATATATACTTCTTTTCTTGTCCGATTCACTTATTTCAATCTTAGGATAGAAAACAAAACTATATGTACCAATATAATGCTTTATTAACATTTCCCAAACAAAGCCTTCCACAATATAAAAATAGAAAGTCAATAAATTATCACCAATTCAAATAACACTAAATTTTAAGTGGGAGTTTGACTAATTACATGAACTAGTCCCCACAAGGTTTGCATTTTTTCATTGCAATGGGCATTAAATCTCTTAAACTCTCATCCTACACAGACTGTGGCTATCCGCTTTGCTACAGCAATCGTGAAGCTGCATTCATGATTCACGTCAGGGCATCAATGCCATCATCGAGTATCGCTTTGATCACTTTGAACTATCGCTTTTAAGATTTAGTGTGCTTCAGTGGTAATTCAAATAAGCCTTACATAGGCTGAAAAATATTTGATTTGTATCTATTTCTAAGTCCCATCTGGGCTTGTTTTGTACATCAAGTAGCGCTAAGAGATCCTTTCTCCATAATTTTAGCACTGACAGGGAAGTGCTGTCAGAGATAATTTTATTTACTGAGAAAACAACTTCTGCAGCTCTATCATAGGAGAGAGCGTAACAATCAACTAGTGTGTTAGGACAGTTCTGCCCACAGAATGTCTATGGGACTGGCGTGTTATGCAGTTTTATGCTAAGCTTGTAGGCTCCCTTGGTAGAAGGGGTCTGGTGCTGTTGTGTGCCTGTTTGTGAGTCAGTGTAATTACACTGCGGGCACAAAAATGACAAAAGTTCTGCCCTTCACAGCAGTGTTTATGCTGGTACGGGTAAATGCGTTAATCGCGATTAGGAGAAATGGAGGTGTTAAACTTTTTTAATGAATCACATGCAATAACACACTCGTTCTGAGAGCCCTAATAGCTACATATTGTTTTGTTTTCTTTCCTAAGAACAAAATAAGTGCCTTTTGACAGGAAAATATGTATATTTATAGTCAAATGTGTGCGCTTTCAAAAGATGCGATTAATCCTGACTAACTATGAAAAATCATGCGATTAATTGTGAAAAAAGTATTTTAATCGACTGACAGTACTGGTATATGTACATTTTAGTACATTATGTTTAGACAGACACTGAAATGTCTTGACAGCATCTAAAATATGTACAACTTTAGAGACATACAAATCTTTACAATATTTACTAGTCTGAATTGTACTTGCGAGAACCTTTGTGTGCACATCACCATAGAAAATAATAAATTATGCAGAAACTTGGTCAAATAAAGACTTTTTTAATGGCAAATATTCTCATAAATGTAATCCAGATGAATTAGGATCAAATTAGGTAACTGCATTAACTAAGTTATATAAATGTGATGTAATTTAACATATATAATTCATATTTAATATTAATATTTAATCTAATTTATTATTAAAACAAATATTGAACATTAAATTGTCCTATCCAACTATACAAAAATGTACATTACTAAGCACCGAATTTTAGTTGATAACCTCAAAATAATTAATTTTTCAGAAAAAACGATATATATTTTCAGACCTGAGAACAAAACAAAACTGTGAGTTTTTTTTGCAAAATAAACACAACTAACTAACCTTCTCAAAGGGTATACCATACTTCCTCAGGATTGATGGTGAAATTAAAGTCATTTTGTGTCGCAAGAAGGCTTCACAACTTTGAGCACTTCCAGGAAAGAATCCTGTGTGAATGCAGATCAGAAGTGTTAAAGAGTTGATGAGGAAGAGAATTAATTCATAGTCAGAAAATTACAGAGTACTACCGTACCTTTGGCAAGACGCTCCAATCGTTTTCCATGCTCTGGAGGCACCACATACCTGTAGAAAAGCTTGTTTTATATTCAAGTAATAATGCCTTTAAAATCTCTTCAGTAGAATAAGAGGTGTGATATGAATATTACACATGTGCTGTGACAGTACCAGGACTTGGGTTCTCCGAAGTGAAGGTAATTAATGCTGTAGAGATCCATGTCTTCTGTGTGCCACGCAAACGTGCTCTTCCACATCCCAAAATATAGAAACGGAGTGTTTACACCTTTAATTGTGATTGCACTTTCTCTCTCAACCATGTCCAAAATAGTGTTCAGGCGGCCAATATTCCACTCCGTCACATCCTATTATGAGAATAACGATACACGTATGATTGCAATTATTTTATAGCACTGTCTTGACACTATGAACAGAACAGAAATGGTTGTGACTGAGAGATTATAGAGATTATAGTGAAAAACTATCAAAAAAAGTGAGAGTAAATGTGAACTCACTGGATCATAGAGGGTCCCACTGACATCTGCCCCATATAATGGTGGGCTAAACGTTAAATTCTTCCAATATTTCCTCTCAAGTTCATCAAAATCCGCATATCTGGGATTACAGAATCTGCAATAGTAGAGTGAGAGAACCATTTTACTTTGTAAATACAGTCAACATGAAACGACACACAAAATGTTTGTAAAGTGACGTATTTCTGAGTTAAACTAAATATTCAATGGGAAATAATGCAGGGAAGGACTTCACATTATTCAATGGGATTTTGCTGGATCAAAAGTGGGCTTTCAATATTATTGGTTATTCAAATGTGTATTATATCCATCCATCCATCCATCTTCAACCGCTTATCCGAAGTCGGGTCGCGGGGGCAGCTGCTCCAGCAGGGGGCCCCAAACTTCCCTATCCCGAGCCACATTAACCAGCTCTGACTGGGGGACCCCGAGGTGTTCCCAGGCCAGTGTGGAGATGTAATCTCTCCACCTAATCCTGGGTCTTCCCCGAGGCCTCCTCCCAGCTGGACGTGCCTGAAACACCTCCCTAGGGAGGCGGCCAGGGGGCATCCTTACCAGATGCCCAAACCACCTCAACTGACTCCTTTCGACGCAAAGGAGCAGCGGCTCTACTCAGAGCTCCTCATGGATGACTGAGCTCCTCACCCTATCTCTAAGGGAGAAGCCCACCACCCTTCTGAGGAAGCCCATTTCGGCCACTTGTACTCGCGATGTGTATTATAATGGATGTTAATTTCAACATATAGTAAAATATTTTAAAAATAAAAAGTTGTTTACGTTAACGTTAGTTAATGCATAATAAACTAAAATGAACAAACAAAATAACATAAAATATCATGTGCTGATGAATTGTGCAGGCTAGGAAATAAAAAATAAATAAAACAAACAAGAGTCAATTTTGATTTCATGTTGTATGGTTTTCTGCTCCTCACTTGTCAGTGTTGGCAGTTTTGCGAAACTCGCGGACGGTCATTGGCTTCTTCTGGATGTTGTACTGCGTGAAGAGCCCCGACTGGCCAGTCACAACCTGTTGAATCGGGGTGGAAATCACCAGGTCGTCGATGTCATCGTATGTGCGCCGCGGCTTCCAGTCCTTTGGTGGCACCACCTACACCAAAAATACACAACACTGAGCAATGCATACTTCCAATGCTCACCCAAAACACAAAATAACAACATAGACACACTCTGTGCAAACTGAAAAATAAACCTGAAAAGACACTGACTAAATCTACCACATGTAAACAAAGAGTGGCTAACCTTAGCCATCCCGGCTCTGTGTGCCCCCCGTGACTCCATATATGCGATGTATCTGTTAAAATCTTTGAACTCGTCTTTTGTGGGATGAAAGGTCATGATCCTGGTACCAGGAAGTTGGGAGCTCTGAGAGACAGAGTCCGAAGCCATTCTGACACTTGGACTGTAAGAGAGAAACAGATAACATTTTAGCAACAAAACAACATCCATAATATTACAACATACTGCCGTGTGACATGCTACGGAAAAATGAACCCTTGTGCACTGTTCGTTTTAGACTCGCACTTGTATTGTTCGCGTCGTCAAATTTCACCGAAAACAATAAATGTGTCATTTTTTTTTAATGAAAGAAATTTAATATTATTAACTTCGAAAATGTAAAAACACTAAAGTTGTGCATTTCTGGGGGATTTTAATGCTATTTAGATCTTATCTACCTTTACATTTCTCAACCACACCATTAATTTAGATATGCAAATAAGCAAATTGATGTTAATTTTACTACAATAAAAACCTACACTTCAATAAGTTGAAACATGATGAAAATATGAGAATGTGTCATGTATTAGGGGCAGATTGCAGCAATCTGGAGAAAAAAAATTAGAATGTTACGACAATAATAGCCGGTAGGGCAATTCTTCTATTTAATATAAAAAAATACACATCGGGGGGTCTGTGTAGCTCAGCGAGTATTGATGCTGGCTACCACCCCTGGAGTTGTGAGTTTGAATCCAAGTCCTGCTGAGTGACTCCAGCCAGGTTTCCTAAGCAACCAAATTGACCCAGTTGCTAGGTTGGGTAGAGTCACATGGGGTAACCTCCTCGTGGTCGTTATAATGTGTGGTTCAGAGGGCGTATGTTGAGTTGAGCATGGATGCCGAGGAAAATAGTGTGGGCCTCCACACGCGCTACATCTCCGTGGTAACGTGTTCAACGAGCCATGTGATAAAATGCGCGGATTGACGGTCTCAGACGCGGAGGCAACTGAGATTCGTCCTCCGCCACCCGGATTGAGACAAGTCACTACGCCACCACGCATTGGGAATTGGGCATTCCAAATTGGGGAGAAAAGGGGAGACAAAAAGAAAGAAATAAAATAATAATTTGATGTCTATCCTTTTATTGTCCATCTGGTCAAAGTTGATATGGGTTTTAGAAAAGTAATTAGTAATGAGTAATTTAATTACTTTTCAGACCGAGTACAGTAATCTAATTACAATGTAGAAGATTGAATTAGTAATTAATAACTTTTTTTTGGAGTAACTTACCCAATACTGGTTATAATCAGGTTCTCTTTTAAAGTTCTGACCCAAAGCTCTCTCAAACTCACACAAAACAACAACACAACGAGTATACACACGGCTAAAACTGCTGAAATAACACAAACACACACCTCCAGCTTAACACACACACACACACGCGGTAATACTCAATAACACATGATATTAACAGCTCGTTATAGTGTATAACTGTGTTATTACATTAAGTATTGATCTGCTCCAAACTTTGATGAGCCTTGATGGCTAACTCCTGTAAACAGCGAGATTCACGCACAGAAACACACATTAAATCACTCCACACGCATTGAAACCCGACAGTTTCTATGAGGAGAGCAGACGGGTTTACTCACGGGTGTTGAGGGCTCGGCTGTGGGCTGTTGAGTGCACAAACACAGAGAAACAGCGCAGAAAAACACGATTATACTGCAGACATGTCTTCCATTAGAGTGCAGCCGACTGCGCATGCGCACAAACACTATTTACAAAGATGGAAGAAGGCGTTCCCCGCTTATCAACTCACTCCATATGACTCCTGTGGGGCCATAAAGATATAGAATATACATAATTAACATTATTTATAAACTTACTTGTATACATCCATATGGGGCTATATAGATATAAAATAAACAGTTAATTTGTAAAAATCACTCTTTATTTATATTTCAGTATTATCTTGGTCATGTAGTGTAGTTTATTTGTAAAAATACTCTATGGGACCCCAGACCCTTTCCAGCCATCTAATTTATAGTTATATACTGTAGATGTTGAATATGTAGATTATATGGATTATTTGGATACATCCATATGGCACAATATAAATGATACAGACACTAAAGAATGAACTTTCGCCATACACACTAATATATAGCCTAGAATATACACATTATGTATACCTAAATGGCTATAGGGATGTGTAAGGTGAGATGTAGAAATACTATATATTATATACTATATATTTACTTACATGTGGCTCCATAAAGATGAATTGAGTGGGTGTTACATATAGTCCTGATATCTTTTTTACAATCTAAATATTTGCAATTTATATGACTCAATGTGGCAGAGATTTATGTAAGGCATACAAATATTCTACAATATAATCTTTATATACTCACACATATGGCTCTATATGACTTCTGATATAACAAGATATCCCATAAATGAGCTTTATATGACATGTAAAGTTATACAAATATACAAAATCTATATAAACATCCAATTGCTCTTATAGATGTGTGTTTGGGGGGTGGGGAGTGTGTTGTTGAAGTAATCTCATTGTCTGTATAGCCTATGTGGCCCCATATGGCTAGACAGTGTCAGTTATACTAATTATCTTTGATGTATGTGTATATGTGTGTGTGTGTGTGTGTGTGTGTGTATCTCATTTGTGCTTGAACAAACATATTTGAATCTAAAGTTTCTGAATTCAGTTTCTAAACTCAAATTAATCTTTGGACATATTTTCAAAGTATTATTTGTCAGTTGCTGGAGGTTTTCAAACCACCAATTAAAAATGTGTTTTTACATTTTTTGTGGACCTCCAGCAGTGACAGTGATTATTGTGTACAAACTGTTGACTGGGCCTGAGTATGTGTTAATTACCAAGTTCAATCCGAACCAGCAACTCTGACCTTGGAACAAAGGGATAACTTGTGCTTAATTAGTGAAATGATTAGGTTGCAGTTTAATTAGTAAACTTTTCTATCCATATGTAGAACTGATTGCAGCAGGACTGATTTTTCCAGGTGTTCCAAGAAGAATGAATATGTAAAACCAGCAGAATTCAGTCCAAACAATGAAGGCCTTCAGATTACACTGCAGTGGCTAGTGTATTGGCTCGCATGGCTGGGTAAGTCTAAGGTTCTGGCAGAGGCACAGACACACCGGAGAGGAACAAGCCATCTGTTCACCAGGAAATGTGTCAAGGGAAGGAGGATTCAGCGATACAAAGCCCCACAATAACAATGTACAAACCCCCAATTAAGCGTTTTATTAACACATATTTCTATCCTTTTTTATTAACAAATAGAAAACAGACACAACCGATTTGTTGCCTGTACAACAGATTTACTGTGGTTTTGTATCTTTGTGAACACAAAGTGAAATGATTTCTTACAATGTGCTCATATTTCATCTTTGTGCTCAGGCCATAGGAGAAAAGAAACGCTCAAGTATGCACACATTTTCAGTCCAATGATGCAGTTGTGACGTTACAGGAGATTTGTCTTCAAGAGCCACAGTGAAAAATGATCGGATGTCCGTTAATACCACATATGGAGAGTTCAGGATTGTTTTCAATCTCAGCTGGTGAGTTGAGTAATTTCATTTCACTATCAGCCAAAGCACTTCAGCTGCTAGTCTGAACGGCGATTTCTGAGGTTCACTGGACGTGCGTGACGGCTGTACATGTGCGTGCAAGTTTGTCAGGTCAAGGCCTGGCCGTTAGTACGAGTTGACCTTTAACCTCTGCTGACCCAGCTTGAAACAAAGACTTTGCTGTGGCAGCAAGTGTTGAGAGTTTCCAGATAATGACAGTTTACTGCTATTTCGAGCAGACTGTGTTCTCTCATTTCATTAGTTTATTCAGTTTTCTTTAACGACAGCAGATTCATTCAGGTCGCTAAATCTGGTGTAAGCATTTCATCCTTTGTATTTGATTATATTGTTTTTCTAAAGTATCAGGAGGTGAAAAGTTTTGTTTTTTAATATATATAAAAGATTCCCCCTTTACCATCAAAATAAAAGATCATTGAAATATCATAATAATGATAAAAAGTAAGAAATCCTCAGCAGCTCTTAATACACCTCTTTTAGTATTAATAACTTGGGTCATGTGAAAATACATGTCCACATGTGCTAAAATAATTGAACATAAAGGAAAATTTCAAAAAAGAATAATAATAAACATTAAAACAAACCCCTTAGATACACAATGATCAGCATAAATGATACAAATATTGTACTTTCTGACAGATATACCAACAGAAATGGCAACAATAATAATATTACAAAAATAATAATAAAACAGCAAAAAGTTATTTTCTTAATCAGAATTTGTTCTTGTTTTCTAGTAGAAAATATCTAAACATCCTTAAAACAAGCCAGAAGAATCAAATGTACTTATTTACCTAATACATCTTAAATGTATGAGGCCTTCTCAGTCAAAAATATCATAATTAAGATTTCCAAGCACCCGAGCGACCAAGCAAAGCCGTATTTACCAGTTGCAAACTCAGAATTCTAGATGATCCTGATTTGCTAAGACGCTGGAAGCATGTCATCATGAAAGATGATGGAAAGCAATTATTTAGCAAATGTATTTTAATTTCAGTGCTATTGTTTTTTTTATAATATTGATTTGTTATATATGACAGATCTAATGGTCAACTAACATAAATTTAAAGACTCACCGTTCGAGGTTTGTTTTGTTCAAATTAATTAATAATATGTGAAATATCACCAGTGTTGGGCGCAATCCAATTACAAAGTGATTAGTTACTGTAATCTAATGACTTTTTTTTAATCAAAAAGTAGTGTAGTGCATTACATTTTAAATTCTTGTAATCAGGTTACAGTTACTGTTTTCAATGATTTAATTGCTTTTAAGTACATTATAGGTTTATGCTTATTTCTAATATACTATTTATGTAGAATACAGGAATTAAATCCCCGTAAGGAGTCGTTGTGGAGAAATATGATGTGCTGAGTTTATGACTTGAAAGAACAATAAACAAGAAATATAGACATTATTTTCAATTGTTGAGTGGAAAAGTGTTTTAGACAGTAACTGAAAAGTAAAGTAATTAGTAGTGTGATTACTTTTTCAATGAAGTAATTAGTAAAGTAATCTGAGTACAAATTTAAAGCAATAATTAGTAATCATTTTTATGATATTTATTTTTAAGTAATTTACCTAACACTGGATACCATGCAGTGATAAAACATATAGGTCATGTAAAAGTACCGCAGGTGTATTTACTTACACTTATCCACTCATTCTTTCGGTATTTATTTTAGTTTGGCTTCTTCTGTATTTTGTTTCCCACATGAACACGTGACATGTCGTGATTTTGCATGTGCACTTGAAGGCAAAATGTGTCTGTTTTTCTTAAAACCCCCAATTCTGAAAAAGTTGGGACAGTATGAAAAATGCTAATAAAAACAAAAATGAGTGATTTGTAAATTATATTCAACCTTTGCTATATTAAAAGCACTACATCTAAACATTACATGGTGTTTTACCTTGTGAATTTCATTTTTTTTTTAAACGTGAAGTCATTTCAAATCAGATGATTGCAACACACTCCAAAAAAGTTGGGACAGTTGAGCGTTTTCCACTGTGAAACATCACCATTTATTCTAATAACACTTATTAAACATTTGGGCACTGAAGATACAAGTTTAAGTTTAAAAAGTGGAATTTTCCCCCATTCATCCATTATGCAGGTCTTCAGCTGCACAATTGTAAGCGGTCTTCGTTGCCATATGGTGCACTTCATAATGTGCCACACATTCTCAGTTGGAGATGGTCAGGACTGCAGACAGGCCAATCTAGCACCCGCACTCTCTGCTTATTCAGCCAGTATATGGTTTGAAGTTGTCCTGCTGAAAATTCTGGGACATCCCTGGAAAAGACGGTGCTGGATGGCAGTATATGTTGCTGTCTGCATTCATCGTGTTCTCATAGATGTGCAAGTTACCCAAGCCATGTGCACTGACACACCCCGGCCCATACAGACATTGGCTTTTGGACCTGACGCTGACAACAGCTTGGATGGTCCTTTTCCTCTTTGGCCAGGAGAACACGACGGCTGTGTTTTTAAAAAAAATATTTGAAATATGGACTCTTTGGACCAAAAAACACAGTTACACTGTTTTACTTTCCATCTAAGATAGGACCGAGCCCAGAGATATCGGCAGCGCTTCTGGACAGTGATGATGTACGGCTTCTCCTTTACACTGTAAAGTCTCAACTTGCATCTGTGGATACAGCGGCAAGTGATGTTGACTAACAAAGGTTTACTAAAGTTATCCCAAGCCCATGTTCATGACATCCATAGCAGATGAATGATGCTCTTTAAGACAGTGATGTCTGAGGGATCAGAGATCACACACAATCAGAAGTGATTTTTGCCTTGCCCTTTACGCACCGAGATTTGACCAGATACCTTGAAACTTTTAACTATATTTTCCACTGTAGCGGGTGAAATGCCCAAAATCCTTCCAATTTGTCTTTTGGGAACATTGTTCTCAAAGTGCCAGACTATTTGATGAAGCATCACTTGGCAAATTTGAACGATTCTTGCTCTTGAAGGACTAGGCTGTTTTTGGAGACTCCTTACTATGACACGATTGCCTGTTTAACATCTCCTGTTTGACGTCGCCTTGTTATTTCAACTTCTCAAATTGTTACTAGTCTTAAATTGCCCCTGTCTCAACTTTTTTGGTGCATGTTGCAAACAACTGATTGAAAAAACACAATGTCATTCCCGAGTAGAACATCATATAATGTGTAGTTGTAGTGATTTCAATATAGCAAAGGCTGAATATAATTTAACAAATCACCCCTTTTTGTTTTTATTAGTATTTTTCATACTGTCCCAACTTTTTTGGAATTGGGGTTGTACCTCAATACCCCATAAACCATTATATTTAGTTTGATTTATGCTTAAAATATCTAATTAAATAAAAAAAGAATTTGCATGATATGTTATTAAAAATAAACATTACTTTACAATTTCGCTGCTCAAGAAATGTATATAGTTTTAAGGATCTTTAGATATTTGTACAAGTAAAAAAAGGAAAAATGACTGATTATGAAAATTGTAGACGACAATCATGAACATGAAGAGCATAATGATATGGTAATAATAAAAAAGCGGTAAGGTAATACACTCAGCAGGGTAAAAAGACAGGAGCTGTGCATATATAGGGACCAGAATGAAACGTTTGCGGCTGTTTTAAGAGAGAAGAACACAAATGGAGTGAATTATCTCCCTGTCCATTTCTCTCCGTCTGTCTGTCTCTCTTTCTCCCTCCAGCAGTATTGACTGAACAGGTAGGATGTTTATGGCTCAGAGAAAAGTAGCGGCTCTGTGGAGGTGGCGTTCTGAGGCATTCTGGGAGTGGTTACGTTGCATAGTGATCAAAGCTGCCCAGGTACTCTAGAGCT
Source organism: Xyrauchen texanus (assembly GCF_025860055.1). Classification (NCBI taxonomy): domain Eukaryota; kingdom Metazoa; phylum Chordata; class Actinopteri; order Cypriniformes; family Catostomidae; genus Xyrauchen; species Xyrauchen texanus. The sequence goes on from NC_068282.1 coordinate 47,408,938, forward strand.
GCCCGGTAACACAGCTGGTACTGGTCCTGTAAATACACACACAGAACATATGCTGTTACACTCAGCAGCGTGAGGGTGAGTTAATGATGACAGAATTTTCGATTTTCAAAGGATGTGAGAATATCAAGCTTGTGTGAGTTACCTCTGTCTGTACCATGGCAGGTCTCTGTGTGCGCAGCGTTTTTATGGTCTGGAACATGTCCACCACTCCTTCATATCTCATCCGCTCCAGCACGATACTCAGAGTGATAAACACTCCTGTTCGGCCCACACCAGCACTGTGTGTGACCAAAAAAAGAGCTATTCAGTACAAACATACAAGAAAACGATATAAAAATATAGTTGCTAATAATTAAGGCATGTATTCCAAACCTTTTCACTAAATGAATGAAATGAAGGAATTTAATCATTTTCAATTATCTACATTAATATAATAATTTGAAACTAAGAAGATCACTCGAGGGGGTATATTTTGCATTAATGGCCCGTTAACTGTAATGAACCTGAATACTACACGGCTACTTACCACTCATGTAAAAAGAAGAAAGAGATTACAGACATGAATTTTGCACACTATTGGAGAATGGTTGCCAGGGACAGCAGACAACTACACAGGTTATTGTTCATTATAATTTATGCAAACATATTTGACCAATCAGAAGTGTTCCAGAGAACCGTGTAATAAACAACATTTACCTACATATATTTTGACTAAAACACAGCAGGTAAAATGCAACAAGGGGGCATTCATGAAGACTTTTGTGTGAGGAAACAAATTCATAATTGAATCAGAGTTTGAACTGCATGGAAGCCCTTAACCACAAGGTGAAAAAAGTTCCCTAGTTGAAATTGTTTTTTTAGGTATCTTAGTGCCTTCCTGAGTCTATGTCCTACAAAAAACACTGCAAATTATTGTTTTCAAAGAAAATAATTATTTGCAGAGATTTCATATATATATATATATATATATATATTAGAATATTGGTGTTATTGTAGAGACCTTTCAACTAAGTCGTGTAAGAAGCCATTAATCAACGCAATGTCTCGTTCCCTTCATCTCAGGTAACCGAGGTTACGTACGTAACATAGACGTTTGAACCAATGGAAAATAATAAACTCTAAAACCAACTGTTTTTTAGGCAACTAAGGTTTAAATTCTATTATATATAATATTATATTATATCCACTACCGTTTAAAAGATTTTACATTTTTGAAAGAAATTGCCATTTCTCTTCACAAATGATGCATTAAATTGATCAAAAATACAGCCAAAAACATTAATGATGTTGCAAGTTTGAAACAAGTGTTTTACATTTATTTAAAAATAAAATGTTTACCCATAATACCAAAGCCCCATTTTCAGTAGTCATTACTCCAATCTACTAAGAATGTACTGTGTCATGTAGTTCAGTAATTATCACGCTTGTTTGTTCTGACCTGCAGTGAACAGTGATTGGTCCATCCTGTCCGAACTGCTCCTTGGTTTTATGAACTTGGCCAATGAAATCAATGAAGCCCTCTCCTGTCTTTGGCACGCCTTGTTCCGGCCAATCAGTGAACTGGAACTGGCGGATCGTTCTGGACTGGCCATCCTTAGAGAGAGCAGATGAGTGTTTTAATGAAACAATAAAGGGCACAGCTCAAGTTGTACTGTCACCTCTGAGGAAACCTACCCTGGCGTCTGTGACTTTAAACTCCCGTAAGATGTATTGCGGCATGTTGTATTCAGCCATGGGGTCCACAACAAAATATTGGTATCTAGCAGATCTCTCTGCAGGCCAGTACTGATGACACTTCTCCTATAGAGGGCAAAATCACACATGTTCATAAGGCCCTTTTCACAAATGTCTCTATCCAAACCCAATTCAGTTCCACCCACCCTTTCCGAAAGTGCCTTTTTTATTGATATGTGAGCAGGGAGGCTAATGATCGAGAAGCTCTATTGTGAATAAGTTTGTGATTGTGTGTGTAGGATGATGACAGGGGTGTGTACTCACCCGTCCCATCTCTCTGAGTTTCGTCAGCATCACTATAATAGTGGAGTTGTGCTCCCACAGCATCCTCCAGAAGTCTTCCGTGGTTTCGGCGAGAGTACCCTGTGTGGCTATATACGCCTTCTGCTGCCTGCAGGAACAACACGTGAAGATGCAGTTTGAATACACAATCAACGAACATACATACAACACACACATAGAGAAAATTGTGAGAGATCTGACTGCTTAAACACCCAAAAAATGACAATTCTTTCATCATTTACTTACACTCATGTCATTCCAAACATGTATTTTGTGGAACACAATGAAAGTAAATGGTGACTGAGACTGTCACTCTGCCAATCATCTGTTGTGTTCCATGGAAGAAAGAAAGTCATACAGCTTCGGAACAACACAAGGGTAAGCAAATGATTACAGAAATGTCAATTTTTTGTGAACTATGCCTTTAAATCAGGGATCTTCCCCACATGAATTTTCAATACTTTTTCAGTCATTCACGAGAACAGGATTTAAAAAAAATAATGGGGTGGATTTTCATTTATATACTGTACTGTATCAGGCACTAATCTTTTGTCACAATAGTTGACTTAAAACAATTAGTAGCACTTTACAATAAGGTTGTATTTATTAACATTAGTTAATGAATTAACCATCATGAACTAACATTGAAAAATATATATTTTTAGTCAGCATTTATGATTCTTGTTTAATGTTAATTATATATATATATATATATATATATATATATATATATATATATATATATATATATAATCTCAACTAATGTAAACTTTTAATTTGAAAAATGTATTAGTATATTTACATGAAACAAGATTAATAAACACTATAAAAGTATTGTTCATTGTTAATTCATTTTAGCTAATGTTGTTAACTAATGTAAATAAATACAACCTTATTGTAAAGTGCTACTAAATAATAGAGTACTACTAAATCAACTCATATTTATAAAAAAAAGAATGTCATAAACATTTTTTTATTTGATTATTTGTTATGTTTCCATGTCCGATAACCGATATTAATAATATTTAAATTTTTGCCTTTTTGTACAATTATTACCAAATAATCATTACACTACAACAATAAAAAATAACATTCACCTATAAATATTAATATAAATAATAACACACACACACACACACACACACACACACACACACACACACACACACACACACACACACACACACACACACACACACAGTAGTGTTTCCATGTTTTATGGGGACTTTCCATAGACATAATTGTTTTTATACTGTACAAACTTTATATTCTATCCCCTAAACCTAACCCTACCCCTAAACCTAACCCTCACAGAAAACTTTCTGCATTTTTACATTTTCAAAAAACATAATTTAGTATGATTTATAAGCTGTTTTCCTCATGGGGACCGACAAAATGTCCCCACAAGGTCAAAAAATTCGGGTTTTACTATCCTTATGGGGACATTTGGTTCTCACAAAGTGATAAATACACGCTCTCTCTAACACACACACTTTCAAAACAGCTTCATATAAATGTAATGGTCCATATTAAATAACTCTTTGGAGCCCAGTTGAATTTTAATATAAAATAATAATAATAATAATAATAATAATACTATATTATTATTATATTATAGGATTATATTTGTTTTGTACATTTCTGTCCAATTTACTTTCCCTTCACCATGAGCTTTTATTTTGGCAGAAATCTGAAAGGGAAGTGTGTATTTGACAGTTTGCAATGTTGCTCACTACAAATGTAGTGAAATGCTGTCACCTCCCTCTTTTCTGTGATACCTTGTCCCATTTTTAGATTTGTATATTACCTTGAAGTGGTTAAAAAAAAAGCTTTATAGACTGATATTTTCATAAATCCGATGTTGAAAAAACGATTAACCCAAAAAGTGCAAATATCGGGGAAAAAAAAAAATCTGATTATTGGTCAAACTCTACTAAAAATGAATACATATTAGTATACAAATGTCTCCAATAGGTCCTTAAAAGGATAGACTGACGTTTCTTGCTGACACACTCAACACAAACACACAAAAAGAGCAATATCTACACAATTAAATATTTTACAGCAGAGCAAACAAGAAAAAAGTACATATATATATTCACAATATACAGTTCCAAGACTAATTTCCATGAATTGTCAAGGACTGGAAAGAGACCCTGAATAATACATTAGTAGTGATGTGGCAGGACTAATAGAGCAGTGATCCCTGTAAGCTGACAGCAGGGGACGCTGTGACTCCATAAGCATGAGAAGACAGAGAGGGAGATAAAGTCTCAGACACGCTGCATTGAGAACATGCAGACAAAACGAGTGAGAGAGACAGACGCTGATGTCACTTTGGAACAACAGAAAGAGAGAAACAGTTTCTTGGTAAAGCAGCAGATCTTTGGCAGGCCCACACAGCACAAAAGTTTAGATCACACATGCTATGTCACATTAAGCTGTGCAAGGACACTCGTGGATGTTTTTAGGAGACCCCCGCTGTAAGAACCGCAGGTGTCTGCTGAAAGTTTTCTGAGATAAAGAGGTGGTTTGATGTCTAAATCCAACTTCATCATCATCCTCCTCAGGCACCGTTCACACATTCACAGCGATTTTATCACAGCAGGTCGCCAAGTTGCTGTATTGTTGGTTGTAGTGGGTGTTTTTATACTGCTGGATGCTCAAATGCTGTTGGTGGGCTGCACAAATGGCCATAGCTTTAAAGGAACAGTTCACCCAAATATGAAAATTCTCTCATCATTTATTCACCCTCGTGCCATCTCAAATGTGTATGACTTTGTTGCTTCAGATGAACACAAATAAAGATTTTTAGAAGAATATCTGTCGAAATTCAATGTTTATTAATCCTCATTATGCTTTGATTCTTATTAACTCTAAATTGCTTTCTGTGAATGAACCAAACATGTTCAAATGCTTTTTGTAGCTAAGTTGACTGAAGTTTCTTTGTATGCCATCTCTGGCAAGGTCAGAGAGGAAAAGGGAGGCAGAGAACTGTGTCTTATCAGAGGACACAGCTGAAGAGTGAAAAACATCTTATTATTATTAAATGTGCTGAGGAAGACTAGTGTGGATGAAGAATAGAACATTTCAGGACAGGAACCTGTCCTTGTAAGGTGAAGAAAGATAGGAGGTTCTATGGTAATTACTTTTTATATTTAGCCAATCATTTAGTTGAGTCTTATGGTGCGTTCACATACAACGTGAATCGAGCGTTTCGCGCGGTGCGATTACATACAAAGTCAATGCAATGACACGATTTCTTGGCGGGGACGCGAAAGGACCGAATGGCACGAAGCGAAATTGCAAAATCGCTTAATCCGCGTGAAGGTGCGTACACACTGCCAGCGACATCGCGCGCGACAGCGACTCCATACCATTCATTTTCAATGAGAGCACAGCGACTTCTGGCGACACAAGCTGTCGCGACCATTGGCGACTAGATGTGGGCGTGTTCAGCGACGCGACAAAGTTGAGACAAGTTCAACTTTATTCATATGAAGGGCGACTAACTAAAGCGACAGCCAATAGGAGAGAAGATGGGAGAGCTCACGTGATCCTTCTCTCTCTCTCTCTCTCTCTCTCTCTCTCTCTCTCTCTCTCTCTCTCTCTCAGCTCCTGCAGTAACGGAAATATGGATGAAAGGCTAATTCTTGCTGTTAGCAATTTTCCAGTGCTCTATGATATGTCTCTTCCCACGTTCAAGGACATTTTTAAGAAAAATACTGCGTGGAAAGGTGTATCTGAGATCGTGGGGATTTTGTGGACCTAGACAGACCGGCATTTGCATTTTCGCCGCAGATAAACAGCCGCTATGTCTTGTTTCTCATTCATCTTTGATATAAAGCATTTTATGTACTGATTCCGTTTATATTTAGTCTTTTCCCTCCAATATGTTTGTTTTTAGTGGCAAGAAAAGAGATTCGCTGTCAACAGCAATGGAATGACATCCGTGAATGTCATTTATAAACGTTACTAGGCAACCAGTAGTGGGAACGCCCACTAGCAACTTCACCGCCAGCCACTGGCGACCTGCAGCGACAAAGTCGCTGGCAGTGTGTATGCAACTTGAGTCGAAACTTTTCAACATGAGCGAGAACTCTGCATGATGCGTTGTTGCGAAAGCCTATCAGCATTGAGATTGTCCAGATGTCACTGACGTAGTAGCAGAAGAAATCAGGAAAAAATTTATGAGAAAATGGTTGTAGCGGTGTGTGGGCACCCGGAATTGTAGGACACAACGTCAACGTATCTGGGACTTCCACAACAGATACCTAGCAGCAATCGTTGTGATATCGGCCATGGTTGATGGCGGAAAGATAAGCTGTCGTAGAAGCCCCTCCTCCTGTCCTTTTCCGGAAGAGAAGGGGGAATACTCGCGGGTTCGCGTTACTCGTGCTCGCACGAGTTTAAACACAAATTTAACCCAGCAGTCAAACTCGCCCGAGCAATGCGAGGCAATATTTTTTTCCACGTTGTATGTGAAAATTAAATGAGTCTAAAATTAAATAAATAAATATGCATGATTGTGATGGATAAATATTCTGTATTTTGGAACTAACCTTTGTAGCTCTCTGAGGTATACTTTGGTAGTAGGAGGGCTACCCGGGCTCGTGAATAAAGATTTTATTGTCTTAAGCTTTACCACTGGAGTGGCCTGACTCATTTTACAGGTGAATTTCCCCCACATATCTCAGCTCTATAAGTCCATACAATGCAAGTGAATGGGTACCAAAATTTGTAGGTCCAAAAAGCACATAAAGGCAGCATTAAAGTCGTCCATACGACTGGATGGTGTCTTATGGATTACTTTTACGCTGTTTTTATGTGCTTTTTGGACCTTCAAAGTTCTGGTCACCATTCACTTGATTGTATGGCCCTACGGAGCTAAGATATTCTTAAAATCATTATTTGTGTTCAGCAGAAGAAAGAAAGAAAAACACATCTGGGATGGTATGTGGGTGAGTACACGATGAGATCATTTTCATTTTTTGGTGAAATATTCCTTTAAAAATCTGATCCAAAATGAGATGCACAGACCCATTTCACAGACTGTGATGGCGTATTTCCACCTTTATTTAGACGGTAAATCATGCAAACTTATTCATTTGATATTTTTTATTTATTTAATGTAAATTTATAACATTATCCTTTATGTTGCCCTTGCATTAATAAAAACAACAACAACAAAAAAATGGCCCTATACACATGGCATGCAGAGCATTTTATTTTCATGTCAGGGGTGAGAGAGACGGATAGAGAAAGAGACCACTGATGTACACACTCACTTCACAGGTGTGAGCCTTGTTTGCGTCACTAAACGACAGGAAGAGAAACTGCTGCCTGCCCGCCCCACAAGCCCAATCACAAACAACAAAAGCTCATCAAGCTAAAAGCACAAGAAAGCTCTTCTCCCTCTGTCCTTCATTACTAACAAGATTACTGCCAATTATGCTGTTTACACTTCAATACGGTAGCAGATGCAGTGGGAGCAGTTTGATTGGCTGTTTATTTGATTAAGGGCCAATAATGAGTACACATCTTGACACACCTCCTCACCTCTCTACCCCACATGACCCTTTAGAAACAATACAAGTACTTCAGTGCTGTTACGAAAGGCTAGTGTATAGTTAATTGACATCTCGTGTACGGTCAAGTGCTTTGGCCTTTTAAGAATTTTTATTTTGACCGTGAGCGCATTTGTATGCCCACTACAACTGCTTTGTGACTCTTTAGTACAGTACATGGACTTTTCGCATGTCTAGAAAAAACTGTCCACACGTACTGTGCTGATGAGGAAATCTGCATTAAGTGCACAGTGTGCAAGAAGTAGTGGCATACAGAAAACCTACTTATGACAGGGCGAAGGGCGGGGCCTGGTCGTGATTTTACACACCCGGTCCCTTATCAGGTGGCCATCTTCCGGGGGACGGAGGAGTCCCCTACCAACCACTGAAACGCGGCAGGGTCTGAGACCGCCAACCACGAGCGGGGAGGGGCTCACTGCTGACCACCTGGAGCGGGAGAACCGCTGCCAGGAGCGGGGGAGACCCCTTCTGTTTAATAAGATGTAAGCTTTTGGGTCATGTATCCGGAACCAAAACTGCACATCGATGTGGAGCTTTTGTTGATCTACGAGTGCAAAACACATTAAAAAGTCATAGCGGCAACAAACAAGCAGTGAGAAAAAAAAGCAAGTCAAGCTGGGAATATGATTAATATATACTATGAACAAATGGGCTGCAGACATACAGTGGCTGTGTCTCGTTTGGAAGGATGAGTACTCCGGAGGTCGCATTTGTCATTTCATTTTTATTTATTTTTTATTGGGAATGCAAAAAAGGTTAACAACTGTATAAATGTAAGTGCATATACATAAAAGGCATTGACAATAAATACAAAATAAGAAACTGAAACAAGACAGCCACGATGACGTATGCGACAAATGCGACCTCCAGAGGACGCAGCCTTCCGAACAAGACACAGCCAGTATGCACATACTATGCTGATGCTGAAATTTAAGTCACGTGCACAGCGTGCAAGATGTAACGACACACTCTTACGTTTATTTTGGCCTAAAATTCACATTAAGTACACATTTTGGCAATGGCAAGATGTTAAAACAATGCTCGCAATGTGTGCAACAATGTGTACATTAATTTCTTGTTTTTCCCAGCATTTAAAAAAAAAATGTTTGCTGTCAAATTAGGTTGAAAAGCACAAAAACTCACTGATCGATAGGATATAAGCACATACATGTGGAGCTGTTGATATTGTTGGTCTCGAAAGTGCATGACACATGCAAAAAGATGTAGCATTATCAAACAAGTGGTGCTAAAAGAAATGATTTGACAATCAAATACGTAAAAAAGAGGATATCTTTCAAATATACTGTATATCCTATTATTCCACAGCCCTCTCGAATAGCCAATTGTCAGTCAATTGCATAATGAGCACAAAACTGTAAATAGCTGTGCTAGTTTCATGACTCTCATATCACTCTGCGGTTTCTTCTTACATAATACAACAATATAAAGTCAAATTAATATTTCATGTCTATTCATTTATGTCTATTCACCTGCCCAGGCACTACAGTTGAAAATGTAATCTGTTATAGTTAAACATTTACAAAAATGTTTATTAAGTGTACGTTCACTGTAGATCTTAACTGAAAACCAAACAAAATACAGTAGCCATTTATTAAATGTGCTGATGTAATTTCTAAATATAATCCTGATAATGTTGCCGTTTAGACAGGGATATATATAGTGACTGACTGACTGTACATATACTTTACCTTCCTAGCACCATAATTATTACAACAGTTGTATTATTATTATTATTATTACTAAGAGAGGACTGCTATTACGATTAGTATACCATAAATATACACTTATCATGCTATTTTACTACCATAGATCCCTTTCAGGACAGTGAATACGCACCTGTCATCTCTATTAAAAAGCACATGAATGGCCAAAGCATTGTTTCGCTTGCATTCATGTATGCAAACCTTTCTTAGAGGCTGATAAATATATGAATAATTTTCACCAGCAACCTTAGTTGCAGATCTGGGTCAATTTGTCGCAATACAGTGGTGGGCTTCATTCCAACCCACTGCATTCAGAACGCTAGTGTGTGAGATAGATTGAGCGGTTCATGGAGAACAGACTCCTCGTGACAGGTAATCCTTTTATTTCCCCACTGAACTGTGTTTGTCACCTGTCAACGAGTGGCTGCAGTTATTCCCCAGTACTGATAGCGCTGCAGTTATGGACAGTCCTGCCAATATGAACAATTTACCCTGACAACAACCAGCACAAAGGCAGTAGAGGCGCAGACGCGACCTCTGAGACCGGCCATGTCTCTGAGCTGTCATATCCAGCAGGAGTCAAAGAGACAGGGGACAGTGGCGGAGAGACTCGTCCCCGTTCATGGCAGCAAGACCGCTTCAGACGAACACATTACCTTTCATTTTCTCAGATCTGATTTTCATTCTTCCAATCAGACTAGGTTTGGGCAAAATTCACAATTTAAGAATTGACTGCCTTTATTTTTATGAGTTTTATTGAAATGGCCATGACCCATAGGATGTCGAATTGAAACTTGCATTGGCGTGACTGGCAGAGGGATTTACAGAAGTGCAATTCAAAGACATTCAACACAATCACTCAACAGAGAAATTTCATTAGTGCAACACAACAACAAAACAGGCAAGAACAGATCACGTCTTAGGTGCCTGCTTAAGGTTTTCATGTTTGAAGTCTTTTCATGTTGTTTTTTTTGTAAAGTTTTGCCTGGGTTGCTCAGTGGTAAAAACTCCGCTACCACCCCTGGAGTTCGCTAGTTTGAATCCCAGGGTGTGCTGAGTGAGGTCTCCTAAGCAACCAAATTGGCCTGGTTGCTAGGGAGGGTAGAGTCACATGGGGTAACCTCCTCGTGGTCCCTATAATGTGGTTCGTTCTCAGTGGGGCGTGTGGTGAGTTGTGCGTGGATGCCGCGGAGAATAGCGTGAGGCCTCCACACACGCTATGTCTCTGTGGCAACGCGCTCAACAAGCCACGTGATAAGGTGCGCGGGTTGACGTTCTCAGACGCGGAGGCAGCTGGGATTCGTCCTCTGCCACCCGGATTGAGGCAAATCACTACGTGACCACGTGGACTTAATAGCGCATTGGGAATTGGGCATGACAAATTGGGAGAAAAAGGGGAAAAAATATTTTTTTTTATAAAATATTATGAAATATATATACACTGTAAATCAAATGAAAATTTCCATCAATGGTATTTCAAATAATAGATCCACAGTGTCATGCTTAAAGACATTAATGCATGAAATTCTATAAAGCTGCTTTGAAAATTGAAAAGCACTATAAAAATAAAAATGACTTGACTTGCTGGAATGCCCTACTTTTTTGTGCGTGAATACATGTTTATGGTTCATACTGAAAGAAAATTATGTTTTATTAAAAAATAAATTTAAAGCAGTCATAAGAATTTCTTTAAGTTTTGTTAAAACTTAACAAAAACCACACACAATACCTGTATCCATCAATAAAGCTGGCGTTAATGTAGTCCGACCCCTCCACACCTCTGATTGGCTGTAAAAACACACGGCTGGACTCAAAGGGCATGATGTTCACCAGTCGGTTCTTAAACTTGTTGCATGGCAGACTGGCACTGATGAATCTGGATGTGTGTGCTTTAGAGTTGGCCAGTTTCTGCAGTCAGAAAAGAAACTTCACTGTAAAAGTGTTTTGTCAGGTAACACAAAATGTGCTTCATGTGGTAATTAACCTGATAACATCAGGTTAAAGAAACGAAATACATTTTTAATGGTCAGATCAAGCAGAAATAGCTCCCAAAGATTAAACAACTGCACATTTTCGCTTTTTAGAGTGTATACAACACATAACACTGTATATTGCTCTGAAACAGCAAAACAGACTGATATTTTACAGAGACTATTCGAGATTATCTGTGTCCGCCCCTCCTTGTGTCAGTTCCATCTACTGATACCCTTGGTGAACTTTGAATAAATATTGTCTCAAATATTTTTTCAGATATTTGTGTACGCCTACATTGTTAGGCCCAAACGGGACTAAATTCTGAATCCCCCAGATGCTCAAAATGTGTATTATTGTCTTTTTATCTTCACTAATTTATATTAAATGGTCCTGGGATGTGACACATGTAATTTATTATATAATATACTTATATAAGTACAAATATTCCATGTAGTCTCTCAATTAATATGAGGTTGTAAAATACGGTGGCCCAGGGGTGCAGAGCACAACTAAATTTAAGTCACAACACAATAAAATGAAATGAAACAATAACACAATGAAATTAAGCCTTCTCTTTTCTAATAATTGTTGAGTTGTGACTGTTTCATTGTGTTGTGACTGTTTCTTTGTGTCTTATTTTTTTGTGTTGTGACTATTTCATTGTGTTGTGTTGTGACTGTTTCGTTGTGTCTTATTTTTTTGTGTTGTGACTGTTTCATTGTGTTGTGTTGTGACTGTTTCGTTGTGTCTTATTTTTTTGTGTTGTGACTGTTTCATTGTGTTGTGTTGTGACTGTTTCGTTGTGTCTTTTTTTGTGTTGTGACTGTTTCATTGTGTTGTGTTGTGACTGTTTCATTGTGTTGTGACTGTTTCTTTGTGTCTTATTTTTTTGTGTTGTGACTGTTTCATTGTGTTGTGTTGTGACTGTTTCGTTGTGTCTTATTTTTTTGTGTTGTGACTGTTTCATTGTGTTGTGTTGTGACTGTTTCGTTGTGTCTTTTTTTGTGTTGTGACTGTTTCATTGTGTTGTGTTGTGACTGTTTCATTGTGTCTTATTTTTTTGTGTTGTGACTGTTTCATTGTGTCTTATTTTTTTGTGTTGTGACTGTTTCATTGTGTCTTATTTTTTCGTGTTGTGACTGTTTCATTGTGTTGTGTCTTAATTTTGTGGTGTTGTGACTGTTTCATTGTGTTGTGTTGTGACTGTTTCATTGTGTTGTGTCTTAATTTTGTGGTGTTGTGACTGTTTCATTGTGTTGTGTCTTAATTTTGTTGTGTTGTGACTGATTCATTGTGTTGTGTTGTGACTGTTTCGTTGTGTTGTGTCTTAATTTTGTTGTGTTGTGACTGTTTCATTGCGTTGTGTTGTGACTGTTTCATTGTGTGGTGTTGTGACTGTTTCGTTGTGTTGTGTCTTAATTTTGTGGTGTTGTGACTGTTTCGTTGTGTTGTGTTGTGACTGTTTCATTGTGTTGTGTCTTAATTTTGTGGTGTTGTGACTGTTTCGTTGTGTTGTGTCTTAATTTTGTGGTGTTGTGACTGTTTCGTTGTGTTGTGTCTTAATTTTGTGGTGTTGTGACTGTTTCGTTGTGTTGTGTCTTAATTTTGTGGTGTTGTGACTGTTTCGTTGTGTTGTGACTGTTTCATTGTGTTGTGTCTTAATTTTGTGGTGTTGTGACTGTTTCATTGTGTTGTAACTGTTTCATTGTGTTGTGTTGTGACTGTTTCATTGTGTTGTGTCTTAATTTTGTGGTGTTGTGACTGTTTCATTGTGTTGTGTCTTAATTTTGTGGTGTTGTGACTGTTTCATTGTGTTGTGTCTTAATTTTGTGGTGTTGTGACTGTTTCATTGTGTTGTGTCTTAATTTCGTTGTGTTGTGACTGTTTCATTGTGTTGTGTCTTAATTTTGTGGTGTTGTGACTGTTTCATTGTGTTGTGTCTTAATTTTGTGGTGTTGTGACTGTTTCATTGTGTTGTGTCTTAATTTTGTGGTGTTGTGACTGTTTCATTGTGTTGTGTCTTAATTTTGTTGTGTTGTGACTGTTTCATTGTGTTGTGTCTTAATTTTGTTGTGTTGTGACTGTTTCATTGTGTTGTGTTGTGACTGTTTCATTGTGTCTTAATTTTGTGGTGTTGTGACTGTTTCGTTGTGTTGTGACTGTTTCATTGTGTTGTGTCTTAATTTTTTGGTGTTGTGACTGTTTCATTGTGTTGTGTCTTAATTTTGTTGTGTTGTGACTGTTTCATTGTGTTGTGTCTTAATTTTGTTGTGTTGTGACTGTTTCATTGTGTTGTGTTGTGACTGTTTCATTGTGTCTTAATTTTGTGGTGTTGTGACTGTTTCGTTGTGTTGTGACTGTTTCATTGTGTTGTGTCTTAATTTTGTGGTGTTGTGACTGTTTCATTGTGTTGTAACTGTTTCATTGTGTTGTGTTGTGACTGTTTCATTGTGTTGTGTCTTAATTTTGTGGTGTTGTGACTGTTTCATTGTGTTGTGACTGTTTCATTGTGTTGTGTCTTAATTTTGTGGTGTTGTGACTGTTTCATTGTGTTGTGTCTTAATTTTGTGGTGTTGTGACTGTTTCATTGTGTTGTGTCTTAATTTCGTTGTGTTGTGACTGTTTCATTGTGTTGTGTCTTAATTTTGTGGTGTTGTGACTGTTTCATTGTGTTGTGTCTTAATTTTGTGGTGTTGTGACTGTTTCATTGTGTTGTGTCTTAATTTTGTGGTGTTGTGACTGTTTCATTGTGTTGTGTCTTAATTTTTTGGTGTTGTGACTGTTTCATTGTGTTGTGTCTTAATTTTGTTGTGTTGTGACTGTTTCATTGTGTTGTGTCTTAATTTTGTTGTGTTGTGACTGTTTCATTGTGTTGTGTTGTGACTGTTTCATTGTGTCTTAATTTTGTGGTGTTGTGACTGTTTCATTGTGTTGTGTTGTGACTGTTTCGTTGTGTCTTAATTTTGTTGTGTTGTGATTTAATTTAATTGTGTTAACAGCTTATATTTGCTTCGCTAATTTGGTTGTGTTGTGCACCCCTGGGCCACCACAGTAACAGCTGCAAGCACTACATTATTAAAGAATAAGCTCAACGCTATTTAAATAAAAGAGTCTAGAAAGCATGTCACACCACCGGAATTTCAAAAAGTATTTCCTGTCAACTAGCCACTTACGTGAGAGCTTTTGAAAGAGTTTCCTTTCTCAACATTTGACGTGTTTCTTGGCGGAGAATGAGGAGTTTTGAGTGGCTTTGTTCTCAAACTTCAAATAAGACTCACGGATCACGGGATCATGGGAATAAACAGCAGGGAAACCCAAACCTGTCTAAACACGGTTCTCAAAGTACTGTCCCTTTTGCATGTTCTACTAATGGATCAAATCATTGTCATGCAGCACAAAAGCCTGTGTCAGCTTCACAAACTGCTACTGAAACAAATTTGCACAACATCAAGCATCAAAATCCTGATTACACCCAATATGGATCTCTAATGATTCTGCAGTCAGAACATCTCTGATCCTCATCATCTGAGCTGTGAAGCGTCCCTCAGGACAGCTGCTGTGTTTAAAGCCCAGACGTGCAGCAAGAGGCTTAAGAGCATTTTCATGGATACAGCCACTAGAACATACAGACTGTCTGCTTCTCATTCAGCTCCTGGTTTACTGTTTAAGAAATTGTAATTTGGAAACAACGTGCAGTTTCTTTCTTCCTTGCTTTGGCAAGAATGTTACTGCTAAGTATTTTAAAGTATATGTCTTCTCTCTAGCAACAGCAGTACAGCTTGATCTTGTTACAGTGTACTATTATTATATATCATTATTATTATTGAACAAATCTAATGTAGTCTAACCAGTAACAATAAAAACATTCTGGTTCCTTAACAATTCCATTAGTACTTCTGAGGATACACTTTTAATTAAAGTCCCATTTATTATAAAGTGTTAAACATACAAATGAGAATCTTTTACTACTTAAGTCAGTTATTACACTGACACACATTACCTTTTTTAACTGAAGCACCATTTATTACAACATGTTGAACATACTGTACATTCAGTAATTACACTGACACGTTTGAAAAACAAAACGCAAAAAAAAAGTAACTTTACCATTTTAGAATTCATATTCGATTCATTTTCATATAGAAAGCATTTAAAAAAAAATGTATCACCGTTTTCTCCCCAATTTGGAATGCCCAATTCCCACTACTTAGTAGGTCCTCGTGGTGGCGCGGAAACTCACCTCAATCTGGGTGGTGGTGGAGAAGTTTCAGTTGCCTTCGCTTCTAAGACCTTCAATCGCTGTGCATGACACCGCGGAGACTCACAGCATGTGGAGGCTCATGCTACTCTCCACGATCCATGCACAAATTACCACACGCCCCATTGAGAGCGAGAACCACTAATCGCGACCACGAGGAGGTTACCCCATGTGACTCTACTTGGCCAATTTGGTTGCTTAGGACACCTGGCTGGAGTCACTCAGCACACCCTGGATTCAAACTCGTGACTCCAGGGGTGATAGTCAGCGTCAATACTCGCTGAGCTACCCAGGCACCTATGTAACACATTTGTAACATTTTTGTAGTAATTCTTTTTAAAGTACCATTTATTAAATGTAAGCTTTTTTGTAATGTTTTTACAAAAATCTTGTCAGTGTAATTTCTGACTTTAGATTCACTTTCGTATGTAACACAAAGTAACATTTTAGTAGTAATCTTTTTAAAATACTATTTATTTTAACATATGGATCTTTAAAGTCAATAGTTACACAGATTTAAGTCTTTCGAGTCTTAAGTACACATAACGCAGTAAGAGTAAATTTTATGTTGAGAATGACAAAAGTAATAGAATTGCTATTGAACTACTCAGACCAATTGTTAGATTCAATCTGATAACTCGCTTCGACCGATTCATTAAAAACAACTAGCTCATAAGAGTCAATTGTTCATGAATCGGACTAAACTTGCCCTGCTGCATGTTTGCTGTTGCAGGCAACCAGAGAAGACAATGTAATAGTAAGTTGTGTTGTCTTTGTATTATATCATTACACTAAGTCTTCCTTTCTCATCACACTGAATTCAGACTGCAAGTGCACAACTAAAACATCATTACTTTTGTCATGTTGTAAAAGATTCAGTTAAGGTGCAGCGTAAATATATTAAAACCAAATATGTTCAGATTGGCAGTGATGTTTTTGTTTCAGTGTTTTGCTTTTAGTGAGGAAAGAAACATAACTTGACATTGTAATCTTGCTATATTCAAATATGTAAGTGTACATAATAATGTGCGTGTGTTCTGACCTTAAACTCTAGCTCCATGGCGGTGACGGTGTCTCCAGGTGGGACCTGCGTGAGTTTTTGGATATGCGTGTACAGGCTCCTTGCAGGGACCTCTGTGTTCCCGCAGGTAGCGGCCTCCAGCAAAGCTTCATGGATGAAGATGTACTGATCTTCAGTCTGCACCATATAGTTCCTCTGTGCACGCATGCAGGTCACATGACCATAGATATCCACAGACTTCTCGTGTTTCATGCGCTCTAGCATGGCCTCTATTACGATAAAGCATCCTGTCCGACCTACACCAGCACTGCCATGGAGAAACAAAAGGGAAGACTTACATTTAGAGTGCACTTATGTAAAATATGTAAACCCACTAAAATGACAAAAAATAGTGTAAAAAAGTAAAAATGATTAATTATTGTGATTAAGATAAATGGCTGCTGAATATATATATTTTTACAGTGTGCGTCCACAGACACATGCACACGCTAACGGATAAGTGAGTTAACATGAAGTTATACCTGCAGTGTACCACCATGGGTCCTGCATCTAATGGGTTGCAGGCCTTGACTCTACGTAGAAAGGCTAAAATCGGTGTGGGGTATTCGGGAACTCCGTGATCTGGCCAGGCCATGAACTGGAACTGTCGAACTTCCCGTTTCTCACTGGATCCGTTCTGTTAGAACACAATTATGGGGTCTTATAATGGACAAAATGTTTTCGTTGCTCTTTTGAAATGAGTTTATGTACTACATAGGCAACATTCACAAAGCAAAACTTACTATACAGTCCACTCTATTTTATTGAAAATAAGCTGTAAAAACTATTCATTTAGATATCATTATGATTATGACATACAACACACAACTGCTTGCATTTATATTATACACTGCCTATTTCATATGCGAAAAGGTTAGCCAATAATAACATGGGTCATTTAGAAACTTAAAGTATTTAACATTTAGAAATCTTAAAGGTACAGTAGGAAAAAACAGCCTGTTTAATGTAATGAAAAATGATATTGACCATTATTGGTGCAAAAAACCTTGACTTATAGTGAAAAATGGAAATAAAATGCTAGAAAAGTGCAGAATACCCCCTACGCCAAAAAACAACCCAATTTTCTTTGACTCTGTGATAATGAAAGTGACTCTGACCTTATACAGGGCGAATGTTCTGACGCTGTAGGTGGCTAACTCCACTGTGTCCAGCATGGACACCTGAATCATACCATATGTTTCCGTCCCACGACTCGGCCAGTACTGATCACATTTCACCTATAATGAGGCACACACAAATACTTTAAAGATAAGATACACGCTGTGATACGTGTCATGATTTATACATTGTGATGCATCACAACATCTATAACTGGTTTGCCATTGAGACTGCAGCTAATGTACGAGAGAGACTCAGCATAGAGTCTCTTAAGGGAATATTCAGGGATTCTCTGTCTGTCTGTCTGTCTGTCTGTCTGTCTGTCTATCTACACATTTTATTGGGTTTTTAATTTATATATATATATATATATATATATATATATATATATATATATATATATATATATATAAATATACTGTATATTCACTCACAAGCCACTTTATTATGCACACCTGTTCATCTACTTATTCATGCGATTATCTAATCAGCCAATCTTGTGGCAGCAGTGTAATGTATAAAATCATCCAGATATGGGTCAGGAGCTTGAGTTAATGTTCACATCAACCATCAGAATGGTGAACATTTTTATCTCAGTGATTTCAACTGTGGCATGATTGTTGGTGCCAGACGGGCTGGTTTGAGTATTTCTGTAACCGCTGATCTCCTGGGATTTTCACACATAACAGCCTCTAGAGTGTAAACAATAACCAGTGAGCGGCAGTTCTGTGGACGAAAATGGCTAGTTAATGACAGAGGTCAGAGGAGAATGGCAGACTGGTCCAAGCTGACAGAAAGGCTATGGTAACTCAGGTAACCCCTCTGTACATTTGTTGTGAGCAGAATAGCATCTCAGAATGCACAACATGTCGAACATTGAGGCGGATGGGCTGCAACAGCAGAAGACCACGTTGGGTTCCACTTCTATCAGCCAAGAACAGAAAACTGAGGCTGCAGTGGTTCTACCATTAATGCACCTCAGCAGAAGTCCAGAGCTGTCAGAGCAGGTGATGTTTTTCCAATCATCTACCGTCCAGTTTTTGTGAGCCTGTGCCCACTGCTGCCTCAGTTTTCTGTTGTAAGGTGACAGCAGTGGTACCCAGAGGGTCCGCCTGGATCCAGCTCCATTCCTGCTTCGTGTTGGACTCCACTGTTACATGTCGCTGTGTGATGATGACTAATAGCAGCCGGTGCCAGCCAAACATCACTTCAGTCTATTATGATGGACTTCAGAGGATGAACTGATGCCAACTCCAACCATAAGACATGGGATACTTCATATGCCATTGCCTGAACCTTGGATTTAGGATAGACCTCACCGAAATGACCTGCAGGTTGAAATGCGAATCACCTCACTCATCACTGCCTGCATCACCTCGGTCTAATGATGGACTACACTCTTATAATGGAATATATAGACTATCAATTAATTGTCAACAAAAGCCTTCATCAGCCAACTAACAAGGACAATTGCATCAATGTGAACTTCTGCAGTTAATCCAGGATGAACTTCAAAGACATTAGCCATTAATCTTACAGTTCATACAAAATCTTTGTTTAAACACTGACCCTTAACACTTAATTAATTTAATCATTTTAAGCCATGACTTGCACTATACAAAAGTAATATTGGCATTATATTCATGATGTTAGTCAGAGGGGAACTGGCCCCCACAGTGAGTCTGGTTTCTCCCAAGGTAATTTTTCTCCATTAACCAACATCTTCTGGAGTTTTCCTTGCCACAGTCGCCTACAGCTTACTCACTGGGGCTCTAAATCCATCCATCCATCCATCCATCCATCGTCAACCGCTTATCCTGTGTACAGGGTCGCAGGGGGGGCTCTAAATACAATTATTATTTAATTACTTATTTTTATACACAATTCACAATCGTATTTGATAAAACTTCACAATGATGACTGTAAGACATTATACTTATTACAGTTTTATCTTCTGTTAATGCCTGATCATCTGTAAAGCTGCTTTGAAATTATATGTGTTGTGAAAGAAACTATAGAAATAAAAATGACTTGACTTAACTTGTGAGTGCAGAACAGGAGTGTTTGAATATTGTTGGGTTGCTTGATTTTTGTGTAAATTAAAAAAAAAAAATAATAATAAATGTAAATAAATACATTTGACTTACAACTGCTGATGGTAGATTACAATTTTTAAAGAATCACACAAAATCGCAATTGTTTTTGTTACTTATGAGCGTCTTGCTCAGTGTCATGCTACGTGGCATCTTGGACATTGTTGCATTATCTCAATTATATATGAAAAATGCAAATATATTGAAATATTTTGAACATTTTACACTATCTGGGCTTTTTGTAGATACATTTTTGATGTGCCGGGTCTCAAAAGACACATATGTAAGAGCGTTTGTTGAAATTCCCATGCATTTAAGGGTTAAACAGGCCTAATATATACAATAAATATAAAAATGTACATTACATTATTGTGGCAGACGAGTGAAGCATTGACAATACACAAAGTGGCTTTTGAAGTCAAAATACTGTTTGGTTTATATCCACAAAAGTCTATCAGTGGGCTACAATCCACAACATCTCATTTTGCAATTGAGTTCATACATTTTTAGACTTGGGCATTTCTCACTGTACGTGTTCTTGCGTTTGGTCTGTACATGCATCAGGCGACTGCTTTTGGAGCGTCGCACTGTGGTTGCGTTGCATTTCACTGGTTTTCAGCATCTTTAGCTGTGTTTTTAGGTTGTTGTGTCAAGTTAAATGTAGTTTGAAACTTCAAACAACGCTTCTCAAAACATTTGCCCTCTGTTCTGTCCAGCTGTCTTTGATCAGTCGGTTTGTTGCCTGTACACCTGGAGTTGCGCTTACTGCCCCCTGCTGATTGAGATTCGCAAAAACATGGAGGTGGTACTTCAAGTTTGAATTGTTCTGATGGTCGAAAATACCGTATAACAGAATTAATTGTGTAAATTTTTTAATACATTATTTTTTATATAATTAATCACTGATTTAACACGTTAATTTAAAAAATGCTAAATGTTTTCTTTTAGGGTTAAGGTTTAGGGCCTTATATAAAAACAAGAGAAGTCTATGGTATGTCCCCCATTGAGACAGCTAAGTGTGTGTGTGTGTGTGTGTGTGTGTGAGCTGTGGTGCCAGGCCTGGGGGTCTCTCTCTGGCACTGCTTGCAGATGGGGGCATTACGCATCACAGAATGTCCAGAGCTGGGGCAGAACCTCAGGCTCTGATAACACACAGGGGTCACTGTGGTCACACATCCTGTCTGCACACACACGCACGTACACACGCACGCACACGCACAACTGAGGGGTTTGTGAGTAATGGCCTGGGGTTGAGTCCGACCCATCTGGGCTTCTGTAAACACTGCTGTCCTTCCTAAACAATGAACAGGTACAATCTGTGCTCTCACACACACACACGTATGCACACTCACACATGTACAGTTACTCAGCTCTAAATGGATCAAAACATTTTTTAATTTATGTAAAGCTAGTTATAAATACCAATGACTAACCCTAACTCAAACTCCCTCCAGGATGTGTGGTCATTATTCAGAAATATATAACGACTATGACGAGATATTACAAATGGTTATTAATATTGGCTAAAATTGAAATGCAGTCCAAACAATGATATACAGCCTTCTGAAGACCTTTATTAGATGTTTTTCTATCTGATTATCTCCAAGAGGGAGGTACAATCTTTCAGTTTCATTAGAAAGCTTTAGCTTTAGATCACATTTAAATGCATGTTAATGCAGACTTCCTGCGTGGAGTAAAAACAGATTGACCATCTTTACCATCTGGCAACCCAGTAGGTGAGTGAACATACAACGCCTTTCTCTCACAAACACACATCACTTCCTGCTTCATAAACCTGTGAGGATGCTAACAGTCACTGTCTTTGTGTTGTCCAAGGATAGGGTTAGTGTTCATATGTGCACATATGTGGAATATTTAATATTTTAACATATATATTCATATTCGTTGAGGGCTAGCCCCGCCCACAGTGAAATATAATTGGCTCATTATCCCACTATACATAGCTGTGTTTTAATCATCAAATAACCCCATGGCAAATGGTTCTATCTTGTTTTATAAGCATAAACATCACAACATTTTGCAAGATTTCTCAATTAAATTGAGCAAAATTGTGCAATTTTGCTTCTCAATCCAGCTTATCTTGTTTTAAGGATGTTTAGATATTCTTACTGGAAAACAAGACAAAAATACCAAGTATGAAATTCATTTTTTGCACAAGACAACAAAACTCTCACCCTGCTCTTCTCCTCCAGTCTGGTCATCATGACTATGGTGTTCGTTCTTTGCTCCCACACCATCCTCCAGAAGTCACTGAGCGTCTCGGGCAGAGGACCCTGAGTGGCGATGTACGCGTTCTGCTTGCGATAGCCATCAATGTAGTTGGCATTGATGTAGTCACTTCCGGGTACACCTGCAGGTCACACCAGTGCAGTGTTAACACTCATTATCACAATACTTACTGAACATGCATCACATATAACAGGTAAGCATCTCTTTATTTTTTGGACTAACCATCAACAGGTGTCAACACGACTCTGGAGTGGTCGTAGGCAATGACGTTTGCATAGCGGTTCTTGGGCTTGTTGACCTCTAAGTTGGAGTTCTCCCAGGTGAACTGTTGACCAGGGTCAATAGACTGCAAGTAGAGAGACAAAATATGAGAAATATAGTTAAAAAAACAAGACAAACATCATTGAAAAATTATATTTAGGTCAATGATGTGATGCTAATTTTTGGTCCGGATAAAAAATTCCATTCACACAAAGTAACTGATGAACATGCTTTAAATTTGAAAGTCATTTGTATATTTTTTTCTGAGACTTAAAGTAAAAAATGTCCAGAGAGAATAAGAAAATAAAATAAAATGTTTATATACAGTACATATAAGCGCAGCGTAGTTCTAGCGGGAAGACTAGCAGCTGTACATCATCGCACCATTAGCTGTGTAATTCCCAGCCAATAACATGTAAGCCTTGCTTTATAAGTCTGCTCACAATCTATCACATTGCTGTTTCAGTGCGCTAACACGGCAACCTCCACCACCCCACCACCACCAGTTGAGTCCCGTCCTGCACGGGGGTAGACTCCTCTCCCCTGCCTCCTATCTGCGGCATGATATGACGGTTCCGAGTACAAGTTCTTTGGACCGCCAGACAGGGCTTACACCAAAGAGAGACATTACTTTTTTAGTTAATAATATACAATTGTTTATATATATATATATACTATGACAGTAATATTCATATTGTGATATTCAAGCCGTTCTCACAATTTAAAAAAAATCTCATCTATGTTACAAGCTAAATGATACTTTTTAATTGATGGTTACACCACTTGACACCTTTAAAGCCATTAAATCTATTATTTATTTATTTGTAGAAACAGCTATAAAAAGTCTTTAAAAATGTATGACTATGTATAAACTACATTTTAGAAGTATTCAAATTTTATCAAGCTTATTTGTCAATGACCCACTTAAGAATGAAAGAAAACAGTCTGAGCCAGAAGTTAACAGGCTGGGCTGTTCAATAATAAAACAGAGCAATGTTTTGATAGCTCCACACAGCAGCACTGCCCCACAGATGCAGTAACTACAACACTCGGTGGAGGATCCTGGCATAGGTGATATTGGTAGCCTCCTAGGACAGTAAAGCTCTCTGGGGCGGCACAACAAGGTACCAGCTTGGTTGCAGCCACCCCCACCCCTAGCTCGCAAGATCGTGATGGGAGAAAGGTGTCCCGAGTTGTTCCTAACAGGCTACTCCATATTGTTAATATTATGGATATTCATCATGCATTATTACATTCTGAACAAACAAGATAACCATAATCAACAGTATAGGTACACCATGACACAGGATCGCCTCAGTGGTCTTGAGAGAATTAGTATCAACCATGTGATTGCTGGGCAGATATGTCAAAGAAAACTTGGAGGGGAAGGTAAAATCTGAAATGAGGAATTATGTGTAATAGCACAAGCAGCAATCTGTAAGTATTCTGCCATTTGTATTGACTATAATTTAATTGTGCAATTTCATTTATGTATATGTAAATGTTTATATAATTTAACCCCAAAAACATGTTTATATGCTACTTATTACTTCTATATTTAATGTCTGGTTATTTTTATTTAAAGGGATAGTTCACCCAAAAATGAAAATTATCTCATCATTTACTCACCTTCATGCCATTTCAGAAATATGGCTTTCTTTCTTTTGCAGAATACAAAGGAAGATTTTTAGAAGAATATTTCAGCTCTGTAGGCCCATAAAATGCAAGTGAATGGTGGCCAGAACTTTAAAGCTCCAATAAGCACATAAATGCAGCATAAAAGTTATCCATAAGACTCCATTGTTTAAATCTGGTTAAATCTTGCTTTGAATGGACCAGGAAAGCTGAGATATTAGTATAAAAAATATTCAGTTTGTGTTCAGCAGAAAGAAGAAATGTATACACATTTGGGATGGCACTATCCCTTTAATGTATTTTGTGCTTTAAAGTATAGTTCTGTACTGAAAAGTTGTCAACACCATAGGTGCGTTAAGGGGGGGCGCCACTTCGGATCTCGCCTAGGGCACCAAGTAAGCAAGAAGCGCCACTGAATACACCGAAACTGAGAAAAATGGCCAGACAAAATTTGTCCGGCCAAAAGTGGATTATAAAACAGTCCTACTCTCTTTTCTCTGAATCTAAGCATAACTGAGTCAAACCTGTCTGTCAAAGGACAAATCATAGTCTTAGAGACCCGATTTTGGTTTAACTTAAGTTTGACAAACTACATAGTAACGACCCCTAAATGGCTTACTTATACTTGTCATTAAACGGGGACAGGAGAAAGTATTTTAACAAACTGCCAACTGCTTCCTGCGCAATCACGCCAGCATGAATCGCCACTGAGCTTAAGAGACCTCTCTAAAGAGCCTACACTGCTGTTACTATAGTTATGTGATAAAGGGTAATAGGGGTGAGATGTATATACTGTACGCCTGTTCTCTAGTCTCTCTGCATGCCATTACTGCGGCTCTTTGTGAGATGGTGTTTTCCAGCAGCAGTTTTATAATGAACAAATACTGATTATACACTGAACCCCATATGAAACATAGGAATGTTAATGCTTTTAGGGAGGCAAAATGTGCCCCTTTGGGTGGTGGCATGTTCAGTTCATTCTAAGGGCAATGTGACATTTTGCTAAACAGATCATATGCAGCAAATAGGGGCTGATATACTCTCAGCTGACACATGGATTGGGAAGAACTGCTCATGAATAATGACAAATACATCACAGAATTTGATCTTTGTGCTATTGTTTTTGTTTGTTGTTGTGCACTATTGAGGACTGTACTGATCACTGGCAGAGACAGTAATAACACAATGAAATTAACCCTTCTATTGCGTTCAGGTCATTTTTGACCTGGGAGAGAGTAGACAATAATTTTAGTATGGGAAACAAACTTTGTGACTTATTTAAGACTATTACAACACACATATACACATAATATATGTATATAAAATGTTATTTTTAATTTTTTACCAGATTATTTTATTTTTGCATTTCGCGGGTCAGTTTTGACCCGGGCATCAATTGTGGCTTCACACATGATATTATGTAGATTTTTTTGTACAGCTATAAATCAAATTTTAAACACTTCAATTACATTTAGCCTCTTTCCCAAACTCTCTCACACACTTTTTGTCTCTCACTGGGACACACACATACAATCACACACACACATTCCTGTACAAAACAGACATGACAGACGTAACAAACATAACATATAAACTAAATCAGATGTACTACTGTCTAAAGGTGGCGAGAGTAAAAGTTCATTCATTAGTCTAAATAGGGCTTGAAACAGGAAATTGTCCTCATTTTATTCTGCAGCATCTGACCAGCTAACAGCAAACTCACATCAACATTCAGTAGCTCATGCATCAAGTAAATTGAATAGATTTTGCTTAAAAACATAGTAAAGAAGTATTAATGTTGTACACTTGAGTTGTACACTTGTTTTATGATGTTTAGTTGATATGTTGGTTTCATAAATTTTGACCACCAAGTTGTATTGAGCAGTTCTGAGTAATAGGAAACTCATTAAAATTACCAGTAATTCTCACATTATAAATTGTATACTATGTTATATTTCGATAAAATTGAACAGAAATGTTGATAAAAAATGATATCTTCATGTATCACACTGGTTTGCTGTAATTAATGCTGTATATTTTGAAATGTCAAAGAATTTCTACATTTAATTATTTAAAAAAATGGCACATTAATTAATTAACTTTTATATTTGTCAGTTAACATGCCAAAATCTCAATCTTTTTACATGTATGAACAGTTAAGAACTTCTTATTAACTTACAATACAGTTTTAGATGAAAACCATCAGGTTATGAATTATTTATAAGCTTGAATTCCACCGGGTCAAATTGACCCACTAAAAGGTGCAAGCAGATTCTGAACACAATAGGTTTATAGACTCATGCACACAAGTCCTACACTTTCAGAAGCAACATACATATGAGAAAGAATAATCATAAATAAGTACACTTTAGTGTGATATATATATATATATATATATATATATATATATATATATATATATATATATATTTTTTTTTTTAACTAAAACTGCGACTGTCTAAAGTAGCTGTCTAAATATAAAAAATATTTCAAAAATATCTGAATGTGCTTAAAGTGTAGACAGCATTGTTGAATATAATGGGAGCAATCTAGTTTTGTTCAATTGCTTTTTACCTTTGTTACTGTTTCACTTACTGAAGACTGCACCGGGACACAGTCAGTCTCAGGTGTGCCTTATGATTGATGTAGATATGTCCAGTTTTAATTATAATGGGCTGTAGTCACGGCACAGAGCATCTTCATTATACACTTTGGGGTAATGGACCAAAATAAAAAGACAAAACCCTGTGCCTCCCTCACACAAAGAAAGAAAGACATCACACCTGAGACGGTCTCTACTGTTTCTTTTGATTTACCTACAGTACATCTCAAAAATCTCTCTATCTTTGAACACAATCCCCTCCCCTTGAGCCCATTTTTATCTCTTTATCCTGTTAACTTGTTTGGTATTGCAGTTTAATGAAAGTCATTTGGTGTTTGATTAGATCACAGTTGCTCCCTGAGTATTTGATGTCTATATTAAAAACTTGATTGTTTAAGCACTTAGAAGAGCTGGCCACCACGCAATAACAATTCAAGAAGGCAGCAGAGCACCACCCCATAAACACAAACACACACACACACACACACACACACACACACACACACTGCAGGATTAGCCGTCTAATAAAGCAGGTGATTCTCATACTCTCTACACTCTTAATACAGTCGTTCTTAAGATTTAATTTCAAGCTCTGGCGATCTGACTACTGCCGAGGATGCTGATGTGACTGTGTGTGTGTGTGTGTGTGTGTTAGCCTGAATATGTGAAGGCTTTGTGTTTATGGATGTGTAAATTACATTGTGTCCTTGCGAGTGCACTTGGATATAGTATTATGTCAGTACATTTGAGCATTTGTTTCAACTTTGTCTTTTGATGAAAAAGTACTTAAAATGTTGTCAATATTTCATCATGTAATATTTATTCATTTCAATCTGACTGAAATGGCATATAAATTTAGTCACCAAAAAAAAATCTTGTGGATAAAAAACACTTCAAAAACAGACACCACCATGCAATCATGCAATCTTTTAGAAATCAATAAGGTAAACACATTCAGGTAAAGCTGAAACAGCACAACTAGGGGCCATTTAGACTGAAAAAAGCTGTAAAAAAAGCTACATGTAGCGCAAACAACAGAACACAATAGAGCAGGTGTCTCGAGACATGTTTTTAAAAGTTGATGTTCATATTAACTTGTGCTGTCAGTCTTTTCAATTCACTCCCGTAATCCCCCCCAGCCACTGGGGGTTGCTTCATGAAAGGCATCGAGCGTAAAACCTGTGCCAAGTCAAATATGCGGATCACAGATAGTCCACTGTGGCGACCCCAAACAGTAGCAGCCGAAAGAAGAAGAATCATGATTAATTACAGATTTTGAAAGTGCTGAAATTTGACACTATATATACAGTACTTCTGTCAAAATGCATTTATGTTTAATATTACTTAATTTAGTGTTATTTTAGTGCATTTTTAGTGGAAATAAAACAAAACAATATTGTAACGAATTTTAATGGAAAGGAGGAGGCGAGAACCGGCTTAACAATATAAATAATAGTTTAATAACAAACTTAAACAAAAAGACAAACACATGCCGGACAGCTGCCGTAACTCTCTCTCTCTGTCGCACTGCCGTCTTCGGTCACCTTTATCCCTCTCGGGCTTAATCAGCCTAATTATGGATCGGGTGTGTGGAATTACGGCCCGGCCCTGCCCTTCACCCTGTCACAAATATGTACCAATATAATGCTTTATTAACATTTTCCAAACAAAGCCTTCCAAAGTATAAAGATAGAAATGCACTAAAATAACACTAAATTAAGTAATATTAAACATTTCGCTGAGTCTAAGAGGGACTTTGACTAATTGAAAAACTAGTCTCCACATAGTTTGCATTTTCAATGCAATGTGCAATAAATCTCTTAAACTTTCATCCTCCACAATATTAATATGCTGGTAGACTGTGGCTATCTGCTTTTTTACCGCAATCGTGAAGCTGCAGTCATGATTTGCGTCAGAGCGTCAATGCAAGAATCAAGCACCGTTTTGAGCTCACCGTGAAAAGTGCTTGCAGACAAAAAGCATTGCACTTGCTATGCAAAGGACCTGAAGAGCATGTGAGTCGACACGTGAGCCAAAAGTGTCATAGAAGCACCACAAAATGATGCTGTTGTGTTTTACATCTCGCATTTGCATTTATAACACTATCGGTTAGGTTTTGGTTTAGGGTAGGCAAGTCAGTTTTGTTGAATTAAACCTCAATAGATAATTAACCTTAAAAACTTCATCTGTTTGGGGGAACATTTAACTCGCTTTTAGCACCAAAGAGTGAACATTTCACCTATAAGGGACCAGTAAGGAACTAGGTAATACCATTTAGCAAAAATATCATCACAATGTAAAAATGGTCGCTTTACATGTTGTTAAAACAGTCTCTTAATGTCTAAGATGGCAGTTCTTGTCCAGAACAAGCAGCAAAAGTGGAAAGTGCTTCAGAAAAGAACCCAAATAATCGCAAAAATGTCCTGCCACTCGTAGCTGCTAGTTAGGACAAGAACTCGAATTAACACATCAGCGATCATATTTAATTTAATTTGATCAATTATATATGTTTTAACAGCATTAAAGGACTCTTATCGCCATGTCCTAACTCTAAGTGGAGACGTAGCTATTTTAAATGTCTGTTTTTTAAACATCTCTTCAATCTTGCAAACCACTTCACCCTATTTTTCAGTCTTCTGTCCTATAATTTAAAAGTTGCAGGCATGTAGATGTAGGTCAGATGTAGCACAAAACACATTTGCACTGTTTTCCAGCTGTAGAAGTCATTTATAATAGATGTGCTCTCCCCCTCTCATTGTCCTAATTTAACATTGTAGAAACACAAAATATTTCATGCAAATCTCTGATGTTTGTAGGATGTCAACAAGCAATAATCCCTTAGTGGCTTTTACACCATGTAGTGAAGGAGAATATTTCTCTTTAGGATTAGTGCAAGGAATAATTCACCCAAACATGAAAAATAAAACAACATTAGTGTCAGTAAATGAAAGAATTTCCATTTTTGGGTGAACTGAGGTGAACACCAGTATTACCTCATATTCTTGTGAGAAAAGCAGGCCATCATTGGCTTTTAGCCGCTCGATGTGGTCAGCCAAAGCACAGACGGAAACTGGAGGGTGTTCCCGCATTCCTGCAGGGAACAAAAGAGACAGAATGAAGTGATAACAGATCTTTTTATTGGCTTGTTTTGTTTAGGTTGGCTGAATTGTGAGGAACAAACACAGTTCAGCTCACAGTTTTAAAATTTTCTGAAGATGGGTAAACTCAGAGAAATGTTTGTGCAGTGAGGTAGCATGAAAAAGAGAGAGATAGAGGTTGTTGGAAAGAGAGAGAGAGAGAGCACAAAGCTTGTAGCAAGATGCTATGTGCTAAGACTAGCAGCAGTGAAGTCAGCAGTGAATGGACATGCTCATTGGCTGGCCAAGGTGACATTAGCTGTCCTGATACAACCATAATGGCATGTAACAGAAATCAAACACAGAAGGACAACGGCCTGAGCACATATTTCTGATAAAAAGAAACAAATGTTTATTATGTTTCCCACAATCCTTATCTGCTGTAAGGAATGTTTTAGCATTTTTTTTAGATGGACAGTCTGTGGAGAGGTCATGAGAGATGGTAAAGCTGAGAGCAGCCAGTGTGGTGAAGTGGGTGGCTTTGGTCTTGATGGACAGGTGTGAGGAAAGTGGGGAGGTAGTCAAAGATCACACAGCAACACAAGAGCAAAACTAACTTGTAGTGTTGGGGCAGCTGAAGGCACTTGTACCTGCAGAGAGAAGATGAGGAGTGACTGTGATATCTATCACTTACAAAGGATAGGACAGGAGAGATTCCATAATATGACATATTCCTTAGTGTGATTAGACTGTGAAAAGTGGGCTAAGAAATGATTGGTTGATTTAATTTTTCTCAATTTTTCTCTGTGTGGTTTTTGTTACATCAACAGAAACAAAAAGTCATTTCAGGGACAGAAACTGTTCATGCATTTTATGTTGAACATTAAAATAATGTGCATTTATGTATTGTGCACAAATTGACCAGAGACATTTATTTCTAAATATGGTCAATTTTGATGTCATGTTGTCAGAAAACAAACAACAAGGCCATTTGTATGTGATGTGTGTCCCTATTATTTACTATTGAGATACAGGATTCTAAATTCACAAATGATTTTATACAGTAGATTTGACTGTGTTCAGTGTTTAGGCAAAATACATTTTACAATTGTATAAATGTATTACATTTAATTCAACACATTTAAAAAATTTAACTAATTTAATAATTTGTAAAGCCAAAATGTCACAAAGGGTTAGAATCTATATATACACTTACCGGCCACTTTATTATGCACACCTGTACATCTACTTATTCATGCGATTATCTAATCAGCCAATCTTGTGGCAGCAGTGTAATGTATAAAATCATCCAGATATGGGTCAGGAGCTTCAGTTAATGTTCACATCAACCATCAGAATGGGGGAAAAAAAATTATTTGATCTCAGTGATTTTGACAGTGGCATGATTGTTGGTGCCAGACGGGCTGGTTTGAGTATTTCTGTAACTGTTGATCTCCTGGGATTTTCCCGCACAACAGCCTCTAGAGTGTAAAGAGAATGGTGCGGGGGAAAAAAAGAAAAAAACATCCAGTGAGCGGAAGTTCTGAATGACAGAGGAGAATGGCCAGACTGGTCCAAGCTGACAGGAAGGTGATAGTTACCCAAATAAACACGCATTACAACAGTGCAATGCAGAAAAGCATTTCTGAACACACAACACATCGAACATCCTGTTGTAAGCTGACCAATACTGTCAGCTTACAACAGGAAGCTGAGGCAGCAGTGGGCACAGGCTCACCAAAACTGGACGGTAGATGATTGGAAAAACATCGCCTGCTCTGACAACTCTGGACTTCTGCTGAGGTGCATAAATGGTAGAACCACTGCAGCCTCAGTTTTCTGTTCTTGGCTGATAGAAGTGGAACCCAACGTGGTCTTCTGCTGTTGCAGCCCATCCGCCTCAATGTTCGACATGTTGTGCATTCTGAGATGCTATTCTGCTCACAACAATTGTACAGAGGGGTTACCTGAGTTACCATAGCCTTTCTGTCAGCTTGGACCAGTCTGCCATTCTCCATTGACTCAACTAGCCGTTTTTGTCCACAGAACTGCTGCTCATTGGTTGCTGTTTTTTTTCCCGCGGCATTCTCTTTACACTCTATAGACGTGAAAATCCCAGGAGATCAGCAGTTACAGAAATACTCAAACAAGCCCATCTGTACAGATGTACCTAATAAAGTGGCCATGGATATTTATAGATATCCTGAGATAGAAACTTTTTTATCAGACCATCATAAATTAATTTTGTTACTTTTCAAATGCCTTTTTATGTTTAGATTTGACTGTTTTAGCTTTGTTCCAGACCCAGACGTTCAATACTAAACTTGGAAAACTTGTTAATCAAGTCAAGTTAAATATAATTTGTGAGCAGAATATTTTTATTGGGCATCATTTCCAATCAAGCTGTAAATTTGTCAAATTATGCAAGCAAATTGAAAATATTATTTAATTGTGTCTATTTAGGACACATAAAATGTTAGCTATGAAATTAGCCTTAGCAAGACAAAAGAGATGGCCATTTTATATAAATGACGTTAAAAAAAACACTGTGGTAGGAATTTTGCAGCCTGATATCATGAAAATTACATGATTGTGGCAACATTTTTGCTAAATGCAATTACGTGCCTTATAACATGTTTTGATGCAGTTTCCCAGTGAAATGTCCAGCAGGGGGTGCCAAAAGCGAGTGAAATGCTGTCGTAATTAGATGAGGTTTTTAAGGGGAATATTAGATGGAGGTTTCAATGAGTAAAACATACCTCACTAACATAAAATCAAATGGAGGTAGACACAAAACAGACATTGTTACCCTTAACCAATATCTAAATCTAACCGATAGTGTCCAAAAACAAAATGCTAAATGAATAGCACATTTTCTGAAGCAACCGTGTCATCTAGTGTCGCTTCTATGAAACTTTTGTCTCATGTGTCAGCTCGATTGCTTGGCTGGTCTCGAACAGCGTTCTCCTAAGTCCAAAGTCCAACACTTTATCAGGAGAGCTACTGCGCAAGCTAATTACGATGGAATAAGTGTGTAAATGTATGACTCTGTAATATAAGCGTTAAAATTTTCATTTGATATCATAACATAGCAGTGTGTGAGTAATACTGAAAAACAAGTCTTTATCAAATCATATGTATCCGTTTCACACGTGATTTGTGTGAAATGTAATAAAATGTACAGTTGTTGTAGCGCCTCATGTTAATTTCACCAGGAAACTGTGACGAAATGTAGAATTCGGCATGTTAAATCAGTTTAAAAAAATGTAGCTATAGTAATTCTATGTTGGAATTTTCAAGATTTAAAAATAAATAAATAATAAATTTGGCTGTGAGAGGGTCAACTCTGCTTTATTCTATCCGTTCTCAGCTTCTTCCTCCAAAATAACCCTTCCAAAGCATCATAACTCTACATCTGAATGGCACTTTGTCATCCTTTGGTTCACATGAAAGCTCTCTGGCTCAGAAACAAAGTCTTGGATTTGAGCACAAGTCAGCACAACAGGAGGTTGAAATGGCATGTCTGAGTATTGCATTATTCACTGTTATTACAAAGCAAGAGGCCAAAATAATGTACTAGAATAACGTTTTCTGCATTTGCTATACGTCAAGGATCTCTTTTCAAACATTGTTCCTTTTTATGTTTCCCTGATAAGAAAGCAAACACAAACATTAAAAACCCTTAAGGTAAGGGTTTATTAATTTTTTAAGTGTCCTGAAGCATTTTAAACACACATTCTGAACCTTTACAAGTAAATAAACAACAACACTGTTCCTCTAGTTCCCTAGATCCTCATTTAAATATTTCCCAGCCAAGAAAATCAATTTTCAAGGCAGCAAAGCTGACATGAATATTTCTCCTAGTTTTGCCAACGGAAAGATCCTGCATCTGTGGACTCTGTGCTCACAGTGGATCAATCTGACACAAGAACATGAGTCACTTTGCAACAGAGCAAAAGCTGATTCTTATTGAAGTCAGCAAAATGTCTGTGCATTCAGAAATTTCCCCTGAGAAAGAGAGATAAATAGAAAGAGACACAGACAGTGAGAAGAACAGAGTGGAAAATATGGATGGATCGGAGGAAGAAAGATAAAGATTTTCTCCTGTGAATCATACTGTTTAATTCTTTCCACCAAGTTCAAAGCTCAGTCTGAACAGAACGTAGAAATATGATCTGATGTCATGGCGTTTGTCGTGTGTGTATGTGTGTTTGAGATTGGCTGGCAGGTTCTACCCCTCAGTGAGTCCTTCACCTGACACTGAGGATCTGTGTCAAAAATGTTTTGTCTTCACACTAAAGCATCAGTTATACATCATCAATAAATCCAGCATCCAGTTCTGGCTGTTTTTCTGACAGCTACATTTAAACAACCCAAAACCCCATTCATTTTATGGAAACTTACAAGTTGGTCCTCACAAAACCTGCCAAGAACACATCCAGGTCACATTTCACACCAAAATCAAAAGAATGAAATAAGAAACTGTATTTTGCATTAAGAAAACCATGACTAATTTAACCCTGTAAATTCTGAAGGTGTTTTTAAAGATATCCTTTTTCAGTGGCTAACCGAATATAAAAAAAAATTATGATATAGATTATGATAAATTCAGAGACTCTCAGCCTAATAAACTGCTGAAAAAACTTTTTTCATATTTGACATTACATATCTCAGGGTGTAAAACTGCTTTTGTTTTAATCACAATCTTGTCATCTGTAACAATGAGTAAAAGTTTGTGTTGATACGACAAAGCAATCAATAGTTATAGCATTACAA
This sequence comes from Xyrauchen texanus, assembly GCF_025860055.1. NCBI lineage: Eukaryota > Metazoa > Chordata > Actinopteri > Cypriniformes > Catostomidae > Xyrauchen > Xyrauchen texanus. Next base: position 47,443,371 of record NC_068282.1, read on the forward strand.
ATATAATTCCAAAAATAATCATAGTGTCAAAAAGCCTCAATAAAACATATTAATTGTACATAATAACTAATTACACAACAATGACTAAAGGTATGCGCTCATCATATGCCGATGTGTCATTTGAGTCATTATTGACTGTGTCAAATACTTAGTGGCATCTCCTGGTGGCCATATGTAATTACAGTGAATGATCCTCTCTGCCCATATTTGGAATACTTTCACCTCTGGTTGCAGCGATCAGAATTCTGATTCGATTAGCACTGCATGACGTTGTACAACGTACTACATCATTTCAGATGAAGTCATCTGATCCAGGAAAGTGAATATGTTTTAGCACAATGTGCTTTTTTGTGAATTACCTAATGATTTAAGCATCTGATTACATTGTGTGTAGGCTTGTTTAAAATATAATCGCCTTTTAAAAGGAAATCATAATAATAAAACAATATTAATTGTCCTAAAAAAAGTCAATTTCTTCTATAACCATGCTGTTCAACAGCAAAAGTAGCTGGATAAACTAGTTTGCCAACATTTGTTTTTCTAGTAAAGCCAATTGATCATTAGGTCTTGCTTTTTTTAAACTAGGGACACCAGCACTTAAAACACAACATATGCTGGTGGCCAGTCATTCTTGTGTTTCCAGTAGGGACACAGTTCCTGTTTTGTGTGAATGAGCATGTTTGAAATGTGTTATTTTTTTGTGTCTGTGCATGGTGTTGTACTGTACCTTGTGTCTGATAGTTGAGTCTCCTCATTTCCACTGGGTCGGAGGAATTGGCCAGTAAGTGATCTTTAACTCCAGCTGAGTGCTCATCTTTTGCTGAGGGAGAGGTGCGCTTCCTGTGAAGACAGGAAATAGCATCAAACATGAGCGTATAAATACACAAATCAGGTGGATGTGAAAACATTTAAGGTTGCACCTCTGTGTGTTTGTATTTATGTAGTAGCACTGATCTGAGTACAATTAAACTCTCTGATTTTCTCTCATTAAACACAAGCGCAAACAAACTTTTATCATCGTATCAAAGAGAATGAATAAATCGCTCGATACACACCTTTCCTGTTTGCTGCATCCCGCAGAGAGAGAGGGGAGAATGGAGGGAAAAGAGAGAATGTCAAAGAAAGAAAGTGTGCGCAGAGCAAGTTTTGACAGAAATATTGAGCATCAGTTTTTAATGTGGCAATGCCATTTCTACTAATGAGCTGAAGTTCTATGCTGACATTTGGAGAACGAGCTTTCTTTTCACTCAATCGACCTCTAACGTGAACCTTGGACATATTATTCTCCTACATTTTTTACTAAGAATGCTTTGGCTATAATTATGGGGTGCATTTTTATCTTTAGCTTTTGAGTAACTTCATAGAGTAGAAGTTAGATAGGTTTCATTACTTTTTCCATTTGTTGAGTTTTCATTGGGGATTTGGGTGAGGGAAAATATAATTTCAGCTGTCTAGTTCAATAAATATAACACAATTTAATCATTAAAGGTCTGTATTAGAAAAACTTTCCTAAAAACTCTGTTAAATTGCTGACTGTTAAAAAAACGATTCCTTAACTGATAACTTTGGATAACTTTTTCTGATTTTCAACTCATACAGTGAGTCAGCAATGTCTATGATCTGTCTGATGAGACTCTGGCTATTTATACCTGACAAGAGGGAATACAGTAGGAAAACAACAGGAATATCATGATGAATGATAAACTTTTTCTTGGAAAGTAAGCTATTTAATCCTTGTGTCTATATATAAAGGAAGTGGTTCCTCTAATGTACCTCTTGAAGAGCAGGATGGCGATGACGATGATGATGATCAGGACGACAGCCAGCACGGGTCCCATCACCCACAGCATCTCTGGGTCTTCCACATGACGGGACATCCCACTGTGGAGCTTCACCAACATGGGATCAGAGTATGGACTCACTGTAAACATCTGCAAAGGAATCAATCAAGAGGGACACATTCAAATCTAGTTCAAGTATAATCAAAAATATTGCAATATATCTTACATGTGGTGTTTTGTAATCAATAACAAATATCTCTTAAAGGAATGTTCTGTGTTCAATACCAGATAGATAAACGATATCATATCGATTACCACCATAAATTATCCCAACTTCCATTTTCTTTAGATACAGCAAAAATCAGGGCAAGAGTAAAGGCATGATCACATTTACCACTGCATGGCGAAATTCCACGGGCGAAGAAGGTATGGGGCAATATTAAGCACTTGTGAAAAAGGCATTTAACAATACACAAATTTCACGATTCAATACGATACGAGCACCCACAAATGTTTCGCTCAAAC